>NC_091456.1:4768949-5368949 GCF_027789765.1 Dendropsophus ebraccatus | reverse complement strand
GACAGGTGTCACACTGGAAAATGGTGTCCTTCCTGATCCCCCTGTTACCCCACACTCTGCACTTCTTCTGGGGTCTCCTGTTCTCCAGTGTGGGGGACGTCACCTGGAGAATGTTGTCCTGGTGCGATACGGGGTCCTTCATATCCAGAAGTGCTGGGTCCGCTCCATGGCTGCTAAATATTAGGGCGCTATTACTACTTCTGATATTTACGGATCGTGCCGCAAGCTACAGGGCCGCGAGGGACCGGAAGAGGGGGTGCTGGTATAAAAGTTATCCCTGTACAGGTGGTGACCTTTATCCAGCAGTGGGAAGATCAGTTCCCGGACGATCTCCCCATTAACTCCGAGGATGGGGGGGGAGGGGGCATCTGGGGGCATCTGGGGGCTGGATTCGGGTGTCCCTTCCTTCATACACTCTAAGGGTACATGCACACTGCGGAATCGCGACAGATAACCCTTCGTGCATTTCACAGTTGGCACCCGCCGGCGGACTGATGCGGGCGCACGTCTCCACACGTGTCATAGACTCCATTCTATGCACGGGCGGATTCCGCTCTCCGTCCAACGTGTTCATTCTTTGGATGGACGACGGATTCCGCCCGTGCATAGAATGGAGTCTATGACACGGATAGAGACATGCGCCCGCATCAGTCCGCCGGCGGGTGCCAGCTGCGGAATGCACAAAGGGTTATCCTTCGCCATTCCGCAGTTTGCACGTACCCGAAATCTGTAAGTGTACCCTGAGGTACTCTCACAGAGTTTGTAGAATTTCACACCATACCGCCATCTCTTATTGGGACGGTACTGGCGGAAAAGACGTGTCTGGGGGGCAGCGTACGCTACGCTACCCCCCAGACACGTCACTGGATGATGAGGATGATGAGGATGAATGGAGGAAAGAAGGATCCCCCCCATTCATCCTCACTGGCTGTTTCGGTGTCGGAGGCAATAATAACGTATCCCTCTGACACCGAAAACACCCTGGGGGCCATCTTTATACGGGGATTGGTATATGGGGTATGTAGTGGTGTAGTGTCAAACTTTATTCAATGTAGTGTGGTGTAATGTAGTGTTTTTTACGTGTTTTTTTTACAGTAAGTATAAAAAAAAACTTACGCCAACAAAGGAGTTGCTGATAAATGCCGCTATTGTGTCCGGCACTTATAAGCAGACCGTGGCAGTAGAATATAGAAAAAAAACACCCTACGCCAAAAAGGAGGAGTTGCTGATTAGCAGCGCACTTTCGTGCGATGCTGATCAACACTCAGCGGCGATAGGGTGCGGAAAATAGAAAAAAAAAAATTTGGGAAAAAAAAATAATTTTTTTTTATATTCTGAATATCCCTGTAGCTGCTGATAAGTGTATTACACATATCAGCCGCTAGGGGGCAGCAGAGCGCAAAATCCGGAAAATGACGAGGCTGGAGCCGAAAATAGCCGAAAGAAGACGACGAGGACCGCCGGAAAGACCCGAAGACCGAACGGAATGACGGAGGACGCCGCGAACCCGGAAGACGCCGATCAGGAGCCCGGGACAGGTGAGTAATGTACAAATACCTGCTCTGGACCCCTCGGCTCTCTAGCTGAGGGGTCCAGGGCAGGTATTTACTATTTTGCTGGACTCTGATCGCCGTGCCACCGGCCCGATCGCCGTGAACGGCCGGCCGGCCGTTCACGGCGATCGGGCCGGTGGCACGGCGATCAACATTACTTTTTACAGTAATGGCGGTCGGTGCCGTCCTCGGACAGCACCGACCGCCATTTTTTTCCGGGTCATCGGGTCACCGATGACCCGGAAAGGTTCCGATCGCCGCTATTGGCTGATCTGAATTGATCAGCCTATAGCGGCGATCGTAAGCACGGGGGGTGTTAACCACCCCCCGTGCCGTGAAGCTAAGATGGCCTGCTATACATTATAGCAGGCCATCTTCCCCGACCGCTGTGTGTGAACACGCAGCGATCGGGGAAACATCGGGCGTACCCATACGCCCGTTTGCGTTAAAGCCCAGGCAACGGGGGCGTATGGGTACGCCCGATGTCGTTAAGGGGTTAATAAAGAAAAACATTTATTTATTTTTTTACACACATACTAGAAGTCCCCCTGGGGTTAGGGTTATTCCCCCTGGGGTTAGGGTTATTCCCCCCAGGGGTTAGGGTTATTCCCCCCCCAGGGGTTAGGGTTATTCCCCCCCCCCCTGGGGTTGGGGTTATTCCCCCCCCCCCCTGGGGTTGGGGTTATTCCCCCCTGTGGGACTTCTAGTATCACTACACTGATCTCTCATTGAGCATAGATATACTGCTTAGATCCGTGAGATCAGTGTTGTATTGCTCTTGGCTGCTGCAGCCGAGAGCAATAGAATGCCGAATCGGGATCAGCGCCATTACGGCGCAGACCCCAGCCCAGTGAAGATGCGGGGATCGCTCCCCAGCGATCACGACGCGGGGGGCGATCCCCCCATTAAACCACCAATGATGGGGGACAGCAAGCATTTAGATGCAGCTGTCACCTTTGACAGCTGCATCTAAATACTTAATCCGTAAATCCGTTTTGGAGACATGATCTGTGCCGCAAAGCAATGATTGATGACCTGTGCGCCCCTGCAGATGCGGACAGTTAGGGAGAGACATCACCGGGCTAAGCAGGGGAGGTGAGTACATTCTAGTTTATTATTTTAAAGCTTTACTATGCAGCTTGTATTATTATTTATTATTATAGCGCCCCCTTGATTCCAGAGCTGTATACACAAGGTATAAACCCAGACCTAAGATTAAGAACAGACGTCATGAATCAAGTCTCCCTACAGACTTCAAGCTATTTCTTGTTCGGATCCGTTATATACATTACACGGACTGCAAAAACACAGTGTAAACCCAGCTTTAGGCGATGTTCCCACACAGTATTTTTCAACCAAAACCAGGAGTGGATTAAAAGCACAGAAAGGCTATGCTCACACACTGCTGAAATTGAGTGGATGGCCGTCATTCAAATAATTACAGTTTTTCTAAAATAAGTGGCCGTTGTTTTGAAATAACGTCTATTATTTGCCATTAAATGACGGCCATCCACTCAATTTCAGCAGTGTGTGAGCATAGCCTTTCTGTGCTTTCAATCCACTCCTGGTTTTGGTTGAAAAATACTGAGAGAAGTACTGTGTGGGAACATGGCCTTAGTTTGATCTCCTTTGTGGTGATTCGGCTGTAAAAAACAAAGGACTAAGGGGGAGATTTATCAAAGGGTGTAAAATTTAGATTGGTGCAAACTGCCCACAGCAACCAATCACAGCTCAGCTTTCCTTTCACCAGAGCTGGAAGCTGAGCTGTAATTGGTTGCTGTTAGAGCTGAGCTGTAATTGGTTGCTGTTAGAGCTGAGCTGTGATTGGTTGCTGTTAGAGCTGAGATGTAATTGGTTGCTGTTAGAGCTGAGCTGTGATTGGCTGCTTTGGGCAGTTTGCACCAGTCTAAATTTTACACCCTTTGATAAATCTCCCCCTAAGTTCCCATCTTGTTGTCTTCCCCACATCAGACTATGCACAGGCCGCCTGTCAGACAGGGATGGTGGAGCATAGCCTGACGTGCTGCCGATGGGTGCCTGGAATATGCAGAATGTACTCATACAGTGATTGGGTTCCCTCCTTTTTTGCCCGGGACTCGAAGGCGTAATCTACTACCCGCACATAATACGTCCCGGAAATGGACAGGAAACAGTCAGTATTACAATATCCTTCAAATGTTTTTCTTCCATCTTTTTTTTCTCAATATTGAAAAAAAAAACAGCTGTTTCTTGAGACTTCAGACTAATGCTTTATGTAGATTTCTTTCTTTACTGATTGGAGACAAGTACTGAAACAGATTCATTATATAACGTGAATATACTAATTGGAGCAGTGAAATATTTTATTTTCAATACCTGATCGCCACTGGCGCAGAGATCCCAGGGGTGCGGTCAATCTTTCAGCTGGAGAGCAGGGGGAGTGGTGCAGCACAAAGTCCATTCTCCTGCATATCAGGAGAACCGCTGAACAGAATGATGTAAGTGATGTCATACAGTGATGTAATACACCGATCTGTTCAGTATTTCTGTCACTAGTTTTTTTCTGCTAAAAGAAATAGATGGACAAAAAATGTAGTTTTGAAATGCAGAAATGCAAAAAAGATACCCCCCCCCTTACAGTTTTAGGCTATGTACTGATAAGCTCAGACAACGGCCACAAATAATGTTCATTATCATTAATTCCGGTTTGGATGCAGATTCTGAAACTCAGTTCCATTGAAGTGAATGGAGCTTAATTGCAAACCGCACCTGACCTGGAGACAAGAGCGGTGCTGTCTCTGGGTGGGTTCACACCGAGGAATTCTCGCGGATAAATTCAGCGGAATTCCGTCGCCTGTACGTGCGCACGGCCGCAAGGTCTAGGGAGGCGGCGGAAAGGCACGCGGCTGTGTGCGCATACAGGCGACGGAATTCCGCGTAATTTATCAGCGAAAATTCCTCAGTGTGAACCCACCCTCTGGGAGAAAATGGCCGTGTTTTTCTAATGCCGGATAACCCCTTTAATATTGTAGTGTTGCATAAAACTGTGAGAAAGAAGCCGCCTTATAATATTTCTTACAGCCACAGGGATTTCCCAGGACACACGTTGTGTCCGTTCACTAACAGGATTGTTCTAATTTACTTCTCATTTTTATTTGATAGATTACAAAGAGACCGACCCTAGAATGGGAAGGCATGGACCCCAAGAAGCTGTATACTATAATACTGACCGATCCTGATGTACCGAGCAAGCACGATCGCTCTATGGCGTGAGAACAACAAAATATATCCTATACATAGACGTACAGAAGAAGTCATTTAAAGGGGTACTCCTGTGAAAATCTCTTTCTTTCAAATCAACTGGTTTCAGAACATTTTATAGATTTGTAATTTAATTCTATTTAAAAATCTCCAGTCTTCCATCTGCTGCATGTCCCACAGTAAGTGGTGTATTCTCTAAAGTCTGACACAGCGCTCTCTGCTGCCACCTCTGTCCATGTCAGGAATTGTCCAGAGCAGGAGAGGTTTTCTATGGGGATTTGCTGCTGCTCTGGACAGCTCCTGACATGGACAGAGGTGGCAGCAGAGAGCACTGTGTCAGACTGGAGAGAATACCACTTCCTGTAGGACATACAGCAGCTGATAAGTACTGGAAAACTTGAGATATTTAAATAGAAGAAAATTACAAATCTATATAAGTTTCTGATACTAGTTGATTTGAAAGAAAAAGACTTTTGCTGGAGTGCCCCCTTAAAGGGGTTATGCCATGTGCACGTTAATCTTTTGGTCCAAAAAGTTAGTATTTTTCATGTAAAATTCCATTCAGTTCAATGGGAAAGTGTCCCCTGGTGGCTACATAGATGTATTTTATGGCTGTGAAATTATTGGCTCATTTCTTCAGCCATATATATGCATATCATTTAGGATGTGAAGAGTCCACGCTGCGTCACAAATAAAAAGTAACCATTTCTAAAACTTTTGTTAAAGCCCCCAAAACCTGCTGACAATATGGCTAAAAAAAAGGTCACATTTTTTTAAAGGGCTAAGACACAAAATTTAGAGATTTTTAACTTTTTTTTTTTTTTTGCTTCTGTGCATAAAAGAACTAATACTAAAGGGGTACTCCTGCCCGGGGGTATTTTTTAGCTATGGCCGGGGAGGGGGTGCTGATACAAGGCTCCCTGCTTCAAGCGCTGGGTCCCGGATCGCGCCGCCCTATACACCCGTGCTGCTTCCTGGTGTGAGCTGCGGCATGAGACGTGACGTCTCAAGGCAGCTCAGCCATTCAGTGACCGTAGCGGAGTCCCGCCTCAGCCGCTGAATGGCTGAGCTGCCTTGAGACGTCACGTCTCATGCCACAGCTCACACCAGGAAGCGGGACGGGTGTACGGAGCGGCGCGATCCGGGACCCGGCGCTGGAACCGAGGAGGTAAGTCACCGGAGCCTTGTATCAGCACCCGGGCAGGAGTACCCCTTAAGGTTAACAAATACAAAGAAAATGAGGAGGCTTGTTGTTGCCTGGTTTGTTAATAGGTGGATAGGGGATAACTATGTTCACACTATGTACAAACAACGGACGGTGTTTCCCATGTTGCTGTGGCCGAAGTTACCATATCAGCTGCAGGAACATCATTTTATTTCTGTTTGGACACATTTGGGTGTACCTGCAAGCCAATTAACCATTAAAGTCTATGCAATGTACGGCCGCCAGTACAGAGTGTGAGCAACGGCCGTTCTTGTAATAAAAAAAATTACTGTGTGAACATAGCCTAAATCATTGCATAACCCCTTGAATTATTTTGCTTTGCTTTTATCATGTTTTAGTGTCTCTGTGTTACTTTGCACGTCTTTGCATTGTCTTTTCATCTATTGTTTCCCTCCAGACAATGGCATCACTACCTGGTGGTAAATGTGAAGGGGAACGACCTGGACAGCGGCCATACTCTGACCCAATATGTTGGTTCAGGAGCAGGAAAAGATACAGGTACAGTATATAACATGGAGCTTGTACAAAGCAACTACGGGAACCGAGCTGGAAACCCACGCAGCAAAACCGGAAGTGGATTCCAATGGGACGGAAAATATAAAGGGAGGACGTGTACGTCTATTTCCTGTTGGATCCACTTCTGGTTTTGGCACAAAAACTGCAATGACCGTTTACCCCCAAAAAGCTGTGTGTGTTTGCAGCCCAGTTCCTGCTTCACATGGCATTAAAATCCTGGAAAAACTGCAATAAAAACTCCAGCAGCCAGATGTACCTGAGGTCAATGGGAGTTTATGATCGGCCTTACACCCATGGGGGAGATTTATCAGACATGGTGTAAAGTGAGACTGGCTCAGTCGCCCCCGGCAACCAATTAGATTCCACCTTTCATTTTCCAATGAGTCTGTGAGGAATGAGAGGTGGAATCTGATTGGTTGCTGGGGGCGACTGAGCCAGTCTCACTTTACACCATGTTTGATAAATGGTGTTTTTTTCGGGGGTGGCTTTTTTACTCTCTTTTCTGGTGTTTTTCAGGTTCTGTGTCAGTTTCCAGTACGCAGCATGCTGAGGGGGGATGGGGGGCGTTTTTTCTCCCATAGGCCCAGTTCACACTGAGCAAAAACGTCAGAATTCTGCAGCGGAGCTCTCTGCCGCGGAATCTCGCCGTGCTCAGTGTCTTGCAGTGAGTGAATGGGAGGGCGCCATCTGCTCCCGCCACTCTCCATGCCGCCGTTTTTGCTCAGTGTGAAATTGGACGTAGACTGCAATTGGATTGTATTGGTTGTCTCAGAAATGCCATTGTTGTGCGTATGCTGTTTTATTTGTATTTTTTCTGTTGTTCTTGTCACCTTTTGTGATCCAGCAGCGAGGTCATGTGATGGCAGAGGGGGAAAAAAAGTTCAGCACAGAAAAACACCTACACCACAAAAAGATCATTGACACATAAAGTAAAAAATGCCAGAAAAAACGCAAATGCATAAAAAAAAACCCCTTAGGTTGCCCTCGCGCACACACTTTTTGTCTGGTGTTTTTCAGGCCAAAATTTAAAAAAAAAGTCAGAAAAACCACCAATACCGCACATGGCGTTTTTTTTCATGCGTTCGCTTTTTTTCTGGCGTCCGCTGAATTTATGATTTTTCGTATGGGAAAAGTGATAAAGAAACCTACGCCAGCTCGGAGCTTCGTGCCTCTACATAAATCTGCGTACTGTCTGCGCTGCGGGGACATTTTTTAGCCCGGCGCAAGAAAATGCCAGACGTAATAAATGCCCCATGTGTGTAAGGCCGATCATAAACTTCTATTGACCTCCAGCTAACATCTGTCCGCTGGCGTTTTTATTGCCTTTTTTCTGAGATTTTGACCCCTAGACGACCCTGGACGTACAGTTACATAACTGTACGTCTAGGGTGTTTCTCCTGCTATGAAGCTCGCTCCGGAGCGGAGCGCGCTTCATAGGAGGTGGGGGCCAGCTGCAGTGAGCAGCCGGCACCTCACCGTTAATGACAGGCTGCAGCGATCGCACTGCAGCGTGTCATTAACCCCTTAAACGACCGCGGCGTTTAAGTGTAAGTGACGGGGGAGTCCCCTGTCACTTACCAATCGGGACCCCCGCAGTGTGACTGCAGGGTCCCCGATCGTTGTATCGGACCGCCGGAGGTCTCTTAACAGTCCGTGCGGTCCAATCGGCGATCTGCTCACTGAGCCTGCACAGGGAGGCTCAATGAGCAGATTGCCTATCACACTGATCAATACTATGCCTATGGCATAGCGATGATCAGTATTATGAATAATCTAGGAATTGTATGTACAAGTCCCCCAAAGGGACTTCAAATGTGTAAAAAAAAAAAGTTAAAATCACTAATACACTGCTCCAAAGCCCCTCCCCCAATTAAATTGAAATCACCCCCTTTCCCATTATATAAATAAAACATAAAAATATATAAACATTTAATATACTGTAGCGTGCGTAATTGTCCAATCTATTAAAATATAACAAGCGTCATTGCGAACGGCGAACACAAAAAGAGGGAAAAAAGCTTGCGGATTACCGATTTTTTTGTTACATTATATATAAAAAAAAATTATACAAAGTGATCAAAACGTCCGATCTTCACAAATATGGTATTTTTTAAAACTAGAGATCATGGCGGAATAAATGACACCCCATACAGCCCCATAGGTGAAAAAATAAAACTGTTATAAGCGTCACAATAGGCCCATTTTATTAATAATTAATTGCCAAAAAAAAAGGATTTCATAAAAAAAAAAAGAAAATCTGTGTAACCTGCATATGGTTGTGTTCAGACTGACCTATAGAATAATGGTATCACGTCGCTATTACCATATAGTGTATTACGTAGACACAGGAACCCCCCAAACGTTACCATATTGCATTCTTTTTTACGATTTCACCTATTTATATCTTCATAAATAATATATTTGGAATTCCGTCATACATATTATAGTAAAATGAATGACGCCATTACACAGTACAACTATTCCTGTAACAAATAAGCCCTTACATGGCCGTGTAGATAGAAAACTAAAAGTGCTGGAGCTCTTAGAATGGGAGGAGGGAAAAACGAAAACACTAAGATCAAAATTTGTGCGGTCCACTGTGTCATTCGGGCCTGGTCCTCAGAGGGTTAAGGTGGTGTGAAGCCTCAGATCTCCAGTGTCCGATGCATCTAATATATACTCGCCATCGGTGTGTATTGCAGGCATGCATCGGTATACCTGGCTTGCATATGAGCAGGAGAAGCCGCTGAAATGTAATGAACCTCATGTGAGCGACAGAACTGCTGTAGGGCGAGAGAAGTTTGACGCCCGCAATTTCCGTAAGAAGTATGGACTCTGCTCCCCAGTCGCTGGTATTTGCTTTCAGGCTCAGTGGGATGAAACGGTTATTGAACTTTACAAGCAGATGGGTGTAGCCTAAAGCCAGGCGGTCCCTCAGGAAGACGGGGGGATTGTAAATACCCCATAACGGGCATCAATCTCCTTCTCTGAACCTCTGGAAACGGCTCTAACGATAACATGTAAACATAGTCGTTTATTCCGTATCAGTAAAGGTTTTATATTCACGCTGTGATCTTACGTTTGTTGTGGTGATTTTCCATCCTCATTGAATCGTGTCAGAGACGAGTGCGGATATCAGGTGGAATCCGAGGTCGCCTCACGGATACGCGCCAATGACTTCTATGGTGGAAGAAAATGGAATGAAGAAACTTTCTAGCATTGACCATTGTTGCTTTACATAGAATGTTATGAATGCGTTTCCCTTGTTTGCATCAGTCAGGGAACACCCAGTTGTCGTATTGCTACTATCAGGGCTCCTGACCTGTACTGTGGTGTGCTGCACGCGGAAACCATTGATTTCAAAGTCGCAGTAGTAGTCAGCTAGTGACTACAGTGTTTCCCCGAAAATCAGGCAGTGTCTTAGATAAATTTTTGCTCCCATAGATGCGAGATGTCTTTTCATGAAGAATCACGTCACATGACAGCAGGGACGGTATGGTGGCTTCTGGCCAGCAGGGGGAGCTCACCACAGCACACTCGTACAGCACAGCAGGGACAGAGTGTACAGTATGGTGGCTTCTGGCCACCAGGGGGAGCTCACCACAGCACACTCGTACAGCACAGCAGGGATAGCGTATGGTATTGCAGCTTCTGGTCACCAAGGGGAGCTCACCACAGCAGACTTGTACAGCACAGCAGGGATAGTGTATGGTATTGCAGCGTCTCGCCACCAGGGGGAGCTCATCACAGCACACTCGTACAGCACAGCAGGGACAGAGTGTACAGTATGGTGGCTTCTGGCCACCAGGGGGAGCTCACCACAGCATACTCGTACAGCACAGCAGGGATAGCGTACGGTATTGCAGCTTCTGGTCACCAAGGGGAGCTCACCACAGCACACTCGTACAGCACAGCAGGGACAGAGTGTACAGTATGGTGGCTTCTGGCCACCAGGGGGAGCTCACTACAGCACACTCGTACAGCACAGCAGGGAGAGAGCGTACAGTATGGTGGCTTCTGGCCACCAGGGGGAGCTCACCACAGCATACTCGTAAAGCACAGCAGGGGTAGCATATGGTATGGCGGCTTCTGGCCATCTGTACATAGTGTTTCAGCACACCACAATATTGAGTCCCGGTAAATTAACATATACCAGCAGGAAGAAGCCTGGACGTAGTCACCTGCTGGCAACATAAGATGGTTCACTGCAATACGCCACAGTATATGTCGGCATCCCTTTCCTCATGTTAACAGATAGCTCGTAAATGTAGTGTAAACCAAGTATTATAGGGGTCGTTATAAAAAAAAAAAATCTTTCAAATTAACTGGTGTCAGAAAGTGCCAAAGATTTGTAATTTACTTCTATTAAAAAAAAAAATCTCCAGTCTTCCAGTACTTATCAGCTGCTGTATGTCCTGCAGGAAGTGATGTATTCTCTCCAGTCTGACACAGTGCTCTCTGCTGCCACCTCTGTCCATGTCAGGAACTGTCCAGAGCAGCAGCAAATCCCTATAGAAAACCTCTCCTGGACAGTTCCTGACATGGACAAAGGTGGCAGCACAGAGCACTGTGTCAGACTGGAGAGAATACAGCACTTCCTGTAGGACATACAGTAGCTGATAAGTACTGGAAGACTGGAGATTTTTTTGTAGTAGAAGTAAATTACAAATCTCTGGCACCAGTTGATTTAAAAAGAATATTTTTTTTCCTTAACTACCTCTTTAACCTGTTTCAGAATGGCTCAGTGATCATCCCCTGCCACTAACAGACCGCAGCTCATTATTGGCTGGAATTATAGGGTATATGTAGTAGAACCGGTTGGATGAATATTTGTCCATGTAGTACAAGAGCTGCCAGTGTGTAAGCTGTCTCTATTATGGGGGACTCCCTCCATCCCTTAGTGCTACTGACTGCAGCCTAGGTACAATGGCTTCTCTGTAACATATAAGAAAGCACACAGCGCCCTCTACTGGCTATTAGATGGTAATGCAGCTGTGAAAAAAATGTAATGGTATAGCTCCAATGCACAAATCTCCTAGATGTGAGGTCAGTCTGAGCTCCTGCAATATGAAAAGGCAATACAGCCATAACATTAAAACCAGGTGAAGGCAATTCCATTGATGATTGTCTCACAACAGTTCTTGAGGTTGATTTGTTGGAAGAAGGAAAAGATGGTTAAGAACAAGAATCTAAAGCTTCACATTATGGGTTTTAGGTTCTCCGTGTGTAGCGGTAAGTACATAGCGGATGTGAAGGACAATGGCACAACTGGCATCAGGGTCACGGGCCCCCAAAGCTCATCAATAGATGTGGGGGGCCCCGGCCGGCTTGTCTGCTCCAACCCCACAGAAGAACCACTGCACCACAAATTGCTGTATATGTATATTCTGCTGCACTTCAAGGGGGTTTCCGACACCTTAATATATACAATACAATATATAATATAATGTATAACACCTGTTCAGTATAAGAATGTAAAAAATGCCACATTTCCAGCATAACTAACTGGTTATACGACAGGTACACTGAAGTTCCACACATAACATACAAAAAACGCCAGTCTTGTACTTCTGCTAAATAAACCATGTATTAACCTGTTGCAGCAGTCGGTACATATTGGCAGCAGTCGGTGTTTGCTCTAAAAACCATAAGCAGCACCTCTAGATGATGTCCATGCGCTGCGGAGCACGGCTATACACTCAGGATAAGCTGAAAAAGTCATAAGAAAATAAATCCCTGAATATTGAAGATCCTATCAGCATGGTGACCTCCTTACTGGAGGGAAATCCTTAGTGTTTAAAGGGGCACTCCCATTGGTTTCAAATCAACAGCTACTAGAAAGTTATACAGAGTTGTAAATGACTTCTATTTAAAAATCTCCAGTCTTCCAGTACTTATGAGCTGCTGTATGTCCTGCAGGAAGTGGTGTATTCTCTGCAGTCTGACACAGCGCTCTCTGCTGCCACCTCTGTCCATGTCAGGAACTGTCCAGAGCAGGAGAGGTTTTCTATGGGGATTTGCTGCTGCTCTGGACAGTTCCTGACATGGACAGAGGTGGCAGCAGAGAGCACTGTGTCAGACTGGAGACAATACACCACTTTCTGCAGGACATACAGCAGCTGATAAGTACTGGAAGGATTGAGGTTTTTAATAATTTACATACTGTATCTGTATAACCACCTGAGACCAGTTGCTGTTTAGGAACCTAGAACAGGATGAGTACAAGATATTTATCACTGATTACTTTTCAGGTCTATAAATTCTTGTAGTGGCTGTGAAGTAGAATGTGCAGTGAAATAGTCCACTCCCCCTTGTCCATTTCCTTCAGTGTCCTAAGGGCTGAGAATGTGTGGCGTCCTACCACCAGCTCTCATGATTATTCTTGGCCCCTCAGTGTGTATTTTGTATGTAAAATGGAACCTAAAGCTCCAGTTTGTTATAATTCTCTACATATCTAACAGAGGTGCCAGAAAGTGACGGCCATGTAGCTGTAGCGGCTGTAGAGGATGAAATCGCCAACAGGGTCTGGTGCGTGGGGGAACTAAAAAAAACATCATTACTATAAGACCCCAGACCGTTTTTGCACTTGTGTTTTTTCCTTTTTGTGTTTATAATGCCATAGCGCTTGCATTTCTTGTTTCTTACAGACCCACATGAGCACTTACTTTATTTAACTTTCCATCAGTACCTTACCTGCATACATGCAACTGTTTGATCACTTTTCTTTACAATTTTTCGCTTATCGCACAAAATTAGGAATGTGATAATTTAACCCGTTAGTGACCGCCATGCTGCCTTTTCACGGCGGCCACTAATGGGCTTTATTCCGATGCGTACGCCTTTTAATGGCGGGCGCATCGGAATAAATTCCCGCCCGGCGGTGGCTGCAGGACGGGGGATCAGCGGTCAGTGTGACAGGAGGATTCTCCGCTCCGGGCAGTTTAATCCGTTAAATGCCGCTGTCAAAGCATGACAGCGGCATCTAACGGGTTCCGGTGTGTACCGGACGGCGCCGCAGGTCCACTTACGCGATGTAACGCCCGGAGTAGTGGATCCACTGGACCGGCACCAGCGATGGCACAAACCTCACCAGGGAGCGGAGTCTAAGGGGCCGCTGGTTTTCACCAGAGCCCGCCGCAAGGCGGGATGGACTTGCTGCGGCAGGCGACCCCCAGGTCGCTACCCCTGGCTTGGTTGCTGGTGACGGCAGGCGAGGCGTGACAGGAGCAGGTACTGACAGTGGCGTGTAAGCGTACCGCAGGTGACAGGCTGAACACAGGAACAGCAGAGAGACGGGAAGCAGGAACCAGGGACTAGGAGTAGGGACTGGGTAGCGGACAGGAATCAGGAACAAGGACTAGGGACCAGGTAGCGGACAGGTATCAGGAACAACAGGGAGCTGGGCCAAACGCTATGGGAAGCATGTAGAGGCTCCAACACAGGGGACAGGGCATGCTGGGATTTATAGGAAGTGATTGGGTGCAACTACCAATTAGGGGCGGACTGGCCCTTTAAATCTGAGACAGCCGGCGCGCGCGCGCCCTAGGAGGCGGGGACGCACGCGCCGGCCGGCACAGACGAAAGGAGGAGCGGGACGAGGTGAGGCGCCCCCCGGGGCCGAACAGACAGCAGCGCCGGGTCCCTGCACCAGGACCCCGGCGGCTGCCTGAGCTGGATGGCGGTTGCGGCGGCGTCCCGGAGCACGGGACGCCGCCGCGGCCATGACAGTACCCCCCCCCTTTGGCCTCCCCCTCTTTCTTGCCTGCAGGAACCCCTTGATGAGATCTTTATCCAGGATGTTAGCCTCGGGTTCCCAGGACCTCTCCTCCGGACCAAATCCTCTCCAGTCCACCAGGAAGAAACGTCTCCCTCTGACAGTTTTCATGGCCAGAATATCTTTAACAACGTAGACGTCGTCTGAGACGGCTTGTGGAACAGAGAACGGAGACTGATCGGAGAACCGGTTGAGGACCACAGGCTTCAAGAGGGAGACATGGAAGGCGTTCGGAATCCGCATAGTAGGGGGCAGGCGGAGTTTGTAGGTGACAGGGTTTATGCGTTTCAGCACCGAAAAAGGACCAAGGAATCGGGGACCCAACTTGTAGCTGGGAATCTTGAGTCGAACATATTTGGCCGAGACCCAGACTTTGTCACCTGGACGAAAATTTGTGGCAGGTCTCCTCTTCTTATCAGCCTGGTCCTTCATGCGTTCTGAGGCTTTGAGTAAGGACTGTCGAGTTTGTTCCCAGATCGACTGCAGGTCAGATAACAGCTCCTCCACGGCTGGGACCCCAGAGGATGGAGAGAGAGGCAGAGGAGGACGAGGATGATGCCCGTAGACCACATAGAAAGGAGACTTGCCAGTGGAACTCGAGTCCAGATGGTTATAGGAAAATTCCGCCCATGGAAGGAGGTCGGACCAGTTGTCTTGGCGGCTGGACACAAAATGCCGTAGGTAGTTACCCAGGATCTGATTGACTCTCTCCACTTGCCCGTGGGGTTTGGTAGGCTGATGAGAAGTCCAGCTTTACTTGGAGCTGCGAGCAGAGGGCACGCCAAAACTTAGAGACAAATTGAGAGCCTCGGTCGGACACAATGTGAAGAGGAAGTCCATGCAGGCGGAAGATGTGTCGGAAGAACAACTGAGCCAGACGAGGAGCAGAGGGTAGGCCAGGAAGAGCCACGAAGTGAGCCATTTTAGAGAAGCGGTCCGTCACCACCCAAATAGCAGTATTGCCCGCAGATGGTGGTAGGTCGGTGATGAAATCCATCCCAATGTGGTGCCAGGGATGGTCCGGGACTGGCAAGGGCAAAAGTAGGCCGGCAGGTCTTTGACGGGGAGACTTATTCCTGGCACAGACTGCACAGGAAGCCACAAAATCCTTGACATCCTGGAGGAGATTGGGCCACCAGTAGTGACGGGAGATCAATTGCCCAGTCTTTTGAGTTCCTGGATGCCCGGCCACCAAAGAGGAATGCCCCCACTTCAAGATGCGTCTACGGAGCGCGGGGCGCACATAAGTCTTCCCGGGGGGCAGTCTCTGCAGAGCAGAAGTAGCAACTGGTACTAGGCGGTCGGGAGGTATTATGTGACGAGGAGATTCCTCTTGCCCCATGACATCGGATGCTCGGGATAATGCATCGGCCTTTAGGTTCCTCTCGGCTGGACGAAAATGGATGGTAAAGTTGAACCGAGAGAAGAAGAGAGACCACCTGGCCTGCCGGGGATTGAGGCGTTGAGCCGACTGGAGGTAGAGGAGGTTCTTGTGGTCCGTGTAGATGTTAACGGGGTGTTTAGCCCCCTCTAGTAGATGACGCCACTCCTCCAGTGCCAACTTAATGGCCAGGAGTTCACGGTCCCCAATAGTATAGTTCCTCTCGGCAGGGGAGAAAGTCCTAGAAAAGAACCCGCAGGTTCTGGTCTTGCCTGCTGTGTCCCTTTGCGAGAGAACGGCTCCTGCGCCCACAGAAGAAGCATCGACCTCGAGAGAAAACGGCCTGGAGACATCCGGGCGGACTAGGGCAGGAGCAGAGGCAAAGGCAGACTTGAGGCTATTGAAGGCTTGTTCGGCCTCTGGAGGCCAACGTCTGGGGTCCGCCTTCTTTTTAGTGAGAGCCACGATGGGTGCGACCAGGGTAGAAAAGTGAGGGATGAATTGCCGATAATAGTTGGCGAATCCAAGGAAACGCTGGATTGCTCTAAGTCCCACAGGGCGTGGCCATTGGAGGACAGCTGAGAGCTTGGCCGGGTCCATTTGTAGACCCTGGTCGGAGACGATATAGCCAAGAAATGGAAGACTGCGCTGATGGAAAACACACTTTTCAAGCTTGGCGT
Source organism: Dendropsophus ebraccatus (assembly GCF_027789765.1). Classification (NCBI taxonomy): domain Eukaryota; kingdom Metazoa; phylum Chordata; class Amphibia; order Anura; family Hylidae; genus Dendropsophus; species Dendropsophus ebraccatus. The sequence goes on along the minus strand of NC_091456.1, from coordinate 5,352,580 downwards.
ATAAATGGTTGGCCCGTAGTCTTCGGAGGACCTGACGCACTTGTGCCACATGAGTCTGCTGATCCGGGGAGAAGACCAAAATGTCGTCCAAATAGACAATGACGCAGACATAGAGGAGGTCTCGGAAGATGTCGTTCACGAATTCCTGGAAGACCGCTGGAGCATTACATAGGCCGAATGGCATGACCAGGTATTCGTAGTGCCCATCTCTGGTGTTGAAAGCGGTCTTCCATTCGTCTCCTTTACGAATACGGATCAAGTTATACGCTCCCCTGAGATCCAGCTTGGAGAAGATCTTAGCTCCACGAAGACGGTCGAATAGTTCAGGAATAAGTGGAAGAGGATAGCGGTTCTTAACAGTCACCTTATTCAAGCCCCGGTAGTCTATGCATGGGCGAAGGGAACCGTCCTTCTTCTGGACAAAGAAGAATCCTGCGCCAGCGGGAGACGTGGATTTACGAATAAAGCCCTTTTGTAAGTGCTCCCGGATGTAGGAGGACATGGCTTCAGTCTCGGGCACAGAGAGAGGGTATACCCGACCACGTGGAGGAGATGCCCCGGGAAGAAGGTCTATAGGGCAATCATAGACCCGATGGGGTGGTAGAGAGTCCGCCTCCTTGGCCGAGAAAACATCACCGAAATCTTGGTAGTCCTCTGGTAGACCGGCTAGAGGCTTGTCATTAGCAGGAGACCTCGTAGAGCACTTGGGTTGAGGAGATCTCAGACACCGGTTATGACAGTCCTGGCCCCAGCTGAGAACCTCCCCAGTTCTCCAGTCCAGCTTAGGGGCATGAAATTGCAGCCAAGGAAGGCCCAGCAGGATGTTAGAGGAGGAATGGCTCAACACATAGAAGGAGATCCTCTCCTGATGTAAGGCGCCCACCCGGAGGGCTAGGGGTGCCGTCTGGCAGTGCACAGTTTCGGTAAGAATCTCCCCCGTAACCGAAGAGATAGACCGGGGTTGGGCTAGCTGGATCACGGGTAGCCGCCATCTTTGGACCAAAGAAGCAGAGATGAAACTGCCAGCAGAGCCAGAGTCGATGAGGGCAGAAGTCTGGAAAACTTGCCCTGTAGGTGTCTGGATGGAGACGGGTATAGTCAACCTTGGAGAGGTGGCATTCACACCTAGGGAGGCCTCTCCCACCGGACCTAGGTGCGAGCGTTTCCCGGACGCTGAGGACGTTGGGGACATCTCTGCCGGTAGTGATCTGCACCACCGCAATAGAGACAGAGATTCAGCTCCATGCGGCGGGCTCTCTCATCAGTCGTCAGGCGAGCTCGTTCCACCTGCATAGGGACTTCTGGAGGCGACTGGAGTATGGGAGCAACGGGACTCTGGAACACCGGTGCCAGCCGAGGAAGGCGACGGGGCAGGCTCAGTCGTCGTTCCTGCCGGACCTCCTCCTCTCTCTCGGAAAACCGGTTGTCGACTCTGGTAGCCAGTAGGATAAGATCGTTTAGAGAAGGAGGAAGATCGCGGGCGGAGAGTACGTCTTTCACTCGGCTGGATAGACCCTTCTTGAAGGTGGCTATTAGGGCGGCCTCATTCCAGTCCAATTCAGCTGCCAGGGTGCGGAACTGGATGGCGTAGTCACCGACAGAGGAGCTCCCTTGTGAGAGGTTGAGAAGAGCAATCTCGGCTGAGGTGGCACGGGCAGGTTCCTCAAAGACGGAGCGAAACTCGGCCAGGAAGGCCCGGAGATTGGCAGCAACAGGATCATCACGGTCCCACAGTGGCGTGGCCCAGGCCAGAGCTCTACCCTCCAATAGGCTGATGATAAAGGCCACTTTAGAGCGCTCGGTGGGAAACTGACTACTTAACAGTTCAATATGCATTGTGCATTGAGTCAGAAATCCCCTGCACAACTTGGGATCACCTCCATATTTATTCGGGAGGGCCAATCGGAGTCCCGAAGTGGTTGCAGGTGGTGGTGGGCGCTGGCCTGTAGTATGCTGCTGTAGGGCGGCAGTCAATTGCTGGATTTGCTGCGACTGCTGCTGGATCTGTTGAGCCTGTTGAGCGACCACTCTGGCGACGTCACGGAGATCAGGCACCTCGCCGGGATCCATGGTTGGAGCCTACTGTAACGCCCGGAGTAGTGGATCCACTGGACCGGCACCAGCGATGGCACAAACCTCACCAGGGAGCGGAGTCTAAGGGGCCGCTGGTTTTCACCAGAGCCCGCCGCAAGGCGGGATGGACTTGCTGCGGCAGGCGACCCCCAGGTCGCTACCCCTGGCTTGGTTGCTGGTGACGGCAGGCGAGGCGTGACAGGAGCAGGTACTGACAGTGGCGTGTAAGCGTACCGCAGGTGACAGGCTGAACACAGGAACAGCAGAGAGACGGGAAGCAGGAACCAGGGACTAGGAGTAGGGACTGGGTAGCGGACAGGAATCAGGAACAAGGACTAGGGACCAGGTAGCGGACAGGTATCAGGAACAACAGGGAGCTGGGCCAAACGCTATGGGAAGCATGTAGAGGCTCCAACACAGGGGACAGGGCATGCTGGGATTTATAGGAAGTGATTGGGTGCAACTACCAATTAGGGGCGGACTGGCCCTTTAAATCTGAGACAGCCGGCGCGCGCGCGCCCTAGGAGGCGGGGACGTGCGCGCCGGCCGGCACAGACGGAAGGAGGAGCGGGACGAGGTGAGGCGCCCCCCGGGGCCGAACAGACAGCAGAGCCGGGTCCCTGCACCAGGACCCCGGCGGCTGCCTGAGCTGGATGGCGGTTGCGGCGGCGTCCCGGAGCACGGGACGCCGCCGCGGCCATGACACGCGATCGGAGGTCCTGCAGCGTCATCCGGTCCCTCCGACGTCTCCATGGTAACTCCGGGGGCCTAATGAAGGCCCCCGGACTTACCATGGATAAGCCATCCTGCTGACAGGGGTGGCTGTGCTACTGCCTGTCAGCAGAAGCAGTACAGTGTATTGTATACTGTGATCTAAGTCTTACACTAGTGTACACTAGTGTAAAAAAGTAAAAAAAAAAGTGCAACAAACACAATCCCCCAGCCCCCCACTCCCCCATAATAAAAATGCATTACATTCCCCATACACTATAAACCATTACATAAAAGTGATCAAAAACACAAATCCTATACATATTTGGTATCACTACGTCCGTAACGACCCAATCTATAAAACGATATCAATAACTATATCGCACGACACACGCTGTAAAAAAATAAATTAAAAAACAGTACCAGAATAGCTGTATTTTATCAATCTGCTTTAGAAAATACGCCATAAAAGAGATCAAAAAGTCATATACATATAAAACTTGGTATCAATAGAAACTACAGATCTTCCTGCAAAAATAAGCCCAAAACCAGCTCTGTCGCGCAAAAGATGAGAACGCTATGGATCTTGCAATGTGGCGACAGTTTTTGTGGGTTTTGGCTAGGAAGATAGTTTCTATTGCGCCTAAGTGGTAATAGTTAAAAAACCTACACAAATGTGGTATCACCGTAACCGTAGTGACCCAGAGAATACATGTATTATGTTATTAGTGACCGCCGCTACGGATTTTTACGGCGATCACTAATGGGCTCTATTCTGCTGCCATCAGCTCTTTATGGCGATGGCGCAGAATAGTGCAGCAGCGCCGGTAATGCCCGCAGCCCCCTCCTCTCAGCTACCGGAGGTCGCTGAGAACTTGGGGCAGAGTGTGGGCTCAGTCCCGGCCAGTCCCCGCACCGACGATCGCCGTTATTACCAGTATAACGGCAGCCACCGGTAACGGGCACTGCATGCTTTCATGTCCTCTCACCGTTAATCCACAGTGAGAGGAGATAAATGTCCCCCCCCCCCTGTCCCCCCCGGAATAACCTTAGTGTTCACAGTGAGTAATTTCTTAGGGTACAAACACGCTTGCCGTATCCGCAGCAAGTTTCTCGCTGCGTATTCGCAGCGAGACTCGCTGAGGATCCCGGCCCTGTGTACTCAATGGCAGACAAAGTCGCAGCAGGGATGTACATCTCTGCTGCGAGTTTGTCCCAAGGCCGACCCGTTAACCCCCCGGCCGCCGGAGACTATACATCACCTGGTCCCGACTATACATCACCTGGTCCTTCGCTGATTCCAGGCACGTCCAGCTCAGCCAATCAGTGCGCTGCCCCACCGCAGCACTGATTGGCTGAACGGGCAGTGAAGACGCCGGGAGCCCCGTAGCCGGGATCAGGTGACGTATAGTCTCCGGCAGCCGGTGAGTTAACGGGGCGAGCTGCGGACAAACTCGCAGCAGGGATGTACATCCATGCTGCGAGTTTGTCTGCCATTGAGTACACATGGCTGGGATCCTCAGCGAGTCTCACTGCGAATACGCAGCCAGAAACTCACTGCGGATACGACAAGTGTGTTTGTACCCTTAAAAAAAGATCAAACTATCATTCTCTCCACCACCAGAGGTGGCGGAGAGCATGGGGCAATGATCAGGGACTAGCCGATGTGGTCCTGGCACAAGTGATCAGCGGTATATACTATATACCACTGATCACTTGTTCCAAATGCTTCCGGCACTTTTTGTCCAGTCACCAAAAATCATTGGTAACAGGATAAAAAGTCAAATGCCCCGGATTACCTGTAACCACCTCGCATTACCTGTAACCACCCCAGATTACCTGTAACCACCCCAGATTACCTGTAACCACCTCGCATTACCTGTAACCACCCCAGATTACCTGTAACCACCCCAGATTACCTGTAACCACTCCGCATTACCTGTAACCACTCCGCATTACCTGTAACCACCCCACATTACTTGTAACCACCCCAGATTACCTGTAACCACTCCGCATTACCTGTAACCACCCCAGTTTCCCTGTAACCACCCCAGATTATTCATAACCACTCCAGTTTACCTGTAACTGCTCAGATTACCCGTAACCACCCCAGATAGCCAGTAAACACACCCAGATTGCCACAGGCTACCTATAACAACTACAGATACCACAGATTGCCCGTTACCACCCCAGATTGCCCATACCCACCCCATAATGCCTGTCACTCTTCCCCCAGATTGCCCATCACCACCCCAGTTTGCCTGTGACCCCCCCCCCCAGATTGCCCGTCACCACCCCAGATAGCCGGTAAACACCCCCAGATTGTCCGTTACCACCCCATATAGCCAGTAAACACCCCCAGATAGCCGGTAAACACCCCCAGATAGCCACAGATAGCCGGTAAACACCCCCAGATAGCCGGTAAACACCCCCAGATAGCCAGTAAACACCCCCAGATTGCCCATAAACACCCCCAGATTGCCCATAAACACCCCAGATAGCAAGTAAACACTCCCAGGTTGCCCGTCACTACCCCAGATTACCTGTAATCTCATTTAAAAAAAAATATTTTAGCACCTGCGCTATTCTAATAACAGATACTAGCTGCGGTTTTGCACCAGCAAAATGCCGCTCATTCCCTTCTGAGCCCTGCTGCATGCCCATGCAGTGGTTTATGCTCACATATGGGGTACCGTTGTACTCAGGAGAACCTGCTTTACAAATTTTGTAGTGCATTTTCTCTCGTTGAATTGAGAAATTTCAAACTAAACAAACATATTATTGAAAAAATTCATTTTTTTCATTTTTACTTTCTAATTTTGAATCCTTTCATCTAATACCTGTGGGGTCAAAATGCTCAATGCACCCCAAGATGACTTCTTTGAGTGCCCTTTCCAAAATGGGGTGACTTTTGGGGGGTTTCTCTTCTGCGGACACTACAGGGGCGCTACAAACGCACCTGGCGCTCAGAAACTTCTTCAGAAAAATCTGTACTGCAAATGCTAATTGGTGCTCCTTCCCTTCTGAGCCCTGCTGTGTGCCCATACAATGGTTTATGCCCACATATGGGGTACCGTTCTACTCAGGAGAACCTGCGTTACAGATTTTGGGGTGCGCTTTCTCTCCCTTTCCTTGTGTAGTTGCGAAATTCCAAACTAAACAAACATATTATTGGAAAAATTCTAGTTTTTCATTTTTACTGTCTAATTTTGAATACTTTCCTCTAATACCTGTGGGGTCAAAATGCTCACTGCACCCCAAGATGACTTCTTTGAGGGGTGCCTTTCCAAAATGGGGTGACTTTTGGGGGGTTTCTCTTCTGCGGACACTACAGGGGCTCTGCAACCGCACCTGGCGCTCAGAAACTTCTACAGCAAAATCTGCACTGAAAATGCTAATTGGCGCTCCTTCCCTTCTGAGCCCTCCTGTGTGCCCATACAGTGGTTTATGCCCACATATGAGGTACCGTTGTACTAAGGAGAACCTGCGTTACAGATTTTGGGGTGCTTTTTCTCTCCCTTTCCTTGTGAAGTTGAGAAATTTCAAACTAAAGGAACATTTTATTGGAAAAATTCTAGTTTTTCATTTTTACTGTCTAATTTTGAATACTTTCCTCTAATACCTGTGGGGTCAAAATGCTCACCGCACACCAAGATGTATTCTTTGAGGGGTGCACTTTCCAAAATGGGGTGACTTATGGGGGGGGTTCACTCTGCTGACACTACAGGGGCTCTGCAACCGCACCTGGCGCTCAGAAACTTCTACAGCAAAATCTGCACTGAAAATGCTAATTGGCGCTCCCTTCCTTCTGAGCCGGCTGTGTGCCCATACAGTGGTTTATGCCCACATATGGGGTACCGTTGTACTCGGAAGAACCTGTGTTACAGATTTTGGGGTGCCTTTTCTCTCCTGTTCCTTGTGAAATTGAGAAATTTCAAACTAAACATACATATTATTGGAAAAATTCTAGTTTTTCATTTTTACTGTCTAATTTTAAATACTTTCCTCTAATACCTGTGGGGTCAAAATGGTCACCACACCCCAAGATGTATTCTTTGAGGGGTTATCTTTCCAAAATGGGCTGATTTTTGGGGGGGGTTTCACTTCCCTGGCACTACAGGGGCTCTGCAAACGCACCTGGCGCCTGAAAACTTGTACAGCAAAATCTGCACTGAAAATGCTAATTGGCGCTCCTTCCCTTCTGAGCCCCGCTGTGTGCCCATACAGTGGTTTACGCCCCCATATGGGGTACCATTGTACTCAGGAGAACCTGCGTTACAAATTTTGGGGTGCTTTTTCTCTCCTGTTGCTTGTGAAAATGAGATACTTTAATCTAAAAGAACATATTATTTGAAAATTTCTATTTTTCATTTTTTTCCGGCCTAATTGTGAATACTTTCCTCCAGCCCCTGTAGGGTTAAAATGCTCATTATACCCCTAAATTAATTCTTTAAGGTGTCTAGTTTCCAAAATGGGGTCATTTATGGGGGTTTCAAGTATACAAGCCTCCTAAACACACTTCAAAAAAGAGCTGGTCCCTAAAAAAATTAGTTTTGGAAATTTCATGAAAAAATGGTAATTTGCTGATACATTTCTAAGCCCCGTAACACCGAAGAAAAGTAAAATATGTTTACGAAATTATGCCAGAATAAAGAGGACATATTGGTAATGTGACCTAGTAACTAATTTATGTGATACAACTTTCTTTTCTTAGAAGCAGAGAATTTCAAAGTTTGTAAAGTGCAAATTTTTCAAATTTTTCATGATATTTTTATGTTTTTCACAAAAAACACAAAAGATAGTGACCAAATTTTACCACTAATATAAAGTACCATATGTTACAAAAAAACAATCTCAGAATCGCTAGCATATGTTAAAGCATCACTGAGCTATAAGCGCATAAAGTGAGACAGGTCAGATTTTGAAAAATGAGCCTGGTCATTAAGGCTCAAATAGGCTTGGTCCCTAAGGGGTTAATAGTTCGGGTGATACCAATTATTATTACTTATAAAATGGGAGAAGGGGGTGATATAAATCTTTATTATTAGATGAGATATTTTATTATTTTATTTTTTTCTTTTAGACAGTAATTTGAAGTTTCCATAGGTGACTTCTATATTAAAGCAACTCTGTACCCACAATCTGCCTTGCCCAAACCACTTGTACCTTCAGATAGCTGCTTTTAATCCAAGATCTGTCCTGGGTTCCGTTCGGCAGGTGATGCAGTTATTGTCTAAACAACTTTTAAACTTGCAGCCCTGTGCCCAAACGTGTCCTAGAGTGCCTGTGCCCTAGGCCTGCACAGCCCCTCCAGCCCTCCTCTTCACCATTAGGAATGCCCCTGGGTAGCATTTCTGCTATTTATCACCTGTCTGAACACTGCACATGTGCCCTAATAATCCAGCACATGTGTAGTGCTTACACAGGAGATGAACAGGAGAAATCCTGCCCAGGGCCATTCCTAATGGTGAAGAGGGCGGGGAGGAGGGATGGAGGGGCGGTGCAAGCCTAGGGCACAGACACTCTAGGCCACACCAGTTTTACACAGGGCTGCAAGTTTAAAAGTTGTTTTTTAGGACAATAACTGCATCACCTGCCGAACGGACCCCAGGACAGATCTTGGATTAAAAGCAGCTATCCGCAGGTACAAGTGGTTTTGGGGCAGCAGATTGTGGGTACAGAGTCGCTTTAACTACAATGATCTCTCAAAGAGATCAATGCAGTACATATGTACTGCAATGATCCATGACATCAGTACTCCGTTACTATGGGCTTCTGGAGCCCATAGCAATCGCATACCAAGTTGGGATCTGCTCCACTGTGGCCCTGGCCCAGCAGGTAGCACGGAATGCTGATAGCATCCGGGAGCGGTTCAGTTCAGTGGTATATATATGTCATCAGTTGTTAAAGGGTTAACAATAGAACATGTAAGGTGGGGGCCCAATTACAGATTTTGCATTGGGGCCCAATAGTTTTGAAGATATTCTCTAGCATTCGAAAAAGTACAACTACTTTCTTGCATAAAACAGCGCCCCCTGTCCTCAGGTTGTGTGTGGTATTACAATTCAGTTCCATAGCTTGAATAACAGTAGAAGTCACCCCTGGATAGAGTCTGTGAGCTGGGACCCCACCGATTACCACGACTAAATGATGTCAATGTTCATCTAAGGACCTTGTAACGGAGTTCCCTTCATCATGTTTATACGTAGAAAAAGTCCCGTTTATTGTAACGTCTCATATAAAACCAATAAGAATCACTAAAAAAAACAGCCGGCTGTCCAGGAGCGACTACTAAATAATATCAGATAAAGTGTTAGCGTCATCCCGTTAAACCCGGAGCACAAAAGAGTGCAGAATATACAAGATGGGTGAATATAAAAAATAATCGTAAGACAATGTCATGTAACGGGAAAGGCGGCCATCTACTCATAATAACGGCCACACGTAAAGATCATGATCAATAGACGGCTGTCACTTTGCACTAAAACGCCATAATGGGAACAAAGCCTTAATCATATATTAGGGGTGAGTGCTGCACTAATAATATACATATTATATTATTACTAATATTGCAGCCTTGTTTAAAAGAAGAGACATTTGCTTTTTTTTTCTTTACTTAACCCCTTAAGGTCAAAGCCAATTTTTGTTTTTGCGCTTTTGCTTTTTCTACTTTATGTTTAAAAGGCCATAGCACTTGCATTTTTTCACCTAGAGACCCATATGAGCCCTTATTTTTTGCTACACCAATTGTATTTTGCAATGAAAGACTTTATTTTCCCATAAAATACGCTGCAAAACCGGAAAAAAATCATTTGCGCTGTCAAATTGAAAAAAAAAAGGAATTTGTTCTCATTTCAGGGAGTTTTGTGTTTACGCCATTCACCCTGGGGTAAAACTGACTTGTTATGTATGTTCCTCAAGTCGTTACGATTACAACGATATATCACATGTATAACTTTTATTTTATTTGATGGCTTTTAAAAAATTCAAACCATTGTTAGCAAATATATGTTCCTTAAAATCCCTCCATTCCCGGCTTATAGCGCTTTTATCCTTTGGTCTATGGGGCTGTGTGAGGTGTCATTTTTTGCGCCATGATGTGTACTTTCTATTGGTACCTTGATTGCCCATATGCGACTTTTTGATCACTTTTTATTACATTTTTTCTGGATTTGATGCGACCAAAAATGCGCAATTTAGCACTTTGGAATTTTTTGCGCTGACGCCGTTTACCGTGCGAGATCAGGAATGTGATAATTTAATAGTTCGGGCGATTATGCGCGTAGCAATACCAAATATGTTTATTTATTTATATTTATAAAATGGGAAAAGGGGGGTGATTCAAACTTTTATTAGGGGAGGGGATTTTTTATTAATAAAAACACATTTTTTTACATTAACTAGAAGTCCATCGCATCGTGGGGGGGAGATCTGTCCCCCTAGACACCAGGGACACCGGGAGCAAAGCCTCTAAATGCAGCTGTCAGGTTTGGCTGTACATAACAGCTGGGAGCAGCGCTGCTCAGAGCGGGGTCCCGGCGGGACCCCTCTCTGAACTCCCCCCGCGTCACCATGACGTATCAGATATGAGAATCGAGATTTTATTTTTTGGAAATATCGCCCAGCCTTAATCTCGGAGTGGCATAAACTAGTGACAGAGAAGCTGATTAGAATGATGGATCACTTACAATGTTCTGTGCAGCTGATCCAGAGATCTCCTCCTGAATAACATGGACAATAAGTAGTCCTCTCCATTATGTGCATGAGCCCAGTAGTCCTGGATATTCATGAGAAGAAAAAACTCTGCCCATCAGCTGCTGATTGGCAGGTATTTATCCATGCTGTGTATAGGCAGTCAGCTGTCAATCAGCAGCTGGAGGGCAGGGCGAGGGGTGTGGCAAGAATCCTATTCTCCTGCATATTAGGAGAACGGCTGAACAGGATGATGTAAGTAATACACCAATCTGCTCAGCATTTCTGTCACTTGTTTGTGCTGCCCTAATTTAACTCCTAGATGACCCAGGGCGTATCGGTATGTCCTTATTCCCTATGCCAGCCAGCACAGGCTGCACTGATCGCAGTGTTTAAGTATAAAAAAAACAAAAAACACAACACATTAGAAAAGCGACATAAATGTGCATATCATTTCAGTTTTACCGTAAAGTGCACTATGTAAACATGGGAACCCCCAAAAGTTACAAAAATGTATTTTTCTCCCCAATTTCACCCCATAAATAATTTTTTTGAGGTTCTGTCATCCATGTTATGGTAGACTAAAAGGTGCCATTACAAAGTACTTAATAGTTCCTGTTGCAGTATGACACATTTTCATGTGAGTGTACTACGTATGAAAAAAGTGCACTCACGTTTAGTAGTCTTCACTTTGACTTCTGTTTATTAGGCTTTGTAGTAAAGTTCGGCTGCGTGTAATCAGAGCACTGGAGATAGCTGAAGGCTAGGCGTCCTCTCCCTGCCGCGCGACGTTTCGGAAAAAAAAATAGCCCTTACCTGGCCTTGTAGATGGAGAAATAACAGCGCTAGAGCTCTTAGAGGGTGGGGAGGAAAAAGCGAAAAAGCAAAAATGAAAAATGGCACCTTGTGATTTAGGTCATTTTGGGCTGCGTCAAGAAGGGGTTAAACCTAGCGACAGATCCCCTTTAAATACCACTGCATTTACTAAGCTGCCTGCGCAATGTTTTGCGACACTCTGAGCCATTCTGCATGACATCATTCATTACTTCAATGCCTGTAGCTGGACGGGCAGCTTATAGCTCAGTGTGGTGGATGATGATTGACGGGCAGCTTATAGCTCAGTGCGGTGGATGATGATGGTTTGTGTAGATGCCGCTCAATGCCCTGTGCCCGCTAAGTGACATCCGCTCACAGTACAGAATGGATCTGATGCACCGTCCTTCTAACCTGGACGGCCGACCGACCAATCACAGAATCGGATTACAATATATCTGAGGACTGACGCTCAATTCTTTGGCTTGAGCTTCAGAATATCACTGAGCCAATGGGACAGGCAGAACTTCAAGAGGAGTCTGTCCTGTGGCCTTCACTTCCATGCAAATTCTGTAGTGTGAACATACCCATAGAGACGAGATATAAAGGAGAGAAAGTAAAAAACAGAAGTTAAAGAAAGAAAAGAATAGAGCGAGGAGGAAAACGAGGGACGTAAAGAAAACGTCCTGTCTAGTGATGAGCAAGTACTAAAATGCTCGGGTGCTCGTTACTCGAGACGAGTATTTCCCGATACTCGAGTGCTCGTTTTAAGTAACGAACCCCACTGAAGTCAATGGGAGACTCGAGCATTTTTGCAGGAGACTCAAGTTCGGTAGAGGGTAGGTCGTGTGAAAACCTGTCAACCTCAGAAAATGATGGAAACACAACGGAAATGGACAGGAAACAGCAGAGTGAGCAAGGTAGAAGCGGTAGCCAGTGAGCCTTCTAAAAATTATACCAGACACAGCATGGCATTGAGCACACAATGAACCATTAAAAGTGAGTGAGGAAGCAAGTGAGCCTTCCAAAATTTTTACCAGACACAGCATGGCATTGAGCACACAATGAACCATTAGAAGTGAGTGAGAAAGCAAGTGAGCCTCCCAAAAATTAGGCCAGACACAGCATGGCATTGAGCACAGAGAGAACCATTAAAAGTGAGTGAGGAAGCAAGTGAGCCTTCCAAAAAATTTACCAGACTCAGCATGGCATTGAGCACAGAGAGAACCATTAAAAGTGAGTGAGGAAGCAAGTGAGCCCACCTAAAAACTGGAGTGAGTCCAGGGGCTAGGATTTATTGTGGACAGGAACCCGGGTGCTGACAGTCACCATCAAGGGTACACCTGATGCCTCTCGACTGGGGGTGGTGATCCCCCGGCCACGGCTAGACAAAAAAATAAATAAAACAGCTGGCTGGTTGGCAGGGGCGCGATCTTCTACGCAGACATAGTGTGACGTCAGAGTATGGCAGTGAGGACACAGACAACCATTAGAAGTGAGTAAGTAAGCAAGTGAGCCTCCCCAAAATTAGGCCAGACACAGCATGGCATTGAGCACACAGAGAACCATTAAAAGTGAGTGTGGAAGCAAGTGAGCCTCCTAAAAATTAGGCCAGACACTGCATGGCATTGAGCACACAGAACCATTAAAAGTGAGTGAGGAAGCAAGTGAGCCCACCCAAAAATTGGTGTGAGTCCAGGGGCTGGGATTTTTAGTGGACACAAACCTAGGTTCTGACAGCTAACAGGCTAGGCCACCTGTCAGTCACCATCAAGGGTACACCTGATGCCTCTCAACCGGGGGTGGTAAGGCCATGGCTAGACAAAAAAACAAACAAACAGTTAGCTGGTTGGCGTTGGCGCGATTGGCATCTGCGGCATAGATGGTACTGGTGAAAGGCCTGGTCAATCCTGCCTTCAAAAAGGCTACTACAACATCCAAAGAAGGAAAGAAGCTACTGGTAAAAGGCCTGGTCAATCCTGCCTTCAAAATGGCTAAAACATCCAAGGAAGGTAGAAGGTGCTGTTCAGCAGTTTGAGCACCGCTTGCTGGCGCTTACCCACGGCAGTGCTGCTGCGCCTAAAACTAAAATATCCTCATGCAGTTGTGCGTAAGAGGCATCTCTTTGGAGGTAGGGATGAAGAATACCAATACAGTCTTCTTAAGAGGCCCCGGAATTTGAACGAATACACTTTCAATCCTTTAAAGAGTCTCTAAGAGAGGGCAAGTGTGGTAGCCTGTGTAATAAAAAGACCTGGTCAATCCTGCCTTCAAAAAGGCTACAACAACAGCAACAGATTGTCTGGTACGAAATGGACAACACAAGGATGCTAAATTAGGAACCACCATTTTCACTGTCTGTTCCTTTGAACAGTGGCGTGTATCTTAGAGATACAATAGATGACCAGACAGTCCTGCAAAATAGCACTTGAAATGAAGTTGATTTGATTACAAGGACTATGGTCAGGAACAACAGGGAGCTGGGCCAAACGCTATGGGAAGCATGCAGAGGCTCCAACACCTGTAGTGGGGCAGGGCTGAAATTTATAGGGAGTGATTAGTGCAACTTCCAATTAGGGGCAGACTGGCCCTTTAAATCTGAGACAGCCGGCGCGCGCGCCCTAGGAGGCGGGGACGCGCGCGCCCTAGGAGGCGGGGACGCGCGCGCCGGCCGGCACAGACGGAGACAGGAGCGGGGCGAGGTAAGGCGCCCCCCCGGGGCCGAACAGGCAGCAGCGCCGGGTCCCTGCACAAGGACCCCGGCGGCTGCATGGGGCAGAGAGAGGTCGCGGCGGCGGCCCGGAGCACAGGACACCGCCGCGGCCGTGACAGTACCCCCCCCCCCTATTTGGCCTCCCCCTCTTTCTTGCCTGCAGGAACCTCTTGATGAGATCTTGGTCCAGGATGTTAGCCTCGGGTTCCCAGGACCTCTCCTCAGGACCAAATCCTCTCCAGTCCACTAGGAAGAACCGTCTTCCTCTGACAGTTTTCATGGCCAGAATGTCTTTAACAATGTAGACGTCGTCAGAGACGGCTTGTGTAGCAGTGAACGAAGACTTATTGGAGAACCGGTTGAGGACCACTGGCTTTAAGAGGGAAACATGGAAGGCGTTCGGAATCCGCATAGTAGGGGGTAGGCGGAGTTTGTAGGTGACAGGGTTGATGCGTTTTAGCACCGAGAAAGAACTGAGGAATCGAGGACCCAACTTGTAGCTGGGAATCTTGAGTCGGACATATTTGGCCGAGAGCCACACTTTGTCACCTGGGAGAAAATTTGTGGCAGGTCTTCTTCTCTTATCTGCCTGGTCCTTCATGCGGTCAGATGCCTTGAGCAAAGATTGTCGAGTCTGTTCCCAGATCGACTGCAGGTCAGATAACGAATCCTCCACGGCTAGGACCTCAGAGGATGGAGAGAGAGGCAGAGGAGGACTAGGGTGATGCCCATAGACCACATAGAAGGGTGACTTGCCTGTGGAACTCGAGTCCAGATGGTTGTAGGAGAACTCCGCCCATGGAAGCAGACTGGACCAGTTGTCCTGGCGAGCGGAGACGAAGTGTCGAAGATAATTGCAAAGGACCTGATTTACCCTTTCCACTTGCCCATTGGTCTGGGGATGATAGGCCGATGAGAAGTCCAGCTTCACTTGGAGTTGAGAGCAGAGAGCACGCCAGAATCTGGAGACGAATTGTGAGCCTCTGTCAGACACTATATGAAGTGGAAGACCATGTAGGCGGAAGATATGCTGAAAGAACAGCTGGGCCAGGCGAGGAGCTGATGGTAGTCCAGGAAGAGCCACGAAGTGGGACATCTTGGAGAAGCGGTCAGTAACAACCCAAATGACAGTGTTACCCGCAGATGGAGGCAAGTCTGTGACAAAGTCCATGCCTATATGGCAAGGGCTGAAGTAGGCCGTCAGGTTTTTGACGGGAGGACTTGTTTCTGGCACAGATGGTACAGGAAGCCAAAAAGTCCTTGACATCTTGGAGTAGGCTAGGCCACCAGTAGTGGCGGGAGATCAGTTGCCCGGTCTTTAGAACTCCCGGATGCCCGGCCACCATAGAGGAATGACCCCATTTCAAGATCCGCCTTCGAAGAGCAGGTCGCAGATAGGTCTTACCAGGAGGCAATCTTTAAAGAGTGGATGTGGCGACTGGCACTAGGCGATCGGGAGGTATAATGTGGCGAGGAGAGTTCTCTTGTCCCATGACGTCAGATGCTCGGGAGAGAGCATCGGCTTTCACATTCCTCTCAGCCGGACGAAAGTGGATAACGAAGTTGAAACGTGAAAAGAAAAGCGACCACCTGGCCTGCCGGGAATTAAGACGTTGGGCCGATTGGAGGTAGAGAAGATTCTTGTGGTACGTGTAGATATTTACCAGATGCCTAGCCCCCTCTAGGAGATGACGCCACTCCTCCAGTGCCAACTTAATCGCCAAGAGTTCTCGGTCGCCAATAGTATAGTTCCTCTCGGCAGGGGAGAAAGTCTTTGAGAAGAACCCACAGGTTCGGGTCTTGCCTGATGCGTCCCTTTGCGAGAGAACGGCTCCAGCGCCTACTGAAGATGCGTTGACCTCAAATGAAAACGGCTTGGTGGCATCCGGGCGAACTAGCGCAGGAGCAGAAGCAAAGGCTGACTTTAGGCTAGTGAAGGCTTGCTCGGCCTCAGGTGGCCAATGCCTGGGATCCGCCTTCTTCTTAGTGAGAGCCACGATGGGTGCGACCAGGGTAGAGAAGTGTGGGATGAACTGCCGATAGTAGTTGGCAAATCCTAGGAGGCGTTGGATAGCTCTGAGTCCCACAGGACGTGGCCACTGGAGAACAGCTGAGAGCTTGGCCGGATCCATTTGTAGACCCTGGTCGGAGACGATATACCCAAGAAACGGAAGACTGCGCTGATGGAAAACGCACTTCTCTAGCTTGGCGTACAAATGATTGGCCCGTAGTCTTCGTAGGACCTGATATTGTGTCACGTGAGTCTGCTGGTCAGGGGAGAAGACCAAAATGTCGTCAAGATAGACAATGACGCAGACATAGAGGAGGTCCCGGAAGATGTCGTTAACGAATTCCTGGAAAACCGCTGGGGCATTGCATAGGCCGAATGGCATGACCAGGTATTCGTAGTGCCCATCTCTGGTGTTAAAAGCGGTCTTCCATTCGTCTCCTTCACGAATACGGATTAAATTGTACGCTCCCCTGAGGTCCAGCTTAGAGAAGATCTTGGCTCCACGGAGACGGTCGAATAGTTCAGGGATAAGTGGAAGAGGATAACGGTTCTTGACTGTCACCTTATTTAGGCCCCTGTAGTCTATGCATGGGCAAAGAGAACCGTCCTTCTTCTGCACAAAGAAGAATCCTGCGCCAGCAAGGGGCGTGGATTTGCGAATGAAACCCTTCTGTAGGTTCTCCCGGATGTAGGAAGACATGGCCTCAGTCTCGGGCACGGAGAGAGGGTACACCCGACCTCGTGGAGGAGAAGTTCCAGGAAGGAGGTCTATGGGACAATCATATGTCCGGTGAGGGGGTAGAGAGTCCGCCTCTTTGGCAGAAAAGACGTCAGCCAAGTCTTGGTATTCTGCCGGTAGGCCGGGTAGAGGCTTGACGGAGTTAGGTGACGTCATAGAGCACTTGGGCTGAGGAAGCTTCAGACACCGGTTAGGACAGTCCAGACCCCAACTGAGAATCTCCCCGGTTCTCCAGTCTAGCTTAGGGGTATGTAATTGCAGGATGTCGGAAGAGGAATGGCGCAAGACATAGAAGGAGATCTTCTCCTGAAGTAAAGCGCCCACCTGGAGGACTAGAGGTGCAGTCTGATAGAGCACAGCTTCAGCAAGAGTCTCGCCCGTGACCGAGGAGATAGACAGGGATCGGGCTAGCTGGATCATGGGTAGCCGCCATCTTTGGACCAAGGTAGCTGCAATGAAACTGCCCGCAGACCCGGAGTCGATGAAGGCATTAGTCTGGTGAATTTGCCTTGAGGGTGTCTGGATGGAAACTGGCATAGACAATCTTGGAGAGGTGGCATTCACACCTAGGGAGGCCTCTCCTACCGGACCTAGGTGCGAGCATTTCCCGGACACTGAGGACGTTGGGGACATCTCTGCCGGAAGTGATCAGAGCCACCGCAATAGAGACAGAGATTCAGCTCTAGTCGGCGAGCCCTCTTATGAGGAGTCAGGCGAACTTGTTCTACTTGCATGGGAACCTCAGGAGTCGACTGGGGTACAGGAGCAACAGGATTCTGGAAAACCGGTGCCAGGCGGTGATGGCGACGGGGCAGGCTTAGTCGCCGTTCTTGCCGGACCTCCTCCTCTTTCTCGGAAAATCGGTTGTCGACTCTGGTAGCCGGTAGGATTAGATCATTCAGAGATGTAGGGAGGTCGCGGGCGGAGAACACGTCTTTCACCCGACTGGATAGGCTCTTCTTGAAGGTGGCTATTAGAGCGGCCTCATTCCAGTCTAATTCAGCTGCCAGGGTGCGCAACTGGATGGCGTAGTCACCAACAGAGGAGCTCCCTTGAGAGAGGTTGAGGAGAGCAGTCTCAGCTGAAGAAGCACGGGCAGGTTCCTCAAAGACGGAGCGAAACTCGGCCAGGAAGGTTTGGAGATTGGCAGCAACAGGATCATCTCGGTCCCACAGCGGCGTGGCCCAGGCCAGGGCTCTACCCTCCAATAGGCTGATGATGAAAGCCACTTTCGGTGGGAAACTGACCACTTAAGAGTTCAATATACATGGTGCATTGAGTCAGGAATCCCCTGCACAACTTGGGATCGCCTCCATATTTACTCGGGAGAGCCAGTCGAAGTCTCGAAGAGGCTGCAGGAGGTGGTGAGTGCTGATCTGTAGTATGCTGCTGTAAGGCTGCTGGATCTGCTGCAACTGTTGCTGGATTTGTTGAGCCTGTTGAGCGACCACTCTGGCTACGTCACGGAGATCAGGCACCTCGCCGGGATCCATGGTTGCAGCCTACTGTAACGCCTGGAGTCGTGGATCCACCGAACCATCACTAGCGATGGCACTAACCTCACCAGGGAGCGGAGTCTAAGGGGCCGCTGGTTTTCACCAGAGCCCGCCGCAAGGCGGGATGGACTTGCTGCGGCAGGCGACCCCCAGGTCGCTACCCCTGGCTTGGTTGCTAGTGACGGCAGGCGAGGCGTGGCAGGAGCAGTAGGCAGGAGACAGCCGGCGCACGTGCGCCCTAGGAGGCGGGGACGCACGCTCCGGCTGGCACAGACGGAGACAGGAGCGGGGCGAGGTAAGGTGCCCCCCGGGGCCGAACAGGCAGCAGCGCCGGGTCCCTGCACAAGGACCCCGGCGGCTGCATGGGGCAGAGAGAGGTCGCGGCGGCGGCCCGGAGCACAGGACGCCGCCGCGGCCGTGACAGTGACACAGTAGAGTAAGGGGCAGCAACCGCCATGAGGTTCCAAAAAGGGAACACAGGGAACAATTCAAACACAGGTAGCATATGGACCACCCAAAAACTTAGCCTGACACCACTGACCAAGATGGACAATACAATCATCCAATTAAAATTATTACTTATGATTATGGCTAGATTTAGCCTCACACCCACATGCAGTTGTGCGTGAGAGCCATATCTTTGAAGGTAGGTGCGAAGAATAACAATACAGTCTTCTTAAGAGGCCCCAGAATTTGAATGACGACTACACTTTCAATCCTTTAACCCCTTAAGGACGGAGCCCAAAATGGCCTTAAGGACCGGAGCAAATTTCAGGAATATGACCTGTGTCACTTTATCCATTAATAACTTCGGGATGCTTTTACCTATCCAGCTGATTCTGAGATTGTTTTTTCATCACGTTATACTTTATATTCCAAAGGAAAGGATCGCAATTTGGACTTTGGAAGCTGGGATCCAGTGTCAGTGCATCCCTATGAGAATACATACATGCAGCGGGATTGAGCATACATCACCTCCTCCCCGCTCTGGCTTTCTTCGGGGATCCCGGTGTCTGCCACTGATTGGCTGAGCCCAGGGCCGTTTCTAGTGGCGGGCGTGCCGGGCGACCGCACGGGGCGCCGACAGCTAGGGGGCGCTGGTGGCACCTTCCCAGACCTCACCTAGCTGCGCACGCCCCCGCCAGCCCTTCCGCCGGCCACATTATCTGCCTCCGCGCCCGACCGCAGCTCCTGCCTCCGCGCCCGCCACCCACATTATCAGCCTCCCCCGCCCGACCGCAGCTCCTGCCACCCCGCGCGCCGGCCGCATGATCTGGACAGATCGCCGGACTTCAGCTCCTCCCCGGCCCATCACCTGACAGCAGGCCGCCGCCCCTGAACACATCTTCTCTATCCTCCAGCAGGCGCCGTGATATGACGTCATTCGCCTGCTTGAGGATAGAGAAGATGTGTTCGGGGGCAGCGGCCTGCTGTCAGGTGATGGGCCGGGGAGGAGTTGCAGTCCGGCGATCTGCACAGATCATGCGGCCAGCGCGCGGAGAGGCAGGAGCTGCGGTCGGGCGGGGGAGGCAGATAATGTGGCCGGCGGGCGGGGAGGCAGGAGCTGCGGTCGGGGGAGGCAGATCATGCGGCCGCTGGGCGAGGAGGCAGGAGCGGCTCCTCGCAGGCCAAAAGAGAAGATCTGATGAGAGAGAGAGAGGGACCCGCTGTATGCAAGAAGGTGAGTATAATGTTTTAGTTTTTTTTGTGTTGTGTTGCGGCAATAAAGGGTATCACTAAGAAGCAGAACATGGGGGGAGGGGGGGGGAGATTATTACTATATAGCAAAACATGGGAAGGGGATTTTTATTATATGACAGAACATGGGAGGGAGGATTATGGCAGATCATGGGAGGGGGGATTATTTTTATATGGCAGAACATGGGAGGGGGGATTATTTATT
Organism: Dendropsophus ebraccatus; assembly: GCF_027789765.1. Classification (NCBI taxonomy): domain Eukaryota; kingdom Metazoa; phylum Chordata; class Amphibia; order Anura; family Hylidae; genus Dendropsophus; species Dendropsophus ebraccatus. Next base: position 5,332,429 of record NC_091456.1, on the reverse strand, counting down.
ATATGGCAGAACATGGGAGGGGGGATTATTTATTATATGGCAGAACATGGGAGGGGGGATTATTACTATGGGGCAGAACATGGGAGGGGGAATTAATACTATGGGGCAGAACATGGGAGGGGGGATTAATACTATGGGGCAGAACATGGGGGGTTTACTATGGGGCAGAACATGGGAGGGGGAATTAATACTATGGGCAGAACATGGGGGGTTTACTATGGGGCAGAACATTGTAGGAGGATTATTACTATGGGGCAGAACATGAAAGGTGGGATTATTACTATGGGGCAGAACATGGGGGAAATTTTTACTATTGGGCAAAGCACAGGGGGGTTATTACTATGGGGACAGAGCACAGTGGGGATTATTACTATGAGGGCAGCACAGGGAGGATTATTACTATGGGGACAGAGCACCGGGGGATTATTACTATGGGGACAGACCACATGGGGGATTATTACTATGAGAACAGCACAGGGGGGGATTATTACTATGGGGCAGACCACAGGGAAGATTATTTCTATAGAGACAGCACAGGGGATATTATTATTATAGGGACAGCACGGGAGGGGGGGGTTATTACTATGGGGCAGAGCACAGACGTCATAAAAAGGGGAAGTTGTTGTAAAAGTGTGGAGCCTAAGATGTTTGTCTGGCAGGTTCAGAAGAGACGAATTGTAGCTGCAAGAAATCATCATGGAGGCCTGGGCCAGATGGAGAGGGAAAGGAAAATGACGCCTCAGATCAAAGAAGACGTCACCTGTGAGTCACTGACTTTTTTTTGTTTCAGTTGAAAATGGTTAAATAACACTGCTCAATGCCATAATACACACACTGCTTCTTCATAGCAACAACTCCCTCCCCCCCTCCCCGACATCACTTGAGAGGGGATGGGGGGGGGGGGCGCTTTTAGCAAGATTCGCCCTGTAGTCAAAACTACCTAGAAACGGCCCTGGCTGAGCCAGAAGTCCTGCCGAGGAGGTGATGTATGCTCCGGCCGCCGGGGGGTTAACTTACATACACGCAGCGGGATGTCAATCCCGCTGCGTGTATGTATTCTCAAAGGGATGCACTCTGCTGCGGATCGTGTATGTGTGTGAAGGTACCCTTAGAGGGGTGTGTAAGCGTTATGCTTTTACACGTGAAAGTGTTAGTGTGCGTGTTTTATGTACTGTTTTTACATTTTATTTGTTATTAACTTTTTTATTATTAACTTTTTTTTTTCGTTTGGGGTACACCGAGGGAAAAGGAAAGGGAAACTTACTCTAAAAAAAAAAAAAAAAAGAAACAGAAGAGGGCAGAGGCAGGGGACACTATTCACCACCGATCCAGGGGTGAGGGTGGCAGGAAAAAGGAAAGGGTGGCAGGAGAGGGTAAGAGGAGACGAGAGAGGGTAAGAGGAGAGGGTGGTAGGACGGAGGGGAAAGGGTAAGAGAAGAGAGGGTGGCAGCGGAGAGGGGAGAGGGTGGCCGACAGCAGAGCGGTTGGGTAGTAGAAGAGTGGCGGCAGGATGGAGGGGAGAGGGGAAGAGAAGAGAGGGTGGCAGGACAGGCGGTGGCAGCAGGGAGGGTGGGTGTCAGTCAGGAGAGGGAGGGTGGCAGCAGGGACGGTGGGTGGCAATCAGGAGACGGTGGGTGGCAGCAGGGACAGTGGGTGGCAGTCAGGAGAGGGTGGGTGGCAACAAGGAGAGGGTTGGTGTCAGCAGGAGGGTGCCAGCAGCAGGGAGGGAGGGTGTCAGCAGGGAGGGAAGGTGGGAGGTAGTCAGCAGGGAGTGAGGGTGTCAGCAGGGAGGGAGGGTGGAAGGGTGTCAGCAGGGAGGGAGGGTGTCAGCAGGGAGGGAGGGTGGAAGGGTGTCAGCAGGGAGGGAGGGTGTCAGCAGGAAGGGAGGGTGTCAGCAGGGAGGGAGGGTGTCAGCAGGGAGGGAGAGAGGGTGTCAGCAGGGAGGGAGGGTGTCAGCAGGGAGGGAGGGTGGGAGGGTGTCAGCAGGGAGGGAGGGTGTCAGCAGAGAGGGTGGGTGGGAGGGCGTCAGCAGGGAGGGAGGGAGGGTGGTAGGGCGTCAGCAGGGAGGGCGTCAGCAGGGAGGGAGGGAGGTAGGGTGTCAGCAGGGAGGGAGGGAGGGTGTCAGCAGGGAGGGAGGGTGTCAGCAGGGTGGAAGGGTGTCAGCAGGGTGGGAGGGTGTCAGCAGGGAGGGAGGGAGGGAGGGTGGGAGGTTGTCAGCAGGGTGGGAGGTTGTCAGCAGGGAGGGAGGGAGGCTGTCAGCAGGGGGGGACGTTGTCAGCAGGGTGGGAGGTTGTCAGCAGGGTGGGTGGCAGGGTGGCAAAGGGGGCCTGGGGGAGGAGGAGACACAACACAGGGAAATCAGCTAGCAGCAGGGAACTGCTAGCTGATCTCCCTGCATTGCAGACAGAGATGATCGGTGGCGGCGGAGGAGGAGGCAGCACGGGGGAGGAGGCGCCCGGCACACACCAGGTACGCACCGGGTGTCGGGCTCACTGCACGCTGCTCCCATCATCTCCTTCTCAGCTCGCCGATTCCGGCAAGCAGAGAAGGAGATGATGGGCGTAGTAGTAAAGATAGCCCGTGATTGGCCGGCTGGTGGTTACCGGCCGATCACGATCGCGATCTGGGGGCCGGATCCACGGGCAGGTCATGCCCGGGCACTGCTGTGATTGGTGCTGTCTTGGACAGCACCAATTACAGCTTAGTGCCGGGGTCCGGTCCCGGAAACTGGGGAAATTGCTGTCATTGGCCGATGAGAAGTCATCGGCCAATTACAGCGATCGTCGTCACGGGGGGCAGGGAAACTGCCCCCTACGTGACAAAGGAAGATGGCTGCTGTAAGAATCAGCAGCCATCTTTACCAGAGCGCCGTGCGCCCGGTTAAAGGGCCCGCGTACCGGTACATCATGGGTCCTTAATGGTGCGTTCACACCTACAGGATCTGCAGCTGATTTTCTGCAGCAGATTTCATTTAAATAACTGAACACAGCATCAAATCTGCTGCAGATCCTGTAGGTGTGAACGCACCCTAAGAGGTTAAAGAATCTCTAAGAGAGGGCAAGTGCGAGAGAGGGTGAGTTGCAGAGCCGCCACCAGGTTTAGCCCCTTGTCACACGCAACCAAGCTCACCACTAATTACACAGGGTAAATAGCAGTGAGCTTGGATATGGCTTCATCAAGAAACAAAGAAAAAATAAATTAATAAACGTCAGCCTGTCAGCGCTGTTGGTTTACAGGTGGGTGCGCTTATTAGTGACTGATGATGCCACCAGCTGCACTGAAGACCCGCTCTGACAACACGCTAGGGGCAGGGCAGCCCAGCACCTCCCAGTCAAACTCAAACACAAAATCCAATCAGCTTTTGGGAGAAGTGGTGAGTCACATCCAAGCTCACTGCTAATTGCCCTGTGAAAGATGGTGGCATATACTATATACTATATAGCTGCCGTTACCCACAGATTGTATACGACAACCTACAGCAACTAGTGTGACCTGTCCTGTATATTTTCTTATTTCTTCATTTATGACTGCAGTCACATCAAAGCTCACTGCTAATTCCCCTGTGAAAAATGGTGGAATATACTATATAATAGTAATAATAATATAATAGTACTGAGGACTTCTTAGGGGTCTGTATGCAACATCTGCTGTCCCCTTTCTGCCAGCAGCCAATCACCACAATGTGCTGCTAAAATCTTGGTAGCTGTGGGATATAAGCCGGTAGTGGCTGCACCTATACACACTCTGTGACACCCACTTTACTCTGTGCAAGCAGTTGTGAACTTAGATAGACCTTGCATATGAAATACAGAAATCAGGAAAAATACTTGTGATCCTACTAGTTTTGGGGGTCTGTGCTATACAATCTGGTAGTGGTTGGACCTATACACACTCTGTGATACCCCCTTCCAATGAGCAGTGAAGTTCTATGCAGGTGTACTACAAATCCCAGCAATACAATGTAGTACAGCAGCACCACCAGCTCCAAAAAAGGAGTACACTGAGCACTTCTTAGGGGTGTGTATGCAACACCTAATGTCCCCTTTCTGCCAGCAGCCGGTCACCACAGTGTGCTGGTTAAATCGCGGTAGCAGCACTGCAACTCCCAGCCAGCAGTCTGTAGTAATAGTATTAATAAAAGCTTTTAAGCCCTGAAAAGGTCTGTGTGTTTGTATTGCTGGTATATACCCTGCCTACTGGAAGGCTATATCCTACACTGACACTCTCCCTGACAAGCAGCAGCTCTCTCCCTGATCTCTCACAGCATACGTCTGAAGCGAGTACTGCCGGGGCCGAGTTTTATATGGCAGGGTCATCTGATCTGACCAACCAATCGCTGCTATCAACATGTATGGGTCCCACGTGATCGCAGTATGCACCAAAGAGTCTCCTGCATGTTTATTGGCTGAGAAAAAGCGCCCAAACTTACAGGAAACGGATGATGAGATTTCCTCGAGTATCACAAGATGCTCGTCCGAGTATCGAGTACCATCGAGTACCCTAATACTAGATCGAGTACCAAGCTCGGACCAGCATGCTCGCTCATCTCTAGTTCTGTCCTCATCCCAACCATGAAGAGGAGAAAGGTGGATGGCGACGCAAATCCCACCCAAAAACACTATGGCGGAAATTTATCGCACTTATAATGAGATTCTTTGCTGTCCATAGCAACCAATGACATCTCCCATAGCAACCAATCACAGCTCAGCTTTTATTTTACCAAAGCAATGCATACCTCCCAACTTTTGCAAAGAGCAAAGAGGGACATGTGCGCCGTGGTCCCCATAGCAACCCTCCATAGCCACGCCCCCATAGCAACCCTCCATAGCCACTCCCCTACAGTCACCACATGCTGCTGACTAAATAGTGCCCTATACAGTATCCAATCCCCCCCAAAATGCCCCATTTAGTGCCCCACATAGTAGCCAATCCCCATATAGTGCCCCACATAGTAGCCAATCCCCATATAGTACCCTACATAGTAGCCAATGCCCCCATATAGTGCCCCACATAGTAGCCAATGCCCCCATATAGTGCCTCACATAGTAGCCAATCCCCATATAGTGCCCCACATAGTAGCCAATGCCCCCATATAGTGCCCCACATAGTAGGCAATGCCCCCATATAGTGCCCCACATAGTAGCCAATCCCCATATAGTGCCCCACATAGTAGCCAATGCCCCCATATAGTGCCCCACATAGTAGCCAATGCCCCATATAGTGCTCCACATAGTAGCCAATGCCCCCATATAGTGCCCCACATAGTAGCCAATCCCCCCATATAGTGCCCCACATAGTAGCCAATTCCTATAGTGCCCCACATAGTAGCCAATGCCCCCATATAGTGCCCCACATAGTAGCCAATGCCCCATATAGTGCCCCACATAGTAGCCAATCCCCATATAGTGCCCCACATAGTAGCCAATCCCCATATAGTACCCCACATAGTAGCCAATCCCCCCATATAGTGCCCCACATAGTAGCCAATGCCCCATATAGTGCCCCACATAGTAGCCAATCCCCCCATATAGTGCCCCACATAGTAGCCAATCCCTCCATATAGTGCCCGACATAGTAGCCAATCCCCCATAGAGTGCCCCATATAGTTGCCAATCCCCCATATAGTGCCCCACATAGTAGCCAATCCCCCATAGAGTGCCCCACATAGTAGCCAATGCCCCATATAGTGCCCACATAGTAGTCAATGCCCCCATATATGCCCTCACATAGTAGCCAATCCCCTATAGTGCCCCACATAGTAGCCAATCCCCTATAGTGCCCCACATAGTAGCCAATGCCTCATATAGTGCCCACATAGTAGCCAATGCCCCCATATATGCCCCACATAGTAGCCAATGCCCCCCATATAGTGTCCCACATAGTAGCCAATGCCCCCATATAGTGCCCCACATAGTAGCCAATGCCCCCATATAGTGCCCCACATAGTAGCCAATGCCCCCATATAGTGCCCCCCATAGTAGCCCCCAATCCCCATTAGTGTGGCCCCAGTGAAAAAAACAATAAACCAGTAACTCACCTGTCCGCCGGTCCCAGCAGCTCCTCTCCCGGCAGAGCGCGCACTCCCGTCATCCTCCAGGGCGGGCAGCGGGGTATACAGACACTGACTGTACCGGAAGTAATTCATATAGAGGCGGCAGGTCACTTCTGGCACAGTCAGTGTCTGTATACCCCGCTGCCCGCCCCGGAGTATGACAGGAGTGCGCGCTCTGCCGGGAGAGGAGCTGCTGGGACCGGAGGACAGGTGAGTTACTGGTTTATTGTTTTTTTCGCTGGGGCCACATATAATGAGGGACACGGGGGGCCGTTCTGGGACCGCGGGACAGCACCCCGAAAACGGGACAGTTGGGAGGTATGGCAATGTGAGGAATGAAAGCTGAGCTGTGATTGGTTGCTATGGGTGCTGTGATTGGTTGCTATGGGCAACAGAGAATCTCCCTCATAATATAGTATATTACTAGTCACAGATCTTTGTAACACTAATAATAATATGGGGGCGCTGCCTACACTGCCATCCTGCTGAGTGATATACATGGTATATAGTGAGAGATATAATATATATATAGTGATAGACAATATATACAGCGATATCATGTCTGTATATGGCCGCACTGTTCACGTCAGGGTCACTCTGCTCCTCCCGGGGACCGTGGATCGATCCCCTCAGGACAAGGAGCGGGAGGAGCCGTGTGTAGCTGGCCGGTCCCGCGCCTCCCGCCCCGGCTCTAACGCACGAGCACTGGAGCGGTTCTGCAGCGTCTAACACCGGTCACCATCCACCGAGCCGCAGCTGTCACTCCGGGTCTGCAGCCTGAGCGCTGATTGGCCCATTCACACGGGTGATCCCCCAACAGCCAATAGGATCGTAGCGCTAATCTTCGCCTCTTGCTCTATTGGCTGGAGCTGACGCTTGGGGCGGAGCTTACGGAGCCGTACCGTTAGTGCGAGGCCGGTGGCGCAGAGCCGTGTGGGTGCACGATGCCGGTGGACGTGTCTCAGTGGTGCGGGGCTTTGGCCCTGGACGAGGTCGACGAAAAGCCGGCGCAGCCGCTCAATGTGACCTATGGTCCTCTGGCGATAGAGGAGCTGGGCCAAGTGGTGACCCCTACCCAGGTAGTGATTGTGGTGGCCTGTGAGAGAGCCACGCCCACCCTGATGGCACAGGGCACGCCCCCCAGCGGCTGTGTGTGTGTATATAGCCGGCGGCTGTGCTGCCTCTAGTGTGTATAGTATATACAGCTCACAGGGCGCCTACAGTGTCTGCAGTGAGGAGAACGGGGAGGAGGGAGCCCCGGCACCTGCAGCCCGTGTAATGTCCCCAGCATGGCGGCCACCTGTGTAGGAGTGTGGGGCACACGGGGATCGGTGACGGCTGTGTAATACAGAGCGGTGTGTGTGAGAGACCTGGCCCAGAACTTCAATAAAGCCCAGTTCGCGTTTCCTTATGCAGTAAAGCGCGGTTTGCGTTGCCCTCGTGCAGTAAAGCGCGGTTTGCGTTGCCCTCGTGCAGTAAAGCGCGGTTTGCGTTGCCCTCGTGCAGTAAAGCGCGGTTTGCGTTGCCCTCGTGCAGTAAAGCGCGGTTTGCGTTGCCCTCGTGCAGTAAAGCGCGGTTTGCGTTGCCCTCGTGCAGTAAAGCGCGGTTTGCGTTGCCCTCGTGCAGTAAAGCGCGGTTTGCGTTGCCCTCGTGCAGTAAAGCGCGGTTTGCGTTGCCCTCGTGCAGTTTGCGTTGCCCACGCGCAGTAAAGTGCAGTTCCCGTTGCCCTCATGCAGTAGGCTCTGTTCACACTTGCAGGATCCACTGCAGATTGTTCGGTGTCTTCTGTCATGTAGTGACAGTGATACCTGCTGCACATCCTGTAGGTGTAAGCAGCATGGCGGCAACCTGTGCAGGAGTGGGAGGCACAGGGCGGGGGGGGGGGGGGGATCAGTGCCAGGTGTGTAATACTGTGCAGTGTGTGGGAGCCCTATAGAAAGAGACCTGGCCCAGAACTTTAATAAAGCGCAGTTCACATTGCCCGCTCAGCCAGTCAGTGGTGCTGACACGTCACAATTCAGGTCGCCCGCTCAGACAGGGAAGCGGCTGGGGACCGGAGGGGAGGACAGCGGACCCCAGTGCTGGAGGTGCGGAGGTCGGTGCATGTTATGTTCAGCCGCCTCCTCCCCAGCTTTTTTGGAAAAAAATAAAATAAAAAGTCAGAGCCCGGACTTCTCCTTTATAGGGTAGTTGTCACTTCATTGGGGATGGGACTACACTGTTGCCACCATTTTTTGTACACCAGCAATTCACTAAGTAACCTGAGACTGGATAACTTTTTTTTTTTTGTCAAGGTCCAGAACCGTCCAACCAGTATATCCTGGGAGGGGATGGACAGCAGCAAGCTATATACCATTGCACTTACAGACCCCGATGCACCAAGTCGGAAAACTCCAAAATTCAGGTAAGACCAGTGACCTCACATGGGATGTAGCCGCAGGCCAAGGCCTCATTCACACGCATCTGTCCCTGATAGTAACAGCTAATACCATGCATGTGAATAGGTTATGATTGAGGGCTGCGGGTTTCTGTATCCCAGTACCCCGCATTCTGCTGCAGGTTTCCTCTAGAGTTTATGCTGCTTTTACACAATTTGTACTATTCAGTCAGTGGGGAGGCCGTGCACATATCATAGCTGTGGATTCTCCTTAGTGGAGGGATGGCTGGATATACTGCAGATACCAGGGACATGAAATGACGGATTGTACAACTTTCATGTGTTTTAGGGAATGGCATCACTTCCTTGTCGTAAACGTGAAGGGTAATGACATCAGCAGCGGTTGTGTCCTGTCCGATTACATTGGTGCCGGTCCACCCAAAGGATCTGGTAAGTGTAACCATAAGGCCCTGTAATATGGAGATGTGATCCAACTTAGGCCCCTAATACACGGGGCGACGGAGAGGAGCAAACGATAGCTGTCAGCGTTCGCTCCTGATACCCCGCCATTACACATGTCGGAAGCGAGCAAGTAAGTGCGGGGGGGGGGGGGGGGTTGCCCGGGTGATCGCCAGATCTGCCAGCGGTCTGGTGTCACTGCTCCTATTCCGCGGGGTGACGGCAGCAAATCGCTGCTATATTAGTCATTTGTCTTTCAATATGTTGAAAGACAAGTGACAGCAACGATCAGACAACGTCGTTCATGTCGGCTGATCGTTGTCTTCCGTTACACAAGATGATTAACGGGCGATATCAGCCCGTATAATATGGCCTTTACTAGTCCTGTACTGTCCTAAAGTAAATCAACAATTGGAATTCATAACTGGAGACGAGTGAATTTACAGCAATAAGGAACAGAAGCGCTTTATCTCTGCAATCCGCTCACCAGCTGCTGCTTTATGACTGACTGTTGAAAAGTGTCCCAGGATCAGCTCCAGCTTTTCCCAGGCCCCGGGAAGGAGCAGCAGGGAGGGTGATGAGTGGATTGCAGAGAGGACCGCTCACTATCCCACCCCTTGACAGGCGCCATTGTCATCAGATTATCACTGTTACCTCCTATGGGGGATTCTGCAGATAGTGGCACTTTCCACACTTTGTTGGCAGCCCTTCTCTTCTGAATTCTTCCTACTGATGCATCTGTATTTCTGGACATGTAACTGATGCGGCCATCTTGGTGCGTTATTTTCCAGGTCTTCATCGTTACGTCTGGTTGGTCTACGAACAGAAAGAGCAGCTAAAGTGTGACGAGCAGGTTCTGACCAATCGCTCTGGACAGCACAGAGGCTGCTTCAAGGTCCTTTCATTCCGCAAGAAATATGGCCTGGGAGGCCCGGTTGCAGGAAATTGCTTCCAGGCGGAATGGGATGATTATGTCCCCAAGCTGTACGAACAGCTGGGATCCTAAAATGTATTGCCCCTAAGTATTTAGATGGTTTGCAGTGGCATAGCAAGTGGTTTGGTTTCTTTCTCTTTATTTTTTGGTCATTTAAGAATCTTGCACATACTTCAGTGTTAAATCCCCTGAGCCAAATGCAGCAGCAATATCTCCTGAGTCAGATGCAGCAACAATATCTACTGAGCCACATTCAGCGGCATTATCTCCTGAGCCAGATGCAGCAGCATTACAATTGTATTAACCAACATACTCTAAAAGTTTCCTACTTTCTGCAGTATGGATTACAGTGTTTTTGTGTCTATTTGATCCCATGTTGAATGATATTGCATGAAATAGAAGTAAAACATGGGCTTGTGAATTGTCACTGTCTTATTTGTTGCATATGCTTCAATTTTGTGGTCATTATTATTTAAAGAATTGACCCCCAGTAAAGAGGTCAGATCATGTGCTGGGACCATAATAATATAAAAAAAAGGCATACCCGCCTACCTGAGTACCCCGCAGATCGCTCCATCTTATAGCTCCCTTCTAGTTGTTTGCACCCAGGCATTCGCTGACTGCAGCAGTGTCTCACTTCGGTCAGGGATTGGCTGAGCAGTTCAGTGTTGCCAAAACAAGTCTGTCAAGTAGGAAGCATTTGATATGCTGTAGATTTTACAACTTTTCCCACCTACACAGAATGGAGAGGAATGTAATATATATGGTCGGTAATTTCACATGTTAGAGACAAAATCTATAGAACATTCCAGATAATCACATTCTAGGTTTTATAAATTATGAACTTGCATTTTATTATATGAAATAAGGCTTTGATCACTGTACAGCAGGAGTTCTGCCTCTCGCAGAGCTGTTAGTTTCTCTATAAGAAGCTCCTCCCACTCTGCCATCATTACCTGGATTACCTGCACCTGTGTCAGCTCGTGACTTGTATAATAATCATTAGAGATGAGCGAACGTGCTGGTCCGAGCTTGGTACTCGATCTAGTATTAGGCTACTCGATGGTATTCGTTACTCGGACGAGCATCTCGCGATACTCGAGGAAATCTCATCATCCTTTTCCTGTAAGTTTGGGCGCTATTTCTCAGCCAATAAACATGCAGGAGACTCTTTGATACATCCTTGATGACGTGGGACCCATACATGTCGATAGCAGCGATTGGTTGGCCAGATAAGATGACCCTGCCATATAAAACTCGGCGCCGGCAGTGCTCGCTTCAGACGTATGCTGTGAGAGATCAGGGACAGAGCTGCTGCTTCTCAGGGAGAGCGTCAGTGTAGGATATAGCGTTCCAGTAGGCAGGGTATATACTAGCAATATAAACAAACAGACCTTTTTTAGGGCTTAAAAGCTTTTATTAATACTATTACTACAGACTGCTGGCTGGGAGTTGCAGTGCTGCTACCGCGATTTAACCAGCACACTGGTGACCGGCTGCTGGCAGAAAGGGGACATTAGGTGTTGCATACACACCCCTAAGAAGTGCTCAGTGTACTCCTTTTTGATTTTGGGGCTCGTGGTCCTGGTGTACTGCAGTGTATAGCTGGGAGTTGTAGTGCATCTCGCATAGAACTTACTTCACTGCTCATATTGTATTGGGGTGACAAAGCGTGTGTACAGTTGTTGCCCATACCAGATAGCACCACCTAAACTAGTGTGTATTGCACTGTATAGCTGGGAGCTGTAGTGCATAGAACTTACTTCACTGCTCATTGTATTGGGGTGACAGAAAGTGTGTACAGTTGTTACCCATACCAGATAGCACCATCAAGGCCCCCTAAACTAGTGTGTACTGCACTGTATAGCTGGGAGTTGTAGTGCATCCTGCATAGAACTTACTTCACTGCTCATTGTATTGCACTGTATAGCTGAGAGTTGTAGTGCATCCTGCATAGAACTTACTTCACTGCTCATTGTATTGGGGTGAAAAAGTGTGTACAGTTGGTGCTCATACCAGATAGCACCGTAGAGCCCCACCAAACCATTGGTTACTACAACTATTTTTCAAGATATCTGTATTTCATATGCAAGGCCTATCTCAGTTCCATACTGTGCAGTGTCCATAAAATGGTGAACCCCAGGGGTAAGGGTTGAGGGCGTGGGGTTCCAAGTGATGTGGTTGCTGGAGGCCGTGTTTCAGGGCAGGGTGACACAGCAGCACCTATTGAGGAGGTAGCAGTGGCACACCGCAGACGTCCACTCCCTAGCTTCTTTGACAAACTAACGGGGTCTCAAGGTAGACAGTTATTGAAACCGCAGCAGTGTGAACAGGTGATCACGTGGATAGCGGATAATGTAACTTATCCACCACCCAGTCTTCAACGCCGTCCGCCCACGCTACCCAAGGGAGTGGAACCCTTGCTCCATTAGCCCAGCCTCCTTCCCCACATCCTGGCCCCTCCAGGGAAAGAAGGGATTCAGATCCACCACCACCATGCTTCCAGGAACTGTTTTCTGGACCCTTACCTGAGTCAGAGCAACCGGAGCAGTCGATCTGTCCTGATGCCCAAACTATGCAGCTCACGCAGTTAGTGGGTGATGAGAGTGGGGACTTGCAAGCGGGGTTGGAAGAGGTGTCTGATGATGACTATGAGACCCGGTTGTCAGACAGTGAGGTTGTTGTCATGGATGTAACTCAAAGTGAGGAGGAGAGTGAGGAGCTGGTGGATGAGGACGAGGTGACTGACCTGAGCTGGGTGGATAAGCCTAGTGAAGACCGTGCTTCTGAGGGGGAGGCAAGTTTACCCGCAGGACCAGGTCGAAGAGGGGTGGGCAGAGGGAGAGGCAGGGGCAGAGCGAGTAGACGGACTGTAGTGTGCAACGTGTGCCACGCCAGGATCAGCAGGGGAGCCACCACTACCAGCCTAACCACTACTAGCATGCGCAGGCATATGAGTGCTAAACACCCCACTCAGTGGAACCAAGGCCGTTCAGTGACTGCAAGTCGCACCCCTGCTCCTTCCCCTGTGTCAGGTGCTGCTCTGTCAGTCCCCCCGCCCAGGCACGAGGGCCTCCCACCCTACACGCATCCCTTCACCTCCACTATGCTCCACACCCTCTAGCATGGTGTCCAAGCACAGCGTTCAACTGTCCCTGCAGCAGACCTTTGCACGGAAGCGCAAGTACACTGCCACTCACCCGCATGCACAAGCCCTAAATGTGCACATAGGCAAACTGCTGAGCTTGGAGATGCTGCCCTATCGGCTGGTAAAGACAGAGGCTTTTAGGAACCTCATGGCGGTGGCTGTCCCTTGGTACTCTGTCCCCAGTCGCCACTACTTTTCACGGTGTGCCGTCCCAGCCCTACACCAGCACGTGTCGGATAACATCATCCGTGCCCTGACCAACGCAGTCAGCGACAAGGTCCACCTAACCACGGACACGTGGACAAGTGCTGGCGGGAAGGGACACTTTATCTCCCTGACTGCACATTGGGTCAACTTGGTGGAGGCTGGGACAGAGTCTGACCCTGATTCCGCTCATGTGCTGCCCACCCCTAGGATTGTGGGGCCTACCTCGGTTGCCGTCTCTCATGAGTTGTATACCTCTTTCTCCTCCTCCTCTCTATTACCCTCCACGAGCATGTCGCCTCCATCTCGTAGCATCAGCAGTGCGGTGGGTAAGCGCCAACAGGCGGTGTTGAAACTGCTGAGCTTAGGCGACAAGAGGCACACGGCCCAGGAGCTGTTGCAGGGCATCACGGCGCAGGCAGATTTTTGGCTGGCTCCACGGAGCCTCAAACCAGGCATGGTTGTGTGTGACAACGGGCGAAACCTGGTGGCGGCTCTGCAACTGCAACTCAGCAGCCTCACACATGCACCAGGCCTGGCCCACGTGTTCAACCAAGTGGTGCAGCGGTTTCTTAAGACCAACCCCAATTTGGCTGACTTGCTCACCAAGGTGCGGCGCATCTGTGCGCATTTCTGCAAGTCAACCTCGGATGCTGCCATCCTTAGGGCAGTGCAAAGGCGCTTGCAACTGCTGGCTCACAGACTGCTGTGCGACGTGCCCACGAGGTGGAAATCCACCTTCCAGATGGTAGCCAGGGTTTCCCAGCAACGCAGAGCCATTGTGGAATGCCAGATGTCAACCTCGGTGTGAAGCGGTAGTCAGGTCAGTCAGCTACCGCAAATCTACAATGAGGAGTGGACGTGGATGTCTGCTGTCTGTCAGGTACTGGGCCCCTTTGAGGAGTCAACACAGATGGTCAGCGGAGATGACGCCATCATCAGCCTCACCATCCCGCTGCTGTGTCTGCTTAAAACATCCCTGCTCAGCCTGAAGTCTGACACTTTGCCTTCGTCTCAGGAGACGGGTGAAGAACAGCCGCCGCTAGATAGCCAGACCACCCTGACATCAGTTTCTCAACACCGAGTAGAGGATGAGGAGCAGACTGGTGCCGCCACTGAAGAGGGTACCCATGCTCGATCCTTACTTGTTGAGCGTGTATGGCCTGAAGAGGGTGAATCGGTGGAGGAGGAGGAAATTAAGGCTAGTCAGGAGAGGGAGTTCTTGCGTGTTGGGACCCTGGCGCACATGGCTGACTTTATGTTAGGCTGTCTTTCCCGTGACTCTCGGGTTATAAAAATTTGTGACAACACAGATTACTGGGTGTTAACCCTCCTGGACCCTCGGTAGAAACAGAACTTTTTCACTCTCATTCCTGCCGAGGAAAGTGTATGAGAGTGAATCAATATCAACAGGCCCTGGTGCAGAAGCTGAAAATGTACTTCCCATTTGACACCACTAGCACCAGAGGACGTAGTTCTGTGGGCCAAAGAGCGGGGGAGAGGAGCGGTGGACCAGGCAGCTTGTCAAGGGGCAGGGGAACACTCTCCAAGGCCTTTGACAGTTTCATGGCACCCCAGCAAGACTATGTCAACCGTCCCCAGTCTAGACAGAGTAGGGGGGAAGCCTTCAGGAAGATGGTGAGGGAGTACCTTGCTGACCATACCACCGTCCTTAACGATCACTCTGCTACCTACAACTACTGGGTTTCAAAGCTGGATACGTGGCCCCAACTGGCGCTTTACGCCTTGGAGGTGCTGGCCTGCCCTGCCTCTAGCGTGTTGTCAGAGCGGGACTTCAGTGCAGCTGGTGCCATCATCACTGATAAGCGCACCCGCCTGTCCACTGACAGCGCTGACAGGCTGACGTTTATAAAAATGAACAAAGCTTGGATTTCACCTGAATTCAACTGTCCACCCGGGGTAATCAGCTGAACATGAAGATTCTTGGTATCTCCTCCTCTTCCTATAATTCTCAGCCAACTGCCAAGTCTTCTTCCGCCATGCAGGGTCTGGCCTAATTGTTGGGAGGCTCAATTGCTTCCTCACTCCTAATGGTTCTCTGTGTCCTCACTGCCATGCTCTGACGTCACACTACATCTGCGGAGGAGCGGGACTGGTTGATGGGGGCCCGTCGATCACGACCCCGCCAACCAGCCTGCTGTTTTATTTTATTTTTTCGTGTAGCCGTGGCCAGGGCCTCACCACCCCCGGTCGAGAGTCATCAAGTGTACCCTTGATGGTGAGTGCTGACTGACAACTGGCCTAGCCAGTTAGCTGTCAGCACCAGGGTTCATGTCCACTACATATCCCAGCCCATGGACTCACTCCAATTTTTGGGAGGCTCACTTGCTTCCTCACTGACTTGTAATGGTTATCTGTGCATTCAAGGCCCTGCTGTGTCTGGCCTAATTTTTGGGAGGCTCACTTGCTGCCTCACTGACTTGTAATGGTTATCTGTGCATTCAAGGCCCTGCTGTGTCTGGCCTAATTTTTGGGAGGCTCACTTGCTGCCTCACTGACTTGTAATGGTTATCTGTGCATTCAAGGCCCTGCTGTGTCTGGCCTAATTTTTGGGAGGCTCACTTGCTGCCTCACTGACTTGTAATGGTTCTCTGGGTGCTCAATGCCATGCTGCTTTTGCCCTAATTTTTGGGAGGCTCACTCACTTTTAAGGATTCTCTGTGTGCTCAATGCCATGCTAGGTCTGGTATAATTTTTGGAAGGTTAACTGGCTACCGCTTCTACCTTGTTCGCTCTGTTCTCACCGCCATGCTGTGTCAGGCTGAATTTTTGCGTGGTTCATGATATGCTACCTCTGTTTTAATGGTTCCCGTGTTCTCAAATTCCAGGGCCTCTTCAAAAGACTGTATTGTTCTATGTGTCATCACTGCCTGACGTCACACTACGTCTGCAGAGGAGCGGGACTGGTTGCCGGGGGCCCGCCGATCGCGCCCCCGCCAACCAGCCAGCTGTTTTATTTATTTTTTTTGTCTAGCCATGGCCGTCTAGCCATGTCCACTACATATCCCAGCCCCTGAATTCACTCCAATATTTGGGTGGGCTCACTTGATTCCTCACTCACTTGTAATGGCTCTCTGTGTGCTGAATGCCATGCAGTGTCTGGCCTAATTTTTGGGAGGCTCACTAGCTTCCTCACTCACTTGTAATGGCTCTCTGTGTGTTCAAGGCTCTGCAGTGTCTGGCCTAGTTTTGGGGAGCCTCACTAGGTGTGCCTGCCCTTGCCTTCTTTTTGCTGGGCCTTAACTGGCATCCATGTTGACTATGGCTGGGCCTGCCCTTGCCTCCTTTTTGCTGGGCCCTAACTGGCATCCATGTTGACTACTGCTGGGCCTTTACTGGCATCCATGTTGACTACTGCTGGGCCTTTACTGGCATCCATGTTGACTACTGCTGGGCCTGTACTGGCATCCATGTTGACTACTGCTGGGCCTTTACTGGCATCCATGTTGACTACTGCTGGGCCTTTACTGGCATCCATGTTGACTACTGCTGGGCCTGCCCTTGCCTCCTTTTTGCTGGGCCTTAACTGGCATCCATGTTGACTACTGCTGACTACTGGTGTGCCTGCCCTTGCCTCCATGTTGGCTACTGCTGATCCTGCCTGGCCTCCATGTTAACTAATGTTGTTCCTGCCTGGCCTCCATGTTGGTTACTGTTGCTCCTGCCTGGCCTGCATGTTGGCTACTGCTGATCCCGGCAATTCTCTGTGTGCTTAATGCCATGCAGTGTTTGGCCTAATTTTGGGGAGGCTCACTTTTTGTTCCTCACTCACTTTTAATGGTTCTCTGTGAGCTCACTGCCATGCTAGGTCTGGTCAAATTTTTGGAAGGCTGACTGGCTACCGCTTCTACCTTGTTGACTCTGTCCTCACCGCTATGCTGTATCAGGCTGAATTTTTGGGTGGTTCATGATAAGCTAACTCTGTTGTAATGGTTCCCTGTGTTCTCACTGCCATGCTGTGTCAGGGTGAGTTTTTGGGTGGTCCCTATGCCTACCTCTGTTTTAACCAGGCTGTTGCACAGAATTAGGCATAATGGTGCCATTAGGCAGCCTCAGAGGCATGCAGACATGCTGCCCCTGCTGTTTCCTGTCCATTTCTGTTGTGTTTCCATCAATTTCTGAGGTTGACAGGTTTTCACATGACCTTCACTCTACCGAACCTGAGTCCCTTCAAAAAATGCTCTAGTCTCCCATTGACTTCAATGGGGTTTGTTACTCGAAATGAGCACTCGAGTATCGAGAGATATTCGTTTCGAGTAACAAGCACCTGAGCATTTTAGTACTCGCTCATCACTAATAATCACCTGTCCACACACTCATTACACTTCAGACTCTAGACCAAAAAGCTGTCTACGGAAATCAAAGACAGAACTGTAGACCTGCACATGGCTGGGATGGGCTACAGGACAATAGGCAAGCAGCTTAGGGAAAAGAAACTGTTAGAACAACTATTAGAAAATGGAAGAAACTCAAGATGACTGTCAATCTTTCTGAGTTTGGTGTTCCATGCAAGATTTTACCTCATGGGTTGCATGTCAGCCCAGAACTACACAGGAGGACCTGGATCAATCACCTGAAGAGAGCTGGGACCACAGTCTTATAGATTACCCTTAGTAACACGCTACACCGTCATGGATTATAATCTTGCAGGACACCGCCAGCTCATGTGCAGGCCCGTGCGATGTCATCCATGACCATCTGGACGATCCATAGGAGAAGAAACTTATATTCTTTGCTGTATGTATCTCGGCATCTAGGCCATAATAGTATACTGCATGGTGCCTGAGGTACCCAATCACAGTTGGCTGTTCAGGCATGATGGGAGTTGTAGTTTTGCAGCAGCTGGAGGGGGTAGGTTCCCCATCTCTGGGTAAGAGGGACTATATCATCAGGAAATGACATGTTTACATTGGTTTATTATGAATATAATAAACAAAATAAAAATCGATATTGGAGCTTTCACACTGGTCGCTATAACTGTCACATGAAGCTGATATTTCCTGCGGTCACTTTCAGCCTTGTCATAGATACAGAGGCTTCTGTTGCTGGAGTTTAGGCAGACATATACTTCCTCCATGTCACTTCATAGGCGTACACCTGCAACAGGCTCCAATGTTAAAAAAGTGTTCTACTTAAACTACTAGAAATGTTATTATTTATCCCCCCCCAAATCAACGTTTGATATGTTGCTGCCCATGGTGAGACTAACAATTCCTTCAATACTTGTTATTATCTATTCAGTCTCCTTCCCCCAGTTCTCAGCTGCTGCTTTCGGCTGAAAACACAAATCTGTGTGTGAGCTCTTCACTCTGTATTTCCCTTCCTTCTGAGACAGATGATATGAACAAGTCCCTGGCAGGCTTTATCTGCAACATTGTAGCTTCTCTGTAATGCTGGGAGGGTTAATCACAGTGAGTTCATCAGGAACCTGACCTCAAAATAATCCTACCAGCATTACAAAGAAGCTACAATGTTGCAGATACAGCCAGTAAGGGACTTGTTTACACCAGTCGTCTCAAAAGCACCATATGCTGTGTATAGAAACCAATGCAGTTGCTCCACTAAACAACCAATCCCATTACCGTGATAACTGGGCCGACCAACATAATGTTGCAGTCTGCTGTGTGGGAGCGAGCATTAGGCTGGGTTCACACTGCGTTTTTGCAATCTGTTGAACATACACTGTATATATTTTATGGAAAAAACTGATGCAATTGTGCACCATTTAGTTTGGATGTTTTTCCATTGATTTCCATTATAATAAACAAACAAACAAAAAAACAGATCAAAACAGATGTTTTTTTTTTTGTTTTTTTTTTGGACGGATACAAAAGTAATATTGACCATGTTTTTCTGTCCGTTAAAAGTAACCAATTAAAAACAGATATGTTGAACATATTGGAAAAACGCAGTGTGAACCCAGCCTTATCCTGCTGAAAAATGCCAATATAAGTTGCCAGTGTCCCTCCTGTCACAACTAGGGGTGACTGATTGTTCTATGCAGCGTCTCCCCAAATCATCACAGCAGCAGCCGGGGCAATGCATCATTCCACAGCAAAGGCAGGATTGAAGAACTTAACGCAAGGCCTCCATACTGGAAGCAAACCATTGTAATATCAAACAGAACCTGGACTGATCACTGAAGGCAATATGGTGCCAGTCAGGAGCCGTCAAGGTTTCTTGTTCACACCACTGCAAACACAAGGAACAATGGCCGGCTGTCACTGGCAACAGAAGAAAACATGTGGTCATGGTGTGGTGGACCCCCGGGGTGGTGTTACATCAGAGGAGCGGCCGGTCACTTGCTAGGTGGTGAGGTGTGACTCCACTCTGGTGGTGGTTGGTAGAGATACAGCCGGACCTTGAGGTGTTAACTTGTGACACCGGTGCTGGGTGGGCACACAGGTGTAATGGCACGCCTGCTTTTTGTACCCTTTTCCCCTGTGGTCAGTGTCCTCCCGGGTTGCTACTGGGTCCCTTGGGATAAAGTGATCACGGATGGCCAGAGTGGTGTAGTGACCCTCCCGGACTATCGGAACCACCACCCACAGAAAGGGAAAGTGTAACAAGGTTGCGGTGTGTGCTGTGTAGGTGGAGAAATCATAGAGTCTCTTGGGTGTAGTTAAGCCGGTTTACTATTTGCAAATGTGCAGCAGGTAATACATGATCAACACTATGAAGTTTCTCTGGATAAAGCACTTAAAAACACACTTGACAATAGTTCCAAATAAAAACTTGAAAATACAATGACCTGATCTGTAGAAAAAGTGCAGTGTAGGATATAGTTGTGTTGACAGAGTAGTGCTGAGTGATACGTAGAAACAGAGTAGCAGAGAGGAGGATGGGTCTCAACCCATGTAGTACTGTGCTCTGCCGGGATGTTGAAGGATGAGGTAGAATACTTAGAAGAAGAAGAACACATTTTCCCCTTATATTGACTTTGACTCAGTCTTCACAACACCTTATGCCCACTGGACTTGGCTGAACCTTCCTAATGGGTGACACAGGCCCCAGACCTTGTTACCTGGGATCAGTGGAATGTGCTGCGAGATAGAGTTCCTAGGCTTACAGCAACTTTGCTCTATCTAGGGCTGACCTAAGGGGTGTGCGACCTGTGCAATCGCACAGGGCGCATCACCCCCTCGATCACAAGGGGGCGCCAGCACCTGGTGAACCTGCACAAGTGCCGCTCCCTTTAGCTATAGCATGTCTAATGACATGCTAAAAGTTAGACAGAGCACCCTGTGGGGGGGGGATATGAAATAGGAGCTGCTGGGTAGAGGGGCAATGGGGAGAATAATATATGAAAGCTGCAGAGGTAGTATGGGGAGAGTTAAAAGGAAACCAATCAGGCTGATATGGTTCCCTGGAACAATGTATAAAGCTCCTGCAGCAGCTGCGGCATGTACCGGCCGTGGCTGCAGCAGGAGCTTTATTGCGGGGAAAAATGACTTTTATTCCCCGGATAGTGACGGTAGCTCCCCGCCCGTGTCTAATCACCGGCCCTCTCTGCCTGTAAATCATTCCCGTGGAGCGTGCTGACAGGCAGAGCGATGTGACTAGACACGGGTGGGGAGCTTTATACATTGCTTCAGGGAACCGTATCAGCCCGATTGGGCCGATTGGTTCCCTTTAAAATCATATGTGGGGCTGTAAAGGGTAGTAGGGTAGATACCATATGGGGGATGCACAGGAAGGAGTATTATACTATATTAGGGCTGCACAGGGGTCTACACTATTTAGGGGTCTCATACTATATTAAGGTGGACAGAGATGTCTGATGCTATATGGGGACTGCACAGAAGGGCCTATACTATATAGAGAGCTTACCACTGTTATGTGGAGGATTTAAAACTATGAGGGCACAGCAGACCTAACTACTATATGAGTTGGAGCAAGGAGCCTAAAACGTTTCTCTGGCAGATTCCGGTAAGAAGATTCATGGCCAGGAGAGGACTGCAAGATAGCCCAGGCTGGATGGAGAGAAAAAGGAAAAGGGAACAACACCGTGAGTCAAGATATCCTTGTCGGAAGCCCGGCGCACGCGCAGCAGAGATAAGTCCGACGCCCATAGAGAATGACGGCTCCATTCAGTCTTTATGGGCATCGGATTCATCTATGCATCGCGCACGCCGGCCTTCCGACAAGGATATCTCCGTCCCGGGACCAGCTCCAGGAGCGGAACTTGGTGAGATGGGGTAAGTATCCGGGCTCTAGCGGGGGTTCGGACGGCCTTCACCCCAGCACGGGGGGTGACAAGTTCCCTTTAAACTGTGTGTGTGTGTGCGAGCGCGCCAGAGCAAATTCCGCACAGGGTGCCATCTATCCTTCAGTTACTAGTGCTTTGGCTTTAGTGGATACTGTCCTGCACTGTAACTTCTCCTTGTCCACGGCGTGGGGTGAGGTTGTCTCTGGCTTGTCCTCTCCTAAGAGGTTTTAACACTGCATAGGGCTTTTGTAGCTTTACTTGTAGGAAAGTTGTGAGAGGTGTAGTGCAATAAGTACAGACTTTTGCGAGGGGTGTATATAAATGTAACACCTGTGGTAGGACACCGCAATGGCGCTCCTGACGTGTTCTAAGTGGCCCGAGTAGAGGAATGTGTGATAATGGCGGCACCTGTTGCTGAATGGCAGACATACACTGTGGGATCCGCTCATGCCTGTGTGCAGATAAATTATCCCATCTACTGGAGGTCTATCCGGGGCCAGCTCCGCATGTATGTGTTACCTCGCATAACCAAATCTCCCAACAGCAAAGGGCCGTATTACATAGCAACCATCATGCAGCAAAGACTGTGTATGTATGCATATATAATATCTGGTTAGTCATGTGTGTGCAGCCCTTGCCTAGTGTACATACATTTCCTCTCAAAGTTTCCCGGTGTTTCTGGCTGCCAGTGATTGGTTGAGTGGCCTGTCACTTTAGAGACGGGCTCCGCACTACTCACAACGGCCGCAGGACCAGGCAGAAGACAGGAAGGCACCAGGGAGAGGTGAAGTATGAACTTTATAATTTTTTTTTTTTTTTTTTTTATACAATCGTCAGCTGTCGGTTACGCATCACTATTACACGCAGCGCTGCGCAGTCGGCAGCTGATGATTTTAGGTCCTGTGATCGCTGTCTTTATAACATTGAGCGATGATGCCATATCGGCCTGATTCGGCAGGTTATTGCTCTGTATAATAGGGCCCTTAAAGTATGTGCACACTACGGAATCCCGATGGAACACCCACCGTGGATTCCACAGCTCCCCTGCTCCCATAGGCTTCATTCTATGGTTTGCCAGATTCCACCATCCGCCTGAAGAACGAACCCGCTCATTCTTTGGCCAGACGTCAGAATCTGTCAAACCCTAAAATGAAGCCTATGGGAGCAGCGGAGATGCGCACCTCCGCGAGCTGCGGAATCCGCGGCTGGTGTTCCGTCGGGATTCCATAGTGTGCACATACCCTTAGTTAGAAGGGCCTAGATGATGACCAGTTTGTTCACTAGACGATCCTGCGTCTTAGTCCAGTGATGCAACATCTGTCAAAGTCTATCACCAGGACAAGAATGTTGTAGAGGCAGATGTAGCAGTCATCGATCTCTCACCAAGAGACATAACCACATGGCAATCCTTTCTACCATACTGTATGTATATGTATGTATATTAGAGGAACACCTTTTCTTATAGCTCTGTGTTGTGGTGTTCCTGTTATTCTTACATTGTGGGACTATATGCGGAGGTCGTCATTTGGGCTATTAGTTGAGATGCTTGTGGCTCCCTGCTATTAGGCGATCACTGCTGCTATAGGAAGAGGTTCTGTCTGGAGAACACTTATGCTGGACCATTTATTATTCAGGTTTATTTAATCTGATTTTGTATATGTCAAATCATATTATTCATTTCTCCCCATTGGGAGAGTTGCTGGGCTGGTTAGGCTAAAGGCCCTATTCCACGGAACGATTATCGTTCGTATTCGGCCGATATCGGCCGCTACGGACGATAATCGTCCGGTGGAATAGAGTGCAACGATCAGCCGACATCGTTCATGTCGGCTGATCGTTGCAGTTGCTTGTTTTTCAACATGTTGAAAAACAAGCGACTGATATAGCAGCGATCTGCTGCCGTCGCTCCGTTGAATAGGAGCATCGGCAGCAGACGCTACTATATCCTATGGGCAGCCCCCTCCCGCACTCACCCGCTCGCTGCAGCCGCATTGAATAGCGGCGGCAGCGAGCGGGAAACGAGCGCTAAGAGCGCTCGTTTGCTCCTCTAAACGACCTGTGGAATAGGGGCATTAGGGCCCTATTCCACCGGACGATTATCGTTTGCATAATCGTTAACGATTAACGATCTCAAACGACCGCTATTGCGAAAGACCTGAAAACGTTCACTCATTTCCATGGAACGATAATCGTTACTTATGATCGTAATTGCGATAGTTTTTCTTCGCTATTTATTCGCTATTGCGTTCGTATCTATTGCGAACAACCGAACGATGTCTTATTCAATGCGAACGATTTGCGAACGTTTTGCGAACGAGCAACGATAAAAATAGGTCCAGGTCTTATAAAGCGATCAACGATTTCTCGTTCGGTCGTTAATCATTAACTGCATTTCAACCAAACGATTATCGTTTAGATCCGAACGATTTAACGTTAATCTGAACGATAATCGTCCGGTGGAATAGGGCCCTTAGTTTACATATATCAGTTGCAACAGTTTGTTTTTGTTTGTTTGGTTTTTTCTCATCCGAAACTGACCACATCATATCCTCCATCCTTTTTTCCAATAAAGACCATCATCTGCAATGTTTCTTCCATCAGTTGTCATCATTTTTCTTTCCAATTCGTTATTCATTTGAATCATCTTCTATACATTTGGCCCTCATATACAACCAGAAAATCCGCCCTGATTCCATCCGGATGGATTTCTGGCCCCACCTGGCTACATTAGTCATTAGCTCACATGGCAGACTGGCAGGTTATATTGTAAATAATAATGAATAATTATTCAAAAATAAAGTTCAAGACATTGCAAAGTTTATTAAATTTTATTATTAATTTGCACACTTGCCATGTTTTTGGGGCTTTTCTGGTGCACAGAAGGACGCAGTGATCATCAGCAGGACGTAGCTGTGAAATCCCAGCTTGTACTGCAGAACACTGGAGGATACAGCCGGACGAGGCAGAATGCTGCGGTCTGTACCCGGCGAGGCCTCCAGTGCTCCATAGACTTTAATGGATGCAGCGCCTAGCTTGCAAGCAGCAATCTGACATGCAGTCTGTCCGGCGGCAGTATGATAGTATTATGATAATGTATCACTCAAACTGTCCATTGAAAAACAATGGGATGAGTTCAGAGATGCATTTCCCTCCTAGTGATGTCACGATACCAAAATTTTGAGTTCGATACCGATACTAACTTTTTTATTTTGATACTCAATACCGGTTCGATACTTAGTAAAGTATAAAAAAAAACAAAAAAAAACAAAACACAGGGGTAGAAATATAGTCACTAGTCATTATCATGAATACAATTCTGCTCTTCCAAATAGCCTGATCACTAAAACAGCTCTGCTATACCAAGCGATAAGACAGCTCTGCTGCACCAACCATCACTAAAACAGCTCTGCTATACCAAGCGATAAGACAGCTCTGCTGCACCACCCACCACTGAGACAGCTCTGCTGAACCACCCACCACTGAGACAGCTCTGCTGCACCACCCACCACTGAGACAGCTCTGCTGAACCACCCACCACTGAGACAGCTCTGCGGCACCACCCACCACTAAGACAGCTCTGCTGCACCACCCACCACTGAGACAGCTCTGCTGAACCACCCACCACTGAGACAGCTCTGCGGCACCACCCACCACTAAGACAGCTCTGCTGCACCACCCATCACTAAGACAGCTCTGCTGCACCACCCATCACTAAGACAGCTCTGCTGCACCACCCATCACTAAGACAGCTCTGCTGCACCACCCATCACTAAGACAGCTCTGCTGCACCACCCACCACTAAGATAGCTCTGCTGCACCACCCATCACTAAGATAGCTCTGCTGCACCAGTTACCAAGATTGCGGAGGAAGAGAAGAGGAGGTTACACAGGATCCCACACACTACAGCCGATCTTATCTGCTCCTCTCAGCCCCGGCCACCTCCCCCACCTGCCAGCCGGCTGGATCCTCACATGTGCTGCACTTCCCCCGGCCTCCTCTCCCGGATCTCACAGACCCCCGCTCTCCCTCTTCATCCTCCCCACCTCCAGCCTTCTCCGTCCTCCTCTCTCCGTGACCTCCCGCTCTCCCTCTCCAGCCGCTCTCCTCTGTGCAGCTCCGGCTCCTCTCCCGGACCTCCCGCTCTCCCTCTCCGTACTCCTCTCTCCCGAACCTCCCGCTCTCCCTCCAGCCTTTTCCTTCGTCCTCCTCTCCCGCTCTCCAGCCACTCTCCTCCGTGCAGCTCCGGCTCCTCGGCATAAATCATCTCTCTGTTATCAGAGAGACACCAGCAGCGGGGGTCTGTTACACACAGTAGCCGACCCCCGCTGTATATGGAGCGGGCTCAGGAGGGGTCAGATGCCGCTGTCAGTGTGACAGCGGAATCTATATACTTAAATAGCCGGCACTAGCAATAGCTAAGTGCCGGCTATTTGAAATTGGCGCCAATGGGAGCGGAGGGAGGGAGAGCAGAGGAGGAGACTGCAGGGGGCAGGGGGAGGCACATAGAGAACACGGCCGGCGCTCAGCTAGCCGCCCACCGTGTTTTTAGCTTAACTTAAAGTTTTGATACCAGGAAATCCTGGTATCGAACCGTTTTTTTGCCCGAAATATCGATAGTAGTATCGATATTTCGGTGCATCGTGCATCCCTATTCCCTCCTGCATTTTTCTACTGCACCGGAGGGAAGCATCACCAGATATATGTAATCTAGGCCTTCATGCTGCTAGAGATGCTATGGGGCATCCGTGCTACCATAGGTAGAAGTGCTAAGGAAGTCAATGCTGCTCCTAGTGAGGGAGGGGGAAAAATTGTGAAATAGGTAGAGGGGCGAGAATGGGGACAAGACTGCTATTCAGGGGATAATATGGGCAGTGTATTTAGGTGGAAATCTTTGGAGTAAAATGGGTGTTATGCAGTTATATTTGGCATTGTGCGGTTATGGTGTTTGGCAGTGAGGCCCCAGCATTATCATGGATTGGCTGGCGAGGAGTAGGAGAAGCCCTGCTTAAAAAAAAAACAACGCAACTACCAGAACCATCAAACTACACAAGTAACAATACAGAGTAGTATACAAATAACACAGAAAAGCCCAGAATGCCACCCCAATGCCATACAGTACAATAATGAGAAAGAACAACATGGACTCTCTTGTGTACTAGATGACAAGATATCACATTGTGACGGGAGGCAGGTGGAATTTCGAGCAGGATTCACAGCGTGGATTTAGCTCAAAATTTCCGCCTGTTTTGCTCAGTGTGAACGAGCCCTTAAGGTGTTAAAAAGAGAGGATATGAGCACTCCTTAAGACGCCCTGACATAACTGCATAATGGAATGTATTACAGTCTTCATGACTATACATTTACATCATCATATGAGCTGTACCCAATAGCAACAACTGCAACGTGAAAGCTCAAAAAGTGAAAGTGACTCAGTACTGGCGGTTTGGGGGCGGCCGATACAGTGTTGTGGAGGTCCTCATGTCGTTCCCGCATCACTACTACTTTAATTGCTGTGGCATGGAAGGGAGTAAATATAGCGTGGCCTAGAGCACCCGTGTCCTAGGCCTGCAGCGCCTCTCTCCCTTTACTTTCAGCTTGCCCCTGAGCTGGATGGAGGCAGGGAGAGAGGTGCTGCAGGCCTAGGGCACAGACGCTCTAGGCCTTACCAGATTGACTCCCTGCATCAATAAAAGTAGTTTTTCTTCAAAATACCGGCACCAGAAGAAAGGCCGACCCCGGAACCAGACACGGTGTGAGGACCTCTACAACAGGGGCGGATGTATTCTGATACAGAGTCGCTTTAAGAGGATGTCAGTTTCCCCCATCCCCAAAATTATACAACGCGTCATAGGAGGGAATTCTCGAAATCGCCATCTCTCCCACCAATCTCCTTACCGACCCCCCACCAGCACACAGGAGATCCCCATGCACCATTAGCTCAGAGCTGATATAGGACTTCCCTAATAATCTGCCCCGCCTAAGTAACAAACAAAAAAGCATCAAAACTGCTGCAAAACCTGCACGTGTAATTCCATTTTGCATCAGATTTAACTTAGTTGGATCTACGTATCTGTTTCTGGCACCGCCAAAGTATTCCACTGGCTTCTAGGAAGTTTGCAGGAGATATTTCCGGTGTTGTATAGTTGCCAAGGCAATGCAGCCGCCCACTCTCTGCTATTACATGCATAAGAGAGAATTTCTATGGATTTTCCATTCAATCCATGCACAAAAAAATCTGCAGCAGATTACAGCATTGTACAAGACTTTCTTTTATAAATCTCATCCACATGCAGTGAGGAAGGTCTCCGCAGTTTCTGCTGTAGATCTTCATATCTTAGGCTGCATTCACACCTCCATAGTGCAGCCCGCATAGCAATCTCTGCCAGTGTTACAGGTCCTTTTTTTTTTTTTCTTTGCGACATGGATCACGGCCCCGTAAAGATGTGTGAACAGAACAATGGACATGTGAATAAGGCCTAAGGCTGTCTCCACACATACCGCATTTGCAGCTGTTCACACTGAGTTCTGCAGCAATATGCAGTATTTATGCCCTATGGCCTCTGCATTCTCGCTGCAAAAACATAGCCCCTCTGCTTTATTAACTAATCAGCTGCCGGGCCTTAAGGGTTTCTTTACACGTACCGTATTTGGTAGATTTCATGCTGTGATTCCTGGTACTTTTCTATGGCTTTACATACTGAGTATGTAAAGGCCCTTCCTGTTAACCCTGCACTGACCGGCTAATACGTTACCTGCTCACACTCCTGCTTGGATTGGCTGAGCGGCACGTCAGGGACACAGAAGCCGAAGCGGCCAGGTAATGTGATGAATGGCAGCTGATTAGTTAATAAAGCAGAGGGGCTACATTCTCACAGCGGATTGAGAATACTGGTAGCATCAGGTTTCCTTCCCAGGAGGAATATCTGGCTATTCCCGTGTTTCCAGACTCGTAACCGAGGCTCCATGGACCCTGTTTTTGCATATTTAAATTTTTCAGGGGGCAATGACTCAGTGGAGACTTGTATGAGAACTCCATTGGATTTTCTTTGCTGACTTCTTGAGCTCAGTGATTGTTGTTTTGCAGCTGTCCGGCTGCTAGTTTTTCCTCCTGCATACTAGTCCACTTATCTATGCATTGCAAGACTATTGATGTATACAATAACATTGTTAAGAGTGCATAAAATCTGTAATTTTCTTAGAATCTATCTTCCTACACAAGGTACGAGATGTTTGTAAACCCTTTTTATGCACATGGTCTTTAATAGAGATGAATGAACCCGAGCGTTCGGCATGTGATTAGCGGTGGCTGCTGAACTTGGATAAAGCCCTAAGGCTATGTGGAAATCATGGATATAGTCATTGGCTGAATCCATGTTTTCCAGACAACCTTAGAGCTTCATCCAACTTCAGCAGCCACCGCTAATCAAATGCCGATTGTTCAGGTTCGGATCGACTCAAACCCGAACCCAGTTCGCTCATTAGTCTTTAATCATTCTTTTAGATGGGCTTCAGGTCCACACGCACAGACCATGCAATGCTACAGGAGGTATAGTCAGTCCTCTGGAGCCATACAACACATTTGCATTTGATTTCATTTTCAATCCCTTTGCCATAAAGGTGGGATTACTGGAGTCCCTGCACAGCTCATGGTCTCCATTACTCAGCCATGCACATATGTCCGGCAGCTTTCAGGAGACAAGACTTGATGAGTCCTAGGTTTCTTGCTGGAAAGCCACACAAGGTCACTATCCACCTTACCTGATTTCAGGTTTTCTATAGTTCTGCAAAGTTACAAAATTTCTCGCTTAAAACAATGATGAACTTACAGCTCAGACTTGAAGTTGAAATGGAACTTTATAAAAATTTAAAAAAGACAAGTGGTGAACATGCAGATAACTCCTCTGTCACCATAAGAACCTTTTCTTTACTACATTATATCTGTTCATGACAAAATGTTTTACGTTTTTATTATTTTCAAGGGGAACACTATGCATTCTGTCACAGTCACAGATTATCCTGGTTTCCATGGACGGCCTCAGCAGGGGTCAGTAATAACTAAAAGCTGGCAACCTGCAGGGGAGGGGGGAAATGATTACAAGTAACAACTTACCTCTCCGTGCCAGTGGTGGACTGCCATGGGACCCCTCCGGGAGTCATTTTCCCGCCAAGTTGTGATGACGTCATGACTGTGGAGGGGAAAGGCCTGTCCCAGTTAGACTGGTCGCTCAGCCAATCAGTGACTGGAGCAGCCAGTCCATTAGCCGGGTAGTGATGTGGACATCCAGGAGATCCCGACAGTAGTCCGCCACGGGCACAGGGAGAGGTAAGTTCTTTTTAATCTTTTCCCATCTCCCCCACAGGCTGCTCTTTTAGAAATCACCAGACTTCTTCAGCATTAGTAAATCATGACCACTTTCTTCCAGAGACAGCACCGCTCTTGTCTCCAGTTTGTGTGCAGTTTTTGCAACTTGGTTCCACTGAAGTGAATGGAGCTTAATTGCAAACCGCACCTGACCTGGAGACAAGAATCATGTTGTCTCTGTAAGAAAGTGGCCATGTTTTTCTAATGCCAGATAACCCTTTTAAGGGATACGACGGCCCGGAGCCATTTTTCAGCAATACCCGGCAAGGGGGTGGATGAAAGTAACATCCACTTACCTCCCCAGCTCTAGCCGGCATTCCCCTGCTCCAGCCCTCTGGTGTCTGGCCGCTTCCTGGTCTTGAGATGTGACCGGCCCATTACAATTGATGTTATTGTTTTTACCCCCCCCCCCCCTTAGAGTGGTTTTCAAGCCTTCTAATAGAGATCATCAATCCTCAGGATAGGCCAACAATATTACGTGGTTGGAGGCCCAACTCCCGGCACCCCTGGTGATCACACACCTGTGCATGTCATACAGTCTCTTTAGTGTAAACAGTGATGGTGCAAAGTACTGCAGCATTATTTCAATTTAAGGGAATGTATTGCCTCCATTTTCTTTTATGGATTAGAGCCAGACACTATTTTCTGAATTTTACTTAATTTTATGTATATTGGTATGGGGGCGGCCATCTTGCCTGAGCTGCTATAACAGCATTTAGTGACATGCTTTACAGCTAGCAAAATAGAAATAAACATCCAACTGGAATGAACGTGAAACATTACTGATCATACTCTGTGACATTTAAAGAAGTCCTTCCACAGGAAGCTGCTGTTATGGGATCTACTGTGTCACCTTTCCTTGTAATGAAGCACTTTACAGCAACCACCTCATCAGAACAAACAAAACACAAAGTCGCTGCTTGTTTTAGACCGAGTAGACGATTTTATGATATATAGTAAAATGGAAAATTAGAAAGAAAAACCCCCCGAAAAAACGCAAAAAATCTGTTTAACATAAAAACTTGAATTAATGGGTATCTGTCATCATAATCACAATGCTGAGATCTCCCAGGTCCAGTCGGCAGAACACCATGTACGGACGGAATTCTGTGGATGTGTGGTTAACCCCTTAGATGCAGTTGGGGTAATGCTACCGTACATTGTACTACCACCAATAGTATGTGGATGAGCAGGTGTAAACACTAAAGATGCGGCAGCACTTACGGAATCACCCCTTAGGATCCATTTACACAGAAAGATTATCTGCCAAAGATTTGAAGCCAAAGCCAGGAACAGACTATAAACAGAGATCAGGTCAAAGGAAAGCCTGAAATTTCTCCTCTTTTCAAATCCACTCCTGCCTTTGGCTTCAAATCTTTGGCAGATAATCTTTCTGTGTAAACGCACCATTACAATTCTCATTAGGGAAGGTGTTGGGATTGGACCTCAATCAATTTATTATTGATGTCATCAATATTTTTTAAAGGGAACCAATCACACAAAAATTGGCTATAAAGCTAAGGAAACGTGCTGGTAGATCAGCCAGCACACTTCCTAACCATCCCCCTGTCCCCTATACATAGAGCCCGC
The DNA here is from genome assembly GCF_027789765.1 of Dendropsophus ebraccatus. NCBI lineage: Eukaryota > Metazoa > Chordata > Amphibia > Anura > Hylidae > Dendropsophus > Dendropsophus ebraccatus. The sequence goes on along the minus strand of NC_091456.1, from coordinate 5,301,072 downwards.
AAAATTAGTTTATTAGTCTCCCAGGCTCTATGCAAATTACCTTGTAAGTAGTCACGGTGGGCGGGCGGCTTCTTCAAGTAGTCGCGGTGGGCGAGTGTCTTCTTCAAGTAGTCACTGTCCTGGGCCGGCTCCGGCGTTGTAATCACGCCCCTCTGGGCATGTGTAGAAAGCGCCTCATGGTGATGTCATTAGGGGGGGGCGGCATTGCACGTCGGCCTGGCCGACGTCTTTACTAAGCTACGCATGCGCAGTGCAGCCGGAGAAGACGCTGCGGTACTGCGCCTGCGCGGCGTAGTACAGCAGCGGCTAAACCCACAGTACTGTGCATGCGCAGCTTAGTAAAGACGTCGGCCAGGCCGACGTGCAATGCCGCCCCCCCCCCTAATGACGTCACCATGAGGCGCTTTCTACACATGCCCAGAGGGGCGTGATTACAGCGCTGGAGCCGGCCCAGGACAGTGACTACTTGAAGAAGACACCCGCCCACCGTGACTACTTGAAGAAGCCGCCCGCCCACCGTGACTACTTACAAGGTAATTTGCATAGAGCCCGGGAGACTAATAAACTAACTTTGCGGTTACTGGTTTACTGTCTTTACTGCTGCGTACCCCTCCTCTTCTGAAGGGTTGCCTTTTCGGACTATGTTGGTTGTTGCCAATTTGTGGTTTGTACTTTCTGTTCTGTACTGTTTTGCGCAGGGTTTGGGCTAGTGTACTGGCCTCCCTGTGGTTATGTGTCTTCCAAAAAATACAAAACCTTTAATAAAAACTATTTGATTGAAAAAAAAACTAACTTTGCGGGCTCTATGTAGAGGGGACGGAGGCGACAGGGGGATGGTTAGGAAGCGTGCTGGCTGATCTATTAGCACGTTTCCTTAGCTTTATAGCTAATTTTTGTGTGATTGGTTCCCTTTAAGGCTGGATCTGGATAACCCCTTCAATGTAAAAACAGTTTCACTTCAAATGGATTTTAACGTACCGGACTCTTCTGTAGGAGATAAGATGGCACATTGGGCATCCGGGCTGCAGATTCCTCTTCTGTACAAAGGCTGCTGGAAAGTTAGGACTTACCTTCAGAGACAATACAGCACAAAATAAAGGATACAAACTATTACATATGAAAGACATGTTTATAACAAAGCATTACATTGTTTTTCTCAACCTAAAATAGTGAATGGCACATAAATGGTTGACTAGTGGAATCCTCATTACAAATGATGAGACAGGCAGGTGATGAACATTTTTTTATTTACAAATATACTAAAATATCTCCGACAGTGAGTCACACCTGCTCCCCCCCCTCACCAAGGACCTGAAACGCATTGCCTTTTTTTTTTTTTTTTTTAAAGTGCATGCAAAAAAGAATTAAAAGCCTTTGTTTTCTTTCATTGATTTTTTTAAACGTTTTCTTTTTATTGTAAGAAAATACACAGCTTGAAAACGTGGATAATGTAATATTTAAAAGACCAAAAAGACAGGAGGGGACAGGGCAGAGGAGAAAAAAAAAAATATTAAAAAAGACTGGGCTGATTGCGTTAAGATCCCCCCCCCCCCCATCTTTAAATACTGAACTGGAAAAGAATCCCTTGTCCCGTTTGAAGAAAAAAAAATTAAATAAAAATGACAAAATAAAAAAAAATAAAAATCTATAAATTATCAACAAAAGAGGAAGAGAGAGATAAAAGGTTAATTTTCCGATCTGAATAACAGCTGTTAAAATACAATAAGAAAATATGTAAAATCTCTCCTTAAATTCATTCTATACAGAAAATACATGATTTTTGGCCACGGTCCCCGTGTGGTTTTTGTGCTAGTGGGACAGTGGGCGCTGGGATGCCGTGTGCACACACCCTTCTGCTTAACAACTGTTACAGCAGCAAAACCAGTGGAGCAGAGCATTGCTTTGAATGGGCTGTGCTTATTCAGAGTCCACTCTCTGGCCAATTCAAAGGCTGCGTACTTTCAGGGGAAAAAAAAAAATCTTTATGCTGTGCTGTAGAAGCCTGCACAATGAGGCTCTGCCAGAAGCATAAAAATTAAACATGTTTTTGCTTGAAGAATTTTTTTTTTTTTTTTTTTGAGGCTGCAGACCATACAGACAAATAAGCACCATCACACCCCCAGAACACTACTTTGTGCACTGCTCCAGAGGCGTGTAATGAGAGAACATGTACAGCATATACAAAAAACTGTGAGGCATCAGGCCATTAGATCCCACAAAGCCACCTCATAAGGTTCTTTATGTACAGAACAACTTCACGGCAAAAGACCAGCAGTACAACTTCTTCAGAACAGTAAGTGCAAGAGTATACCTAATAAAAGCCACGATTAACAGCTCCGTCATGGACTCAGAGTAGTACTCAGAGCTGGGTCTTTCGGCAGTGATATATCAGCCCCTAGGGGGCAGAGTTCTTCCAACGTGTAACACAATGCATAGTAATGACAATGCATAAAACACGCACACGAATACTCGCGCACACCACACTGTAGCGCAATAAATTACTAAGAAAGTAGGTACCTAATTTGTACTTGTTGCAATAGTTTAGCAACTTCTGTGATAGGTTTAATGAAAGTCCAGGATTTAAAAAAACAAACAAAAACAAAACACAAGGATGTGGTAGATTCTAGTAAATGCAGTAGATGGTAACCCATTCACTCGCCATACAGAACACTGGAAATAATAGACTGAAAGCTTATGAGAATGCTTTACTGCCACACACAGACCTTCGGCATCCAGGGGGACGCTTCAGTGTTGAACATTGCAGGTAAAAGAGTTTTTTGACCGCTACACAGCAGAAATTGCGTATCCATAAAAACGGAACGCGGGCACAATGGTCTAAACCAATGGCGTCTGTATACTGCTGCAAAAGGCATGGCAAAAAAAGAGCGAAAACAATCAATCATTCTTCCATCCAATCCCACACAATGATAGCACCGTTACTTCAGAACAGGTTTATTCGACAGGTGATACTGTTCCTTTGCTATAGAGAAAACAAAGCACTGCTGCGTCACTAGTCATATGTCCTAATATCAGCAAACTAAATTACAGTACCGTTATTCATTTAAAGCAATGAACTATTGAGAGCTGCTTGGGTGAAAGGTCACAAGCCTGCAGCCACAAAGGGGTTTGTTTTGTTCCACAGAGAGTGGGGCCCAAATGAGCACAGTTTATGGAGAGCTGTGGATGTCAAATCAGGCACCACACAAAAGCTTATTGGACTCCAGAATAGAGATTACGTACCCAGTCCTGGTTTTACATTTCTATTCCAGCTCCTAGAACAGGATGGGGAACCTTCGGCCCTCCAGCTGTTGCAAAACTACAATTCCTATCATGCCTGGACAGCCAAAGCGAAGCTTTGGCTGTCCAGGCATGATGGGAATTGTAGTTTTGCAACAGCTGGAGTGCCGAAGGTTCCCCATTTCTGTCCTAGAAGATGTGTATAAATATTGCACTTACAATTCCCAGGCTTAGCTAATACATCATTTGTACACAAAAACATCACCATTTTTACGTTGGTCCAGAATTCCCCCCCCCCCCCACCCAATATTTCTTCAAATACCTTCATTTAGCATAAATAATAAATCCATCTGTATCAATTTTCAGGTTTATTTGTGTATTATTGTGCCAATTCCCAAAAACTAAAAATACTGCAAAAAATATTGTATATGCTTCACCTTAAATTCAGGTTCCTCATCATTACAAGGATGCACTCAAAATGATGAAAACAATCTGATTTTTTTTTTTTCTCAGATACTGGCTTTGGTGTCCAAAAATCATCATCATCATAATCATCATCGTCAATATAATGGTCAAATTTCCGTATAAAATATTCTGTTAATAGATTCATTCTATGAACTCAAAGGAAATTGTCATGAAATAAGGAAACACAAAATAAAATTCAACTATTTAGGAGTTTTTCAAAATTGTACACTTTTTATGTGACAGGTGCAGAGTGGCAAAAAAAGGTGTCTCTTTGTGAACATACAGTTACATATATCCATAAAGAACAGACGATTCTATGAATTAGTACCCGAATTGAATTCTATGTACCGAAAATGTAAAATCCAGAGGACGTCTTCCCACCTAATTCATGAGGACCAGGATGTACTAAGCCAGAGTAGAGGTAAATAATTATTACAAAATTTGAACAACTGAGATCAAAAGAGGATAAAGCTGTAATTGCCACTTTGAATGGCAGCGACCAGAACATCTTAAAAAAAATAATAAATAAAATAAAAAATAAATTTGAGGGGGGAAAAAAAAATTAACATTAATTTTTATTGATTGAGACTTTCCTTTTTTTCCCCGATTCAAATATTAAACAAATAGTAATAAAGTCTCCAAGTCATTTGTGGCAAAAATACTCCGCAAAGTTTTGTTTGTTTTTTTAATAATATTCTTGAACAAATACAATACATTAATTGTCTAACAGCATTTTTCTTTACATACTTTTCATCTTCAAAAATATTTTCTCTATAGAAGATGTTTTATTTTTTGTTATTTTTAATAATTTTTATGAATGCCTTAAAACGTTGCTCTTTGAGGAAACACTGACTCAGTACATCACAGCCATCGTCTATTAAATTTTAATGCCCCTTCCCAAAAAAAAAAAAAAAAAAAAAAAAGGAGAAAGGAGAAATAAAAAAAGGAAAAGAAAATATGAGAAAAACTTATTAAAAAACAAAACAAAAAAACAACACTTCAAAAACATTCATCCCTCTTGTCCTCACAGCTTTGAAAGTTCCAAATAAAATTTTCAGTGGGCCACAACTAGTATTGAACAAGTGCTCTCAGATAGGGTAATTCCTTTAAAGTAAAAAAAAAAAAAAAAAAAAAAAAAAAGGGAATAGGGTATATACAAAATCTAACTGTAGAGGCCTATCTATTCACAGTTTGTTAATGTTTTAAAATGAGGCGTTAATACGTCTAAATCAGGACTAGGGAAGGAACCATTGTAAACCTTCGCCTTGAATACTCTTTTCAAGTCCAGTTTTATAAGATTTTTTGTAGTCTATACCCAGGCACATGGAGTTACTCTGTGCTCAGGACACTTACAACCTATTACAGGCATTAGAGGAGAGGGATGAAAAATACAATCATTTTTTTTTCTTTTACCAATGTTCAAACTGCTGTATTACCAGATACACAGTGTAAATAAACATTTTTTTTCTTTTTACATCCTGGTATACATTAGCAATATATTGCAAAGGTTTAGCAAAAGTTTATCCCTTGGCACGATAAGGTACCAAAGCCTTTGAGTAAATAGTGTATTTTGGTCTTAATTTCCCAGCTGCCTTATGTCAGTAAAGAATACATCTGGTATATACATATAAGAAAACCAGGACTGGAGTAGAAAGTACCGCTGATTTAGAGCCAAAAGTGCATTGAAAATTCAAAGTCAATTTCTGCTCCTGCCAGCAAAAGTCTTCAAAATAATATAAAAGAAAAAACAAAAAAATAAAAAAAAAAAAATGAAAAAACAAAAACAAAAATAAAAAAAATTATATATTTTCACAAGACATTCTACCCACCCCATCTGCCCAAACAACCCCACCCCAGTTCTGCTTCTCCCCCCCAACAATATGTCTATATATATATACAACATGATTGGTTTCTGTAAAATGTATCAAACCTCAATAGTTTAATAAAATCTCTTCTTTTTTTTTTTATTCCTGACGAACAAATACCAAAAAAACAACAATGTTTAACGCAGCAGCAGTAACCTTAAGGCTGCAGTTTTATGCTTCTCTCTCTCTTTTATGTATTAAATTGTATATATATATATATTTATTATTATTATTATTTATTTTTTTTGCTTGTACTTTAATGTTTGCGGAAACCAACAGATATTCACATTTTTGTTGGTTCGTCGTTACGTTTGTCTCCTCTTTTCTCTCTGGTCTCTCGGATGTGTTATTGAACATCGATAAATTAATCTCTTCATCCCTGAGTTTTAGTTTGAAGTGTGAGGCACTTTAGAAGATTGGAAGGTTTTCGTCTTCACTGGATACCGACCCAGCACAAAAAAAATAGAGGTGTTTTTCTTGGTAACCAAACTTCTGAAAGTGCCAAGAATGACCCCCCACTGTTAAGACGCGGTAAAAGTCATAAACCAGATCTTACTTAAAACACCACCACTAAACTGGCTCAGGGTTGAAGGGGTTAATCACAGACTTTGACAACTGTTGTGCATCATGGGTTATGAAACCGACTAAAATTGTGGGCAGCCATCTTCCACAAAGTAGGGACTTTTCACTGGACTGCAGGACATGTAGGTCAAGTCCCGGCAGAGGAATCGCGAACACATAGCTTTCACCCCCTCAGAGTACTCAAAAGACACCAGGGACTCACACCTCTCACCTCCGTCCAAATACAGGCTAATAGACACATGACCCTCGCAAGCCCTCCGACAGAGGCATAGGGAATACATACCTCTCCTCCATCCTCACACTGAGATAGAAAGCACATACCTCTCACCATCTTCCCCAAGGAACATCATGGACAAAACTTTGAATAATCAAGTTATCTCTTTCCACAAAAGGGGGTTATGAATAAAGGAAGAGTTTCGACACAAAACACAACTGTTACTTCAAGACTCCTTCCCGCTGTTTGAATCTTCGGTTTGTATAACAAGCACCAATGTTCTGATGGATTGAAAATTTGAGTGACAATCAGGGACACTTGAGAGGTATGCCAGGGAGCTCGCTCCGTGCTCAGATTTGCCCAGAGGCACCCTGGTGAGTAAAAAGAATTACAGGCACTAGTGTCCGACGGACGTCAGAGATAGATAGAGACAGAGAGAGAGAGAAAAAAGAGAGAAGGGGAGGGGGGAGAGAGAGAAGAGAGAGAGAGAGCACGCCCGTTAAAATGGGGAATGTACGTTTTGCAGGTTCTCCTTGCTGTCATTGTTAATAATATTATTGTTCTTTTATTTAAATGGCAAAAACTGGCCTCTCTCATCTATAGTCCTCCTTGGGATATTCTAACGTCACCAGATTTCCAAAGCCCATCCGTAAACTTTCCATATCGAAGGTTTCAATTTCTCTTTCTTGGCGTTCAAATAGATGCTTGATCCTCTCGCTGCGCTCCTTCTGAAGGGCTGCCAACTCTTCTTCAATCTAAAAAAAACAAAACAAAAAGACGCCCATTCACACTACAGAATAAAAAGATTGCAGTTTTTTTTTTTTTTTGTGCTTATTTTATTCCAATAAAAAAAAACACTTTAATCCGCAAATCTCAAATTCCACATTTTCCAACCTTATCTGTGACTTATTTAAGTGCCAGGCTTTATTTTCTCCTCCACGCATTTAAGGGTCCGCGGAGAAGGATGCTAAGTACTGCACCAGACAAAGTCAGGGGCTGCAATGAACTGCAGCGACAGCACATTGTTTGGCATAGCTGGGAATTCTGGCCGCCGGTGATTGGCTGACGGGATGCAGCCAGTCAGATGAGGCCACCGATGACATCACCTGTTGCTAGGAGTTTCCAGCACAGGATTGTTGGTGAAGATGAGTAGCAGATTTTAAGAGTATGTATATTAATATGAAGCGCTGCACATGAGGATTGCATGTGTGTGTGTATATATACCAACAAGACACAACAATCACTGAACTCAGGGAAAAACAATATATATACACACACACACATACATTTATTATTAGAGGTATTATATATATATATATATATATATATATATATATATATATATATATATATATATATATATACATACATACACATACATACATACATACACATACCAACAAAACACAACAATCACTGAACTCAGGGAGAACAACATACACACACACATATATACACACACATTATATTATATATCTATATATATATATCTATATATATCTATATATATATCTATATATATATATATATATATATATATATATATATATATCTCTATATATATATATATATATATATATATATATATATATCTATATATATATATATATATATATATATATATATATATAAATAACACATATCCATAGTTATTCTTGAAGTAACTAAAAGGACTTCATTTTTTTTTATTTAGGTGCATTTGTAAAGTAACCAGAAATACTGACAAAATTAAAAACAAAACTTACGTGTTCGCCCCTAACACACATTTATTCGCCTCTTTCTAAGTCAATACAACTACAGACAGAAGAGGCACATGACATGTATGATACATTGAGATGTGTCTCTATCTGGATTTACACATTTATAGTAGGATATATGGATGCTCACAGGTAGACTGAGTGTTTATGGGTCTGCCGGAGATCGCCATGCACAGAGGGGGAGCAGTAGTCGCACATTACCACTGTTCCATACTGACAGGATATTTGGGACACCCATTTAAAATGACAGAGTGTCTCGGGAGGCAGAGACCAGTGATCAGACAATTATTCCCTGTCCTATAGTGTTGCTGATAAGGTTTTTTTTATGCCGATTTGGATTTTATCTGGCTCTTCATTGTTTTTTCACCAGGTTTACACATTTGGCTCCCTTTACAAATTTGGGTGTATTGTGTGCCATTTGGATTTAAAGCGACTCTGTACCCAGAATCTGACCCCCCCAAACCACTTGTACCTTCGGATAGCTGCTTTTAATCCAAGATCTGTCCTGGGGTCCGTTCGGCAGGTCATGCAGTTATTGTCCTAAAAAACAACTTTTAAACTTGCAGCCCCGTGCCCAATGGCTGGGGCTTAGAATATCTGTGCCCTAACTTTGCACCACCCCTCCGTCCCTCCTCCCCACCCTCTTCATCATTAGGAATGCCACTGGAACATTTTCTCCTGTCTGAACATTGCACAGGTGTCTTAACGATCCAGCCCATGTGACATGCTGACACAGGTGGGGAATAGGAGACAAATCTGCCTGGAGCATTCCTAATGATGAGGAGGGCTGGGAGGAGGGACAGAGAGGTTGTGCCAGCCTAATGTAAACACAATCTAGGCCACTCCCGTAGGGCACGGGGATGCCAGTTTTAAAGTTGTTTTTTAGCACAATAACTGCATCACCTGCCAAACGGACCGCAGGACAGATCTTGGATTAAAAGCAGCTATCCGAAGGTACAAGTGGTTGGGGGGGGGGGGGGGTCAGATTGTGGGTACAGAGTCGCTTTAAAAGGGGAACTATCAACAGGATAGAGGAATCTAACCTGCTGATATGTCTCTAATGTGCTCGGGATGCTGACAATGATGGGATGTCTCTTACCTTCCTCCTCGGCACCGTTCCTGTGCTGTTAACAGTGTAATCCTCAGTCTGGAGCACCGGTAGGAGCACTGCCCCCCCCCACACCCCACCCCATGAGTCAGCCAACTCCTTCTGATGATAATCAATGGAGCAGGTGGACCAGATCTGCACTCTGGGGGTGGGGCTGTGCTCCTATGGGTGCTCCTGAGCACGGACTACACTGCTAACAGCACAGGAACGGCGCTAAGGAGGAAGGTAAGAGACATACTTTCCTTCTCTTATGCCCGTGTGCAATATGGCGCTATCAGCAGGTTAGATTTGATAGGTTAGAGCTGATACTTCCCCTTGAATGTGTCCCTCCAATGCTGTTGTCACTTTTCTGAAAAATTACAAGTCATTCTTCTAAATCGCTGTCATTTTGAACATGGCACCAAAACTATTATACTAGTGGCCATTTTTCCGGCAACCCTACATTAGAAGACAAAGCTTCCTGTTCTATCTCCAGCACGAGACCCAGCGTAATGTAATTCTATGGTACTGGGTCTCTGCTCTGGAAATAGGTGCTGTGGAGACGAGGAGGGAGGCACAGTCTTCTAATGCAGAGTTATAAGTGGGGAGGAGAACAGGGGCTCGGTACAGTTATTCGGGCACCAAATTCAAATGAGACATAAAAAAATAAAATAAATTACTATTGTGGAGGACAACAGCACTGGAGGTATAATGGGTTTATCCAGGCTTAGAGATACAAGGCATTCCTTCAAGAAACAGCACCACTCCTGACCTTAGGGCCTGTTCACACTGAACAAAACAAGCGGAAATTTCAAACAGAACCCGTGCCATGGACGCTGCTCAAAAATTCTGTCTGCCTCACTGTCTCAAAGTGATGTGTTGCGCGCTTCTGCTTTCTGTTGCTCTCCGCTAAAAGAATTGACAAGTAAATTCTTTGAGGTCAGAGCAGAGGCGCACAAGACATCACACTGAAACAGCAAGGCAGACGAGATTTCGGGCTGAGTCCGTGGCGCAGGGTCTGTTTGGAATTTCCGCCCGTTTTGCTCAGTGTGAACATAGCCTTAGTTTGGTTGGGTTTGCAACTCCATTTAAGTGCATAATACCACACACAACCTGAGGACAGGAGTCATGCTGTCAAGGCTGCAGCTATGTTTTTCTGATTTTGGATATTGCCTTTAAAACAAATCAAAACGCAAAAAAACCTTAAAAACTACATTTTTCCTACCCACACAACACTGTTGAAATTTCCTGACCACTTTAAAGGGAACAAATCACCAGAAAAATCTATCCTAAGCTAACAAGCAGTGCTTAAACAGCCTTAGGGTATGTTCACACTGAGTAAAACAGGTGGAACTTTCCGCTGCGCAATCCTGCCTGTCTCAGTGTCCCATCTATGGGAGAGTGCACGGTCCTCCACTCTCCGCTCAAAGTAGTGACATGTCACTTCTTCGAGCGGAGGCAGCTGGGGAGTGCGCTGTACAGATTTCAATAGTAAAGCTGTTGCGTTGTGGACACAACGACTGTACAATCTCTTGTAAAGTGAAGCAATTTGCTAAGTCGATGAGAATAGTAAATCTGTTTCCGCACTAGAATGGCAGAGTCTGCAGCATTACTGTGCAGAACAAAGTCAGAATATCTTCATTATGAAACCAATGTGAGTACAAAAGGGTTGAAATCCACTACAAAAATCTAAAAGAAATCCATCACCTATATAACAAATCCAATGCATTTCCCAAACTCTGCTCTTTTCCTCCTGCCATGTGGGAATGGGGCAAAATTTTGCTGAGCAATCTGTTATGTCTGAATGTGGCCTTTAGCCGATATTAATATTGCAAACTTTTAGCACCAGAAAGACAAAACTACGTTTTTCTGAGAAAAAAAATAGCAAGAGTGTCTAGGAGTGGGGTAGGCTCTTACGGACATACTAACAACCAACCGTGAGCATATAGAGCGACCAGCGTATCCCATTTCATCTGCAGAACATATCTGTACCTTCTGTTCCAGGTGCGCTCTGCGAAGGGACACCCTCTGTTCCAACTTTTGCAGCTCACGCTCATGCTGTGCCTCCGTCTGCATCTTGATCTTGCTCTGGTAGGCATTGAGCAGCTCCATTTCCTGTTGAAGCTGCTGCCTTAGAGCCTGGCATTCTGCTTCTTGAGCCTCATCCAAGCGCAGCTGTAATGACAGTAACAGAAGAAATGTCAGGGGGTCGAAGTAATTTATATGTAGTAGATGGCAGAAGATGGGATCTGATTGGCCCAAGTTACCAAAGACTCAACAAGTGACTATGTTAGGTATGAAGTGGTGCGGTCATCGCACACCTTTATATAAATATATATATTATTTTTTACATGCATGATTTATAAGTTGGTCTAATTAATCGATTTAATGGCACAGTACACCACAGTTCAGCCGCATCAAGAGCTATGTATATAGTCTCTATATATTTGCACATTTAAAATTTTGACACAGCACAGCGAAACAGCGAGATTTATCTGACAGATTTTTCAAGCCAAAGCCAGGAACAGACTATTAACAGGGAACAGGTCATAAAGGAAAGACTGAGATTTCTCCTCCTTTCATATCCATTCCTGGCTTTGGCTTCAATGATCTGTCAGATAAACCTGTCTATGTGAACATAGATTATGAGCAGATAATGCCCCCGGGTTCATCTAGTCGGCCCAGTTAGTATTTCCTTTCTAATTATCTCAGGATAGTTATATATGTATATACCAGGCAGGTTACATTCAGTCGGAGGTGGGCGAGCGACAGAATGCGCCAGAGCATATCCCTGTGATTTCCTCAGTGTGCAAGGGCCCTAAAGCTTCTGTGTGTCCTATGAATAAAACCTGGTCATTTCCTGAGTATTTTTCAGGAGCTTCATCTGTCAGGGTACAGAAGAGAAATGTATATGGCTCTTCACGTATGTGGAATATGTTCACAGATCTCAATGTAATTAGGGATTATCCAGAATTAGAAAACCACAGATAGCGGCGCCCTTCTCTTGTCCTTAGTGTGTTTGTGGTACTGCAGCTCAGTAAATGAAGCAGAGCTGTAATACCACACACAGTCTGAGGATAAGGGTGGCGCTGTCTTGGAAGGCAGGAGCTATGTTTTTCTAATCTTGAACAACCCCCTTAAAATAAAAATATGCACTAACCAGAAATCCCACGTATATCACTGCTAAAAGGGGAACAACGCAAGGATTTTATCTGAGATGCCAGGGGATGGACCTTCAGCTTTTGTATATTTATGGTAAACGCACTGGTAGTATTTAACAGCAACCATGTACACGATCATCAGTGCTTGTTGATAACATATTATTTATTCATGTACAAGTATTTAGCCATCAGTCTCTTGAGAACACAAAAAATCCAGATGAGGTAGTGAATCATTTTTAATATACCTGATTACTTGAAACCATTAAAAGAGAACCAATCAGCACCTGCAGCAGTAGCTTTAGTAAGGAGAAAAAGTACTTATATTCTTCTGAGCAAAGCTGGGAGAGGGGCGGCATCTAGTCATCTGGGCGGGGAGCCACCCGTGACTGGTCACCGATCTCTGCCTGTCAGCATACAGTGAGGGGATGATTGACAGCCAGTGAGGCCTTTTAGTAACCAATCATCCTGGCACTGCACAACGACAGGCAGAGAACCGTGACCGCGCTGAAAGTATGGGTGTCCTTCTGAAGCAGCCTCATGGTGTGGTGTGCGCATGTCTAGGTGCGGGTGTGGGTCACGTGCCGGATATGCGTTCCAGCCCCGGGAGGCCGGAAGAGGAAGTGGTGGGATTCTGTCGCCACCCCATAACCGGCGCCAATGTCATCTGCTGCATCCATTTGCCGCCATAAAAAGCGGGATGAGCCAGTAGTTAGCTATGCCTTCCTGATGAAGCAGTAATACAGCGAAACGTGCGTCAAGGGGGATTCACAGTGTCACGGACAAGCTGCACCTATGGGTAAGTGTGGGATGGTGAATATTATATATGGTTCCTATCATAAATCGGCTGTTATCTTTGCCTAATTTGGGGCACGTCTGTTGATGCATGTTGTGAAGGGGGACATGTACATCACCACGATTTAAAGATGTATTATAATTATGCATGCTGCTTGTCCGCACATTGGTTTTAATCAATAAAATTTACCTTTTTAATGATAACTAGCCTAATTTACTTGTTCTGAGTATAAAATTTTATGGTAGAGGCGGAGATGTTGCTTAAAGGGTAATCTGGAGATAATAGAGATAATAAATGTATATATATATATATATATATATATATATATATATATATATATATATATATATATATATAATATATAATAATAAGTTCTATCCAGGAAGAATTAAGGTATAAATGGTTCCCTTTAAGTTGCAAAAAACTGAATTTTGTTTGTTAGCCCATGTAATTGTGTGTCTGCTGTATTTGGTTGCAGAAGTGCTGCAAACAGTACAATAGTAGTGTATCAGAATGGTGGCTGCGCATGAGTCAGTCCATTTCTATCATTGGCAACAGAAATGATAAAAGGATGAGATAGATCCTACAGAATTCTTAGATCGTTCTATAACAAACACGTCAGGCAGGTATGCGAGTGTTTGTAAGGTCATTTATAGGCTTCCTTACCGCTTGGGAGGCCATCATTTCATTGATGCTTTGCTCATACTGCTCAGCAAGGATGGCCAATTTGCGTGTCTGCTCGTCCTTCAGGGACTTGAGTATTGTCTTGTGCTCACACTTTGGGGATACCTCCAGCTGGTGATTCTTTAGGGCCTTGTACTGCTTGGTCTGCACTTTGCATGTGTCCTGAAACTGTTTCTTAATCTGCATTTCCATGACCTGTACAAGAAACATTCAATATGATTACATATCCAGATAGAACTCCGACTGATGCATACGAGAACAGCAACATCTCTGGAAAGAAGACCGGACATAAAATAAAGAAGAAGCTCTTTCAGAACTTCACTACAAAGTAGGTATTTTTCATAATCTGGACACTGGGACATTGCTGATATGGGAACATAATAGAATCGTGTCAGTCTCATTGAAGCAGTAGTGGAATTCTAGCCTGTGAGGAGTTACATGTTATAATGGAGTGGTCAATTTACTGACACAGACACGCTTGCATGTGTGATATGGGTGCGGTTTCTTAAACCACCTCCAGCTCTACGCAGCCGAAAACAGCCAAAGCACAAGAGTTAAGCGAACAGTTTGGGGCGCCGGCATTTGCGCGACTCTCATTAAATAAGCCAAAAGGGAAATCAGGCAAAGTCACTTTCCTGAACACTTCCGTTGGCTACGAACAGGCTGGCAAGACCTGCATCTAAATGACACTTGTGTCTTAAGTGTCCCAGATGCTTTTACCCCTTTAAGATCCGGGGCACAGTCCCATGAGCTATGATGTTTATGTAACCCCAGAAGCTACGTAAACATCATAACTCACAGGGCTACACAGACTCTGCAACTCCCATGAAAGTTTCTGGTTTGCCGACCAGGAAGACCCCTTTGAGGAGGATGGAAAGTACCTTGAGATTCTTGGGTTGCTGCCGGAGTTCCATCACATGTTTCCGATGTAACTCCCTTTCCCTGCGCTTGTTGTATTCCAGCTGATTCTCCAGTTCAGTCTGATGCTGCAGACGTATAAGGTCCATCCGAAGTTTCTGCAACATGTGCAGCTGCCGGTACTCCAGCTCCCGAGTTGACTCGTCGTGCCGGATTAACATGGCATGCTCCATTTCTTTCTGGGTTCGCTTTTTATTGAGCTCCTGGGAAGGATATAACAATTACATACCAGACAGAACTCGCCATTGAAGAGAGTGGAAGCCAAATGCCAGAACACAGCTACTTCCTAAACAGGAATAATAGTTCTGCATTATCGGATAGATGCCCTAAAACCAAAATCTCTCTCAAAGATTCTGAAGACTTCCAATAGGGCTGGAATTTTCAGCATTCTAAGATACTATTTGGTTCTTTCAGAACACCTTAAAGGGGTACTCCAGGCAACAGTGAAAAATCCAAAGGGAAGGGGCATAGTAAAGAAGTCCTACCTACCCTTCCCTATACCCCCACGGCGCATAGTCACGGGGTTGCTCCTGTGACGTCATGGCTCCAGCTCAGAAATGCTCGCTCAGCCAATCAGTGGCGGGTCATAGCTGCAGTCACTGACTGGCTAAGTGGGTACTTCCTAGGGGGCTGTGGCATGGGGACGGGTAAGTAGGACTTCCTTATTATGCCCATTCTTGCAGGATTTCTCACGGTTGCCCAGCATATACTGCTTAAATCGCTATGGTCTTGACTGACTCTCTAGATTACTTACTGACTCTTTCTGTTCTACTCCATTATGGACTGTCCTAGGCCACTTAACCATCTATCATTCCGTAGCACACTGTGCTTTACCTACTTTGACCACAGCCGACCTAAAGATGCATGAAAACCATTAGTACACCGGAGATTATATACAAATGTACGAAAAAAGCAGAATCCAAAATGCACATAAAAGGTAAGAAGCCAATCCGCACACGTCCATTTACTTTACGTGGTAACAATAACTTTTCCTTTTGACACTTGGTTGTACACAGGGATATAGCCACAGTAACCGAGCCTAAAGAGACTGGAGGAACATGTGGCCAGAAAGTGAAGGGTCTCACCTCACGGATGTGCTGCTGCTCAACTTCATGCCTTTTAATCATTATCTTCCTCTTGAAGAGTCGGCAATTTTTCTCATAGTACAGTCTCTGTTGGCTAAGGAGTTGAGCTTCTTCCTCAGCCTGAGTGTGCTGGAGGTTCTCTTTATGCTTTGATATGCGTTCCTGTTTTTCTTTCTTGGGCGTGCTATGGTCCTCATTCATTTCCTGGATGTGAGAGGTGACCCGTCACTAACAGACATTTTCACGTTTATAATGTACTACATAGTTTAGGATGTATCTAATCTTTGTTACTTTTGTATAATACTGGCTATATGTTAGGGAAGTCCTTATAGTGAAAAAAAAACCCTGTCCATAAAAAAACAACAAAAAAAACACTACTCGGACTATCTTTAATGCAGCTATCCTGCAAAATGTGGCTGTACCACTATTAAAGGGGTAGTTCACACACACAAAAAAAAATAAATCTTTAAAATCAACTGGTCCCAGAAAGTGCCGGAGACTCGTAATTTTACTTCTATTAAAAAATCTCAAGTCTTCCAGTTCGTATCAGCTGCTTTATGTCCTGCAGGAAGTGGCGTATTCTCACTGCTGCCACCTCTGTCCATGTCAGGGAATTGTCCAGAGCAGCAGCAAAACACCAGAGAAAACCTCTTTCTCTCCAGACTGGAGAGAAAACACCACTTCCTGTAGTACATACAGCAGCTGATAAGTACTTGAAGACTTGAGATTTTTTTAATAGAAGAAAATTTTTGTAACTGTCAGCTGGGAAGTGGTGAACGCTTTTTGAGATATCTATTGCTACAGATGGATTCTTTCTCCAGAATAAAACAGGATTTATACCATTAGCATATTATTCATTTGGTGTAATAGCACAAGCAGGGGACGTGCACGCCAGCTGAATGTTGCCTTTCTGCATGAACCGAAATCCTAAAAGTGATATCAATGGTTTGCTGGCTGTCACTCCATGCAACAGGTGTCAGCAGACCGCCACTATCTTCTATGGGCGAACCTGGACCACCCCAAGATCATCTGGGCAGCGTGGAATGAGGAGCAAGCCAGTACGGAGCTGACAGGATGGCGAGCACTTGCTCCCAATATTATATACACACACACACACACACACACACACACATTACATTATAATATATATATATATATATACATATATATATACACACACACACATATAATATATATTATATATACACACACACATATATTATATATACACATACATACACATATACAAACACACAGAAGCTACTGTAATATTACAGAAATTCCCTTTAGGTTGCTGGAGACACATGGACAACAAAAATGAATCCCACGTTTGTTTTTTCAGACACACGATACAGAATCCCAGCAAATCTGCAAATTATTACAGGACAGAGGAAAGAAGATGCCGGCCAGGATGGTAAGAGAAGGGAGGACAGAGGCCCACAGTCACTATAGTAAAATTATCCAATTACATTCTAAATGATCTAATTGTTAAAGTGAGTGTACAAAGCTTTTAGTATTACCAGCCTGGCCCCGCTGCGCTGACTTTAAAGGGGTACTCCAGCGGCATCGCAGCGCTCTGGTGCCCGGTTCCTGGCCGCTTCCTGGTGTCTGAAGCGGGCCCAAGACGTGACGTCTCAGGTCCGCTCATCCAGTCAGTGAAGGAGGCGGGATCCGTTTCAAGTCCGCTCAGATCCTGCCTCTGTCACTGACTGGCTGAGCGGGCTTGAGACGTATCGTCTTGGGCCCGCGTCAGACACAAGGAAGCGGCCGGGAACCGGGGAGGTGAGTGGACATCTTTTCCCTCAGCCAACTCCCCCCCCCCCCCCCCCCCGCTGGAGTACCCCTTTAATAGTGCCAATCATAATTCAGCCGCAGCCCGTGTCCCCTCTACTTTTGCTATGAAATTAGGCTGGTCCGGCGCACAGCCCCCCTTCCCCTCACCACTCAGTGCACAAATTCCTCCTCTCATCACCGCTGGCCCTCCTCATTATTGAAATCTGTCCGTGGTCTGGCTGTGGGAGATGACAGAAGAGATCTGTAAACTGGGGGTGCTGGCCCCGCCTCCAGGGCACCAGACAAACCGATTTGCATATTCAACTAAACGTTACTCTCTTGGTAAGCAGTCTGCATTATGAGTAATGACAGTACAGTCAGAGCCAGCGCAGCAGTACAGATCTAGTAGTAGACATGCCAAAAGTTCAGATCGGTCCGGGTCAGAGTCTGTTTTGAAAGAAAGATTTTTGGTGGAGTACCTCTTTAGGGTGCCTTCACACCTACCGTATCGCAGCAGAAAATCCGCTGCGGATCCGCAGCAGATTTGATTAAATGAATGAACACAGCATCAAATACGCACTGTCAAAGCGGATTTGACAGTGCGTATTTGATGCTGTGTTCATTCATTTAGTTAAATCTGCTGCGGATCCGCAGCGGATTTTCTGCTGCGATACGGTAGGTGTGAAGGCACCCTTAAAGGGAACCTGTCAGGTTGGAACCAGGTACAGAGCTGCGGACATGGGCAGATAGATGGTAGGAAGATAAAACAAGTGATGCTTTTGTCTTTGCTGATGGCCTTTTGCAAAGTTATAAAACTGCACATTTCCTCAAAAGCTGAAGTGCCGCAGCTACCTGCCGCTCTACCTGGTAGGGACCTGACAGATTCCCTTTAGGGTATGTGCACACTGAGGAACAGGTGAGGAGTAGGTGAGGAATCCGCTCTTATTTCAGCTTGAAATTCCCCCCCCGTAAAATATGAACAGAGCAACGTCTCATTGTGTTCAATGGGATTTCCACTCTTGTTGTTCACACTGCAGAATTTCCAAACAGAATTTTCTGCTGCAGATCCATTTTCTGCCCAAAGTAGTAACATGTCAATTCTTTGGGCGGATTCTTCTAGAGGAATCCTATAGAAATCAGTGAGATTAAAGGGAACCAGTCAGCCCAATTGGGCTATGGTTCCCAGGAACAATGTATAAAGCTCCTGCAGCCTTATACATACTGGCCCCTCTGCCTGTCAATCATCCCGCCGAGCACGCTGACAGGCAGAGCACGGTGACTAGACATGAGCGGGGAGCCGCCCAGATGACTACCTTCCTGTCCGTGTCTGTCACAAGCCGGGGGAATAAAAGTCATTTTCCCTGGTATAAAGCTCCTGCTGCAGCCACGGTCGGTATGTGCTATGGCTGCTGCAGGAGCTTTATACATTGCTCCAGGGAACCATACCAGCCCAATTGGGCTGACTGGTTCCCTTTAAATTCTGCTTGAATTCCGTTTGCATTCCACTCGAATTCTGCCAGAGCTGAATAGATGAAGAATTTCAATCAGAAAACTTTCCTCTACAATTCCTCAAAAATTCCTCAGTGTGCACATACCCTAAGGGCATTCCACGGCGGAATTCCGCTAGTTTTGCTACGTGTGAACGGGGCCTTCTCAAGGTTGTATTGCTGAGCTTGCAGCATGCATCCTCCCTCTCCCACCCCTCTCTGCCTTAAGTGATTGGCAGATATTGGTTTCCAGCACCGATCACTGTATGTCAATCAGTAAGGGCCAGCTCAAAGAGTAAAACTGGCGGAATTCCGCCGACCTCTGCGTCATACTAGCAATCTATGGGAGGCTCGCATGCCTCCGCGTGGAAGAATTGACATGTCCACTCTTACGCCAGTTTTACTCAAAGTGAACTGGCCCTAAAGGCAGGGGGATAAGCGGCCATTCAAACTGAGCCAAAAAACAAGAACAAAAAACAAATATTAATCTATTAGATAACCAATCACCGCTAAAACAGCCCTGCAACATTACATAAAGCGCTAAAGAGCCACCTGGCACTCATTCGGACCATAACTTTTCACATTTCCTGCGCGGTGTGCCAATTATCTTTTAGTCATCTGGGTGGTCCTCTTCCTGTAATCACAGCTGGTGGGAGATGTGGGCTGTGATCACACCTCTCAGGGTATGATTACGTCCTGTAAACTTGCATGGCCATAGACGGCATCGCTAGGCCGTACCTGACAGAGCGCACCAGTTGGACTCTGGTGTACAGCGCATTTCAGGCCTAGTCATGACATTGCAGTCCTTACAATACAGGACGTGATGCTGCAAGGTCTGCAATAGACCAGTAACCAGCTCTGCAATTATAGCCGAAATCTACCATCAGCTGTGACTATTTGGCCGAGGAGGACCGCCTAGGTGACTAGATAAAGGTAATTGGCATCTGGTGTGGGAAATTTTAATTTTTAGTTTATTTTCAAGGCTAATAGGAGAGCTGGTAGTGATTAGTTATACGGTCAGAATCAGAGCTGGGGGCTGAAGGGCTGAATTGGTGGGGATTGGTTCTCTTTAAAGCAGGGATGGGGAACAGTCAGCCCTCCAGCTGTTGCAAAACTACAAATCCCATCATGCCTGGATAGCCGGCTGTCGAGGCATGATGGGAATTGTAGTTTTGCAACAGCTGGAGGGTCGAAGGTTACCTATCTATGCTTTAAAGAGAAACTATCAGCAGGTTAGAAGCAGTTTTCATGTACTCTGTAGTTGAATCTTTCTGCTAATGAGGCGGTATGGTGCACTGATCCACTCCCACTGCCCCCCTTCTAATAGGCATTAGGGTGCACTCTGTAGTGATGTTGCTCCAGCACTACTTATTGCAGAGTGCCGGAAAAATACTCATAAGGAAGGGAGGCGTGGCCCGGTTGGTAGCCACGCCCCCTGCAACAAACTGCCCAGTTTGCATATGGATTTAACTACAGAGTTCTGAGGATGAAGGTAAGAAACTGCTCTTCATCCTCAGCGACCCGTAGGCTATAGGGACATTTCAGGTGCTTCTAACCTGTTAATAGTTTCCCTTTAACCAAGTACTGGAACATCACTGCAGGAAAACGTGTTGAACCAGACGGACGTACACAGATAGGATGAAAAAAATAGACATAATATGTTGTATTGCACTTTTGACTGCAGTGATTAATATTTAACCACTCTGGTGATTTATGTCTCGTTTTTTTCTGTAAGATCAAAAAGTGAGAATCAGACTAAAATTCTGTAGGAAGAACAAGTAACCATGAGAACCAAGCCATCGATAAAGTCTTCCTTGTTGGTTTAACACAAGAATGATTTCTCCCCTTCAGTGGCGGATTAAATGTACCCTGGGCCCCGGGCTGTCCACCCACCCGGGCCCCCCCCCCCCCCCCCCCCACTGTCCCCAATAAACACTGCCTGCCTGCCTCCCCTCCCTGCTGGCCCCAATAAACATAATGTTTGGTCCCTTGCTGCTACCCCCAGTAAGCATTGCCCACCCCACCTCCACTGCCCCCAATAAACATATCGCCACCTCACCTGGTCCCCTGATGTTGCCCCCCCCCAAGGTCACAGCAGCACAGAGGATGTCAGGAGAAGAGGGTGCTGATCTTATAGGAGAGGTCCGAGCAGCACAGAGGATGTCAGGAGAGGAGGGTGCTAATCCTATAGGAGATAGTCCCCCTTTATAGATGGTCTCCCTCTTCCCCCTTATAGCTGGTCCTCCTCTTTCCCTCTTTATAGCTGGTCCCCCTCTTTCCCCCCTTATAGCTGGTCCCCCTCTTTCCCCCTTATAGCTCGTCCCCCTCTTCCCTCTCCCCCCTTATAGCTGGTCCTCCTTTCCCCCCTTATAGCTGGTCCCCCTCTTCCCTCTCCCCCCTTATAGCTGGTCCTCCTTTTCCCCCTTATAGATGGTCCCCCTCTCCCCCCTCCCTTATAGATGGTCCCCCTCTCCCCCCTCCCTTATAGATGGTCCCCCTCTCCCCCCTCCCTTATAGATGTTCCCACTCTCCCCCCCCCTTTATAGATGGTCCCCCTCTTTCCCCCCTTTATAGATGGTCCCCCTCTTTCCCCCCTTTATAGATGGTCCCCCTCTCCCCCTCCCTTTATAGATGGTCCCCCTCTCCCCCCTCCCTTTATAGATGGTCCCCCTCTTTCCCCCCCTTATAGCTGGTCCTCCTTTCCTCCCCTTATAGATGGTCCCCCTCTCCCCCCCCCCCCCTTTATAGATGCCCCCCCCCCCCTTTCCCCCCCTTTATAGATGCCCCCCCAGTGAGTAAATAACACAAAAATAACAAAATACAACTCACCTACCCAGCGTTCCCCCGTCGATCCTCTCTCCGTCTGATGCGCGGCTGCTGGGGGTGTCCGGTCCTCTCCCCGGCAGCGCGCGCATCACACAGCTCCTAGTGCCGCCTGGGCCCTGACTTCCGGTACGTGCGCTCCCAGTACCGGAAGTCAGGGCCCCAGGCGGCACTAGGAGCTGTGTGATGCGCGCGCTGCCGGGAGAGGACCGGACACCCCCGGCAGCCGCGCATCAGACGGAGGCAGCCGGAGACTCTTGTGACCGCAAGCGAAACAATGCTTGCGGTCACAAGAGTGCAGTGGCGGGGGGGCCTCCCGGGCAGCATTATAATGTGGGCGGCAAGGCATGGGCCCCCCCGGAGCCTCGGGCCCCGGGCGGCCGCCCAAACCGCCTACATTATAATCCGCCATTGCTCCCCTTTCTGTGCACGAGTGATAAAAATGCTTAAAGGGGTTATTCAGCACTACAAAACATAGCCACTTTCTTCCTAAGACAACAATGCTCTTGTCTCCAGGTCAGGTGTGGTGTGCAATCAAGCTCCATTCACAACAGTGGAACAGTGTTACAGAACCCGCGCTAGAGTCTCTGGAGAAAAGTGGGCGTGTCTTTGTAGCACTGGAGAACCCCTTTAAAAGGGGATATGTCACCTCCAATATGGTCTCTCTTAGTAAATACTTGTATTCCACAGGAAACAACAACAACTCTGGAACATATTTTCTCGGAGCTATGTGTTGTGCTGTTAATTTATTTCAACTTAAAGGAGAAGTCTGGTGAAAAATTTTAGTAAAGTATTGTATTGCTCCCCAAAAGTTATACAAATCCCCAATATACACTTTATATGCTTATAAAGTGCTCTTTTCCCTGCACTTTCTACTGCATCAAGGCTTCACTTCCTGGCTAACATGGGGATGTCACTTCCTGGCTAACATGGGGATGTCACTTCCTGGCTAACATGGGGGACGTCACTTCCTGGCTAACATGGGGGACGTCACTTCCTGGCTAACATGGGGGACGTCACTTCCTGGCTAACATGGGGGACGTCACTTCCTGGCTAACATGGGGGACGTCACTTCCTGGCTAACATGGGGGACGTCACTTCCTGGCTAACATGGGGGACGTCACTTCCTGGATAACATGGGTGATGTCACGACTCCCAGAGCTGTGCGGGCTGTGGCTGCTGGAGAGGATGATAGCAGAGGGGTGTTCAGTGTCCCTCCAGTGCCCTGTGTCCCTCAGTGTCCCCCTGCCATCATCCTCTCCAGCAGCCACAGCCCGCACAGCTCTAAGAGTCAGGGCGTGACATCACCATGTTATCCAGGAAGTGACATCACCATGTTATCCAGGAAGTGAAGCCTTGATGCAGAAGTGCAGGGAAAAAAGAGCTTTATAAGAATTTCCTGTAATAAGTGTATATTTGGGATTTGTACAGTTTTTGGGAAGCAATACAATACTTGAATAAAAATGTTGGCCGGACTTCTCCTTTAAAGTTTACAAACAGACAACTAGGTGTGGCCGTTCTCAAAGAGGTGTGACACTACTCAGTCTGATGTGGTCTTCATTGAGTGCACAATGTCAGACATGTAAGAGCACACGTCCAATTTAGTAACACCTGTTTGTCAATCTGTTCATAAAAGTCTAAATGGAATAAAGGGGAAAGACAATACAGAAATCTAATAAAAGACGCCACGTTTAAGAAGTGTCACAGTGTACAAGCACATACAAGGATTTGCTTTAAAGGGAACCTGTCATCGCTTTCACAATAAGTCCCAGTCAGCTTCTCCCCACCAGCCTTGAGTGATAGATATCTCCTTGTCTGGGGTTTACTGAGAGATCCCATCAATAATCGGACAGTGGGCACGATTGATGACTTGTGCTTTGGGCAGCATGGAAGTGATGACAAGTTCCCTTTAAACAAACTCAGCAGGAAAGCCAACAGGCCCACTTTAAAACATTAAATAAATCCACATTAGAGTACTGTAAGCTTATCACACATCACGTAATACTTTCCCTCAGACGTCATCACAAAAGTATACAGACAGAGATGAATTGTTTTGAGGTAAAAATAGAAGAAAAAGCCATAGAATTCTCAAACTCACAGACAGTATTACCGATATATTACATCTCAGCTGCATCAGATGATCAACATTCACTGAAAAGGTGCCGATCACCCGTTCAAGATGCTGCTGCTTCATTTACAGGCTATGGACACATAGGATATTTTTTTTTTTTTTTTACATTTACTTACGTGAAACTTTTCAATTCATTTTTTTTTAAGTATTTACTAAGTTTCAGTCTGCAATTCAGTCTAACCTGCTGATAGGTCCCTATTGCACAGGAGACGCTGAGGATGATGGGATGTCTCGTATAGCATGTGTTGTACCATCCTCCTCTGCATTCTGGTGCAGTTGGTCATTTGCTCCACGGTCCTGTGAGACTGTTAGGAGCACTGAGCTACTGATCGCCAATCCGGCCCTTTCTAATGATAAGGAATGGAGTGGGCCGCAAGGGGGCAAGTGGGATTGTGGATATAGGGATGGACAGTGCTCCTAATGGACCCACCAGAATGTGGAGCACAAGACTAACTGCACAGAAACAGTGCCAAGGAGGAAGGTAAGGAACACGCTATAAGAGACACGCACTATTAGAGACACGCACTATTAGAGACACGCACTATTAGAGACACGCACTATTAGAGACACGCACTATTAGAGACACGCACTATTAGAGACACGCACTATTAGAGACACGCACTATTAGAGACACGCACTATAAGAGACACGCACTATAAGAGACACGCACTATAAGAGACACGCACTATAAGAGACACGCACTATAAGAGACACGCTACCATCCTCCTCAGCGTCTCCTGTGCAATAGGGACATATCAGCAGGTTAGATTCGCCTAAGCTGCTGAGAGTTCCCCTTTAAAGCCTTTCATAATTTTCAGACACCTGATATCTAGTGTGCAGCCGGTTTATTCTTTATTTCAGACTTCTCATGTCCCTCCCTGTAACACATGCTGGATAATGCTGCTGCCTTCAATAACTCATGTAGCAGTATAACTTCATTCCTGACAAGGCCTATGGAACTAATCCTGCCTCTACTAGTGCTTTCCTTCTTTTTCTCTAAAACCTAAGTGATCTGATATCTCTGAAGACTTGGCAGAGAATAGTGATGGTGGACACATGGTGTACAATGGTGTATGGTGTACATGGTGTATGGTGTACAACATGATGGTGTACAACCTCCTCCTTGCCGCTATCTCCAGCACTGACAGTAGAGAGTACTGACACAGCCCAGAGCAGCGTGCTCTTGGATCTAGGTTTAACCTGTTATATAATTTACACAGTCTCCATATCAGAAAATTAGTCGGATTTAGTTTCTAATGAAGGCTTTTCAGGCAAATCTTTCTTTCTGAATTTAGGAAGTAAATGAACAAAACACAGAAAGTATCCATAGCCGTAAATGATAGAAGCCGCCATTACTGGAGCACCTTAACCTCCCTATTATTTGTGATGGGCAAAAAGAAACTTCTGATTTGCTGTAGTTTAAAGCAGAGAATTAACCCCCGAAAGGAAGACAATCCTCCCAACCAGGGGACAGTAAGCTCCAGCGACAACCGCCAATAGAAATGACCAAGAATGATGAGCGATCGGTAGGGTGCAATCGGTCTTCGGAAGCCTAAACCAAGAAAACAAGTGATGGTTCCCAGAGCCGAGCATACTTCTGCACATGCCTCTTTAATCTTTTCCTTGCAAATCTTGTACTGCTTTTTCTGACTTTCTAAGAAGGATGTTAAGTCTTTCTTTTGTTGGGCTATGATCTGTTGCTGAAATCTCCTTTCATCCGCTGCAGCCAACTTTGCCTGTGGGAAAAAAAAAAAAAAAGAAATAATGAGATTTTTGTTACACACACACTGATCATTTATAACACACATACAGTCCCGGATCCCAAAATATTCTGGATAAAACTCAATTCAAATCTTGAAGGGTAATAAATGGGGAAGAAAGTATATCTGTGTCACAGAAAATGGTCCCCAACTCTATCAATCAATACAAATATAAATATATACACACACATACATAAAACACACACAAACACACACACACACACACACAACAAAACAGGCCTCATATACTACACTCAGAAAGTTCTGCATTATCATACACTACAGCAGATTAGTACATAGACGCTCTACACACACATAAAACCTACAAAACGACTGCTCACAAGTGCACTAAAATGTGGTTTTACCATGGTCCAATTCGGTATCTCCACCTTCCCATAGAATTCTCCCCTGCTGCTATAGTTATGGGCACTGTGGACCTACCTCAGCCACTGACTAGAGATGAGAGAATTTACAGTAAAGTGAAGTGCTCAATCAGCAATCCGCTCACCAGCCGGCTGTCTTCTTAGGGTACGATTACATGGAGAATATTGGCCGTACTTGGCCGATTAACAGCTGTTCTGGCCGATAACCACAGTGTAATAGCCAAACAACGATCAGCCGACATGTCGATTGCTGGTTTATAACAAGAACCAAAATCCTGTTGCTAATGGCAACAGTCTGCTGGCCGACGCTACATATATTAGGAGTGGTGGTAGCGGACTGCAATTATCTCCTATAAGCCCCCCTCCTGCAGCTCCCCATGGCGACCTGCTGCACCCCGCTTTCTTTCTATGCATGTAATAGCACGAACAGTGAATTGGGAACCAGGAGCAAGTGAGCACTGCACAACAGGTCGACGTTCACTTACTCCTTTACATCTGGCCGTGTAATAGGGCCCTAACTCACTGCCGCTCCTCCCCGTGTCCTGGGAGAAGTCTCCCAGCACTGGATCCAGCTTTTCCCAGCGACCCAGGGAGGAGTGGCACTGAGTTATAAGGCAGCAACTGATGAGAGGATTGCACAGATAACAAAGCCCTTTGCTTCATTAGGATATGTTCACACTGAGTAAATCAGGCGGAATCCCAACTGCCTCAGTGTGCCATAGCCTGTCTATGGGAGGGTGAGCGCTCCTCCACTGCCGCCACTCTCCACTCAAAGAAGTGATGTGTCACTTCTCTGAGCGGAGAACGGCGGTAGTGGAAGAGCGCGCAAGTGCCAGATATTTGTAAATTACTTCTGTTAAAAAAGTTCAAGTATTTCAGTACTTATCAGCTGCTGTATGTCCTGCAGGAAGTGGTGTATTCTCTCCAGTCAGACAGAGGTGGCAGCAGAGAGAACTGTGTCAATGTCAGGAACTGTCCAGAGCAGCAGCAAATCCCCATAGAAAACCTCTCCTGCTCTGGACAGTTCCTGACATGGACAGAGGTGGCAGCAGAGAGCACTGTCAGACTGGAGAGAATACACCACTTCCTGTAGGACATACAGCAGCTGATAAGTACTGGAAGACTTTTTTTTTTTTCTTTTTTTTTTTTTAAGAAGTTACAAATCTATAAAATGTATAGATCTATAGATCTCTGAAGCTAGTTGTTTTTTTTTTTTGGGGGGGAGGGGGGGGGGGTTCAGGTTAGGGTTAATAGGTCCTATAAAATGGGCGCTTTACCCAGCCCTAGTCTAATATGGCTCTTTGTTAGAGGTGCTGAATGTTATGACTTTCAGCAGTTTCTCAAACTTCAATATGTCTATGGCTCTGTTCACATTGTGCTTTACCGTTAAAGGGATAATCCAGCCATCTTATATTGGTGGCCTATCCTGAGAATACGATTATTATTAATTTTTGTATAGGCGAGATCCAACTCCCAGCACCCTCTGCGGCCAGCTCTTATACCTGCTTATTATACTGTTAGTAGTGGTGGTGCAAGGCACTGAAGGCTTCTGCTGCAATACACAACACCCCAGACGATAATATTAATATTTATTTGTATAGCGCCAACAGATTCCCCAGGGTTTTTTTTTTATACATACAGTACAGGTGTTACATAATACACAGTTAAATAATTAGAATAAATAAAAATAAAATAAAAATACAAAGTGTAAACGAGACCTGCTCGTCGGAGTTCGACACCAGACACAGGTGCTTTATTTGTCCATGGTCCGGCCATTATACATACTCAGAAAGAACAGGATGAGACAACGCCAATATCGGATTACGAGTAAAACGTATAAAGTGCAGGAACAGTCAGAGATATAGAGTGAGGGGATGACAGAAGGGGAAACAAGGTAAGGGGATTTTATAAGCCTGAAGAGATGAGTCTTCAGGGCACGCTTGAAACTGAGCGTTTTTTTTTGAGTGAGGTCTTTGGGAAGGGCGTTCCAGAGAACTGGTGCAGCATGAGAGAAGTCCTGGAGGCGGGAATGTGAGGTTCTGATTATAGAAGATGATAGGGTCAGATCATTAGCAGAACGCAGAGCACGGAAAGGATGATAGGTGGAGATGAAGGAGGAGATGTGTGGGGAGAACAGTTGTGGCGAGGAGCTTGAAGTGAATTCTGAACTTAAAGGGGTTGTCCAGTGAAATTTTTTTTCTTTCAAATCTACTGGTGTCAGAAAGTTATATAGATTTGTAATTTACTTCTATTAAAAAAATCTCCAGTCTTCCCATACTTATTAGCTGCTGTATGTCCTGCAGGAAATGTTTTACTTTCAGTATGACAGTGCTCTCTGCTGACATCTCTGGCCGAGACAGGAACTCTGTCTCGGTTTTCTTTGAATCCACATAGAAAACCTCTTGTGCTCTGGACAGTTGCTGTCTCGGCCAGAGGTGGCAGCAGAGAGCACTGTGTCAGACTAAAAATAAAACATTTCCTGCAGGACATACATCAGCTAATAAGTATGGAAAGAATGGAGATTTTTTTAATAGAAGTAAATTACAAATCTATATAATTTTCTGACACCAGTTGATTTGAAAGGAAAAATGTTTTCGCTGGACAACCCCTTTAATGGGTAACCAGTGCAGTGACTGGCACAGGGGGGGAGACATCAGTGTAATGGCTACAGAGGAAGATGAGCTTGGCTGCTGCGTTCAGGATAGACTAGAGAGGGAAGAGCTTAGAGAAAGGAAGACCGATTAGTAGGAAGTTACAGTAGACAAGACGGGAGTGGATCAGGGCGACAGTCAGAGTCTGAGCTGTGTCAGTGGGGATTCCGCAGACAGTGAGATGTCGGGTTTGGGTTGGTTAGAGGGAGGGAATACAAGTTCAGTTTTATAGAGATTGAGTTTGAGAAAGAGAGAGGTCATTGTGTTAGAGAGAGCAGATAGATAGCTGTGTGATGAACAGAGCCCTAATCTTGCTGATCACATGCAGCCATCTAAAGAAAAGCCTTTTAAAAAGGGAATATGTCCCCTAAATTTTCTTTTACTTATTAGAGTCAGATACTAAAACTTGTTCTTTTTGCTTTACAGCAAGACTCATGGACATAGATGACAATAGACAGACTCTGTCCCTTTTATATGAATGTGAGACATTACTGAGCACGCTTTGTGACCTGTGAAGAGGTCATTCCACAGGGAGCTGCTATTGTCTCCTCTATCTACTGGTGTCACATGACGCTGCAATGCTGTACAGATCACTTTACAGCAGCCTCCTCTTATCACCACAGACACAAAAGGAAGTCTCAGCTTAGTTTTAGCCCCAGTGGTGAGAATGAGAACTGCAGGATATCAGGGTTATTTTATAATAGATAGAAAAATGGAAAATTTGAAGTGTCACCAAAAAAATCTTTAAATAATGTTTTTATGTTAAACATATTTTTTTTAACAGTAGATAAGTTTCTGTGCAGTACCTTGTCCCAGATGACCACAGCTTAACCCAACTGAATGAGATGCTAGTGAGGGTGCCTGGTATTGGGGTGCAAAAATCTGGCACCAGCGAACTCAACTGGTTACCAGGGATCCAGGATTCAGACCTATTCTTATAATAATCTATTATACACCATGAGAAGGACATTCATACAAAACGTAAAACCATCATCCATTTGTAAACACAGTTTTCCTTTACCTACAAGGAGATGTTCACACCAAGCCCGTATTTATACAGTGTCAGCTCTACGGAACTTACCGTCCCACTAGGGCTTACACACTGATTTCCCTGCTACATGGACCCACTGCCACAGAGAAGGTGGCCATTAATATATAGGGGGGCTGACCCCACCAACATTGCTAGGACCAGTCAACCATCTAATGTGCACGGAAACCTCCCAAGAGATTATTCAAAAGGAGGAGAACAATGGATTTAAAACTTTTCTAAATTCTTTTGTTCTTAAAAGAACAAAAGCCCCTACCTGGCAGAATCCTACAACATCCTTTGTAGACATGCACACACATGTCTGACCATCTAAAAGGTTAAAGGTGAAGTCTGGCGGGGGGCCAAAAATTATTATGGGCAGGGGGTGGGGGGAAATAAAAAAAGACCAAGCTTATCTGTGTCCGCATTGTGGCAAATGACCGGGCTCCCATACCCCACCGGGTGTCATCTTCTCCCGGCTGTGGGGTATATCATAACCCGGCTGAAAAGCCACAAGCAGGTGGGATTTAGTCCGCTCAACCTTTAAGTGACTAACCTAAAGGCCGGGCTGATCATCGCATCAATGTTTTGTTGGGAACAGTGTTCCTCCAATGACCCATGTAAAAGGACAAGGGATCCACTGATAAGCAAAAATAGCTTTTTTTTTTTTTTTTTTTGCTGGATGAATGTACCAGCACAGATACAGATTCTTTACTGTAAGAGCAGTGACACTATGAAGCCTTCTATATTCTTTACTGTAAGAGCAGTGACACTATGGAACTCTCTATATTCTTTACTGTAAGAGCAGTGACATTATGGAACTCTCTATATTCTTTACTGTAAGAGCAGTGACACTATGGAACTCTCTGCCCCATGATGTTGTCATAGCTGGTTCTATAAATAGGTTTAAGGGAGGCCTGGATGCTTTTCTTGAAAAGTGAAATATTACAAGTTATGGGCACTAGATGACATGTCATACGACATTGGTCCAGGGATTATTCTGATGCAATTTTGGAGTCAGGAAGGATTTTTCTCCCTTTGGCATCTGCCACAAAGGTTTTTTTTTTTACTTCCTATGGATCAACACAGTAGGGTTTCTGCAGCTTGAACTATGGTTCTACAGTCCTAGAAATCATTGTTCGCCAGCTACACCTGAGTAATAAGGGGACGAGCTGCTGACAAGGATGAAAGTGAAGGGTCGGGCAAAGCATCCTGCGAATGTTGGTGCGACCCTGCCTGCTTGTAAAACTCTCATTACATGAGCGCTGAGCTACATCACTGCGCATGCAACACGGTCATTGTTACTTGTTGCACATTCAATACGAACACTAAGGTCGCCAGCAGCACAAACAGTAAACATCTAAAAACAAGGTTAAGGGGGTTGTTCACCAAAAATCTTTTTAATTTCAAATCAACTGGTGCCAGAAAGTGCCAGAGATTTGTAATTTACTTCTCTTAAAAAATCTCCAGTCTTCCAGTTCTTATCAGCTGCTGTATGTCCTGCAGGAAGTGGTGTATTCTTTCCAGTCTGACACAGTGCTCTCTGCTGCCACCTCTGTGCATGTCAGGAACTGTCCAGAGCAGCAGCAAATCCCCATAGAAATCCTCTCCCGCTCTTCAGCCTGGAAAGAATACACCACTTCCTGCAGGACATACAGAAGCTGATAAGAACGGGAAGACTTGAGATTTTCTGAAAAGTTGTTAATTACAAATGTCTGTCACTAATCTATTTGAAAGGAGGTTTTTTTTTTTTTTTTTTTTTTAACTACCCCTTTAAAAAGGCGTTCTCCTAAAGATAATCCTGAGTCACATACTCGCTTAGGTCTCGCGGGTGTCATACAAGAGAAGCCCGTAGAAAGAAACTCTAAGTCAAATCATTGCAAGGATTTGCTGTTCTGAACAGATTCAATATAAGAGGCTTAGACATAGCGGTTTGTTTGGCCAACACCTATCTTACCTGTCTCCACCATAAGCATGGACACTTGTTAGACTACTTTTTTTTTGGAAGGAGAAGTGCACTGTGAGCCACTTGGTTGTCAGAAGATCAGACAGTCGTCCCCACAGAACGTGCAGTGGCCCTAGGCTGTTCCAGGCTTCTCTGGCAGCTCCCGCAGAAGGCTCGGACAGGTGCAGCTGCTTTACCAGGTGGGACAGGTGACCCCCGCTTTGGAGACAGATGCAGGGGTCACAGCTATCAGACATTTATGGCATATCCCAAGGGACTATCAGGCTTTAGATGCCATCACCTTTCTTTTCTAATTCTAGGACAATAGTAGCAATAATGATGCAGCAAAAAAAAAAAAAAAAAAAAAAAAAAAATCAATTGCAAAGCAAACCCACCTGGTGGCCTCTAAAAGTAAGGTTTTTATGTTCTAACGCCCTATTTTAAAGTGGTGGTATTATACTATGTAATACAGCGTTTTAACTATCTGTTTTCTAGTTGCTTTTCTTCAAGCCATTTTACACAATAACATTACAGACAATGACATTACAGACACACTATTTTTCTCCAAAAATAAGACCTACCCAGAAAATAAGCCCTAGTTATAGTCAGCTGACATGATCCCCGACAATGGACGCTGAGAGTATACAGTATGGGGGCTATCTGCAGGAAAGCAGTATACAGTATGGTAAACAGCTAAAGAGGGGAATATGGGGAACTTACAGTATAGGAGCCCAACAGTGGCACATACAGTATGGCGGCTATCTACCATTCATAGAGAGGCTACAGTGTAGGGGCATATCATGTTTCTCCTAAAATAAGACGTTCCCTGAAAATAAGCTCTAGCCATTTTTTCTGAGAAATTATAAAGAGGCAGACTTATTTTTGGAGAAACATGTTACTTATCCTGTGCCATAACTAGTTGCTTCTACAACTTTTCACTTATTCCCTTAGTTTATGATAGTCTCTGCTGCACCATAGCTTGCTTGTGAACACACCGGGCATCATCCACAGCGCACACTGGTGAGGGTCTCAGTACCCAGACTGCAGCCTTTTCCCTGGCACCATGCATGTAGGACATAAGGGGCTTTGGATGGGGCAGACTGCTGGCTCCTTATACAGATAGTTAGCTTGAGCAACAGGCTGCTCTTTACAATACAGCCGGATTCCAACAAAGGACAAGTACAAAAAAGCACCTCTTTGCTTAGACAACTATCAATTTTGGCAGCATTCACATAAAGCTGCGATATGCGGTACAGTTATGCCCTATGGCTCGGCATTCTCAGCCAATTTTCAATCCTCGACATTCCACTCAGCCAATCAGTGCGTTGTGACGCGATTGCAATGACTGGCTGAGCGGGATGCCAGGGACCCGGAGAAGCAGCCGGGAGTGCGGGCAGGTAAAATTATCTTGCGTTCACACCTACTGGATCCGCAGTGGATTTTCATGCTGCGAGTTTGCAGCGAAATCAGCTGCGGATCGTGTACTGTGAAGCTCAATGGGTCCCTCACATGCAGCGCTGCCTGCATGGAACCTGGACCCTTTAACCCCTGCGCCGCCGCCGCAGCTTACAGCCCCGGCCCCCTTAAACCTCCGCACCGCCCACACGCCCGGGCTGCGATTGGGCGTGCGGGGGGTGGGGGGATGCGATCTGGCGTGCAGGGTTTTAAGGGGGCTGGGGCGGTAAGCTGCGGGCAGCCGCCCGCGGCGCGGGTGTTAAAGGGGCCGGGTCCCATGCAGGCAGCGGATGCATGTATGGGACCCATTGAGCTTCACAGTACACAATCCGCAGCTGATTTCGCTGCAAACTCGCAGCATGAAAATCAGCTGCGGATCCTGTAGGTGTGAAAGCACCCGAAAGGTCCGGCAGCGATTATTGCATTGCATTTTTTCAATCTGCTTCTTTCATCCGTTCTTTGTGTGCATTTGGTTTGATTCGTTTTCCGTTGACTTCAACTATTAAAAAAAAAAAAAAATAATAATAATAATATCATGCCTAAAGTTGACCTGTACAGTGCTGCAGGCCCTTTGTTCTGAAAAGAAGTTACGTATGGAACCTCTAATGTGGGATATTGTTGCATGTATCCGCAGATAAAGGGGCAGGTAATGGTAATACGGACTATACCGCTGTAGCGTTCCTGACACCAGTGGTCATACTAGTAATAATGTGTACCTTCTCCAGTCCACATTTTTAATGCTATGTGGGTGGGCTGTGCATTAAAAAAAGACAAGTTTGGTCAGCTTTCCTAGAACACCATTCACACCAGGCAGGAGCACGCTGTTAAGGCTGAAATTGTAAACACAAAAAAAGGCAACAGCTCACCGCAATGGCAAGATACATACCCACTACAGACATGAAAATAGTTAAAAGCAGCCCCCCCAACTGCAAAAAAAATTCCCACAATTAAATCAATGTCATACACTTCTCCCACAATTCCCTGTGAAGCAATCAGTGATGCAGAAGCCATTTCACATGGTCAGGGATGAAGCCAGAATTTACAGATAATTGTACAAACAGTTGCCTAGAAGTAAAACAGGTAAATCACCTAAGGTTTAAGGGGGCACTAGATTTGTTAATTACATCTAGTTAAAAATCTTCAGTCTTCCAGTACATGTCAGCTGCAGTATGCCCTGCAGAATGTGGACTGACAGTGCTCTCTGCTTCCACCTGCCGTCCATACCAGGAGAAGTTCTCTATGGTGCTCTGGACAGTTCCTGACACGGATAGAGGTGGCAGCAGAGAGTACTGTGTCACTAAAAAGATGCTGTTAAATAAATGCAATTAAATGACGAGATAAAATCTGATGATTTTAGCCCAATTTATGTTGGCAACTAACCATGGTGGGAAAATTACTAGCAGGATACTAAAGGCACTGCAATAAGTAGTAGATGCTTGGAACAAACGTCTTGTAGGTAAATCTACAATAACAGAACGTAAACCTGCCTGGTGTGTGTGTGTGTGTGTGTATATATGTATATTATATATATATATATATATTTATTTATTTTTTTTATCTATCTATCTATCCTAAGCTAATAATACAAAGGGGCGAATAGAAGGAGCAGGGGGTCTTTTCTCCCGACAATCTTGTATGTTTCTACATTAGTGCAATAGTTTATGATGCTTTACTGTAATATATCCTCTGGTACACAGCTGCATTTGAGCTGACTGAGGGCCAAGCATGTCTGATGTGAACAGCTGCAACCAGTCACAAATACTCAGACACAATGACATGTGGACCGACTCCACACAATCACAACTACTACTACTGAGCATGTGCAGAACTCAGAGCGGAGGGATTCAGGCAAAATGGCTTCTTCCTCCTGCAGTATACAGGCAGATGCAGATCAGGAGATCAGTCAACTCTTCCTCATCTTGGGACGGATAAGATTTTACCCTAAGGTGAAATGATAAAATAGTGTAATAACCCCCCAAGTGCTGAAGAAGGGGGGTCCTGTGATGGGGGGGAACCTCAAGAGCGCACCCACCGGCACAGGATGCTCTGCTGTATTGCTGGCTATATATATATATATATGTATATGTGAGATGTATTCTAAAGACTACAGGCGATGTCAGCAATGAATCTGCACATACTGTAGATTTCAATTCCAGCACTGGGGATGTGGCACAGACCATCTGACGGCTGCACGGATGTGAAGACAACCAGCTCTCCACAACTCACAGTCACTGTTCTCGTAACATTTGGCATCATAAAGGCTAACAAGGTTGCCGGAACAATCACTGCACAAAGCGTAAAGGGTTACACGGCGCACGCAGACACCATAGGGAGCCATGCACTTGCCGTCCATAATGCACAATATTCCGCTGCTCGAATGTATAAGCGAAACAATTAAAATGTAACAAGGCGACATGTAAGCTATAGGGCAAAGAGGGAAAGAAAAAAGAAAAAAACATTCCCCCCCTTAAACTGCAGACGAATGGTAAAGTCTAAGAGCTGTTTGACAGCTGAGTGGGGAGACAGGTTCCGTGTATCCATGACAACAGCCTGAGCCCGATTGCTCCATTTCTGAACATCGTGTGCATAAGACACCTATGGTAGCAGGATAATAGGGTGTGCAAGTTTTGCTGAGTGGAGCATTCGTTTCACA
Source organism: Dendropsophus ebraccatus (assembly GCF_027789765.1). Taxonomy (NCBI): domain Eukaryota; kingdom Metazoa; phylum Chordata; class Amphibia; order Anura; family Hylidae; genus Dendropsophus; species Dendropsophus ebraccatus. The sequence continues at coordinate 5,265,136 of NC_091456.1, read as the reverse complement.
ACCGTAATTCATCATATATAGGGAAGGGTGCTCGTCTTGTGTGGTCTTTGCTGGAATGAAGGCTGCAGAGACATGCATCACGCAGCACCGATGCAGCAGGGGAAGACAGGTGTCTGGATCTCATCCCCCTCGCCGTTACTCCTCTACAGTCACTAAAGCATGGAGTTCCTCAATCTCATAGGAAATAGAAAAAAAAATCCTACAAAATGTAACCTTCTCGTTCTTTTACATCAATACTTTACAGCTGGGTGAGATTCTGTATAGTGAGTGAAGCACAACTGAGAAGCTCTTTTATACTATAGAACAGTGGGCGTCAAACTCGGGCCGCAAAACTACAACTCCCATCATGCCCAGACAGCCAAAGCTAAAGAAAAAATCCCAGGGAGTGTGGTCAGAGTAAAGAAATGACTCGATAGAAGAGGAGAGGTGTAAATGGGAGCTACCTGCGAGTAAGGCAAAGCGAAAACTGACCTCAGCGTTTACATTTCCGGCCAAAAGGCTCATAGGGAGCGGCGGGTGCTGCAACCCCTTTAATGTTTCTCCCTTATAGTCATCATCAGGATCTGCACTCTAGTAGGACTGGCTGCAGATCCTGCATCTGGTTGCTGGAAGCATCATCACCATGCAGGGAAACGTGGGGCCGTAGTGCAGGGCCTGGCATTTACCGTAAGTGAGCGGTGTTAGCGATGTCCGTGTAGCCCTTGCTGTATATAATTAATAAAGTATATACATTACCTCTCCATGCCACATGTTGTGGTCCTAGCTTCTCCCTGCTAAAGCCATCTCTGAAGTGACAGATCACTCAGCCAATCACTGGCTAACACAGGACAGTACCACGGCCATTGTGATTGGTCACACAGTTGCTGCACAGATGGCTTCAGACGCGCCATTGAGGTGCCAGGACAACAGGTATAAAAATTTGTTATTTTGCTTTACACATGTTGGCGCACCTCCTATTACAAGAAGCGATGCGGAGACGGTGGGCGATGTCTTAAACGTGTTAGAAGACGACAGATTCTTCAGCTGATCAGGGTCATTACACAGAGCGATAATCTGCAGAATCGGTAGATAATCACTCCATGTAATGGTGCGTTTACACAGAAAGATTTATCTGACAGATTTTTTAAGCCAAAGCCAGGAATGGATTTGAAAAGGGGGAAAACTCAGTCTTTCCTTTAGGACCCGTTCCCTGTTTATAGTCTGTTCCTGGCTTTGGCTTCCAAAATCTGTCAGATAAATCTGCCTGTGTAAACGCACCATAAGTGTATGTCCACACTACGGACACACCCATACACGGACGAGAGCACCTCCACTAGTCTCATAGGCTTCATTCTATGGTTTGCCAGATTCCGACATCCGCGGATTCATTCTTCGGGCGGACAGCAGAATCTGGCAAACCATAGAATGAAGCTAAAGGGAGAAGCGGAGATGCACACGGCCACCAGCGTGTGTGAGCTGCGGAATCCGTGGCGGGTGTTCCGACGGAAATCCATAGTGTGCACACACCCTAATAGGGCCCTTAAAATGCAATAATATCAGCACTGCTGTCGCTTCATACGAAGGGTTGGTGGGTGCCTAACCAACACTATCTTTCCTTCTGTACTCAAAGAGCTGTTCTCCTACTCCCCCCCCCCCCCCCCAACTTCAGAAAAAACAGGATTTCTGTTTCCATTATGCTCTATGGAGAAGGGAGGGGCCGAAAGGGAAAAGTGAGCACAGAGAGGAGAAAAGGCAGCCCTGCACAGCACATCATCCTGCAATCTTCTCTCACCAAGATCCCAGATAGGCACTGACCTTTCTGACATGTGAATCCAGCATTTTATGTGCTCAGCCAGTCTCCAAACTGCACAGCTGCTTGTCTGCTCTCCCTGCTCGCTCATCCCCCTCGGCCATTCCCCCCTCCATAGGTTACAATGGACTCAGCATAACCAGTCTTCACTTTTCTTCTCTGTAATGAACACAGCTTTGTTTGATAATGCACAGATTGTATGTATGTATGTATGTATGTATGTATGTGTGTGTGCGCACTCGGCGGTGGGGGGCGTATGGGGATTGGTGGAGATTGGATACAGTGGTTGGGAAATGCTCTTTTTACAGAGAAGCTTTTTTTTGCCTAGTTAAACCTAGTACAGAGTTTCTTAAAATCACTTTTTGTTTTTTTGTAAGAAATCAAGTTCTTTACCATAAAGGACCCCTTACCCCAGAAATAGCTCTAGAATTGTCAGTGCCTTTGGTAACAGCTACCTCAGGACGGATTGGGGGGAGGGGGGGGGGGGGGGGAGGGGGGGCGTTCGAATGGGCTATGTTTAGGAAAGAGCCTAAGCAAGACTGGGTTGTGTACCTATTGCAGATTCTGATCCGCCCTTTTCCTTAAGAGGTAAATCAAGGCTTCCCTCCCATCTCAGATCACCCATAAAGCTTAGAGCAGCCAGTAAATGCAAGTGTGCCGTCGCCCGTCTACTCCTGTATGTCCACAGTGCTGCATTGTAATCCCCCCTTTCTTTAGGTTCTCATGAACTGCAGCAGTAACAGCAGCAACTCCGTATAACCCTTTACTTCCATGATGCTGGTGTTTCTTTTTTATTCTGTTCTAACAGCACCTTGCAAGCTCAGTGCATCTGTAATCTCTTTTCTTTCCCCAAGTCATCCATCGGCACAGTACCAGCCTTCTCAGTCCATTGCATTTTCACCCACACTATGCAATAGCATAACACATGTGTGTACTGTGCCAAGATTGGCTAGAGAAGTCAGTGAGAGAAAGCCCTGTGTGTGCACTGGTCCTGCCCCATGAAATGAAGAGAATAATAAATAGCTATGTACCAAGGATAGAACTCTCAGGAGTTCAACAACAGCAGTCAGAGTACAAAGATCACCTTCTCAACTAGTGACAGAAATGCTGAACAGATCGGTGTATTACTTTTATCATTCTGTTCAGCCGTTCTCCTAATATGCAGGAGAATAGGATTCTAGCCACACCCCTCCCCCCAACCTCCAGCTGCTGACTGACAGTTAACTGACTATACACAGCATGGAGAGGTAACTGCCAATCAGCAGCTGGTGGGGGAAGTTTCTGCTTCTCATGAATACCCAGGACTACTGAGCTCATGCACATAATGGACAGGACTACTTATTGTCCATGTTATTCAGGAGGAGATTTCTGGATCAGCTGCACAGAACAATGTCAGTGATACATCATTCTGCTCAGCTTCTCGGTCACTGGTTTATGCCACCCTGAGATAGGACAATATAAACCTACTGAGAGAGGTTTTCTGAACCCCTTACATTCGTGGTTGGTAGGTAGAGGTTGTCATTTTGCATGACAACACAAATTAAAATTACTGATCAGCAATCTCTGCTATAATCTGTGGCCCAGTCTGGTCTTGACCAACTACAGCAACCAACGACAATGAAAAAAAATCCAACACAGCAGATGGCCATCTTTAGCTTATACTGAGTTGGACTACCATGTGATCCGATGGCTAGATTAGGGGAGGGGGGTATCTTGTCTATAAACAGTGCCACATCTGTCCCTGGCCTAAGGGCCCTATTACACCAACAGATTATCTGACAGATTTTTATGAGCCAAAGCCAGGAATGGACTATAAACAGAGAACATGTAATAAAGGAAAGACAGATTTCTCCTCTTTTCAAATCCATTCCTGGCTTTGGCTTAAAAAAGAAATCTGCCAGATAATCTGTTGGTGTACTAGGGCCCTTAGCCCTGATAAGTCTGATATTGCAATTTAGCTTCATGCACATTAAGGCTATGTTCACACAGGGTAAGAGACCGGCCGTTCACGGAATAGCCGGTCTCTGCCTGGATCATCCCGGTCGGTACTTAAGTACCAGCCAGGTGATCTTTCCAGCCACAGTGTTCTGATGCAGGTGCATCAGCACGCGCCCGCATCAGAACCTCCCACAGCACACTGACAGGGTTTCCTATGGCCGCAATTCATTGAATAGCGTCCGCAGAAAACTGACATGTCAGTTATTTGCGACGCTGCACGGGAGCGTATACGCTCCGGCCAGGATCCCATAGAAATGTAGGCAGTGTACCACACAGCATAATGTACAGCCGCTGTTGACGATTGCAACAACGGCCGTACTTTTACGTAGTGTGAACATAGCCTAACAGGGAAAAGCTGCAATTCCAAAGGGCGGCCCATGACAAACAGGGTGTAGTTTCTTGGGGGGGGGGGGGGGGTGGAAGTGTCCTAGTCAATTGCCATTTGAGAAGCTTTGGTGAAGATTTTAAGGGGCTGTCTTATGAACTTAGGAAGAAAGGCACTGGTCACATGACCGATTACGGCATGTGGACAAATGATTGGGAGGGGGGGAATTAACATGAGCATTCTGAAATTAACTTAAAAAAAAAACAACACAACACAAGGGATTGTAACTAGAGATGAGCGAACCTGGAGCAGCTGGAGTCCATCCGAACCTGAACTTTCGGCATTTGATTAGCGGTGGCTGCTGAACTTGGATAAAGCCCTAAGGCTATGTGGAAATCATGGATATAGTTATTGGCTGTATCCATGTTTTCCAGATAACCTTAGAGCTTTATCCAAGTTCAGCAGCCCCCGCTAATCAAATACCGAACGTTCGGGTTCGGATGGACTCGAACCCGAACCCGGTTCGCTCATCTCTAGTTGTAACCAAAAATTGTTTTCTTTCCAGTCAACTGGTGCCAGAGACTTGTAATTTACTTCTATTAAAAACATCTCAAGTCTTCAAGTACTTATCAGCCGCTGTATGTCCTGCAGGAAGTGGTGTATTCTCTCCAGTCTGACACAGTGCTCTCTGCTGCCACCTTAGTTTATGTAGGGAACTGCCCAGAGCAGCAGCAAATCCCCACAGAAAACCTTTCCTGCTCCCCAGACTTGAGAAAATACAACACTTCCTGCAGGACATACAGCAGAAGGAAAATACTGGAAAACTTGAGATTTATCAATAGAAGTAAATTTATAAATCTCTGGCACCAGAAAAAAGGGAAAAAAATTGGCAGCACATCTATGACTCTGTTCACACTGCAGGTTGCATGCTGCTTGCAGCTTAAGTACATACAAAAAAACAGAAGGTGCAACAGCAACCCACAGGTGCAAGGGCCTACCGTATATACTCCTCCCAGTGTACACACGATAAACACCTGCTCTGTAGATATTATAAAGTGAGGATCTTAGCAAACTATTTGATCAAACATAGTGTACCATGTCACCATGTTAAAGTGTACCACTAGGTCCAGGCTGAAGCACCAGAGGCAGGCTGACCCACCCCCTGTGGGAAGAAACCCCAGCCCCTCCATGACGTAACTGCATTAGAATCAATGGAACCCTATCATAGAGGGGCGGAAGTTTCCTCCCACTAAGGGTGGGTCGGCCTGCCTCCAGTGCTTCAGCCTGGGCCTGGTGGTACAGTCACTTTAAGGTGTCCTCAGAGACATGGTCCCTACTCTAGCATTTTCACACTAGCAATGGCCTATCCTTGACTGAATAAGCCTACAACTGGAGCCAAATGTTCTTATTTATAGCACCCTTGGGACATGTGTGGAGTGCAGGCCAACAGGAGGTAGCCACACACCCCACATTCAACAGAAAAAAATCGGCAGCACATCAAAGTGTACTGGTCACTAAAACTAAAGGCCCACAGGCCTATATTCCACAGGCCAACTGTGAGGAGCAAACCTCGTTCCCCGCTCACTGCTGCTGCTATAACACCCGGCGGCAGCGAGCTGGTCAGCGGGGAGGGCTGCCCGGGTGTTCGCCAGATCATCCAGGTAGCCCATAGAGGATAGTGGCCGTCTGCTGCCTCCTATTCCACAGAGCGACCGCAGCAGATCATTGTAGTTTGTTTTACAACATGCTTGAAAAACAAATGACGCAATGATCAGCCGTCATGAACAATGTCGAACAGACCTGTCCTCGCTGCACGGGTCCGGCGTCCTGCTCTACCGTCCGGCCAATTAGTGTGTTGCCCAGCCGCAGCCACTGATTGGCCGGACGGGAGAGCAGGACGCCGGACCCGTGCAGCAAGGACAGGTAATGTATGCTTACAGCAGGGGAGCCGGGCAGGAGCAGAAGGGGTTAAGGGCGGCAGAATCACATACTCGCTGCGGTCGTTTAGACCGCAGTGAGTATATAGTGTGTGGGAACTGCCAGGACCTGCCGGGCTCGCAGCGAGAATCTCGCTGCGAGCCCGTTCGTGTGAATATACCCTAAAAGGGTATTACACGTCCTTCTACTATAGACTACCCAACTATAGCAACAAGTAACGCATTAAGTAAAACCCATCACTAGATATATCCATTTATCAAAGATATTATTCCTTCTAGTTATATCTGCTGTATCTGCAACAGTAAATCACACTTAATCCTATTTGCCCTCCATGCTTCTTTGGCTTAAAAGGGAATGAGTCACCTAGATTTTCTTTTACTAACTAGTGTCGGATACTAAAACTTGTGCTTTTACTCTAATCTTTTTATATTTCTAACTGTAATTTTTTTTATTTTACTTTTTGTACATTGTTTAGGGGGCGGCCATCTTGCCTGAGCTCTAACAGCATTTAGTGAGATGCTTTACAGCAAGACTCATGGACATAAACGACAAGACAGATTCTGTTCCCTTGAGATGAATATGAGACATGAGCGCGTTCTGTGACCTGTGCAGAGGTCATTCCTCAGGGAGCTGCTATTGTCTCCTCTATCTACTGGTGTCACATGACGCTGCAATGCTGTACACATCGCTTTACTGCAGCCTCCTCTTATCACCACAGACTCAACAGGAAGTCTCAGCTTAGTTTTAGCCCCAGTGGTGAGAATAAGAACTGCAAGATATCAGGGTTATTTTATAATATAGATCGAAAAATGAAAAATTAGGAAAAAATTTCACCAAAAATTCTTGAGAAATATGTTTAACATAAAAAACAAAATTGTTTATACAGTAAGTAATAATTTTTCTGATGACACATTACATTTAAAAGAACACTATAAGATTTTAGGTTTCCTCAGAATGCAACAGCCTGTGTCTTCTCTTACTAGTTTCAACTTCTCTTCCTGTCGGAGTTCCCCAAGGATATGTAATAGGGAGTCACCTTCTATATCTTTACCATCATTGACAACAGTCTGTAAACTCCTGCACAGCCCATAAATAATAGAGGAGACATCTTCCCTCTATATAGTCTCATAGACACACATTGCCTAATTTCCTTAGCAGAAAATTCTACTGTGCATATTAATACCATATAGTGTGGAAAAAACTGGGATACATACATGGTCCATTGACTTCCATTATTATAAAAATAAATAAAAAAATTAATGCGTTTCCCCCCTTTTTTTTTTAGCACTCACAAAAACACGGTTGACCACATTTTTGTATTCTTTAAAAGTAACAGTTTAAAAACGGATACTTTAAACGGACTGCAAAAACTCAGTGTGAACCCAGCCTTACTTGTAGATTAGTAAGTAGTTCTGGATTCTAGAACACTCTCAGCAATGTTGCCCTGTCACACATCTCCTCTCTCTTTATTCAGACAATAACTCACAAGACATCCTGACTTCTCTCGTGTTGCACCTATACTGCAAACCTCACTGCCCAGACCTCCCCACTTCCCCTAAAATCTCCAGTTTCATGAATTCCATTTAAAACATTTCTTTAACAAGATGTACGTTAAGTAACCAGAGAACATGGCCCAAACAGAAGCTGATCTGGTTGCAGATTGCTAAAGAATATAAACTATTAATAATAATTTAGCAATAATAATTATAAAAGTTTTTCCGAAATTAACATTTTCAATACAAAAACATCATGTTTACAAAAAGTTGGCCTTTACCTCTTTATCCATGCCTACGATTTGCCTCTTGGAAAGCTTTTCCAGCTCGATGGACGCGTTGTTGGCATGAGTCTCCACCTCCTTCTGCAGCTTAAGGCGGTGCTCGTCCATCTCAGCCTTCAGCTTATTCTCCAGGGCGATCAGCTGCTTCTGGTGCTGGCGCCGCATCCGCTTATATCCTGACATCTGTTCCCGCAACTCGTTCTCCTGCTCATGCTCATGGATCTGCCTTGTAACCTGTAAACAGAACCAGAGTTTGCATCTGTTAGAACCGTAAGGTAAAAAAAATGAAAGCAGAGGAACTCTGGGATTACTACTTCAAACATATGGAGGGGGGTACGGTAGGGCGGGGAGGAAAGAAATTTTAAATAAAGAGGAATTCAAAACCCGACAAAACCGGAAACAGCTGAACAAAGTTCACTCACACCAAAGTTCACTCACACTCCGGCAAATTGGCAAATCTTAGGACAAGACAATATTTTTTCCCTCAGGGTTTTAGCCAAGAAAAGCTCAACAAAAAACAAAGTGGATTAAACAGAACGGACAAATTCTTATCTGTAATAACCCTAAATCCCAACAATGACTGATACCAAAGGCTACCGAGCCACAAATGGAGCTTACACAGGAAGTTTCTTTAGAATTTAGGGACTTATCACAATGATCACATTGTAATCACGAGGATCAATATCTTGCAACATCGCACGCGCAAGTCGTCACTGACCAAGACCAAAGCCCGTTAAACTTCTACTATACAACGTCCCTAAACTCATCTCTGTTACTAGATTTGTTACAAAATCTCTGCAGTAAACTATATTTGCATCCATACAGAACTCAATATATGGAGTGTAGCCACAGCCTAAAATTACGCCAATGAGTTCGGTCCTATTCACACCTCAGTATAGTTTTTATCCGCAAAAAGTTGTCCACATTAGATCTGTATTTAAAAAGTGTAGTTATTACTACGTCACTATTTGCAGATGACCTCGCCAAGTTCTATTGGAGTGTCAATGCAGCAATTGCAGTCTAAACTAGGACCTGTGCTTTTTTTCTTCTTCTTTTCTGCAGTACAGATCACAGCCCTCCAGACACATATGAATGTGTGAATAGGGCCTTAAGCTATTTTGTTTTAATTTGATCGTTCATGTTGGCTGATCGTTGCCTTCTATTACACGGGACAATTATTGGCTGAATACGGCCGATAATAGTTCTGTGTAATAGGGCCTTAAGTTGCATGCAGCGGAAAGATTTCATTGCTAAACTAAAAAGATTTCACCCATGCTACAATCCAATGGATGAAATTGCAGAGGAAGAACACAAAAATTATATAAAATTTAAAACCTGCACATTGGTCAATTTCTGCCTGAAAAAAATGTCACAGTTTTGGGAATAAAAGTGAGAAATCTCATCCTGCTTCTCGGTACTGGAATCTACTGGAGGAATTAACCAGTTAGGAAGGAGGAGATTGTGATCCCGCTGTATAGAGCTCTGGTGACATCACATCTGGAATACTGTGTCCAGTTCTGGAGACCTCACCTACAGAAATATACTGATAACATAGACGGCTAACCTTTATATAAGTTACAGGAGGAAGAAGGGAAAGGGGGGACATGATGGAAACCTTTATATATGTTACAGGAGGAAGAAGGGAAAGGGGGACATGATGGAAACCTTTATATATGTTACAGGGGGAAGAAGGGAAAGGGGAGACATGATGGAAACCTTTATATATGTTACAGGAGGAGGAAGGGAAAGGGAGGACATGATGGAAACCTTTATATATGTTACAGGAGGAAGAAGGGAAAGGGGGGACATGATGGAACCCTTTATATATGTTACAGGGGGAAGAAGGGAAAGGGGGGACATGATGGAAACCTTTATATATATGTTACAGGAGGAAGAAGGGAAAGGGGGGACATGATGGAAACCTTTATATATGTTACAGGAGGAAGAAGGGGAAGGGGGGACATGATGGAAACCTTTATATATGTTACAGGAGGAAGACGGGAAAGGAGGGACATGATTGAAACCTTTATATGTTACAGGAGGAAGAAGGGAAAGGGGGACATGATGGAAACCTTTATATATGTTACAGGAGGAAGAAGGGAAAGGGAGGACATGATGGAAACCTCTATATATGTTACAGGGGGAAGAAGGGAAAGGGGGAACATGATGGAAACCTTTATATATGTTACAGGAGGAAGAAGGGGAAGGGGGGACATGATGGAAACCTTTATATATGTTACAGGAGGAAGAAGGGAAAGGGGAGACATGATGGAAACCTTTATATATGTTACAGGAGTAAGAAGGGAAAGGGAGGACATAATGGAAACCTTTATATATGTTACAGGAGGAAGAAGGGAAAGGGAGGAGATGATGGAAACCTTTATATATGTTACAGGAGGAAGAAGGGAAAGGGAGGACATGATGGAAACCTTTATATATGTTACAGGAGTAAGAAGGGAAAGGGAGGACATAATGGAAACCTTTATATATGTTACAGGAGGAAGAAGGGAAAGGAAGAAGGACATGATAGTTTCCCTTTTAAATGCACTGAAAGAGCCCAAACTGCCCTGAAACACCATAGCAAAAAATCACCCTGTGGATGTTGCATTTTATTGTTCCCCGCTGACACTCAGCCAACATGTTGCTGTGGCGTTTTTCATCTGAAAAATGACCATGTGCCCCCCCCCCCCCTCAGTCCAGCCTTAAAGGGGTACTCTGGCAGGGGGGCTATTTTAGGCTCTGGCCGGGGAAGAGGTGGCTGAGGGAAACTACGTCCACTCACCTCCCAGTTCCAGCGGCGGGTACCTTATCGCGGCGCTATGGTCCCCGTATCGGACGTAGGCTCGAGACGTGACGTCTCAGGTCCGCTCAGCCAGTCAGTGACAGAGGCGGGATCCGTTTAGTCCGCTTAGATCCCGCCTCTGTGACTGACTGGCTGAGATGTCACGTCTCGAGCCTGCGTCAGACACCAGAATGTGGCCGGGCACTGGGGACCGCGTTACGGGACCCGCCGCTGGAACCGGGGAGGTGAGTGGATGTAGTTTCCCTCTATCCCAAAATAGCCAGCCCCCCCCCCCCCCCGGAGTACCCCTTTAACCCTTATAGTAAGCCCACACACCATGGACTTTCTGTCTCAGTAACCATGTTAATTCAACATGGGGGGGGGGGGGGAGATTTAAGGGGAAACTGAGCGAAATTTTTTTTTCAAATCAACCGGCTTCAGAAAGTTCGGGTCCTACTACACGGGCCGGTGGTGGCCGATCAATACTGTAAACAAGCGCAGGTCAGCGCTCATTTACTGGGCCTATTACAAGGCCCAATAACCTTTTAGCAAGGGCTGCACGGATATAGTTAGTGATGTAAATTATTTGGGCAAAGGCTGCACGGACATCACCTGTTCACGCTCCCGGTCTTCTCCTGCACTCAGTTTCCTCCCCGACAACGCAATTGCAGCTTCAGAGCGGCCCGTCAGCTCAGTCAGCCTCTCTGAAGCATCAGGCGCGGTGCCAGGGCGGAAATGGAGCGCAGAAGAAGACCGGGAGCAATGAGAGGTGATGTAAACCATTTGTTGAATGCGTCACACATCGCTATTACACGTAGCAATGTATGGTTGGCGGCCGATTATTTTAGGTCTGGGCCTAGAGAAGCGAAAAGCTGATGATCGTTTCATCGGCTGATCGTTGTCTCTATTACATGGATTGATAATTGGCTGAATATCGCTCCATGTAATAGGGCCCTTATATTAATTTGTAAATTACTTTCATCTAAAACTATTCATCCTTCCAGTACTTATCAGCTGCTGTATGTCCTGCAGGAAGTGGTGTATTCTCTCCAGTCTGACACAGTGCTCTCTGCTGCCACCTCTGTCCATGTCAGGAACTGTCCAGAGAAGCAGCAAATCCCCATAGAAAACCTCTCCTGCTCTGGACAGTTCCTGACATGAACAGAGGTGGCAGCAGAGAGCACTGTGTCAGACTGGAGAGAATACACCACTTCCTGCAGGACATACTGCAGCTGATAAGTATGGAAGAACTTGATTTGTAATTAATTATATTTAAAAAGTCTCTATTCAACTTTCTGAAACCTGTTTATTTGAAAGAAAAACATTTTCACTGGAGTACCCCTTTAAATCTGGAGATGAAAATCTGAAAATTACATTGAGCAGAAATGAAAATCCACACTGCAGGTCAATTTCCATAAGGACTAAGTGTGCAACACCTGAAAGCTCTGTCACAGCTCATCTACCTGCCCGCTACTGTATTCTGCTGCAAATTCACTTGTAATCTGCAGCATTTCCAGCGCATGTACATTTACCTTCAGCAAATAAGAAATTACTTACCCCTTTCTGATAAATTTAACATTTACTTAAATTAATTGCATAAAACTAAAAAAGCATCCCACATGCTTCTACCTGGTAAGGTGCACCCTTACGCATTTCACCACGCACTCATCTAACCCAACCGCATTACTTTTTATGGGTTGTGTCTCCTCAGAACCAAAGAGATAAACAGGAAAACAAGCACGCATTCAGTCACCAACCACTGGGAAGTAAAATGTCAAATGTTAAAAGTCACATGAGTACTGGTGGCATGCGTCTAAACGCTGTGATCTTGGGCATGCATGAACGACCAAGTGCACTATAGTGAAACTGAAGGTTTGCTAACTTTAAAGGGGTACTCCAGTGCAAATCTCTCTTTCAAATCAACTGGTTTGAGAAAGTTATATAGATTTGAACTTTACTTCTATTTAAAAATCTCCAGTCTTCCAGTACTCATCAGCTGTTGTATGTCCTGCAGGAAGTGGTGTATTCTCTTCAGTATACCACAGTGCTCTCTGCTGCCACCTCTGTCCATGTCAACTACTGACTAAAGCAGGCGCAAATCCCCATAGAAAACCTCTCCTGCTCTTGACAGTACCTGACATGGGCAGAGGTGGCAGCAGAGAGCACTATGTCAGGCTGGAAAGAATACACCACTTCCTGCAGGACATACAGCAGCTGATAAGTACTTTAAGGGTGTGTTCACACCTACAGGATCTGCAGCAGATCTGCAGCAGATTTGATGCTGTGTTCAGTTATTTAAATGAAATCTGCTGCAGAAAATCAGCTGCAGATCCTGTAGGTGTGAACGCACCATAAGACTGGAGATTTTCAAAAAGTAGTAAAACTACAAAACTATATAACTTTCTGAAAGCAGTTGATTTGAAAGAGAAAGATTTTTGCTGGAGTACCCCTTCAATTGATGAGTGCTGCACTTCAAGACATCACAAAAGAAAAAAAAATTTTAGATTGTCACACCCTTTTTAAGAGGATGGACGGTTGTGGCCAGGGAATAGGTTTGGTGTGACGGTGTATCAAGAAGTGAACAGTCTCGGAGCCAAATGTTTGTATGGATGAAGCACAGATTAAAATACATTGTTTGCTCTTACCCTGACTCTCCACTGCAGCTTTAAGGAGGGAGGAAAAAAAATAACTGAGCATTACCATGCCACAGCAACTGGAAGGTCCAAAGAATTAACTATGCTAAACAAAAAGCTCAAATGATAGAAGTAGAATGATGAAATAGAGAATAGAATTAGGGTCGTAAGTCGCTTTGGTGTTCCTCACTGCAGTCTGTACTATGATAGAATACTGGCGGACAGGGAGGCGGCATGCACTAGTACTGACAGCACAACAGCACATCACATATTGCTTCATAACCTGGTGTCCGCTGGGTTGGAGTGTTACAAATGAAATGGTATTGAAATGAAGGATCGCATGATTTTAGTCAACCTAAAATTCTTCTATATACAATGATAGATACATGGCCTTTCTGGTTGTTTAACGGAAACCTTGCTTTCCAATATGCTCATCTAATATTCCTAATGCTGAGTGGTCCTATGTTTCTGACTCCTTGAGCTTACATAGGTCTTATTTTGTTTGCACCTCATTCCGTTTACTTAGCGCCAGTCTGAGAACCAAGCACGCAGTGGAATACCTCCTCCCCATGAAACCGGCAAAACCTTTGTCATGTAAACTTCATATGGAAATTACCATAAAGCGCAGTAGGTGCTATCCTGGGATGCAAAAGCCCAAGGTGGTTCAGCCCCCATTAGTGTTTAAAGGGAAAGTTCAAGATTTCTTTCAAATCAACTGGTGCCAGAGATTTGTAATTTACTTCTATTAAAAAAAAACTCTTTAGTCTTCAAGCACTTATCAGTTAGAAATATTTGGTTTGCGGGTGAAATTTATAAGGCTGGGTTCACACAACATTTTTGCAATTCATTTTTTTTCCAAAAAACGGATGCATGTGTGAGCATCCGTTTTTCCATTAAATTCCATTTTTAAAAAAAGGATCAAAACGGATCAGTTTTTCTTTTTTAACTGACACAAAAATGAGGCCAACTAAGTGTTTGTCTACGTTAAAAAAAAAAAAAAAAAAAAAAAAAAAAGGATTGTTATGATCCGGTTTTTTTTTTAAAATAAAGGAATTCATTAGAACAGATCAAACCGGATGCACACACATGCATCTGTTTCTTTGCAAAAAAACTGATGAAAAAAAACAGATTGCAAAAACGTAGTGTGAACTTAGCCTAACTTTGAGAGTAGTGTGTTTCCTAGAGTAAATTTAAATCGCAACGATAGGAAACTGGGACAGAAGGTGAAAAAAATGTTTAATGAATGAACCTGGTTTAAAGTTCAACAGCAAAAAAGTCACTTGCGTAGATGTTGACTGGGCCAAGGCCTGTGCCTGGTGACACGACACATTTACAGTTCTAACGCCAGTCATGGATTCCATTCTGCCTGAAGCATCAGGATGGTGCCCGATGGCTTCCGTCTGTCCTGTTGGCCTTGATGGCTAGATCTCTACAGATATCCAAACAGGGAAAGATTGGATAATCAAGGCAGGCGGGGCGGAGGAGCCACTGGGGACTGCCCTGATGACTGGGAGCATGACATTAAGGGTATAAACCCACACACCGTATATGCAGCGTATTTACTGCTGCGATACGCAGCAAACTCGCAGCAAAATCGCAGCAGATTAGATCTAAATAACTGAACACAGCATCAAATCTGTACCAACAAATCTGCTGCGTATTTGTTGCATATCTGCTGCATATACGGTGTGTGGGTTTATACCCTAATGAGAGAATCTCTTAAGTTAAAGGGGTTACCCAGCGCTACAAAAACATGGCCACTTTTTCCCCTCTCTTGTCTCCAGTTTAGGTGTGGTTTGCAGTTAAGTTCAATTTACTTCAATGGAACTGTGTTCCAAATTCCACCCAACCTGGAGACAAGAGAGGGGGAAAAGTGGCCATTGTTTTTGTAGCGCTGGATAACCCCTTTAAATAAACCCTTCAATTTTGGTGGGATCAGTCAACCTTCCTAATGTCTACAGGTCCTCCTGACGCTGCACCAATATCTGCCATTGTTTGTCAAGCATGTTCAGAAGATTCCCACTGAAATGTCTGGCGACCATTTATGCTCCTCTCCTCGTACAGGTTTGGCTGGGCAGAGCAGACTGACCTAGGAGTACAATGTCAGGGCAAGTCACCCCTCAGTTGGGTAGACCACTAAAGAGTCACCTAAAGGCAATCACACATTTTACCTCTTTTGGCTATATACATATGGTAAGGCTGGGTTCACACTGTGTCTTTGAAGTCTTTTTTTCCCCCATCCATTTTATACAAAAAATTTGTGTGCATCCGTTCTGATCCTTTTTTTCCATTGACTTCCAGATCAACTACAAAACACATCCTTTTTTTTAGCGTACACAGAAATGTGGTTGACCAATTGCGATTTGATCAGTTTTCTGATCAGTTTTGTGAAATTCAAAAGGAAAATTAGATCAAAATTGAAAACGGATTACAAAAACACATTGTGTACCTGGCCTTACTTCTATATACCAAAGAAAAACACACACACACAAAAAAAAGTACTGATAAATCCTGCATTTTATCTTTATCTTGACCGCCTCTGATAAATTACAGGTACCTAAGTGCTTACAATTAATTTCCGCAGATACTATCCCTTCAAGCTCAAAACTTAAGAAATGATGCATTGGTTAAAGGGGTTCTCCAGCACTACAAAAACATGGCCACTTTCTTCCAGAGACAGCACCGCTTGTCTCCAGGTTTTGTAAGGGCCCTATTCCACCAGACAATTATCGTTTAGATTATCGTTAAATGGTTCGAATCTAAACGATAACACTGGCCAACAAATTTTCAAAAGTTGTTTGGTTCCGAAATAAAATTAGCCATTTCTTAATGATTTTTATCTGCTGAATTCAAATATCACAAGGAAAAATGTTAAAGGGGTTGTCCGGCGCAAAAAAATTATTCACAGAATAACACACATTACAAAGTTATACAACTTTGTAATGTATGTTATGTCTGTGAATGGCCCCCTTCCCCGTGTCCCACCACCCCCACCCGTGTACCCGGAAGTGTGGTGCGCTATACATACCTGTCACGTGCCGACCACGGTCTCCGATCCTCAGCAGTGACGTCTTCTTCGGGCGGACGGCGGATCTTCCCGAGTGCCGGCCGCCCTCTGCAGCGTCATCCGAAGCTCAGCCGCGATTGGCTGAGCATAACTGTGCTCAGCCAATCGCGGCTGATCGGCTGATGACGCGGCCACTCGGGAAGATCCGCCGTCCGCCCGAAGAAGACGTCACTGCTGAGGATCGGAGACCATGGTCGGCACGTGACATGTGAGTATAGCGCACCACACTTCCGGGTACACGGGTGGGGGTGGTGGGACACGGGGAAGGGGGCCATTCACAGACATAACACACATTACAAAGTTGTATAACTTTGTAATGTGTGTTATTCTGTGAATAATTTTTTAGCGCCGGACAACCCCTTTAATTGGCTCTAGTTTCTATGATATGGAAGAGTTCTCAATTTACTGTTTTGTGAATTGTATAGAATACAGTATAATAGCCGACAGATTTATTACTTCTTCAATCATAAGGAAGCAAGTTTACTGTTTATAAACTTTTGAAATATATTCATAGGAAACTTAGTTCTATCTGAAATCAACTACAATTTACAGGCAGATCCAAGAATTTTTACTAATTATGTTTATTGAACTCTGGAATGTCGCTCCTTATTCAATGGCTTCTCGGTGCATTTACACAAGTCTTCTATTCATACATGGGATTGTCTCTGATAACTGTCCAACAGTAATCTGCAAGCATTGATGGGTTCCATTGAGGCTAGGTTCACACTGCGTTTTTGCAATCCGTTTTTTTTTTCATCCGTTTTTTGCAAAAAACAGATGCATTTGTGTGCATCTGTTTTGATCCATTTTTCCATTGACTTCCATTGTAAAAAAAAATAAACGGATCCGTTTTAACGGACACAAAAACGTAGCTGACACTACTTTTGTGTCCGTCAAAAAAACGGATCCGTTTTGATCCGTTTTTTTTTTATAATGGAAGTCAATGGAAGAACGGATGCACACAAATGCATACGGTTTTTCATCTGTTTTTTTGCAAAAAAACGGATTTCAAAAACGCAGTGTGAACCTAGCCTTACCCTGATACCTTTTTTCCATATTGGTCATTCTAAGATGATGTAATATACCAGTTGATGATGCAATACTGATGATGCAAACTTTTCCCAGTATTGTATCAAAGGCTGTGAGAAGTATAGAAAGTACGTCTATATCTTGAAAATTAGAGCCAATTTCAAAATTTTAACATCATTTTCGATTTCAGCACCCCAAAATTAGTTAAGATCAGTGTAATCGTTCGACCAAACGAGAAATCGTTGATCGCTTTATAAGACCTGGACCTATTTTTATCGTTGCTCGTTCGCAAAACGTTTGCACTGAATAAGACATTGTTCGGTCGTTCGCAATAGATGTGAACGCAATAGCGAATAAATAGCGAAGAAAAACTATCGCAATTACGATCATAAGTAACGATTATCGTTCCATGGAAATGAGTGAACGTTTTGAGGTCTTTCGCAATAGCGGTCGTTTGAGATCGTGCAAACGATAATCGTCCGGTGGAATAGGGCCCTAACTCTGTTCCATTGAAGTGAATGCAGCTTAACTGCAAACCCCACCTGACCTGGAGACAAGAGTGGTGCTGTCTCTGGAACACAGTGGCCATGTTTTTGTAGTGCTGGATAGCCCTTTTACCAGTTCAATGGCTGCCCGTTTCTGGATCACATCTTTTAGGTATCAAAGCAAGGATTTGGGAACCTTTGGCCCTCCAGCTGTTGAAAAATTACAATTCCCATTGTGCTTGGAAAGCCTTTGGCCATCCAGGCATGATGGGCTTTGTTGGAGATGCTAGACCCAGCAGAGACATCACAACGTAATCCTTTCGAAGTCTCTTGGTACCTTAGGTCTGTCCAATTTTTCTGCTTTCAACACTTTAGCTTCAAGAACTGACTGCTCCCTTCCTGACTAATACAGTGGGTGAAATAAATATTGAACACATCACCGAGTAAATCTATTTCTAACATAAAATTCTCACCAGATTATGGTAACAGCCCATCCAATGCACACAGGCAAATAAATCAAACCATAGATATCCATAAATCACGTGCAATAATGGGAAACACAAGGAAAAAGTATTGAACAGGCTTACTGAAATGCATTTAATACTTTGTACAGAAGCCATTGTTGGTGATGACAACTTCAAGACGCCTCCTGTATAGAGAAAGTAGAGGCATGCATGCTCAGGTGGGATTTTTGGCCCATTCTTCCACACACTCTACAAATCCTGAAGGTTCGTTTGGCTCAGTCTATGGACTCCGAGCTTCACTTCCTTTCATAGGCTGATCGGTAGAAAATAAAGCTGCTAGAATGGCCCAGCTGTTCATCTGTCTCTAAAACCAACAGAGAATTTCCTTAGCTGTGTGGTTGGTATTGTCTGCCCTGGTTTTATCTTCGTCATCTTGGTAGACAGCACAGATTTCCATCAGGATTGTTTTGGTACATTTATACTAGGGATGGTCAGAACCTGCCGAGGTTCGGGTTCGTATGAACCCGAATGCTCGGCAGCAGATTCCCGCTGTCTGCCGGCTCCGTGGAGAGGGCGGATACAGCGGGAGTAACGCCTGGAAAACTGGGATACAGCCTATGGCTATGGCTGTATCCCAGTTTTCCAGGCGGTCCTCCCGCTGGATCCGCCCGCTCCACAGAGCAGGCAGACAGCGGGAATCAATACCGAGGGTTCGGGTTCATACGAACGCGAAACGAACTCGGTTCGGACCATCCCTAATTTATACGTCCTTCACTTATATGGATTCTTCCAGTGTCGTATGCTGAAAAAACAACCTCACACCATGATGTTCCCACCTCCAATTGTTGCTGTTGGTATGGGGTTTTAGAAGTGGATAAGCAGTGTCTCTTGGCCTCCAAGCGTGGTGTGTATTATTGTACCCAGAGAGTTCAACTTTGGTCTCATCTGACTATTGTCCTGGTTTTCTCAGGCATACCTAAACATTGTTGAGCTAAATATTGTTTTCTTGGTCAGGAATGGAGTCTTGCGTGGTGAATGTGCACAAGGGCCATGAAGGTTTAGTGCATAACTGGTTTCATTGAAACATATTGGTACAGGTGCCGTTCATTCTGTAGGTCTCCACAGGTAAACCTCGGCTCTTGGACAAATCTTTTGATAATTTTTTTTCCCTCCTTTTTGTGGGGAGCACCTGGTCGTGAAATGATGTTCTTTTCACTTCTGGACTATGGCCCAAACAGTGCACACTACAACCTTCAGTAGTTTAGAAGCTCTTCTCTAACCAATTCTACCAGTATAAGGCTGCGAAGGTCTTGAGACTGCTCTCTGGTTTTACCAATCATGAGACGTTTCTTGTGTGGCACCTTGGTAAGGAGACATCTTTTTGTAGGCCATCACATGGACCAGCGTATAATATTTGTCACTAAGTGGCAGGATTACATCTAATTACTGATAGTTTTCTGCTGGTGTCAGGACTTTCTAGGGCTTTTTGTATCTCTTTTTCTTCATGTGTTCAATAGTTTTTATCAGTGCAATTTGTCATTATAATTTATGGACATCTATGGTGTGTATCTTTTTGGTGTGGACAGGATGGGTTATTACAGACATCTGGAGAGAATTTCATGTCAACAGGTTGGCGACGTGTACCACCGCACTGTATATGGCACTCGTTTACAGGTACCACTGTCACCAGGTAATCAATCATGTTATGGCTGATCTATATGCATGTTCACACAACAGATGAGTGGACGTTAAAAGGGGTTGCCTGAAACTGAAAATATTTTGTCAAAAAGGCCTGAACGCGGCCTAAAAAAAAAAAAAAAAAAAAAAAACACTAAATATCTCCAACAACTGCTGCTACAGTCCCATCAGCACCTGGTGCTCTCAGCTTCTTCCTGCAACAAGGGGAAGATGAAGAAAATGCTCACGTAACCAATCACTGAACAAGGCAGGTCGCTGCTATGGCTAGTTATCGGCCGTGTGGGCAATTTCTTCATCATCCCCATGTCACAGGAAGCAGAGGACACTGCAGGACTGCAGTGGTGGGGTATCTGGGCAGATGACTATACTTTAACACCAAGGGTATTTTCTATAAAATATAAAAATGGGAGAGGATAAACCTTGCAAGAGCCTCACATGAACTACTTTTCAAATGGCCATGTAACCATATAACGACTAGGCTGTGACTGAGGAATCCGCGCTAAGAAGTTTCTGCGGATTCTGCCGCTAGCATCTCCATCAGTCTCAAACTCCATTTTATTGTCAGTCGAATTGACAGGTCCATTCTTTGGGCGGACAGCAAAATCTGTCTGACCATATAATGGAGTCCATGGGACGGACAGAGATGGCAGCAGGAGTGAGTGGTGGAATCCGCAGGATTTTGTCTGCGTGGATTCCTTAGTGTGAATGCACTCTTGGCTCTGGAGAAGGCAGTCTAATAAAATAAGGGATCTGTCCATAGGAAAAATACATTATGTATTTCCACTGTGAAAAACAGTACAAGATGCTAAAATTTCTAACCCTACAATCCAATTCTTACAGCCTATTCCTTGACCAGTGGGACTCCTGTTCTGGACACCTATGGTGTAGCGATCTGCAACACCATTTCATTCAAGTGAATTGGGTTGTGTTGTAGTTCCCTGCATTATGGGTGGTTGAGAGCAGGAAAATACGTAAAGAAGCTGTAGGTGGCCGCATGGATATGGGCATATCAGTCCTGTAAGTTTCCATTTAAATTAGTTTGCTTTTCTAACATATAATAATAATTGAAAAACACCTAAAAAAAACAAAAAAAACTTTTACTCCACACTGGTAATTATTTAAGTTTTTTTTTTGTTTGTTAGGAAATTAGAAAAATTTAAAGTATATCTTAATCATGGCGGTAAGGCTATGCACTACTATGGACCAGGAGTAGTTACATACTGAGTAAAAACACATCTCTAACGTATGGGCGGGCTTGTTCACTAAATTATTGCAATTAAAATTATTCGATCCCCACTGCAAATTATGTTTACCTGCAAAATCTAAACATTCAGATGTTGGGAAAAAAAACAAAACAAAAAAAAACAAGAACAATTTAAAGGGTTATCCAGCGCTACAAAAACATGGCCACTTTTTTCCAGAGATAGCCCACTCTTGTCTCCAGCTTGGGCGGGGTATTGCTGCTCAGTTCCATTGACGTTAATGAAGCTTAAAAGGGTTATCCAGCGCTACAAAAACATGGCCACTTTCCCCCTACTGTTGTCTCCAGTTTGGGTGGGGTCTTGAAACGCAGTTCCATTGATGGAGTTAATGGAGCTTAAAGGGAACCTGTCACCCCCCGTGCCGGGGTGACAGGCTCCCGACCCCCCGTTAGAGCCCCCTATACTCATCTGATCCCGCCGGGTCCCTCTTCTGGATCCGGTCGGGTGACGGAGATCTCAGCCGCTGCAGCCCGGCGCGCGTGCTGAGAGATGAGTCCAAGGCTCATAGAGAATGACAGGAGAGTCCAGCGCTCTGTCATTCTCTATGAGCGTTGGACTCATCTCTCAGCGCGCGCCGGGCTGCAGCGGCTGAGATCTCCGTCACCCGACCGGATCCAGAAGCGGGACCCGGCGGGATCAGGTGAGTATAGGGGGCTATAACGGGGGGTCGGGAGCCTGTCACCCCGGCACGGGGGGTGACAGGTTCCCTTTAATTACAAACCACTTTTAAACTGGAGACAACAGTAGGGGGAAAAGTGGCCATGTTTTTGTAGCGCTGGATAACCCCTTTAATTGCAAAACGTACCTGAACCGGAGACAAGATTGTTGTCTCTGAAAGAAAGTGGCCATGTTTTTGTAGCACTGGATAACCCCTTTAAAGGAGCTCAGTGTAAATAATGTAATGTAATAATGTAAATAATGTAAGTAGTGGTTTCTCCAAAATAAAAACAAAAGGCCCCTTTTAGGGCACTACTGCACACTAGTGGTTGCAGCTAGCGCTTGCGATTAACTGATGGTTACAGGCTGCACCTTGACTTGCAAATGTTTGAATGGGAAAGCCCAGGTCCCACCTGTGAGTCACAACTATTTGTCCAAACTTAGTGTGGAAGAGTGTCCTCAAGCATGAAGGGCTTCCAACAAAGAAAAAGTGACTGTAACCGGCCAGAGGCAGCATTGGGTGGCAGAAGGTACTGAGGTCTCTATTATTCTAAACACTAAGGGCCTTTATGCCTGATGTACACCCGTAGTAATGTGAGATCACAAGAGCAGTTGGTTCTTGTGATTAGGTTTAAAATATAAATTAAAAAAAAACAACACAGAAGTTTGGGGATCTGTTTAGTGGAGTAATAAAAGAAAAACCTTCTGGGCCTATGGATCAACAGTTCGGAGGGGGGGAATAAAGCATTTGCTGTAGAGAATGCATGGCAGTGGCTCTGTGATTCATTGCATCATCTGGCACTGGAAACCTGCAGCATGGTGAGGGCCAAGATGGATTCAAAAAGTATCAGGAAAGGAGTCTTGCAGGAGCCCTGCTTCCTCACAGAAGACAAGTGTGGCCATCGCTCACCCTATTTGAACTCCACTGCAAAAAAAAACTTCATGACAAATCTTGCTACATTGTACATTGCTTTGTATAGAAGGGGTTAAACAGACTGCACTAGTAACTACAGGTGACATTGTGCAGAGTTAACAGAAGTGACCTGTTATATTAGTTTTGAGCTACTTAAATTGTTCTTCTTTGATTGCCACACACTGATAAACAAGCCTACCAAGGTATACCAGCAGGGGATGTGATATAAAGCAGGTCTGCAATTTACATTCATTATTATTTTTTTTTAGTTCTCATGCTAGATTACAGCTATACTTACTGTATCCAGGTCCAGTCTCCTGAAGGCAGCTATATAACAGCTATACTTACTGTATCCAGGTCCAGTCTCCTGAAGGCAGCTATATAACAGCTATACTTACTGTATCCAGGTCCAGTCTCCTGAAGGCAGCTATATAACAGCTATACTTACTGTATCCAGGTCCAGTCTCCTGAAGGCAGCTATAAAACAGCTATACTTACTGTATCCAGGTCCAGTCTCCTGAAGGCAGCTATATAACAGCTATACTTACTGTATCCAGGTCCAGTCTTCTGAAGGCAGCTATATAACAGCTATACTTACTGTATCCAGGTCCAGTCTCCTGAAGGCAGCTATATAACAGCTATACTTACTGTATCCAGGTCCTGTCTTCTGAAGGCAGCTATATAACAGCTATACTTACTGTATCCAGGTCCTGTCTCCTGAAGCTTTTGAATATGCCTCAGTTACGAGTCTCAAAACACAGGAATAGCCAGATATCCCTCTCTCCAGAGAAGGAAGCCCGGGCATATTCAAATTTTGTAGGGGGCAATCAGTGGAGACTCGTAAATGAGTACTCCATTGGATTTTTTTGCTGTTCTCCTTGAGTTCAGTGATTGTTGTGTTTTGTTGGTCTATTTATCATTGCCCCAGTAGCCAGAATCCTACTTCACACTGACGAGGGGCAACTACCCCAAAACTGCAGTCTGTGGATGGATGCCTAGCCTTGGCAACCCTTGTCTTATGTCATTATACTCGCCAGAGTGTTAGCCTTTAACTTACAGGGGCCACCCTGGTGTTTCCCTATTTAGGTCCCAAAGCTCGCAACAGAGTGAGGACCTGAGGGACTACGTATCAGGGTGGTTTGGTGCTCTCCCCACTAGGAGGCCCCCCCTGGCAACAGGCTTCCTTCTCTGGAGAGAGGGATATCTGGCTATTCCCGTGTTTTGAGACTCGTAACTGAGGCTCCACGGACCCCTTCTTTGCATCCAGTAAGTATTTAGCTGTTATATAGCAGCCTTCAGGAGACTGGACCTGGATACAGTCAGTATAGCTGTTATATAGCTGCCTTCAGGAGACTGGACCTGGATACAGTAAGTATAGCTGTTATATAGCAGCCTTCAGGAGACTGGACCTGGATACAGTAAGTAGAGCTGTTATATAGCAGCCTTCAGGAGACTAGACCTGGATACAGTAAGTATAGCTGTTATATAGCTGCCTTCAGGAGACTGGACCTGGATACATTAAGTATAGCTGTTATATAGCAGCCTTCAGGAGACTGGACCTGGATACAGTAAGTATAGCTGTTATATAGCAGCCTTCAGGAGACTGGACCTGGATACAGTAAGTATAGCTGTTATATAGCTGCCTTCAGGACACTGGACCTGGATACAGTAAGTATAGCTGTTATATAGCAGCCTTCAGGAGACTGGACCTGGATACAGTAAGTAGAGCTGTTATATAGCAGCCTTCAGGAGACTAGACCTGGATACAGTAAGTATAGCTGTTATATAGCTGCCTTCAGGAGACTGGACCTGGATACATTAAGTATAGCTGTTATATAGCAGCCTTCAGGAGACTGGACCTGGATACAGTAAGTATAGCTGTTATATAGCAGCCTTCAGGACACTGGACCTGGATACAGTAAGTATAGCTGTTATATAGCTGCCTTCAGGACACTGGACCTGGATACAGTAAGTATAGCTATTATATAGCTGTCTTCAGGAGACTGGACCTGGATACAGTAAGTATAGCTGTTACATAGCTGCCTTCAGGAGACTGGACCTGGATACAGTACGTATAGCTTTGTTTTACAGCATGAGAACTAAAAAATAATGTAAATTGCAGACGTGCTTTATATAACATCCCCTGCTGATTTAGATTAGGAACGTTATGACGACAGGGACCATTAACCCCTTAACGACATCGGGCGTAAACTTACGCCCTCGCGCCCTGGTACTTGGCGCATCAGGGCGTAAATTTACGCCCGATGTTTCCCCGATCGCTGCGTGTTCACACACAGCGGTCGGGGAAGATGGCCTGCTATAAATCATAGCAGGCCATCTTAGCTTCACGGCACGGGGGGTGGTTAACACCCCCCGTGCTTACGATCGCCGCTATTGGCTGATCAATTCAGATCAGCCAATAGCGGCGATCGGAACCTTTCCGGGTCATCGGCGACCCGATGACCCGGAAAAAAATGGCGGTCGGTGCTGTCCGAGGACGGCACCGACCGCCATTACTGTAAAAAGTAATGGTGATCGCCGTGCCACCGGCCCGATCGCCGTGAACGGCCGGCCGGCCGTTCACGGCGATCGGGCCGGTGGCACGGCGATCAGAGTCCCACAAAATAGTAAATACCTGCCCTGGACCCCTCAGCTAGGTAGCCGAGGGGTCCAGAGCAGGTATTTGTACATTACTCACCTGTCCCGGGCTCCTGATCGGCGTCTTCCGGGTTCGCGGCGTTCTCGTCTTCGTTCGGGTCTTCGGCTTCTTCCGTGACGTCACGTTCGGCTTCTCTCGGCTATTTTCGGCTCCAGCGTCGGCTCTTTCCGTATTTTGCGCTCTGCTGCCCCCTAGCGGCTGATATGTGTAATACACTTATCAGCAGCTACAGGGATATTCAGAATGTAGAATTTTTTTTTATTTTTTTTTTCAAATTTTTTTTTTTCTATTTTCCGCACCCTATCGCCGCTGAGTGTTGATCAGCATCGCACGAAAGTGCGCTGCTAATCAGCAACTCCTCCTTTTTGGCGTAGGGTGTTTTTTTTCTATATCCTACTGCCACGGTCTGCTTATAAGTGCCGCACATAAGTGCGGCATTTAGCAGCAACTCCTTTGTTGGCGTAGGTTTTTTTTTTATACTTACTGTAAAAAAACACGTAAAAAACACTACATTACACCACACTACATTGAATAAAGTTTGACACTACACCACTATATACCCCATATACCAATCCCCGTATAAAGACGGCCCCCAGGGTGTTTTCGGCGTCAGAGGGATACGTTATTATTACCTCCGACACCGAAACAGCCAGTGAGGATGAATGGGGGGATCGTTCTTTCCTCCATTCATCCTCATCATCCAGTGACGTGTCTGGGGGTAGCGTAGCGTACGCTGCCCCCCAGACACGTCTTTTCCGCCAGTACCGTCCCAATAAGAGATGACGGTATGGTGTGAAATTCTACAAACTGTGTGAGCGTATCTCTGGGTACACTTACAGATCCAGGGTACGTGCACACTGCGGAATGGCGAAGGATAACCCTTTGTGCATTCCGCAGCTGGCACCCACCGGCGGACTGATGGAGGCGCATGTCTCCACCCGTGTCATAGACTCCATTCTATGCACGGGCGGAATCCGTCGTCCATCCAAAGAATGAACACATTGGACGGAGAGCGGAATCCGCCCGTGCATAGAATGGAGTCTATGACACGGACGGAGAGGTGCGCCTGCATCAGTCCGCCGGTGGGTGCCAGCTGCGGAATGCACGAAGGGTTATCTGTCGCGATTCCGCAGTGTGCACGTACCCTTAGAGTGTATGAAGGAAGGGACACTCGAATCCAGCCCCCAGATGCCCCCGCCCCCCCCATCCTCCGAGTTAGTGGGGAGATCGTCCGGGAACTGATCTTCCCACTGCTGGATAACGGTCACCACCTGTACAGGGATAACTTTTATACCAGCACCCCCTCTTCCGGTCCCTCGCTGCCCGAGCTACTGTAGCTTGCGGCACGATCCGAACATATCAGAAGTAGTAATAGAGCCCTAATATTTAGCAGCCATGGAGCGGACCCAGCGCTTCTGGATATGAGGGACCCCGTATCGCACCAGGACAACATTTTCCAGGTGACGTCCCCCACACTGGAGAAAGGGAGACCCCAGAAGAAGTGGAGAGTGTGGCGTAACAGGGGGATCAGGAAGGACACCATTTTCCAGTGTGACACCTGTCCTGATCACCCCGGCCTCTGCATACTGGATCGCTTCAAGGCGCACCACACGTCACTGGGGTTCTACATTATCTAAATTCTGTCCCTTATTCCTATTTCAGGGGTCACGTTGATCCAGGGATTATTCTGATCGCCATTATGGAGTCAGGAAGGAATTTTTCCCCTGTGATGAGGCTACTGTCGTCTGCCTTACGAGGGTTTTTTTTTGCCTTCCTCTGGATCAACACAGGTTGAATTTGATGGACACCTGTCATTTCCAACCTTATAAACTAATAATTGCCCTAATACCCCCAAATAAATTAGAATTGTCCCTTTTCCCCAGCTAAATAGGTATGGCCGCCATTCCCATTAGAGGATGCCATGATGCAATTACAAAGCCTCTGTGCGGCCAGGACAGTAGAAACCCCCCACAAGTGACCCCATTCTGGAAACTACACCCCATAAGGAATCTAACAAGGGGGGCAGCGGGGATATGGCCCCCTGGTGACGGCCACATTTGGGACGTGAAAATGAAAAAAATTGTATTTTTTATTTTCTCGGCACATGTTCTACGTAAGTGCCCGTCACCAGTGGGGTCCATATGCCCACTGCACCCCTTGTTAGATTCCTTATGGGGTGTAGTTTCCAGAATGGGGTCACTTGTCGGGGGTTTCTACTGTCCTGGCAGCACAGGAGCTTTGTAATTGCGACATGGCCTCCATCCTCCATTCCAGCCTCTAAATGGCGCTCTGTCCCTTTGGTGACTTGCCCTGTGCCCATATGGCACATTATGCCCACATGTGGGGTATTTTCGTACTCAGGGGACACTACCCTACACGTTTTGTGTTCATTTTCTTTTTTAACCCCTTGTGGAAATGGAAAAAAATCAAGGCTAGACCAACATTTAGTGTAATTTTTGTAAAATTTTTACTCTAAATCATTAATCTTGTCATGTTTTTTCATTTTCACAAGGGGTTAAAAGATAAAAAAAAACATTTAATGTGTAGAGCAATTTCCCCTGAGTACGGAAATACCCCACATGTGGACATAAAGCGCCATGCGGGTGCAGGGTAAGCCTCCGAAGGGAAGAAGCGCCATTTGGTTTTTGAAGGCTGGATTTGGATGGAATGGATTTCGAGGGGCCATGTTGCATTCAAAAGGCCCCTGTGTTGCCAAGACAGTTGAAACCCCCCACAAGTGACCCCATTATGGAAACTACACCCCTCAAGGAATGTAACAAGGGGTGTAGTGAGCATATGGACCCCACTGGTGACGGGCACAAATGTGGAACAATGTGGCGTGAAAATGAAATATTACATTTTTTACACTATAATGTTGGTTTAGCCTTGAATTTATCATTTTCACAAGGGGTTAAAAGAGAAAAAAACACACAATATGTGTAGAGCAATTTCCCCCGAGTCCGTAAATACCCCACATGTGGACATAAAGCGCCATGTGGGCGCAGGGCAAGCCTCCGAAGGGAAGGAGCGCCATTTGGATTTTGGAGGTTGGATTTGGCTAGAATGGATGATGAACGCCATGTCGCATTTACAGAGCCCTCGTGCTGCCAAAACACTGGAAACCCCCCACAAGTGACCCCATTCTGGAAACTACACCCCTCAAGGAATCTAACAAGGGGTGCAGTGAGGATATGGACCCCTTGATGACGGGCACATTTGTGCCATGAAAGTGAAAAAATGAAATTTTTCCCTTTCACGTCACATTGTTCCACATTTGTGCCCGTCACCAGTGGGGTCCATATGCTCACTGTGCCCCTTGTTAGATTCCTTGAGGGGTGTAGTTTCCAGAATGGAGTCACTTGTGGGGGGTTTCCAGTGTCTTGGCAGCACGAGGGCTCTGTAAATGCGACATGGCCCTTGAAATCCTTTTCAGTGAAATTCAGCTTCCAAAAGCCAATTGGCGCTCCTTCCCTTTGGAGGCTCGTCCTGCGCCCCCCTGGCACTCTATCGCCACATGTGGGGTATTTCTGTACTCGGGAGAAACTGCGCTACACATTTTTTGTCTTTTTTTGCCTCTTATCCCTTTAAGAAAATGAAAAATTGAAGGCTAGAACAACGTTTTAGTGTAAAAAATAAATTTTTCTTTTTTCACGCCATATTGTTCGGAAAATCTGTGAAGCACCTGTGGGGTCCAGATGCTCACCGCACCCCTTGTTACATTCCTTGAGGGGGGTAGTTTTCTAAATGGTGTCACTTTAGGGGTGTTTTTTAGGTTTTGGCACCCCAGAGCCTCTGCCAACCTGAAGTGGTACAGTCAAAAATGACCAAATATAACGGAGGCGTTGAAATTCACTAGGCGCTCCCTTATATCTGAGGCTTGTGGTTGCGTCAAATAGCGCAATAGGGCCACATATGGGGTATTTCTATAAACTGCAGAAACGGGGCAATAATTATTGGGGTGCATTTCTCTGGTAATAGGTTTATAATTATGAAAAATATTGGATTACAATAAAATCTCTGCACAGAAAATTAAAATTTTCAAATTCCTTACACACTTAGCTTTTATTTCTGTGACTCCCCTAAAGGGTTAAAACACTTTCTGGATATGCTTTTGCAGAGTTTGGGGGGTGCAGTTTCTGAAATGGGGTGCTTTGTGGGGCTTTCTAACATACAGGCCCCTCAAATACACTTTAAACCTGAACAGGTCCCTAAAAATATCTGATTTTGAAATTTTACTGAAAATTTGGAAATTTGCTGCTAATGTTTTAAGCTTCCTATCGTCTAAAAAAAATGAAAGATAGTTTAATAAATGCCGCCAACATAAAGTAGACATGTTGCTAATGCTATTTAATATATAATTTATGTGGTATAACCACTTTCTGTATACGCAAAAAAGTTTCAAAGTTGGAAAAATGCATTTTTTCACATTTTTTCACATTATTTGGGTTTTTTTCATAAAGATTTGTTATGAGTATCGACTCCAATTTACCAGAAATGTAAAGTACAATATGTCACGAGAAAACAATCTCAGAATCGTCCGGATAGGTAAAAGCATCCCGAAGTTATTAATGACTAAAGTGACACTGGTCATATTCATAAAATTTGTCTCTGTCATTAAGGCCATTTCAGGCTCTGTCCTTAAGGGGTTAAAGAATTTTGAGGCATATTTCGCAAATGAAATTCCATAATAAGCAATGTGTCATCCAGTCAGACACAGAAGACATTTACAGACCACTATATACTGAAAACACCTAAACAACCTCAATCACCATCACTTTCCCAGTGCTTCATAAACCTGGCCTCTCAGCCTCTCCTTTGTAGCCTTCATAAGGTGTCATAGCATATCAAGATCTAGGCACAGGGCTCAGAAACAAATGACTGACAATTAAAAGGGGTATTCTGGGCTTAAGGCGACTATGTACCCACATTATGCCCCCCCCCCCCAAACCGCGTGTACCTTCAGATAGCTGCTTTTAATCCAAGATCTGTCCTGGGGTCCGTTCGGCAGGTGATGCAGTTTTTGTCCTAAAAAACTACTTTTAAACTTGCAGTCCTGAGCCCAACGGCCGTGGCCTAGATTGTGTATGCATTAGGCGGGCAAACCCTCTCTGTCCCTCCTCCCCACCCTCTTTATCATTAGGAATGCTCCAGGCAGATTGTCTCCTATTCATCAGCTGTGGCAGCACGGCACATGGGCTGGATTGTTAAGACACCTGTGCAGTGTTCAGACAGGAGAAAATGTTCCAGTGGCTTTCCTAATGATGAAGAGAGTGGGGAGGAGGGACGACGGGGTGGGGCAAAGTTAGGGCACAGATACTCCAAGCCATGGCCGTTAAGCACGGGGCTGCCAGTTAAAAAGTTGTTTTTTTTAGGACAAAGACTGCATGACCTGCAGAACGGACCCCAGGACAGATCTTGGATTAAAAGCAGCTATCTGTTGGTACAACTGTTTTTTTTTTTTGGGGGGGTGGGGGTCAGATTGTGGGTACAGAGTCACTTTAAAGGGAACCAATCTCATAAAAAAACTCTTTAATTCATCCTAACACACTTTCCAAACATATACCTATCACGTGGCTGCCTGCCAGGTATACCCCAAAAACATACTTCTATCAAGTCCCACGCTGTATGCTAATTGACTCTATCTAGTCATCTGGATGTTTCTGCAGGTCCAACTATCCCCGGATTTGGGGCTGTGCTTTGCAGTGATGAAGCCTCAAGCCTATGAGCGTGCTTCACAGCTCTCTGTCATTCAGATGTCACCCTGAGTCTGTGACTAGTTGCAAATGTATAAAACTGCATTTTATTCTTCATTTCATACACTTTCAACTAATGGCCTAACAATGGTTCAGCCGTCAGGTATCTCTGCCATCCGGACCCCGGCCTCAGCATACACAAGGAAGCTATGGGGAGGGGAGAGGTAAGCCGCAGCGAGAGCACTCTGACTGTGGCTTTTATATCCCAGAACAAATGGGTTCTAGCAATGATCATTCACATTTCCAGGGAAAACACTACAACAAAGACTCATAGAAGAAAACCCCTGCTGACATGTTCTCTTTACCAGAAGTTGGCCACTTCTTACACATTATTACCCTACTGACTTATTTAGAAAGGGTCAATACTTAGACCTATGGTGCCTTCATAAATTTGGCCATTCTTCCCTTTTAGGCAAGGTGCTCTTGCCATGCATTACAGTGTGCGCGTCCCTGCTGCGCTCCTCCTCCGTCCCCTGGAAGGGCATGTGATCATCAGCCCGTCCACTGCTTCATCCAGGCATCCCCTGCGCTAGGCATTTAGCACCTGGGCAGTGCTCTCCTGTCCTGCTTTGTCATAGGATCCTGGTATTCGTACTACTGAGCACATCAGAACGGGAAAGCAGCAGGATGAGAGCACACTGAGCAGAGACCGAATGCCTTGCACGCACGCAGTCTTGTAGTGGGAAGCAGATTTCTTTGAGCAAACTTTAAAACATGAACTGTTGTCTTTAGGATATGTTCACATTATAACACATACCATGCATGATAGCTAGGGCCTCATTCACATGTTTGTCGTTCTGGATAGAGATAAGCGAACCTCAAGCATGCTTGAGTCTCTGCGAACCCGAACTTTCAGCATTTGATTAGCGGTGGCTGCTGAACTTGGATAAAGCCCTAAGGCTATGGGGAAATCATGGATATAGTCATTGGCTGTATCCATGTTTTCCAGACAACCTTAGAGCTTTATCTAACTTCAGCAGCCACCGCTATTCCAATGCCGAATGCTCGGGTTTGGATGGGACAGGTGTGGATACGCAATTGTAACACTGATCTCCTGTGCAGTGCTCTGAATTGCAGAGCACTATTGATGCACATCCATAGTGCGGTCCATAATCACAAGCGAACGACGCACTACGGATGTGTGAATGAGGCCTAAGGGTTCACTCAGGATGTGGAAGATGGATGCCACCAGCTGGATGTTATACAGCCAGTGATCCATAGACTGAAATAAGACACTGTCAGACCCAAGGGCACACGTCAACTTGCTGGACCAAAAAAAAAAAAAAAAAGACTAAACAAAAAACATATGTAACATGTTTGTAATCTGGTGCAAGAATGCCAGAAGGAAGCAATACTAGATCCCCATCTATTTTGGTAGATGGGATTTATACAATTCCTCTTCACACACAGCCGCACGTTCTAGTGTCTTATAACTTGCGTTACCACCCAGATGAGAACATTGTGAAAAGAAAACACCAAAAAAGGTATCATACACCCAGAACAGTCAAAATGAAGGCTGAATACAAGGCTACCTGTCACTATGACGGGCCTGGGAGGCCTCTGCATGGTTAGCACACTCACTTCAATGGCCACAGCGTAACCACACGTTTCCACATCAGTAAACAAGCGTGCTTTTTTTTTTTTTTTTTTTTTTTTTTTTTTACAGATACATCTTTGTTGCAACTGTGGTCATTCACATCTGACTTTTAGTCACATTTTTATGCCT
Organism: Dendropsophus ebraccatus; assembly: GCF_027789765.1. NCBI lineage: Eukaryota > Metazoa > Chordata > Amphibia > Anura > Hylidae > Dendropsophus > Dendropsophus ebraccatus. Next base: position 5,232,181 of record NC_091456.1, on the reverse strand, counting down.
AACCCAAGCTAAGCTAAGTATACGGTAAAGAAAATGCAACCTCAGCTATTGGCATTATGTTATAAAGCAAAAGGAGCTCAGCAGAGTGATATATAACTTTATAGGAAAAGATTCAGTATAACGTAATTTATTTATTGAAATCTCTGATGATCTCCGCCCACTGGACTCTTATCACAGAGGAGTGATTTCAAAGTTATACTGAATCTTTTCCCACAATTATATATATTATTTTGCTCAGCTCCTCCACATAATGGTGGATGCCTCCCCCCTGTGCCAGTCACTACCGAGGCCTCCCCCCTGTGCCAGTCACTATAGCGATGCCTCCCCCCTGTGCCAGTCACTATAGCGATGCCTCCCCCCTGTGCCAGTCACTACCGATGCCTCCCCCCTCTGCCAGTCAATATACCAATGCCTCCCACCGTGCCAGTTGCTATATTGATGCCTCCCCCGTGCCAGTCACTAGATTGTATTGTATCCTTTTCTTATTAGGGAGCCAAACTCCCCCTGCTCACCCAAAGCTCTCAACCTCCCTACATCTCTGTCTACCGTCCTACCCGTGCTTTACATTCTGCTAACAACCTACGCCTAACATCCTCATTAATCCGCACCTCTCACTCCTGTCTCCAGGACTTTACCCGAGCTGCACCAGCAGTTCTATGGAATACATTACCCAAGACAGTGAGACTCATCTCCAAAACCCAAAGCTTCAAACTTACCCTCAAAACACACGTTTTCGAGGAGCTTATCAGGTTCCCTAATCTGATCCCCCCCCCCCCCCCCAGAATTGGAAAATGCTAACACCTCGACCACCTTGATCCCCCCCACAACCACCAAAACCACCACCATTCTAGAATTATTCTAGAATTGCTCAGTTACACATTTGGGGGGTTTACTTTACTGTGATTTATTTATTAGGGGGAAATTGGAGACAAGCTGTGCCTGGAGATGTAGTTTTTGGTCATCTCTGGGGTCGGGGCTGCTGTTTGGGCCATCAGTTGTGCTTTGTGATATTACACACTGTGCGCAGATATTAGCCCCCATTACAGAGGAATACAACCCCTGTACATGTACAACAGGGATGAGTGTGGTCGGCTAGAAGCCAGCAGCTTCTGCAGGTAACTTCCCCGCTGCCTCCTGAACTGTACACATAATGCTCCTTTAGCAACCACAGACCATGGTGGACTCCTATGTAGAAGGCCTGGTTGTCTCTGACCGCTAGTTTCCACTCTTATCCAAGACTAACATGCAGCTGCAGACATTGCAGCAATCCACACTGAAGCCCTTGGAGATCATGACAATTTTTTTATTGTTGTGTTGGGAATTTAAAAGTGACAAGAGGATCTAAATATTACATTATTGACATGCTTTAAAAAAATGAAGTTAAAGGCAATGTGTGACCTAATTTTCTTTTACTGATTAGAATCAGATACTAACATTTCTTCTTTTATTCTAATCTGTTTCTATTGTCTACCTAATTTTTTTATTTCACTATTTGTACATTGTTATGGGGGCGGACATCTTGCCTGAGCTGTTAACATACTTTACAGCTAGCCTCATGGACATAGACGACAATAGAAAGAGTCTGTCCCCTTGAGATGAATGTGAGACATTACTGAGCGCGCCCTGTGACCTGTGAAGGGGAGATTTATCAAACTGGTGTAAAGTAAAACTGGCTCAGTTGCCCTTAGCAACCAGATTCCACCTTTCATTCCTCACAGATCCCTTGGAAAATGAAAAGTAGAATCTGATTGGTTGCTAATTTACACCATGTTTGATAAATCTCCCCCATTACAATAAGTTGTTTTCTGATGACACGGTCTCTTTAAAAAGTACTTGTTATAAGGCTGGTTTACCCAATCAGCATGTAGTCACTCCTTCCACCGGAAGATCGGGTAACCATGGAAGTGTCCATGCTGGATGAGTAAAGATAAGCACGCTTTTAAATTTGCAAATGAGAAAATTTGAATCTGATCTAATGCAGGAGAATTTACATTTTTTTTTTACATTTAAAGGCATACATATTGTGGAGGGGGTGTCGTCAACAGAACGGTCTTGGTTAAATAATAATTAAAGGGGTCCTCCACTTTATCATTTTTTCTTTTTTACATAAGTGCTGTTATCTGCAATGTAAAAAAAAAGGACAAATTTGGTAGTTTCTCCAACATCTCCATTCACACTAGGCAGGTGCACGTTGCTTGGGATTGGCCGTATACTGTACTATGGCCTCTCCATGGCATGTAATAAGCCTGTGCTCTGGGCATGCAGAATCTATCTAATACCGGCACGTCCAGAGCACAGGCTTATTATATGCCATGGAGAGGCCATAGTACAGTATAGGGTCCACCCCGGCATGAGGCCACCTTATTGTGGTGGGGTTGTTGTGGTGGGGTTGTTTACACTATTTGCAAATGGTAACCAAGAGCCTCATTATTTTTATGAAGATTTTTTAAGCTGGGGGGGGGGGGGGGGGGGGGGGGCGGGTGTTAGCGATTTTCATATCTGTATTGGGTTTGTATCCTGGCATTTGTGTTTTTGTGTATCTGCAATGTTCTGCCATTGACTAACATTCCCATTCTCCTGCTGTGCCCAGTCCTGCCCTCCAGTGAATGAGGTGATCCCATTATTGATGTATCAGAGCATAGAGGGGTAGAAGACACCGCTCTTGCCTTAATGTCCTCCATGCCACCCGCCTGCAGAGGATGCTGAAAGATATGGGCGTCATGTTCTCCTCCATGCTCTACTGTATTATGGGAGGAATCACTGCGCAGCATGATGGGGCAGAATGGGGGAAGGGCTTCTGCTACAGTGAAAATGGTGCACAGCAGGAAGATGTAAAGGTAAGTCAATGGCAGAACATTAGAGCACATAAAAACGTTCTGACTTTTTGCATTCTGACTTTTCTACACATATGTAATGGGTAAATTTTGCAGTATTCATACCTTATTTTATATCATACGTCATGGTGCTTGCTCCAGTAAAAAGTGATCTCTAATCATCTGTGGATTGTGCTATCTGGGCGGGGCTTCGTGGGCGAAGCACCACTTAGCCCCACCCACATTGCCACTGTAAGCCAGCCCACCTGTGATGTCATCGCCACATAGTCCCCTGGCTTCTGAGCGGCCATTGGTATGGTCCGAACTAGAGCAAATTAGACCTTTAGGCTGGACTGTTCCAATGGGCGCTGAGTAGGCAGGACATATGCAGAGGTGAGGTCACGGAGGGGCAGGTCCATGGTGGAGTCGTGTTAGCACAATCCGCAGATAAGAGATCACTTTTTATTTAAACAAGCACCATGACGTATGATATAAAATAGGATATGAAAACTGCTAAATTTACCCTTTACACCTGTGTAGAGAAGTCATAATGCAAAAAAGGGGGGAAAATGTCACTTTAAAAGGGTAGTTCACCGAAAGTGTTTTCTTACAAAACAACTGGTGCCAGAGATTTTTTTATTTACTTCTAAGTAAGCATCTCCAGTCTTCCAGTACTTATCAGCTGCTGAATGTCCTGCATGAAGTGGTGTATTCTCTCCAGTCTGACACAGCGCTCTCTGCTGCCACCTCTGTCCATGTCAGGAACTGTCCAGAGCAGGAGAGGTTTTCTATGGGGATTTGCTGCTGCTCTGGACAGTTCCTGACATGGACAGAGGGGGCAGCAGAGAGTGCTGTGTCACACTGGAGAGAATACAGGAAAAAGATACAGACGACAGCACATCCAAGGTGAAGAAATGTTCAGTTTTAATCACACCAGTGCGCGACGTTTCGGCTACAAACAGCCTTTTTCAAGGCTGAAAAAGGCTGTTTGTAGCCGAAACGTCACGCACTGGTGTGATTAAAACTGAACATCTCTTCACCTTGGATGTGCTGTCGCCTGTATCTTTTTTCCTGGATTGAATTACCAACTTTGGGGCTGTTGGTGAGACGAGCACCCACCTACATTTTTTCTGAACTGTGCTGTTTTTTTCTTTTGGATACTGGAGAGAATACACCACTTCCTGCAGGACATACAGCAGCTGATAAATAAAAATCTCCAGTCTTCCAGTACTTAACAGTAAATTACAAATTTCTTGCACTTTGATGTGAATTTTTTTTTTTTATGAAGAACCCCTTTAGGTTAGCTTCACACGTACCGTATCGGAGCAGATTTGACTAAATGAATGAACTCAGCATCAAATCCTCACTGTCAAATCTGCTGCGGATCCGCAGCAGAAAATCCGCTGCGTTACGTTATGTGTAAAGCTACCCTTAAAGGGAATCTGCTAGCAGTTTTCACACCACCAAAATGCCATGACTGATAACTAGGCGCTATGGAGACAAGTTTACACATACTCACTGCCAATCACACGGCTAACCTAACAAAATGTAATTGTTCAGTCAATCATTTGCAAACGAGTATTTAAGAATTTTTCTTCACCGGGAAATGTCCCCAGTTCTTGGTTACAACCAGTAAGCCCTAGACTTGTGTGACACAGACACAGAAGCTGCAGAGCTCAGGGAGAACTCTGGTCACCGGCATGGGGAAGGAACGCCTGCAGGACTCTGTTGTATGGAAAAAGTCAATATAGGTTTGAACCTATAATTGTCAGGCGCCAACCGCGCATTGCTACCTGTAATAGTGGTGCGCCGCCGGCGGCTGACGATTTCCAAATTGTATACATTACCTATCCATGGTCCAGGGCTCCACCTGCACTCCTCTTCTCCCCAGGTCCTGCATGCTCCAGTTTCAGAACGGGCAGTGATTGGCTGAGTGGCCTGTCAGCTGAAACAGGCCACTCTGGAGCTGCCGCGCACAGGACCCGGGGAGAAGCACAGCGCAAGAGGAGCCCTGCAGCATGGATAGCTAATAGAGTTTAAGCAAGGGCTACAAGGACATCGGTAACAATGTCCATGAAGCCCTTGTTAAATGATTATCGGGCCGTGTAATAGGACCCTCATCCTCAGTCCGGAGCACCATTAGTAATACTGCCCCGCCCCCATAGTGTTGATCTGGCCCGTCCGCTGTATTGATTATCATTAGAAGGAGCGGGCCGACTCGGCACTGTGGGGGTGGGGCAGTGCTCTGGACCGAGGATTATACTGCTAACAGCACAGGAACAGCACCAAGAAGGAAGGCAAGAGACACCAGCCCCCCTCCTCTCCACACCATGCACAATAAGGGGCATCTAACCTACTGATAGTTCCCTTTTAAGTTGTAGATGTGTTCCTGCTGTTGGGGTAAGGCATCCTGATTTTACTTATACGTTCCACAAACATTTAGTAGCCAGGTACTTCCACCCGGCCCTGAATGCTCATCACTCTCTATACCTCCCGGCAGAAGTGGTCACAGACAGAGCGCAGCGGCTGTAAATGACAACACTGTGCGCTCCTACTGCATTGATCTCAGTTTACAGAGTAGGATTTTACACACAGCAGGTAGAAATCGATTGCTGAAGCATAGCCCTGGCAGCAAAGGGGGCACTGGCACAGTGTATGGAGGTGAACGCCCGCTGTGGGGGGCGGCTCTGCTCTGGTCACCGGGGACAGCCTGTGATCAATGGGCAAGTGGGGTACTCTCACTACAGAAAGAGAGGAGGGGACACTGCTGCAATCGTTATTGAGGCTGACTGATTATACGTCCCAAATACATGAGTGGACGTGCTATGCTCAAGAGGTTACCCAAGGTCATCTAGGGGTTCTTCACATTACCCACCTATACCATGGCTTAATGTTACATGCGGAATAAGACGTTCAATAGGTTTAAGGGAACACTGGCCCACTATCTAGGTGCAAACTTAGACTAGACAATCCATAAATGAGTTATTAGGCTGTTTGCACCAAAAAAAAAAATTACACTCTCCTTAAGTGCCACAGATTTATCAAAGTTTACACCGTCTATTACTTGAAGTCCACCAGAATTTTATACCAGATTCAGGCACTTCCTCCCCCCACCTTTTTAGAAAAATAGACCGTGTCCCATTGTTGCAGAAACTCCGCCCCTTTTTCGTACCCGGTGGGAGTGTGTCTGCAAAAGGGCTGTGGAGTCGGAGCTAGTTTTAGCCGAAGTCGGAAAAAAAATGTACAGACTCCAGCTTTAAAAAAAATTTAGAATTGAGTTTAAAGGGAACCTGTCACCCCCCGTGCCGGGGTGACAGGCTCCCGACCCCCCGTTAGAGCCCCATATACTTACCTAATCCCGCCGGGTCCCACTTCTGGAGGTGGTCGGGTGACGGAGATCTCAGCCGCTGCAGCCCGGCGCGCGCGCGCTGAGAGATGAGTCCAACACCCATAGAGAATGACAGGAGAGTCCAGCGCTCCGTCATTCTCTATGGGCGTTGGACTCATCTCTCAGCGCGCGCGCCGGGCTGCAGCGGCTGAGATCTCCGTCACCTGACCACCTCCAGAAGCGGGACCCGGCGGGATTAGGTAAGTATATGGGGATCTAACGGGGGGTCGGGAGCCTGTCACCCCGGCACGGGGGGTGACAGGTTCCCTTTAATATGAATTCTATACGTTTTGCTCATCAATATATATTATGAGCAACATTCTAATAGGACACTGGCTCTATTAGATAAGGGTGGTCGGGAAATATATAAGTAATAGGACACTGGCCTTATTACATAAGGGTGGTCGGGGAATATATCAGTAATAGGACACTGGCCCGATTACATAAGAGTGGTCGGGAATATATCAGTAATAGGACACTGGCCCTATTACATAAGGGTGGTCGGGGAATATATCAGTAATAGGACACTGGCCCGATTACATAAGAGTGGTCGGGAATATATCAGTAATAGGACACTGGCCCTATTACATAAGGGTGGTCGGGGAATATATCAGTAATAGGACACTGGCCCGATTACATAAGAGTGGTCGGGAATATATCAGTAATAGGACACTGGCCCTATTACATAAGGGTGGTCGGGGAATGTATCAGTAGTAGGACACTGGCCCTATTACATAAGGGTGGTCAGGGAATATATCAGTAATAGGACACTGGGCCTATTAGATAAGGGTGGTCGGGGGAAAGTTGTCGGTCACTATTTGGCAGTTTGTTTCTGAGCTGGAAGGGTCCATTGTGTGTGTGTGTGGGGGGGGGGGGGGAGATCTGTGCTGGTCTCTTCCTGGATGACTGTATATGAGCAGCAGTGTAATATGGAGATATCCTGTGTAATATAGAGGAGGAGGAGAAGACATAAGTAGTGTAGCAGTAACCTCTGTCCTCAGTGTGGTGTTTTTCTTCAGTGTTGTATGGTTGCAGCAGGGTGTGTGTGTGTGTGCGCGTAAGCGCTATGGCTGCAGCAGGCTGTGTGTGTATGCTATGGCTGCAGTAGGCTCTGTGTGTGTGTGTGTGTGCGCGCTATGGCTGCAGCAGGCTGTGTGTGCATGCTATGGCTGCAGCAGGCTGTGTGTGCATGCTATGGCTGCAGCAGGCTGTGTGTGTGTGTGTGTGTGTGTGTGTGTGTGTGTGTGTGTGTGTGTGTGTGTGTGTGTGTGTGTGTGTGTGTGTGTGTGTGTGTGTGTGTGTGTGCGCGCGCGCGCGCTATGGCTGCAGCAGGCTGTGTGTATGTTTGCTATGGCTGCAGCAGGCTGTGTGTGTGTGTGTGTGTGTGTGTGTGTGTGTGTGTGTGTGTGCGTGCGTGCGTGCGTGCGTGCGTGCGTGCGTGCGTGCGTGCGTGCGTGCGTGCGCGCTATGGCTGCAGCAGGCTGTGTGTATGTTTGCTATGGCTGCAGCAGGTTGTGTGTGTGCTATGGTATGCCCCCACACCCACAGTGACCCCTCTATATCACTATGTGTGACCTCTATATTACAGGTATCTGGCATTGTTAGCAGTGTTTCTGTGTGTATGGTGAATATTTAGTTACAAACTAAAAGACCACCTGCTCCGTCTAGTCTAGTTGTGAGTTCAGGACATGGAGGCTGGAGACTGGCTGCATCCACTGCACACACAGGAGAAGCTGCTTTATATCTTTCCTTATTCCCTCAGAAGTCACCCCAGGATGATGTAGGACATTAGGGAGAAACCAGTGTGATAAATAACTCCCCTGGTATACCACCGGCCATTTATGAAGGAGCAGGAGTCGGTCCTGATAAAATTCAGGAGTCGGAGTTGCGGCTTACCGACTCCACAGCCCTGGTCTGCAATGCAGAATGAGGGTATATGCACACTGAGGAATTCTCGCGGATAACTCGCTGTGGATTCCGCCGATTGACTCTCTGTGCCATACACTCCCATTCTATGCTCGGGCAGATTCTGCCATCCACCCAAAGATTTCACATGCAAATTCCTTGGCCTGACAGCAGAATCTGCCCGAGTATAGAATGGAGCCTATGGCACGGGCGGTGGGTAAAGTGGGAGCACGCAAGGGCAAGCCACGGAATCTGCAGCAAGTTATCCACGAGAATTCCTCAGTGTGCATATACCCTAAATGTGGAGGAAAGTCTAGTGCACCACTTTTTCTGTCAAAATTCTGACAAAGACACATTAGTACTTCACATGTTGGGATAAAAAATAAAAGGAATGCATATTTATACTAACACAAATCCACTGTAGGTATGAGCCGGTCATCTTGACCTACAAAGCTAAAGACACCTGTATACAGATGAGCGAGTATCTGACCGCATACATGGTACACAGGACATAGGTGAACTAATGTCTTCTAAAATGCACATTATTTCATGGGTGCAAATGTCCAGAAGACAGGACCAAGTGCAGCAGAATCACCCACCTTCTTGCTCACCCAAACACTACCTCACGCGAGTGCTGCAGCCTCTTCAATACTTACCTTTGCTCAAATCTGCAACGGCCATGCTCTTAGTAGAAGCAATGCAAGCGACTGCAGCAGTGCCCCATCCACTTGTAAGGGACAATGCTGCAACACCCTGCACTGCTGCTACTAATAGCCTGGCAACTTCAGGTACAAGCAAAGGCCGACACTGAAGAGTCTGCAGCACATTAAGTGGCTACATTTAAAGGGGTTGTTACACAAAATTTTTCGTTCAAATCAGCTGGTGCCAGAAAAGTGCAAGAAATTTGTTATTTCTATAAAAAAAAATTCCAGGAGAGGTTTTCTATGGGGATTTGGGGCTGCTCTGAACAGTTCCTGACATGGACAGAGGTGGCAGCAGAGAGCACTGTGTCAGACTGGAGAGAATACACCACTTCCTGCAGGACATACAACAGCTGATAAGTACTGGAAGACTGGAGATTTTTTAATAAAAATAAATGACAAATCTCTGACCCTTTCTGGGACCAGCTGATTTAAAAGAATCGAACAACCCCTTTTTAGTTTTGCCAAAAAGGAAACCAGGTTAGAGTGCATAAGACTATACTTGGATCCACCGCAACAAGTCAGTAAATCAGTTTCCTTACATAAAGCAGCTATGAGATGCATGTAGCAGTGGTGAACACAGCCTATTCCAAGGGGTCACCAAACAAACCACAGTAGTATGGGGGGTAACAAGCACTTTGGAGCTTCAAAATACTTTCCCGCCAGCTGTATACATATGTAACTGTGGCGGCGGTTCTGTAGCATTATATAGTACCGTGACATTTTAACAGGTTAAGCATCACGTAAGGATTCCATTCACTTTCCAGATCATGGCAAACTCGACACATAATCATTGGTCTAAATCGGAGATGGGAAATCTTGGTACTCCAGCTATTGCAGAGCTACAATTCCCATCATGCCTGGACAGCCAAAGCTAAAGGTTTGGCTGTCCAGGCATGATGGGAATTGTAGTTTTGCAACAGCTGGAGGGCCGAAAGTTATTAAACAAAGGTTGCTCTAAATAATACAAAAATGTATCAAGACAAGAGCCATGGGTGACCTGGCAGTCTTCAGGAAACCACTCCAAACCCATGAAGGCCAAGCTAACTGCCCTGCTCTGTTTGGGGCCAATAGATCCCAAACCTGCATTTAAAGCTGCACACAATGGAGGTGACCATGATAAGACAGCTGAGGCACCTGGCATTGGAAAAAAGCTTAAAGTGACTCTGTATCCACAATCTGACCCCCCCCAAACCACTTGTACCATCAGATAGCTGCTTTTAATCCAAGATCTGTCCTGGGGTCCGTTCGGCAGGTGATACAGTTATGGTCCTAAAAACAACTTTTAAGCTTGCAGCCCTGTGCCTAACGGCCGTGGCCTAGAGCGTCTGTGCCCTAACTTTACACCACCCCTCAGTCCCTCCTCCCCGCCCTCTTCATCATTAGAAATGCCACTGACAGGATTTTTCCTATTCCTTTGCAGTGAAACTGCACAGGTGCCTTAACGATCCAGCCCATGTGCAGTATTCACACAGGTTAGGAATAGGAGGCAATCTGCCTGGAGCATTCCTAATGATGAGGAGGGCGGGGAGGAGGGACGGAGAGGGTGTGCCAGCCTAATGCATACACAATCTAGGCCACTCCCGTAGGGCACGGGGCTGCCAGTTTAAAAGCTGTATTTTAGGACAATAACTGCATCACCTGCCGAACGGACAGCAGAACAGATCTTGGATTAAAAGCAGCTATCCAAAGGTACAAGTGGTTTGGGGGGGGGGGGGGGGTTCAGATCGTGGGTACAGTGTCACTTTAAAGGGGAACCATCAGCAGGGTAAACTGATCTAGGTCTCTTATATTCATCCTCAGCTCCGTTCAGGTGGTTAGTCGTTTTGCGCCATGGTCCCGTACGACAGAGTGCCTTTATCGGATAGATTTTGGAAGCCAAAGCCAGGAATGGTTTTGAAAAGAGGAGAAATCTCAGTCTTTCCTTTATGACCTGATCTCTGTTTTTAGTCTGTTCCTGGGTTTGGCTTAAAAAATTTGCCAGATAAATCTGTCTGTGTAAGTGTATCCTTAGGGTCCATTTACACAGATTTAGCTGCCAAAAAGATTTGAAGCCAAAGCCAGGAACAGACTATAAACAGAGATCCGGTCCATAAAAGGAAAGCCTGAGATTTCTCCCATTTTCAAATCCATTCCTGGCTTTGGCTTCAAATCTTTGGCAGTCTTCTGTGTAAATGGACCCTTAGGAGCACCCCCCCAGCAATGATTTAGCCCACCCCCGGCCAACCCACTTCATTGATTTTCATTAGAAAGGGGCAGATTTGCGCTATGGGGGCGGGCAGTGCTCCTAACTGTTCTACGGGACCATGGCGCAAACAACTAACTGCAGCGGAACAGAGAAGAGGAAGAAGGTAAGAGACACCCTATAAGGAGACACCCGTATACATTATATAGTTGGCTGAATCTGCCAGAATGAGCCAGTTTAGCCAAGTTTTATCTAATGTGGATGGTCAGCTTAAAGGGATAGTTCAACTTTTTTTTTTCTTTACAAATCTCTGGCACCAGTTGATTTTAATTTACTTCTATTAATAAAAAAAAAGTCAAGTCTTTCAGTACTTATCAGCTGCTGTATGTCCTGCAGGAAGTGGTGTATTCTCTCCAGTCTGACACAGTGCTCTCTGCTGCCACCTCTGTCCATGTCAGGAACTGTCCAGAGCAGGTGACATTTTCTATGGGGATTTGCTACTGCTCTGGACAGCTCCTGACATGGACAGAGGTGGCAGCAGAGAGCACTGTCAGACTGGAGAGAATACACCACTTCCTGCAGGACAAACAGCAGCTGATAAGGACTGGAGTTTTTTTTTTTTTTAAGAAAAGCAAATTGCAAATCTCTGGCACCAGTTGATTTGAAAGAAAATATTTTTGGGTGAACTACCCCTTTAAGTTCAATGAACAATAGTATCAACATCTGCTATCCGTGCTGCTGACAGTCCGTTCCTCTTTACTTCTATATTTAAAAAAATGGTCCAAAAGATTTTAAAAAAAACAAAAACAAAAAATGCTAAAAAATGCATCTATATGTATATAACTATATGCAATTGCCGACGGTCACAGAGGCGACCATCAGCAAACAAGTCAGAAATCCCTAACACTTGTGATGCAGCCGCCCAGGGATGGAGCTGTCCAGCACCGGTCAGCCACACAATCACCATGGCAGAGCAGAATTTCCGGGGTAGGTATTGCACCTACTTTACACTTCAGCTTAATGGCTGCAGAAGCGTTCTTCCTAAGCCGTGTGATGGAGGGATGAGAGGAGGTTTAGCCTTCCAGGCAATGCAAAAAGAGGGAGCTGTCCAGCACAATTCAGCAACACAATGACTACGGAAGCCATCATTTCCTCAGGAGGTATTGCACCTACTTTACTCCAGATTAACGGCCGCACAAGCATCTTTTACTAAGTCATGTGATGGAGGGATAAGAGTAGGTTTAGCAAAGAGGAAAACATTCTCCCTTCACCATCTGTTAGTGTCCCTCCATACTCTCTTCCCTGGACACTGGAAGGCCGAGGTGTCTCCTGTGCCGGGCGAGAGGTTTCCATTACCACTCAGCGGCTGATCACCATTACCACTCAGCGGCTGATCACCATCTACACTTTGTGAGTGGACTTTGCGGTTTGATAACCTGTTTGAGGAGCGCTTTATCTTACTAATGGATGCATCAGGCTGGATTAGTGAGTCAAAAGATTACTAATGTCATTATATTAGGGGGCGAAAACTCTGAAGAACAGAGCGTGTGGTGTGAACGAACTAGGAGCTGGGGTTCTTCCACCCTTTAGCTCCATAATATACATTTCCTTTATGTTCTGGTTTGTTGAGTGGCTCAAAGGCTTCAAGCGACTCTGTGCCCACAATCTGTCCCCCCCCAAACCACTTGTACCTTGGGATAGCTGCTTTCAATCCAAGATCTGTCCTGGGGTCCGTTCGGCAGGTGATACAGTTATTGTCCTAAAAAACAACTTATAAACTTGCAGCCCTGTGTTAAACGGCCGTGGCCTAGAGTATCTGTGCCCTAACCTTGCACCAGCCCTCCGTCCCTCCTCCCCACCCTCCTGATCATTAGGAATGCCACTGGCAGGATTTTTCCTATTCCTCTGCAGTAAACACTGCACATGGTCCCCCTAATGATGCAGCCCATGTGCCGTGTTCTCACAGGTGATGAATAGGAGAATACCTGCCTGGAGCATTCCTAATGATGAGGGTTGGGGAGGAGGGACAGATGGGTTGTGCCAGCCTAATGCACAGACACTCTAGGTCATGCCAGTTTGACACAGGGCTGCAAGTTTATAAGTTGTTTTTTAGGACAATAACTGCATCACCTGCCGAACGGACCCCAGGACAGATCTTGGATTAAAAGCAGCTATCCGAAGGTACAAGTGGTTTGGGGGGGGGGGGGGGGGTCAAATTGTGGGTACAGAGTCACTTTCAGTTCGGCTCTCTGAAACAAGTGGATTGGTAAGGAGGACTGTGAGAGCTAAGGTCAGACTAGGACCTCAATGCCACGGAAAAGCTCTGGGTGGAGCTGGCCAGGTTATCTAATGATGATGAATGAAGCAGGTTGGAGGGATCAGTGCTATGGGGGTGGGCAGTGCTCCTTATGGGTGCCCCAGTGCTCTTAGCAGACAGTGAAGCACACGACTAACTGCATCGGAACAGCGCTGAGGATGAAGGTAAGAGCCATACCGTCCTCAGCGTCTCTTGTGCAATAGGGACATATCAGCAGGCTAGATTTGTCTCACCTGCTGATAGTTCCCCTTAAAGTGTTTAAAATCTGTGATTTTTTAGGTATTTTTCCCAACAGTGCTGATTTACCAAAATGCAACACCACCAAAATATAGAGAGAGCCCATGAAAGGCCGAGGTCATTCCAACTACTTGGTTTTTAGGGAATACCAGTCAGGAACCCCAATGTGTTTACCTAACTCTGCTTTTGTGTCCATTGTTGCAGACGTTCCCACCTATCTGACAGGTGCCACTGCTTGCAAAGCGGCACAACTACAGAGATCCAATGCACAATACTTGCTGAGCTTTTTAGGATTGCCTATTCAAAGCCCAGAGTGCACTTTCATCTATCCAAACCGGATATCAGACTGGCTGGAGGGGAAACTAGGATCTCTCATCCGACTGAAACCATTCAACAGTTGTATGTTTGGGTCGGTGAATCTCTGTCCTATAATAAGCTAAAGTATGATCTGTATGTGACAGCCCTGTGACAGGTCATTAGAATCAAACGTCTGATACTGAATGTCATTCATAACGGACACGGAACGGTGAGGGGGGTCTAACAGTTTCCTTCTAAAAAAAACTTTTTCCAAACTGATACCTCAGCACAGAACAAATAGCAAAATGTAACCAGGCCAGAACCTGGACATTAAGACGTAACCAATATCTACTAACAAAGAGTGGGTAACCCTGACCTCCAGAGCTCCCATCACAAAGACTTAGCCACATCCATACACCCTGCCCACTATTTCAATGAAAAACTATTAAATTACGCTGAGAGTTGTATATGAAACCAGAGCACTGTCACTATGCATGGACTGTCAATGCAACAAAGCTTACGGTCCATTGTCTCTGCCAGCACCAAACTCTTCTTACTACATTTGCAGTAATTCTTAGGTTTTTTTATTTATTTAATCCTCCCCACCTTTTCCTTTGCCGTTTCCAGCCCTCTCTACTATAGCGCCTCGGTTTTATCTCAAACAGAATGAGACAGGCCAACAAGGGGTCTACATCACAGTCACGAGGGGTCTACATCACAGTCACTAGAGTTCAATACAGAACTTCATAGAATCTGAGAAATTAAAAAAAATATCTCCTCTATAAAGCTCAGACAGTGGCTTACACCACATAGGACCCTGTCACTGTCACAAAACCTTCAAGAACTGGACAATGTAGTAAACATAACACATAATATAATAGAGATAGAGAGATAGATAGATAGATAGATATCTGCTACTGTTAGGTTTGCTAATACCCTGCAGGCACACTTCCCGCCAAAACAGCCACCCCTCCATCCGTCAAAGGCAACCAACATCAGTCGCAGCAATGCAAGTCAACTCCATAGACATAACAATACTGCAGATAAATTACTCATCCATCATCAAAATGTGAACTTTTGGGCCAGATTTTCCTAAATTTTTCCGCTTAAGGTGTATTCACACAGGAGTCATGTCGCAGTTTACAGCAAAATGCAGTTTTTCTACAGATTTGCAGTAGACACAAAGCTTGATGTGAATGTATGCTTAGAGTTAGCATGCTCCATTATAAGTGACTGCTCCACAGACCTTCCATCCTGCAATGCCAGCACTATGCAGGACCCTGGACAGCGCAGCTAGAACTCACATCCTTATTCCCAGGTCTATTCCGTCACACCAATGGGAACATTACATCTCTCTACATCCCTGTTGCCGCCATATGAAAACTGGATAACACAACAAACAAAAAACGACGACAATGCTAAAGCACCTAACACCTTCATCGAGGGACATAGCCATGGCCACCACCAGTAGCTTCTTGGCATTCACCCCAAGGTTACATCAGGGTATGAAGAAACTTCTACATGTAGTAGGGGCACCGGGGAATAAACTCCTGGCAAGACTGGGCCGCCTGGGATTTTTACAGCTATAAAGGAAGAAAAGTGGCCCTATAAAAAATATATCAAAATCTCCCCACAAATCCAGCCGATACTCAGACGTGACATTTCTGGGGACAAAAAGGCCTACACTTGGGTATATCAGCTAAGATAGGAGCAAGCTGGTCTTACTAGTTAGACACAGAGGAAATACATGGTAACAATGTACAGAAACAAAGTAGTAAGTGCCATTCATCTGCCTTCAGCAGGTAAGTGGCAGAGTTCAGCCCGAAGAGCCAGGAATCAGGCCCATAACATGATGGTGGAGCAGAGAGAACTGGGACCGGGTGTTTATAAACATAGGACACGGCCGTTACATACAAACAACATACAGCACGGAGGGATCCTCACCCAGGAGCCGCCGGGAACATTGCAATCAGAGATTTGCTACATTTTGGCGCTTTCGACATGAGTAGGCATGTTACACAAAACCAACTATTGCCTTTCATGTCAGAAAAATGAGGAAAAAATAAAGGAACTGCTGAAGAGTAACTTTGGGGGGATTGCAGTATTGGAACAATTGAAAATGGTTCCTCTCCTAGGATGACCAGGGTGCTATTGCAAAAAAAACAAAAACCACACATATTGCCATCAGTGTAAATGCAGCATGTATATGTGAAGAGCTTTCATGTCAGAGACTGCGAGGGACTCTACAATATGGCATATGCCAGCAGCCTCTGCTACAACCAGCAACAATCCTACAATTGGATTTGTACTCTGGTGCCAGGCAGCCTCGGTACACGTCGACAGAACCTGGCTCTGCCTCTTATCCATGGATGTAGCCATGATGGGAGAAAAGAAAGAAAACACAGTGACTGGGGCTCCGTGTGTATGTGTGTCTCAGTATATATCTGTACATGTGTGCATAGAGAGGTGTGTGTGTGCCTCCATATATATGTGTGTGTACATGTGTGCATAGAGGTGTGTGTGTGTGTGTGTGTGTGTGTGTGTCTCTCTCTCTCTATAATATATATATATATATATATATATATATATATATATATATATATATATCTTTTTTTTCGGTACATGTGCATAGAGATGTGTGTTTCTCTGTACATGTGTGCATAGAGGTCTGTGTGTATATAGATAGATAGATCTGTACATGTATTCATTGAGGTGTGTGTCTCTGTATAGATCTGTACATGTATGTGTGTGTGTCTATAGAATCTGTACATGTGTGCATAGAGATGTGTATGTGTCTCTGTATATATCTATACATGTATGTGTGTGTGTCTATATAGATCTGTACATGTGTATGTGTCTCTGTATATATCTATACATGTGTGTGTCTATATAGATCTGTACATGTGTGCATAGAGATGTGTATGTGTCTCTGTATATATCTGTACATGTATGTGTGTCTATAGAATCTGTACATGTGTGCATAGAGATGTGTATGTGTCTTTGTATATATCTATACATGTATGTGTGTGTGTCTATATAGATCTGTACATGTGTGCATAGAGATGTGTGTGTGTGTGTAAAAGGGGTGTGACGTGCCCCCCCTCTTTTTTGTTGCAAGGACACCCATCTATTTAGGAGGGAATATCTGGAGGATTATGCAATGGATAAGCTCCATAAATATACAGCACATTTTCTGTCTGCAACACAGCTGACCCTGGCACCGAGAAAACGGGGGAGAAAAAAAAAAAAAAAAAAGCAGTGTGGAGAATAAAGCCGTGGTCCTTGTGTCTTCTGACAACACAAACATGTAGGATGCTGCTGCCTGGGTATAGCCCTTCTCCATACAGCAGACACCCACCACCAGCACCCGTCAGCAGCCAGGGAGGGTCAAGCAACGCAAAGCTATAGAGAAAGGTGTAACGGAGAGGGAGGCACAGGTGACATTACAGGAGAGCAGCCCGCACACACACAAAGAGCTCCATCTTCCCGGAGCCATCTCCCTGCCCAGCTTGTATTTAATATTGCAGTATTCTCCGCAGCAGCACACAAGCCATTGCTGCTGCTACATGGAGGAGATTTCTCCCCGCACACACACACGGACACACACACGGACACACACACGGACACACACACGGACACACACACGGACGCCGCTCTATGACAATATGAGGGGATTTTTGTATTCCATGCACAGGGCTAGAATTCCTCCTTTGCAAGCCCTGGTTGCTATGCCAACAAACATTAAAACATGAACGACAGATAGGGGACGGGGGAGGGTAACCAGGAGATGCAAATCTCTTTTTATGGAGGGAGGGGTGATGGGGTTGAGGGTGCCAGGATGAGGTGAGGGGAAGGTGCAGCACAAGACGGTGGGGGGGTACTGGGAGGAGGAGGAGGATGAGGAGTGGGGGGGGGATGGGTGATGGCAGCACTAGCAGCAATGGGAGAACATAGAGCCGGCACTAGCACTGATAGCAGCAACAGCCGCAGCTGCTGTAACGGAGGGGGCGCCCATGGCCGCACCGCCGCGGCTTCTTACCAAAGATGCTGATTTGATTGTAGCGAATCGCTCGCGGGTCCGGTAATGAAGTGCCTGACTTTGCACTGACGGGGTAGGCCGCAGCTCAGGCCTGGGATCCCTGTGGTCCGCCTCATCCCTTATGAATGCATGATCCTGCAGGAAGGGGTGAAAAGCAGGAGAGAGGAGTGTGCGGGGGCCCGGGCTGCGGTACCGCGTCTCTCGTCAGCCCTCCGTCCGCGCCAGCACGGCTCGATCAGATGCATAGTTTAACGTGATTCTTCTTCCCCCACCCTCCCCTCCCGCCCGCCCGCCCCCCCGGCCGTCTCTCCCCACTCTCTCTCTCTCGCTGCCGCTGTCTCACTCCCCGTTGTCCCCCCACCCCCTCCTGTGCTGCTGCTGCTCGGTGATGGCCGCTGTCTCCTCCGCTCTCTGGCCGTGGGTCTCCCGGTGGCGGCGGCGGTGGAGGAGGAGGGGGGTGGGGGGCTCAGTCCCTGCAGATGCCACCGAGCGAGGGGCGAAGGGAGAGACGGCGGCGGCGGCTGCAGCAGCCCATTGCAGCGGGAGCTCGGCGGGGTCAGCTGATCCGTGTGGAGAGACGCCTGTCAGGCTCCGGCAGCAGCAGCAGCAGCAGCTTCCCCCTAGCTCCACAATCCCATCCAGCAGCCGGAGGAGGAGGCAGAGGAGGAGGGGACGGGGAGGGAAGCTGCTGGGAGAGATATTTATTTATATCGCACACGTACACACTCACACACACTGAGTACACGGCTGCAGCAGCTCTCTCTCTCCCTCTCTCTCTGGCACCGGCAGCGCTGCCTCCTCTCTCCCTCCCTCTGTGTCTCCTTTTGTCTTTTAGCGGATTCCGCCGCCGCCGCCGCCGATGATGATGATGATTCCGCCGCCGCCGCTGCTCTATTTTTGGGCTCCGCTCGTGCAGGCTCCGCCCCTTCTGGCTGCAATAGATCTATGGGTTATTTTATAGCAGCTATAGATATAGATGGGGGGGTAGGGGCCCCGTGACCCCGCTCACTTCTAGCACTTTCCAGCCTCGCTGAGGAGGGATCACTACAAGGATTTTAGGGGTTTCTTTTTATTTTTTTCCCTCCTCTCTTTTAAAGGGACAGAACGATCAGTAAATGTCACCCAGCTGGGAGCACCCCCAAAATGGTGGCCATGACACTGACAGGTGCCCCCAGCCCAGGACACCACCCTCTTGTTGGTTGCCCCCACACTAACTCCTCCTTTTCTGTCATCTTAGTTTTGGGGGTCTGACTCTAATTCAAGTTTCTAGAGTTGTAAGGTTGCTGCCCCCCCTGACTACACAGAACTGATCCCACCGATCCCTCCGCTAGTCCCCAACCTGTTCATTCACAATGTGGACATGCAGTATCTATGATTAGCCGCTGCACAGGTACATGTGGGCCAAAGGTTTTAATAAAGGGGTACTCCGCTCACACATAACTTCTAATATGTTGCTGCCCATGGTGAGACTAACAATTCCTTCCATACTTGTTATTATCTATTCAGTCTCCTTCACCCAGTTCTCAGCTGCTGCTTTCTGCTGAAGACACAAAAATCTGTGTGTGAGCTTTTCTGTCTGTCTCCCCCTCCTCCCTTCTGAGATGGCTTATGTAAACAAGTCCCTGGCAAGCTTTATCTGCAACGTTGTAGCTTCTTTGTAATGCTGTGAGGGTTAATCACAGTCAGTTCATCAGCAACTTGACCTCAGATTAACCCTCCCAGCATTACAAAGAAGCTACAATGTTGCAGATAAAGCCTGCCAGGGACTTGTTTACATCAGCCATCTCAGAAAGGAGGAGGGGAGAGAGAAAAACTCACACACAGATTTTTGTATCTTCAGCAGAAAGCAGCAGCTGAGAACTGGGGGAAGGAGACTGAATAGATAATAACAAGTATGGAAGGAATTGTTAGTCTCACCATGGGCAGCAACATATCAAAAGTTTAGTGTGAGCAGAATACCCCTTTAATTATTATTAGAGTAAATGCACACAAGACAGATTTGCTGCAGTCGGATTACAGGATCAACAGGAGCACCCTCCCCCGACTGATCTGTAGATCTGCGCTCTGGATTTGATATCTGCAGAACGTCAGTTTATCTTGTGGATTTGTTGCAGATTTTCCTTCCTGAAATCAATGAGAAAGGAAAAAACACGAAAACTGCCCCAAAATTCCTGAGACATGAGGGGATCTACCTCTGGAGCACCGGCCACAGCAGGAGTCTGCTTGGATCTAGTTATGCCCATAGCGACCAATCACAGCTCAGCTTATATTAAACCTGCGCTTATTGGTCTGATTTTCGGCAGGTTGATAATGTGCGCGATAGTCTGCAGCCAATCCGTCTCCTGTGCATTGCACCCCCAATATACAGCAAAGTGGTATGGTCGGTTAAAGAAAAAACCCCTCTTGCCTCTTTTACATGACCAGCACCAATCCCTCTCCACGGCTCAATCAATGAGGTGGCCAATAAACCAGGGATGGGGAAACTTCAGCCCTCCAACTGTTACAAAACTACAACTCCCATCATGCCTGGACAGCCTGCAACAGCAGGAGGGCCGAAGATTCCCCATCCCTGCCCTAACCAGTGTGCACAACACATCCAATCAGCCAACCAATGGGCTTCTGCTATTGTCAGCTGATTGCTGGTCCTATTACAGAGGCTGATTTCCTAAGAAAACTAAAGGGCCTTAAAGGGGTTCTCCAGCACTACAAAAACATGGACACTTTCTTCCAGAGACAGCACCGCTCTAGTCTCCAGTTTGGGGGCAGGTTCAGTAACTTTGTTCCATTTAAGTGAATGGAGCTTAATTGGAAACCACAACCACACCTGACCTGGAGACAAGAGCGCTGCTGTCTCTGAAAGAAAGTGGCCATGTTTTTGTAGCGCTGGAGAACCCCTTTAAATCCAAGCTATGTTTTATTTCTTTTCTGACAAGTAGTGTCATTTATAGAACATGGCGGTCATATTAGGTCCCTGACAGTCCTCGCCTATCACAGGGGTCACTACACGTGTGTAGTGGTGTCAGTAATACATATACACGTGTGTAGTGGTGTCAGTAATACATATACACGTGTGTAGTGGTGTCAGTAATACATATACACGTGTGTAGTGGTGTCAGTAATACATATACACGTGTGTAGTGGTGTCAGTAATACATATACACGTGTGTAGTGGTGTCAGTAATACATATACACGTGTGTAGTGGTGTCAGTAATACATATACACGTGTGTAGTGGTGTCAGTACAATACATATACACGTGTGTAGTGGTGTCAGTAATACATATACACGTGTGTAGTGGTGTCAGTAATACATATACACGTGTGTAGTGGTGTCAGTACAATACATATACACGTGTGTAGTGGTGTCAGTACAATACATATATACGTGTGTAGTGGTGTCAGTACAATACATATATACGTGTGTAGTGGTGTCAGTACAATACATATATACGTGTGGAGTGGTGTCAGTAATACATATATACGTGTGTAGTGGTGTCAGTAATACATACATATACGTGTGTAGTGGTGTCAGTAATCCATACATACGTGTGTAGTGGTGTCAGTAATACATACATACGTGTGTAGTGGTGTCAGTAATACATACATACGTGTGTAGTGGTGTCAGTAATACATACATACGTGTGTAGTGGTGTCAGTAATACATACATACGTGTGTAGTGGTGTCAGTAATACATATATACGTGTGTAGTGTGTCAGTACAATACATATATACGTGTGTAGTAGTGTCAGTAATACATACATACGTGTGTAGTGGTGTCAGTAATACATATATACGTGTGTAGTGGTGTCCGTACAATACATATACACGTGTGTAGTGGTGTCAGTACAATACATATATACGTGTGTAGTGGTGTCAGTACAATACATATACAGGTGTGTAGTAGTGTCAGTACAATACATATACAGGAGTGTAGTGGTGTCAGTACAATACATATACAGGTGTGTAGTGGTGTCAGTACAATACATATACAGGTGTAGTGGTGTCAGTACAATACATATACAGGTGTAGTGGTGTCAGTACAATACATATACAGGTGTGTAGTGGTGTCAGTACAATACATATACAGGAGTGTAGTAGTGTCAGTACAATACATATACACGTGTGTAGTGGTGTCAGTACAATACATATACAGGTGTGTAGTAGTGTCAGTACAATACATATACACGTGTGTAGTGGTGTCAGTACAATACATATACAGGTGTGTAGTAGTGTCAGTACAATACATATACAGGAGTGTAGTGGTGTCAGTACAATACATATACAGGTGTGTAGTGGTGTCAGTAATACATATACAGGTGTGTAGTGGTGTCGGTACAATACATATACAGGTGTGTAGTAGTGTCAGTACAATACATATACACGTGTGTAGTGGTGTCAGTACAATACATATACACGTGTGTAGTAGTGTCAGTACAATATATATACAGGTGTAGTGGTGTCGGTACAATACATATACGGGTGTAGTAGTGTCAGTACAATACATATACAGGTGTAGTAGTGTCAGTACAATACATATACAGGTGTAGTGGTGTCAGTACAATACATATACGGGTGTAGTAGTGTCAGTACAATACATATACAGGTGTGTAGTGGTGTCGGTACAATACATATACAGGTGTAGTGGTGTCCAAACAACAACGGAATAGACCAGACGATGGACTGGTCTGAATAAGAGGCCATTGTTGTGGTGATGATCTCCCCCATGAATCGCACCATTTAACCAATTGGCAGTGATTTGTCACACAATGTTGTTGTCACAGTTTTGTTCCACCCTTCCTAAAAGGGTTTTGTTGTATCACGTCCACCTCAGTGGCCGTCACTGGGACAATGTGTGACATTTACACTTACAAATGTTCTATGACAATGGAGTCATTGTCACAGCTCTCCTAATGGCTTGCCTACTGGCTATAGGGTTTTGTGTTTTTTTAGCATTAGTTTTCTAATTCTCGTTCCTTTTTGATCACACTTCAAAGGCAATTCCAGCATTTTTTTTTCTTCTTTCGAATCAACTGGTGTCAGAAAGGGCCAGAGACATCGTTCATGTCGGCTGATCATTGTCTATTACACAAGACGATTATTGTACGATAATCGTTTCGTGTAATAGGGCCTTAAAATCTACAGCCGTCCAGTACTTATCAGCTGCTGTATGTCTTGCATATCCATATCTAGGACATACAGCAGCTTATAAGTACTGGAAGACTGGAGATTTTTTAATAAAAGTAAATTACAAATCTATAGAACTTTCTGGCACCAGGTCATCTGAAAGAAAAAAAAAAAAAAACATTTGTTGGCATTGCCCGAGTTTGTGCAGAATCTTTCAGAATAATATTTCTGTATTTAATTTTGGCTTTAATTTGTATTTTAGATTTAACTATTTTCTATGAAGCAGAAATATGAAGCAATGGTGTCCAACCTGTGGCTCACCAGCTGTTGCATCATAAGAGTTGGGAGTTTTTCTGCAGCAGTCGGGGCATGCTGGGCACGGTAGTTCTGCAATAGCTGGTATAAAATGGACACTTTATACCAATGTAGTCTTTGACATCCAAAAATGAAAAGGTTTAACATCATTTTATACACTTGTAGGGGAAAGCAGCACTAAGGTATTGAGAGGGAAAGAAGGGCAGCACTACCATCTCTAAACATACACACACCTCACAGCAAATCATGTAACCAACCTCCTCATCCTCCTCCGGCTGTATGGCAGCAGTAGCCCTGTGGGGCAATATTCATACATGGCAGAACAAGTCTACAACACATTCGCTATGTATCAACTTCCAATACTTTATATTTGCGACATCATAAAAATGTATTTTTATAGGGTTAATATGCAGGAGTGGTATCTGGTCCGGTATGCGATGAGGAGCATAAACAGCATATTATGGCCTTAGGCTAGGTTCACACTACGTTTTTGCATTGGTGTGCATCCATTTGGATCTGTTTTTCCATTATAAAAAAAAAGATCAAAATGCATCCCTTTTTCTAGCACACACAAAAACATGGTTGACCACTTTTTTGTATATGGTAAAAAAGGATGTGTTTGGATCCGTTTTTTCATTGACTTCCATTGTAAAAAAAAGAAAAAAAAAAGAAAAAAAAAAAAAGGATCAAAACGCATGCGCACCAATGCATCTGTTTTTGGTATAAAATGGATGAAGAAAAAAAATGGGTTGCAAAAGTGCAGTATGAACCCAGCCTTAGTACTTAGTAATACAAACATGCTGAAGCATAAAATTGCAGCACATTACTATACGGTCATAGATACACGTGTGCCAAAAGTAGCTAAATGTATACAATAAATAATATTTGGCACATAATATGCTTTCTGCACATAGAAACTTGAGAGAGAAGCCACCCGGCATTTCTTATATTACGTTGTGTTATAATATTTTTGTCTGTTTTATGCTCCTAACACAGACTGTTTGTGCGACACCACATCATGTTACGTGTAAATCTGTTCCTATCCTCTGGGTCTCCCGTTTTCTAAATCTGACATTGCCCAATGAATAGACCGACTTACCTTCTTAGGAACCAAGGAAGAGGTGGAATCGAAAGTGCAGCTGTAACTTTGCATCAAGCTCAGGTCTGGGCTCATGTCATCTATGACTTCTTGCATACTATTTACACTGCTGCTCTGGCTACCCGTACTGACCGACATACTTGGTATGGAATGGTTGCTGCCGAGGCTGTCCATTTTTCTGGTCAAGTTTGTCATATGTTCGCTGTCCTATAGGGGGTAGAAAATGAATGATTTTTAGAATTACAATATATATATATATATATATATATATATATATATATATATATATATATATATATATATATATATATATATATATATATGCTCCATATATAAAACAAAAAAAAACACATTGATTGTACAGGGAACAATCTTGTTTGCTCTACCAGATCTAATAACACTCTATAAAGAAAGAATCAAAGTGCATCCCTTTTTCAAACTTACACAAAAACAGTCAACTATGTTTTTGTACATGGTAAAAAAAAAAAAAAAGGAAAAAAGGATGTGTTTTGATCGGGTTTTTTTTTTATCCATCGTACACAAAACATGGTTGATCACATTTGTGTGTCCATTAAAAAATAAAGGATGCGTTTTGATCCCTTTTTTTAATTATTTAAGTTAATGGAAAAAATGGATGCACACAAATACATCCATTTTTTTTAAAAAATGGATGAAAAAAATGGACTGCAAAAAACTGTGTAAACCCAGTCTAAGGAAGACGGGGGAAAAAAAAAATAAATAAAACATCGGGACAGGCCCATACCAGGTAAATCCCTACATGAATAATTCTGTGCACCATAAAGGATGAAGAGAAATTACACTCCTTGTTGAGAATTTATCTATGCTATGTTCACACAACGTTCTGTTTTTAAAATAACGTCCGTCTATAACGTGCATGATCATTATTTATAGCAGTCATTATCAAACAGCAGCTGTTTTTTTTTTTGTGTTAACATAGCCTGCGAGGGCTTATACCCTGTATTCATTTGTTGAAGAATTAGATGGAATCAGTTTTTTAGGGGCTAAATCTGCAAAGTGTGAATTGTTGTGAATTTTAAGTTGGAGGCCTTACTGACAAATGGCCAAATTTATATCTTTAAATAAAGATGAATTAAAAAAATAAAAATAAAAAATAAATAGTATACACACACACACACACACACACACACAAAAAAAAACAACATTTGCTCATTACAAGGTATCAAAGTTTTAGAAAAAAAGTGACAATGTATACACACACTGAGACGCTGCATAAATAATAAATACATCGGGCAATAGGGAACTTACTGAAAAGAAATTATTCATATTGAAAGGTTAACAGAACTGCAGGAAAGACTAACATTTCCCGTAAAAGTTTACTTTAGAATTAAACACTAAATATAAGGCTCTGTCTGTATTCTGTATGATCAATTCAACGAATCAATGAAGTACCAAAGTACAGTACATAGTAGCACAGCCCACAAGTCTTAGGGCTACTACTGGTGAATACAGTAGTAAGTCTAAGTTCATTTGACATCCCACCTATGTAATGTAATAAGAGTTATACATATAGTAAGATATAAGTGGGCGGTCTGCTAGCTATTCCCCAGAGAGCCCGATCCTTGTACGGTCTGTACTAAAATATCTCATTAAATGGTCAACAGCCTATACTACATAATGGCAGCGAGCCAGGCCCATAAGTAATGTTGTGGCCAATCAATAAGAATGGTGCAAGTATCCTGAACAGAACACTAAACAACGTTACAGGCTGCATGTACATCTGTGACTATGAGGTTTTATTACCTCGGAATTAAAACTATTTTATAATAAAAAGGTAATTTATGCTTCTAAGAAGTTATATCAGCACCAGGTCCCAAATGGGTCTTGTACTGGGTTTTAATTCTGGTTTAGTACAAATGAGGTGTTTTCTCCAGATAAATACTGATAGGAGATAAATGATAGATGGATAGACAGACAGATAGATAGACACGCACACATCCAAATCCAGAAGCAGCAATCCAAATTCTCAGCTTCCCAAAATATGTGGTGCCAGGGACAGGGGGGTTGCTAGTTCTTTATATAAAATAAAGAAATTGCAGCACTGCAAAATGTGAATAAAAAAAATAAAAAAATAAAATTTGATGCATGAGAGAATAAATCACGTGTGTGTTTCATCACATATTTCGGCATGTTGTGATTTTTTGGGATTAGAGCAACATGTATGGAATATATTTTTTTTTACCTCGTCATCTTCCTGAGACTCATTCAGTGGACCATTTCGTGATTCCTGGAAGAGTATTTTTTTCATTTTCCTGTACTGTAAATTGTCCAGCTCCCTCACAGCATCCTTAGTCCTCTGGATCAGATCTATAAGAACTCGTGATGGCCTCTCCCTGCGCACAAAGTCATGCTAGAAGCCAAGAGAAGTACAGGTTACTGATTCAAGAATAAAACTATGGTAACTTACTCGCTTTGATCTAAATATTTATGTGTTTCATTACAACATTATTATATACATATACTTTTTTTAAATCTAAAATTTTACCACTCTCCTATAGACATTACTAAAAACAGTAATTAAAGTATCCTATAGACCTTAATAGGCATTTCACATAATTTTACCTCACAGCCATCAACATCACATGAAAAAAAGAAATATATTCAATCTATATATATATATATATATATATATATATATATATATATATATATATATATATATATTTTTTTTTTTTTAAAGGACAGATACATTTTAACTGAACCTACAAAAAAAAAAAAAAAAAAAGTGTTTCTTTCCAGTTATAAAACATGGTCTGTACTTGTCCATCTTTAATTTATTTAGAAAGCAAAAATCACCATAAAGAATAAAAGTGATCAGAGAGTTTACACGTCTATGCAGGCATTGTCCCCTACACGGTACAGTCACTGTCCCCCTACACGGTACAGTCACTGTCCCCCTACACGGTACAGTCACTGTCCCCCTACACGGTACAGTCACTGTCCCCCTACACGGTACAGTCACTGTCCCCCTACACGGTACAGTCACTGTCCCCCTACACGGTACAGTCACTGTCCCCCTACACGGTACAGTCACTGTCCCCCTACACGGTACAGTCACTGTCCCCCTACACGGTACAGTCACTGTCCCCCTACACGGTACAGTCACTGTCCCCCTACACGTTACAGTCACTGTCCCCCTACACGGTACAGTCACTGTCCCCCTACACGGTACAGTCACTGTCCCCCTACACGGTACAGTCACTGTCTCCTACACGGTACAGTCACTGTCTCCTACACGGTACAGTCACTGTCTCCTACACGGTACAGTCACTGTCTCCTACACGGTACAGTCACTGTCCCCTACACGGTACAGTCACTGCCCCCTACACGGTACAGTCACTGCCCCCTACACGGTACAGTCACTGCCCCCTACACGGTACAGTCACTGCCCCCTACACGGTACAGTCACTGCCCCCTACACGGTACAGTCACTGCCCCCTACACGGTACAGTCACTGCCCCCTACACGGTACAGTCACTGCCCCCTACACGGTACAGTCACTGCCCCCTACACGGTACAGTCACTGTCCCCTACACGGTACAGTCACTGTTTTGTTACATTCTGGGTTATCTGTAATATAGTAAAAGGCCTCATCCCATATCTATAACCAACTACATTTTACTCTCGTGCTCACCACAAATCTAAGGGAAAGGCTCTGGTAATTTTACTAAGAAAATAACTACAAGTTATTGGGGAATCCCATGCCTGCATAGTTTATGTGCTTTCAACTTATGTTAAGGTAATATTGGGGCATTTTGGTACAATATATATATATATTTTTAAACTGAAATATAATTTTAATAAATATCTTTACTAAAATTATAAGGCCTTCTTCACAAAGTGCAGTTTGCCACAGTCTTTCAATTGCAATGGGAATGCATTCAAAAGAGAGGGGGGGGGGGGGGGAAAATACAGTAAGGAAATTTTTTTCATCCTTTGTTCTGGACCTAAACAATAGACAATAGGATAGAGGCCGAATTTACACCGTGCAGTTTTTTTCCCCTCATATGGAAAGCTGCATTTTTTTTCTATAACTAACTATAGTACTATGGTACATAATCTCTAACTGCAATCAGAGGCTAGGCATAATACAAAGATGTATAAAAGAACGTCATGACCAAATAGCTGAACTTCTTTGTTGACAAATAAAATGCGCAGCAAAATGCAGTCTCCAAAAAATATCAAATAGTCCCAGAACCCTGATAGAAAAGCACAAATATGAGTGTGAACACAGTCAGATCTGCAGGATTGGTGTGCCGTGCTCTGCAATAATGTCCCTTACCTGAGGATCCCGGCCTGCACATAAAGCAGTTAGTGTAATAGAAAAGGTCACCCCAATTCATGTACAACATAAAATATAAACTAATCTAAAAGGCTGCGCTACATACAAGGTGTCACCTAAAACCGGAGCCTTTGTTTTTCTCTTAATTTTTTTTTTTTTAGCACAGCCATGTAAAGCAAGGTACAGGTATACATCTAGGTTCACTTTGGGTTAGTGGTAAATTTTGGCCGATATGCAATTTTTTCTCTTTCGAAAAATGGCAATTAAAAAAAAAAGTAAAAAAAAAAATTTAGCATCTTTCACATTTAAAGTTTTCTGTGGTCACCCTGCGGGTTTAATCATATAATGATTTTATTGCCAGCGTCATTATACATGCAGCTATACTACATGTGTCCTTTTTTGTATCTTTGTTGTTTTTTTTTCTACAATTTTATTGTAATGGGGGCTATGGAGATTATATGTGAATTTCAATTTAATTTTTTTTGTACAGGTATTTTTTTTTTTTTTTTACTTTATTTCACTGTCCCATCATGGGGACGTCACTGTGTAATTGCCTGATTACAGGCATATTGCATTGCAGTGTTGATCTGCATTACATTGTAATCTGCCTGTAATAGGCAAAGCTGATCAGACTCGGCCTTATGCTGAGCCTGATCAGCCACCGTAGCTGTGACACACGAGGACTCGGGGAAGCCTCCTGACATTACAGGAACAAATTGGGGCTGTGCAATTGCACTGCACAGGCCCGATGGGGAACGGAGGGAGGATTCTCCCCCCTTCTAGCACAAAATAGGTGCTGCGATCGCACAGATTGCAGCACTTATAGGGTTAACTGCCGAGATCCCTGCTCAGCCCAACTCCATGCAGTTGCAGCGCATACCCAGCTATCAAAGACAGCCAGGTCCTCCATTCCATCCCAGTCACTTACTGGCACGTTTATCTGCTGGAACGGTGTGCAGATTAGGATGTGCCAGTGACAGTACTTAAAGGGGTAGTTCACAAAAAAAAAAAAAAAAAAAAAATCTTTCAAATCAACTGGTGCCAGTGCAAGAGATTTGTAATTTACTTTTATTTGGAAAAAAAAAAATCTCCAGTCTTCCAGTACTTATCAGCCGCTGGATGAACTGCAGGAAGTGGTGTATTCTCTCCAGTCTGACACAGTGCTCTCTGCTGCCACCTCTGTCCATGTCAGGAACTGTCCAGAGCAGCAGCAAATCCCTATAGAAAACCTCTCCTGGTCTGAACAGTTTCTGGCATGGACAGAGGTGGCAGCAGAGAGCACTGACAGACTGGAGAGAATACACTGCAGGACATACAGCAGCTGATAAGTACTGGTAGACTGGAGGTTTTTAAATAGAGGTAAATTTACAAATCTCTGATGGGGGGGGGGGGTACCCCATTAATGTATAAGGCTTGGTTCACATGTTTTTGTATTCTATTACAAAAACTCATGTTCCCCATCATCATTAACACCTTCATGACCGAGGTCTTTGATGCACGGATGTCCGGGCCAAATTAATGCAATTTTCCTCTCCACCTTCTAAGGGCCATAGCACTTTTATTTTTCTACCTACAGGGCTGGTTGAGGTGTCATTTTTTGCGCTATGATCTTTAGTTTTTATTGATATCATAGTGATGTAAGAGAAAAATTTGGATCACTTTTTATAAATTTATTCCTGAAATATAATAAAAAAAAAAAAAAAAAAAAAAAAATCAGCAATCCTGGTGTGTTTTCTTTTTTTTCTGTGTATGTGTGTGTATATAATATATAATATATTTATTTTTATTAATTTTTTTTTACATATTTTTATTTTGGGGGCATTGAGGCATTTAAAACTTTTTTTTTTAAAATACTTTTGCATTACTTTCAATATGTGGTTTTTTTTTGCACAGCAGTTTTCTTAGTTGATTAAAGACAAACTGGAAATATAAAGGATGGACTAAGGGTACTATTACACGGAACGATAATTCGGGCGATTATCGCTCCATGTAATAAATACAACGATCAGCCGATGACAACGATCATCGGCTGATCGTGGATATAGGTTTGGACCCATTTTCGTCGGGCGCAGACCACACCGATGCGTATAATAGCGGTGCACGGCCGGCAACTGACGATATACATTACCTATCCACGTTCCAGGGCTGCTGCTGCGATCTTCTTCCCGGGTCCTGCGCGCTCTAGCTTCAGAGTGGCCTGTCAGCTGACAGGCTGCCCGGCCAATCACAGGCCACTCTGAAGTTAGAGTGCGCAGGACCCGGGCAGAAGAAGACCGCAGCAGCAGCCCTGGAACGTGGATAGGTATTGAATATAGTTAAGCAAGGGCTGCAAGGACATCGGTAACGATGTCCCTGCAGCCCTTGCTTAACGATTATCGGGCACTGTAATAGGGCCAGTAAACGAGCGACGATCTAGAGATCGCTGCTCGTTTACAGGTATTATCGGGCCCCCATTGGCCTGTGTAATACCACCCTAAGGCTACGGTCACACTACTTTTTTTTCATCCATTTTTGCGGGATGAAAAAAAAAAATAAATTATGGAGAAAAAGGATGTATTTGTGTGCATCCATTTTGATACTTTTATTCTTCCGACTTCCATTATAAAAAGCGGATCAAAGCGAATCCTTTTTTTAGCGTACACAAAAATGTGGTCAACAACATTTTGGTGTACGTTAAAAACTGATGTGTTTTGATTGCATGGAAAAATGGATGCACACACGTGTATCAATTTTTTCATCTGTTTTTGCAAAAATGCACGGAGAAAAAAACAAAACAAAAACACATGGTGCGAATCCAGCCTAATACGTCTCTTTTCTTCTGCCTCTTTCTGGGTTTGGCTCAAAAACGGAATAATTTTTTTTTCTTCGAAACTACACCAAGCAGCGATCTGTGCAATAATATTAACAATGTGGACAAGAAGATGCAACAAGGTGAAGTGGCAATGAACCCGTATGTCTGTTTACTAGAGAGCAAAAGGGTTGGCAGACAGATGAGTCAACTCCAAGTGAATCATCATAAACCTATGAGCCTGTTAAGAGATTATGTTTGTTGTTCTACATACTGTACAAGCCTCAAACATGCTATGGGCTAGTTGGGATGGGGTGTTTTACTTTAATACATCGGCCCATACTTGGATCATGCGGCTTTAGAAGATTTATATTAGGGTGGTGTTCACACAGTAGTCTGGTGCAATTATTACATGCAGGTCTAAAAAAAAAATATAAAAAAAATAAGATCGGAACATAAAATAAGAACGTGAACGGCTATTGTTTAATGCATTGTTTCATAACAACGGCCGATGTCTGAGCTTATCAGTACCTAGTGGGAATGTAACCCAGAAGGAGAAGCACTTATGCAAATGCTTCTCCTTTCTTGTTCTAGCAATCGGTGGGGGTCTGAGCACACGGACCCTGACCAAGCTAACATTTTCACATGTCAAAAATCTAAGTTTATTATTTCTAATCTAAGTTTATTTATTTTATTTCTATAAAAGAAATGTGAGGGGAAAAAAATTCTAGAATTTTTTCCAAATTCTAGACTTTTATGTGAGGAAACCGCCACTATTTTTTAAAAAATTGCACACCCGAGCATGCTGGGAATTTTAATTGATTTTCCAAAAAAGCCAAAAAAAATCACCACCACCGTGCAGTGAATATGGTGTTTCTATTGGTGTTTTTTCCCCCCCAGACAAATGCCAAGTGTTAATCCAGCTTAAAGGAGACCACAGGCTTAAGAGGAGGAGAAGCTTTTTACCCGCAGCAGCTCTGTTGAAGTGGGCCGTTCCTGAGGTATTTTCTGCAAGCAGTAGTCCACAAATCCCCTAAATGAGTCCGACCTTAAAAACAAATGCACATAGTTAAAATGGACAAATGATCCAACAGATTCCTACTTCTACTGCAATCTACACAACACTAGAAGCCACAGATATACTTATAATCTGGCAGATGAATCTTATGAATAGAACGCATACTAATACGCAATGGGACATTCATCAAACCTTGTGCAGTGGAACAATTGTCCATATTCCAGCTCTTGCTTTTCAGAGGCCTTCTTACATGAACAATCTGATCCTCCTCTGCACAAGGTTGGATTCTTTCCCCAATGGATCTAAACAGGATCTGCTCCATGTGCAGGAAGTTTTGTACAAACATTGCATATTGTCGGCAGAAAAAGGCCACCTGGTGCATCTAATCTGCCCTATTATCACAGCAGTCCCTGGAGTAAAAATATTAAAGGTGAAGTGCGGCGTAACTTTTCATTAAAGTATTGTACTGCCCGCCAAAAGTTATACAACATACACTTATTACGGGAAATGCTTATAAAGTGCTTTTTTCCCCCGCACTTACTACTGCATCAAGGCTTCACTTCCTGGATAACACAGTGATGTCACTTCCTGGATAACACAGTGATGTCACTTCCTGGATAACACAGTGATGTCACTTCTGGATAACACAGTGATGTCACTTCTGGATAACACAGTGATGTCACTTCCTGGATAACACAGTGATGTCACTTCCTGGATAACACAGTGATGTCACTTCCTGGATAACACAGTGATGTCACTTCCTGGATAACACAGTGATGTCACTTCCTGGATAACACAGTGATGTCACTTCCTGGATAACACAGTGATGTCACTTCCTGGATAACACAGTGATGTCACTTTGGCTTTGGCTGCCGGAGAGGATGATGGCAGGGAGATGCTCAGTGTCCCTCCAGTGCCCTGTGTCCCTCAGTGTCCTCCTGCCATCATCCTCTTCAGCAGCCAAAGCCCGCACAGCTTTGGGAGTTAGGTTGTGACATCACCATGTTATCCAGGAAGTGACATCACCATGTTACCCAGGAAGTGACATCACCATGTTATCCAGGAAGTGAAGCCTTGATGCAGTAGTAAGTGCGGGGGAAAAAAACACTTTGTAAGCATTTCCCATAATAAGTGTATATCGGTGATTTGTATAACTTTTGGGGGGCAATACAATACTTAAATAAAAAATTTTGCCGGACTTCCCCTTTAATTAGATCCAGGAGGACTATTGTATGTGGAAAATATTGTATATTGATACTAAAACTCTATAGATTACTGGTAATTGGATCTCATGTACTTGGAAGCTTTAGAACAAATGGTGAAAGTGAGCAGTGGTGCTGCAGATGCGGGGGCACCAGGACGGGCAAGTATAAATTCATTATTATGTTCCCATCAACCCCTGCCCTTTCTGGCTTTCTCCATTTGCCCAGAGAACCCCTTTAGGGCCCTATTACACAGGACGCGTTTCAGCCAAAACAGGCAGATACCACCCTATGTAACAGGGCTAGCAATCAGACCGCAGCTCGTTCACGGGCTGATTTGGCTGCTCTATACATCTTCTTGTGTAATAGGATATGTGCAGCTGACAGCTTATTGTCAAAAAAGTCAGCACAAACAATCCAGGGATCGTTTATGTAGCCTGGCAGAACGACAGCTCAAGCCTTGTAAAGGGCTCTATGAATGAGCATCAGCCAGAGAGATCGGTACTCGTTTACAGATGACCTTGGGCCATCAAACAAACTTGGGCTTTACTTTAGAGTACAGTTACATGCTGCAGATACGATGACCGTCTGTTGCAGGTTTTTACAATCCACTTCAACAGGAAAGCCAAAATCTGCAACAAAAAAAAAATTCAAAAAAACACAGCCGCAGCAAATCGGCAACAAATCCACAGCAAGTAAACATACTCTAAATCCCATAATAAAAAACAAATCAAAATGCATGAAGAAAAAACCCTGCAAAATGATGACACTGTCCTAGTGTGACATTTCTACTACCTGCAATGTGCATATATAGCATACTAGTCAGAATATATGGTGGAAATAACACCTGATGGCGGAATAAAATAATAAAACTGTGATGGTACATGACAATGTCATCTGCTGCAATCATACACCCCTATTGTGGCCATACAAGTCACTGAATCCAAGCGATCCATCAACAATATTGTATGTGCATGGGGACATTTTGTTCTCCTAGGCTAGAAGGGTGCCGGGCAGCCATTTATTTCCTTTTCTCTATAACAAACATGACACACCTGAGCAGGTATCTTTCATCATTTTACTGTAAGTGGTAGGGAAGACAAGTGTATGCACATGTGCGTATAACAAATAAACTAAAAAAATAAAATTATTATATAATACACACACACAGTGGTAACTTGTGTAACTTGGATTGGGAGCGTTTTGGAAGAAGAGCTCACAGATTTTCAAAATTGTACCTTGGTAAGAGCATTGCTTTGGTATAAAGGGAACCAATCAACGGTTCCCTGAACCGGTGTATACAATACAGCTTCTGCAGCAGCCGCGACATGTACCGGCCGCGGCTGTAGCAGGAGCTGTATACCCGAAAAAAAGCACTTGAATCCCCCAGGAGCGTGACAAGGAGATGAATGACAGGCAGAGAGGTCCGTTACTGGCCTCTCTGCCTGTCACGCGTCCGGGGGATTAAAGTGTTATTTTTCCAAGTATACAGCTCCTGCTGCAGCCGCGGATGGTATGTGCAGCGGCTGCTGTATACACCAGTTAAGGGAACCATATCAGCCCTATCGGGCTGTTATGGTTCCCTTTAGGAGCTCCCTGTACTGGGAGGGAGGTTGAGTGGGGGAGAAGCATGGCTGCATAGCGGGGTCTACAGCTCTGTACTCTGACCCAGGAAGTCTGCCTGGTTAACTCGTATACCCCTACAGATGATCCGCTAACCTTTTTTACAAGAATGTGTACACTTATTTCTGATTTACAGTATGATTTATTGATTTGTGCTGGTGACTTTAACATGGTCTACAATGGCAAACTGGACAGGCCCAACGACGCTCCCCTGCGCTGTACTGGTGCCCAGCAGCGTCTTTTGACCTCATCCTTTTCAAATCCCTCCTCAATCGCCCTATTACAGAAGAGGAAGTAACAGAGGCGATCAGTTGCCTGAAACCGGGAAAAGCGCCTGGCCCTGACGGGTTTTCAGCAATGTATTATAAAAACTTCCTTCTACACATTGTCCGCCCCCTAACCATATTCTACAATTCCCTTCCTGACCGCCCGTCTGTTCCCCCTGAATTCTTGGATGCTCTGATTACTCTTATCCCCAAACCCAATAAGGACCCCACCCTATCCACTAACTATAGGCCCATCTCCCTAATAAACCTTGATGCTAAACTACTCACTTCTATCCTTTCCTCCCGCCTTAAGCCTCTCCTTCCCCAATTAACTTGTAACGACCAGGTAGGGTTCATCCCGGGGAGGCAGTCCCCGGACAATATCCGTAAAGTTCTAGATATTATTAACTGGTCCAACGCCTCTACAACGCCATTAATGTTATTGGCGCTTGATAGAGAAAAAACGTTTGATAGCTTGTACTGGGCCTTCCTCTTTGGGGTTTTGAGGCTTGTTTGTTCATATATTACATTTACTCTACTCCACACCCTCAGCGTTTCTTAAGCTCCCGTCCTCTTCTGCTACCTCTATTCCCATCAGGCAGGGCACTCGCCAGGGGTGCCCACTTTCACCAGCCCTCTTTGCACTGGCAATGGAACCCCTGGCAACGGCCATCCGCATTAACCCAGACATTAGCGGAGTTAACATTGCCTCCCATACATATAAGTTGCATTTGTTTGCAGACAACTCCCTACTCACCTTGACCCAACCCTTATGGCATGTTTACACAAAGAGATTTATCTGACAGATCTTTGAAGCCAAAGCCAGGTACAGACTATAGACAGAGAACAGGTCAAAAAGGAAAGACTGAGGTTTCTCTTCTTTTCAAATCCATTACTGGCTTTGGCTTCAAAAATCTGTCAGATAAATCTGTCTGTGTAAACGCAGCATTAGTCTTCCTCCCAAATTTGTTTAGTACTCTGTCTGGTTTTGAGAGGGTCTCAGGGCTTCGTATCAATCAAACCAAATCAGAAACTCTTTATTGCAACATTCCCCTGTCCCAACAAAAACTTATTTCCCTGAACTTCGGCTTTCAACCCTCCTCCCGGTCGCTCCCCTACCTGGGAATAAAACTTACCAACTCTTTATCTACTCTATATGCTGCTCACTATCCTTCTCTTTCCGCCCAGACCTGGTAAGCCTACAGAAAGATATCTTTCACTTTATTTGGAATGGCCGTAAGCCTCGCATCGCTACGAATGTCATGTTTGTACACAAGAGGTCTGGAGGCCTATCAGTACCTAATCTCTATAATTATTATTTGGCAGCAAGGCTAGCACAACTAATGTTAATCAATGCAACCAAGGGCCGTTCTCAGTGGGCCAAACTAGAAACAGACCTAATAGCCCCCTACACATTACTCGCCCTCATGTGGTCCCCTTTACCCACTCTCCCTCGGCTTCACACCTTAGCTCAAATAGTCCTACATTTTTTGGTCCTATGACGTAGGGTGCTGTTCAAGAAAAATTTGCAGTCCCCAGTTTCGCCCTTACTGCCCCTGATAGGGACCCCTTCCTTTCCCCCTTCCTTGTCCCCCCTTATGTTTCAATGGTGGATCAAAAATAAGTTTTCAAGGCTCCACGACTTTTTGAAAAAGAAACGTTTGTACACGAGGGAGGAATTTGTGGCTCACTCCCACATGCCTTCTTCTGAACTGTTTAGGGCCAACCAGGTCTTCTCGTATTTTACGGACATCTTGCCTAGACCTAAAGAGATCTCAATGACAGATTTTGAACAGCATGCGCCTTACACTGCTTCTAGGATGGGTATGTTATCCCTTCTCTATTCTATACTTAATCAACTGCCGATGGATGTCAAACTGCCCTATATGGCACAGTGGGAAGCCGATCTCCATATATCCCTATCCCCTCTCCAATGGAAAACGACCAGTGAAACTCTTAGCAGGGGTAGCTGGCAGGTCTCCCTGACAGAGACTGGGCTTAGGATTTTGCACAGAGCGTACTATGTTCCTGCTAGGCTTCATGCCATCTACCCAGACAACTCCCCACTGTGCTTCAGGGGGTGTATAGTGGATGGCACCATGAATCATATTTGGTGGTCGTGCCCAATAGCCCACGCATTTTGGGTATCAGTAAATAGGGTGATATCAGACGTCATTGGGCGGAGTTACCCAGTGACTCCACAAACATGGCATTAGGCCATCCAAAATGCCGAACCAAGTGTTTAAATTATCGCAGTTCATCCTTCTGGCAGCACGTATCCATATGGCTGCTAGCTGGAAACAATTGCATCTGTCTTTAGATAAAGTTATAGCCAGAGTGAATGACATTATGCTTTCTGAGAAAATAGCGGCTGTACGTGGGGACGTGGTGGCCCTTTACAAGAAGACCTGGTCCCCTTGGTTTACTTCCCCTATGTCACGGATATTTCCTACTATATTTCCATGTGATCCCCAATCGCCCTTTCCCCTCTCCACACGACATATATCATTTGTTTTGTATGTGTACACGACACGCTACCTGGATTTTCTTTTTCTGTTTTACTTTTTGTAATTTTTTATGTTTTCTGAAAGTTGGCCATGTAGGCCACTGATTGCTGTATGTGCTTTTCTGGCTTTTAAATAAACTTAATATGTTTGACACTAAAAACTGCATGAAAATATATCTAGGAATTATTTTATGAGAATAAATGTGGAATTGTGTGTTAGGAAGTATGTGTTAATGTAAAACTTCTCCATATACACCCCTGTATGGACCGCTTACACACACACACAAAGCAGTACAATAATAAAGGCTTTCCTGAATTTATTAACAGCTTATGCAAATAACGTAAGACCCTCATCTCAGAAACCAAGTTTCTAAGATTTTCCTTAGTTTAATGGGTCATTTGGATAGGAAAAAAAATTATTAAAAAGTATACATAAAATAAAGCAGCTATAGGTACCTCTCCACTCTCACCTGGTTGTCCCTTACAGGTCTCCAGTATCCCCCGGAGATGATCCCACCTCCACTTTAGAGACTGACTTGTCTTGGGAGGTGACCACCCGCTCAGCCAATCACTGGTCGCGGTACTGTCCTGTCTCAGGCAGTGATTGGCTGAGCGGGCTGTGACCACGCATAAAAGTCTATGAAGTAGAGGGGGGATCAGCGTTAGGGGACATCAGAGACGTGTAGGACGACCCCAGGGAAGAGCGGAGAGGTAAGAATACCTTCTGTATATACTTGTAATCATATAGATACAGTTGTCTCTATATGGATAACTTCTTTAAATATTAAAGTGTTGGTACACATAATATAACAGCAGTACCATGTTCATGTGCTGACACATACAGTGACGTCCGCCACTGCTGCAGTGCATTATATTTAACAAGCGCATGTTCCCATACTAACCACAAGCACTTACCATTCATTAGACTGTAGTGTTGGGGACTCATTCTGGGCTATGTGATATAAGGCACTCATTGCGTTCATATTAAAAAGCGGAGGCTTCCTTTCAGCTGTACATAAAGAAAGGAAAAAAGGTCCCATTAAGAGAAGCCAGGACCATACAGTAGGTGATGCAAGTGTACAGAAGAGCCGTTTAGTGTCGTCATACACTTTAATCCCATTATTTTAATCTCCTGGGTTATTCTAGGAAAGTAAGCTTTCCCTGGAGCCACCAAACAGCACACGTAACAACGTCTACCTATATAAATAAGGAGGGTCTTGGATATAGAGGACATCACAAAGAGGGTGTCCCACCTCCAGCAAACTCTTTTCATAAGGCAGAAACACTTATCTGAAGGACAATGCAGAGTGTATATACACTCACCGGCCACTTTATTAGGTACACCATGCTAGTAACGGGTTGGACCCCCTTTTGCTTTCAGAACTGCCTCAATTCTTGGTGGCATAGATACAACAAGGTGCTGGAAGCTTCCTCAGAGATTTTGGTCCATATTGACATGATGGCATCACACAGTTGCCGCAGATTTGTCGGCTGCACATCCATGATGCCAATCTCCCATTCCACCACATCCCAAAGATGCTCTATTGGACTGAGATCTGGTGACTGTGGAGGCCATTGGAGTACAGTGACCTCATTGTCATGTTCAAGAAACCAGTCTGAGATGATTCTAGCTTTATGACATGGCGCATTATCCTGCTGAAAGTAGCCATCAGATGTTGGGTCCATTGTGGTCATAAAGGGATGGACATGGTCAGCAACAATACTCGGGTAGGCTGTGGCATGGCAACGATGCTCAATTGGTACCAAGGGGCCCAAAGAGTGCCAAGAAAATATTCCCCACACCATGACACCACCACCACCAGCCTGAACCGTTGATACACGGCAGGATGGATCCATGCTTTCATGTTGTTGACACCAAATTCTGACCCTACCATCCGAATGTCGCAGCAGAAATCGAGACTCATCAGACCAGGCAACGTTTTTCCAATCTTCTACTGTCCAATTTCGATGAGCTTGTGCAAATTGTAGCCTCAGTTTCCTGTTCTTAGCTGAGCGGAGTGGCCCCCGGTGTGGTCTTCTGCTGCTGTAGCCCATCTGCCTCAGAGTTGGCCGTACTGTGCGTTCAGAGATGCTCTTCTGCCTACCTTGGTTGTAACGGTTGGCTATTTGAGTCACTGTTGCCTTTCTATCAGCTGGAACCAGTCTGCCCATTCTCCTCTGACCTCTGGCATCAACAAGGCATTTCCGCCCACAGAACTGCCGCTCACTGGATGTTTTTTCTTTTTCGGACCATTCTCTGTAAACCCTAGAGATGGTTGTGCGTGAAAATCCCAGTAGATCAGCAGTTTCTGAAATACTCAGACCAGCCCTTCTGGCACCAACAACCATGCCACCTCAAATCACCTTTCTTCCCCATACTGATGCTTGGTTTGAACTGCAGGAGATTGTCTTGACCATGTCTACATGCCTAAATGCACTGAGTTGCCGCCATGTGATTGGCTGATTAGAAATTAAGTGGTAACGTGCAGTTGGACAGGTCTACCTAATAAAGTGGCCGGTGAGTGTATGTAATACACATATGCTGCGCTGCTAAATCTGTTGCAGCTGTACAAGTGATGATTCTTAATATATCAGCTCCATATAAATTGAGCAAGGGCATTCATTGCTTTATATAGCGCTCACCTCGTATTAGTTAAAAAAAATTAATAAAAGGTGATGATGATAATAATAATAATAATAATAACAATAATAATATAGAACTTTAAAGGGGCGAGTATCTTTAATACATATGAGGCCATATCTGTTATACTCACCTAATTCAATGCAAGTGATACCAAGAGACCAAATATCAACCTTGCCTTCATACTGTCCCTCGTCCATTGCTAATATAACTTCGGGGGCCATCCTGAAAATATATACATGACAATGAACACTGATGATAGGAGATAGATAGAGAGATAGATAGAAAAGAGAAAGGCGCCGCACTTCTTAACTGGTGTAGCGGGTGCTGTTGGATGTAAGTCCCTTGGCAAAGGGGATCCCCAAATATTGCACGAAAATCCTGAGCACTCCAGCAAAAGGTGAAAAAAGTGGTAGTTTATTACAAAAATGTGCAAAAATACAAAGGATGCAACGTTTCAGTTCTCTCGCAGAACTGAAACGTTGCATCCTTTGTATTTTTGCACATTTTTGTAATAAACTACCACTTCTTTTACCTTATGCTGGAGTGCTCAGGACTTTCGTGCAATAGATAGATAAATAGATAGATAAATATAGACATATCATTTTTTAAGAGGTATATTCTACTGTATCTAATTGTTTTTCACCCCATGGTTATTCCTCAGTGTAAACAGAACCAGCAACAGTCTCCAACCTGTGGTAAGATTAAAGCTCCCGACAGCCAATAAATGATATCTGGGCATGCTGGTAGCTGTAGTTTTCCAACATCTGGGGAGCAACAGGTTGATGACAGAAACAGATATAGTTTCTTAGATATAGTGTGCCAAAATGAACAATCCCCCCCCCCCCCCCCCCCCCCCCCCGCAGTCAATGATCACTCCGGAAAAATGTGGGGAGTGCCGAAATCTTGGCTTTTATTCTGGCCGTTTAAGAAACCCCCATAAATAGTGCCCCCCCGGAATGTCCGGAATGTATTGATTCTTGGTCGTATTTGTAATACTAACGGATACGGATTTGTAATACAAACAAGAATCAATACATTCCGGATGAGTAGGATTGTATAAATAGTT
Source organism: Dendropsophus ebraccatus (assembly GCF_027789765.1). NCBI lineage: Eukaryota > Metazoa > Chordata > Amphibia > Anura > Hylidae > Dendropsophus > Dendropsophus ebraccatus. The sequence continues at coordinate 5,190,327 of NC_091456.1, read as the reverse complement.
TTGGTACGGGGACGCTATTTTACGGGGTTTCTTAAACGGCCAGAATAAAAGCCAAGATTTAGGCACTTCCCACATTTTTCCTGATACACTAAGCGCTGTATTACATGGGATGATTATCGTTTGAAAAATCGTTAAATCGTTTTGAACGATAATCGTTTAGTGTAATAGACAACGATTAAACAACTAACAAGAAATCGGTGGTCATTTAATAAAATTTGGACCTATTTTTATCGTTTATCTTTGCAAATTGTTCTCATGTAATAAGATGTCGTTCGCAGTAGCGACTACGACAGGATGAACACAATAACGATCATAAGTAACGATCATCGTTCCTTGTAATTGGGTGAACGATTTCAGGTCAGTTGCCATAGCAGTCGTTTGAGTTTGTTTATCGTTAATAGTTGCTTCATGTAATAGTACCCTAAGAAGCAGTGAAGGGGAATTTTCCATAACATACTGTACACTGCATTTCCCTGCATATTAGACTAGTTTGTAACCCAGGAAAATCTTCTCAAAAGTCAGGGGTCATCTTATACGCTGGGTGTCTTCTTATAGGCCGGGTGCTGAAAAACTTTGTAAACGGACTGGAGAATCTGCAGTCTCCGCATTCGGTGGGGGGGGGGGGGGGGGGGGGGGGGGGGGGGGGGGGGGGAGGAGGGGGGCCCAAAAACTGCTGCATACCTGCCGTATGCGCTGTCCGTATGAAGGGAAGAGCAAGCTGCATGCGTCCGAGGTATGGAAAAAAGATGCGGTAGAGTGGCACTGGGCCCACAAAGGCAAACACCCCTCTATCACCTATCTGGACGCCCTTGTATCCTATCAGTATTACTGCATCTCCTACTCTGCCTCTCAGATCTCGTTGCTGTCTGATGTGTCTGGTTCTTTGTATTCTGAGGGAAAGTGTAATAACAGCAGTAACAAAAATATACAGTTTTTACTACAAAATAGTTAAAGTTTAACTTTTTCTTCAAAATTAACATGCAAGGTTGTTCCCCTGTAATTGCTTTCATTTTCCTATCTATAAGGCTGGATACGGCCTTTTTCTTTGTGCCATGATTCTTTGAGTTTTTATCTGAACCATTATAATTTCAATGGGACTTTTCTCTTTTTACAAACTTTTTTTCTGACATATGAAGCGTCAAAATCCGGCATTTTTGTATTTTGTGTTTATTTTTTTTTTATTTTATTTTTTATCAAGCGTTAAGAATACTGTATTTTAACAGATAGAAAAATTCTGCATACATACATTTTATATATATATATATATATATATATATATATATATATATATATATATATACATACACACACACACATATATATATACATACATACACATATACATACATACACGGAATACGCCGGATTCCACCCAACCATAGAATGGAGTCTATGGCACGGGAGGAAATGTGCGTGGGTGCGAGCGGCGCATTATCTACCCCTATTCCGTAGTGTGAACCCACCTTCAGGCTATGTTCACACACTATTGAAATAACGGCCGGATTTCTTGGACCGCCATCATTTAAGGGCCGTTATTATACTATTATTATAAGTACATAAGTATTTTTTGAAGGGTAGGAATTGCTTTTAATCTGGAAAATAAATGAGTAAAGATATCTAGTAATATAGGGAGAGAAGAAGGAGAAGAAACGGGGGCGCCTCCTGGTGCAATAAATAATGGTAAAAGAGTGTCAAGCACGGAAAGGGGGGGTGTTGCACTCACCTAAGGGAGTTGTGCTGTATTATAGGCACAACTCTATAGCAGGCATAAAGAATAGGACACCGCAGCTCCTGCCGGGGTACGTTCAAGGAAGTCGTACGATGGATAGTGCAGATAGCCAGCTGCAACGGGCTTTAGGACCATGTGTAATCCCGGCTTGTGAAGGGCGCAGGTGTCCAAGGTACCACAGATAGCGGTAGTTATTGCATTAAAGGAATATTTATTAAATATTCCTTTAATGCAATAACTACCGCTATCTGTGGTACCTTGGACACCTGCGCCCTTCACAAGCCGGGATTACACATGGTCCTAAAGCCCGTTGCAGCTGGCTATCTGCACTATCTAGTAATATGTAACTCCTTAATCCGGGCCATACATTTTTTATGGTGGTTATTACAGGGCTTTATTCTCAAACATCATTGTGATTGGTTGGTTTGGGCAAGGACAGTCTCTTTTTGGAATACTTCATAAATCTCGGCCATGATGCATAGCAGCGGTGGGCCGGATGCCTTGCTGTCAAGCCTGACTTGCCGGCTGCTGTGTACAGCGCCTCTATAAGCAATGTATATGCAATGCTTCCTGGGATTATGTGATCCCTGGGCAACAGGTCACACCACCATCAAGTTATTTGGTAGAACTGTTACCCCCATTAAAAAAGAAAAAAAAATGATAAGCAAAAACATATCCAAAGTCCCAAAAAGTCTTTTTACAGAGAAATAAAAGAAAAAGGGTTGCCCCTAATGCACTGACCTTAATTAGGACATGCCATATACCAAAATAATCAAAGATTACATTTACTATGTGCCTTATTTTTGAACATTAAATTTCATTAAAATATTACTTAATTTTGTAACAAAATCAGCAAAACAATTATCTTGCCCAAAAAAAAAATTAAAATTAAAAACCTACAGCTGTTTAACCAGTGTGTGTGTGTGTGTGTGTGTGTGTATATATATATATATATACGTGTGTGTGCATGCATTTATGTATGTGTATGCATTTATGTATGTGTGTATATATGTATATGTATATATGAGTGTGAGTGTGTGTGTGTGTGTGTGTGTGTGTGTGTGTGTGTGTGTGTGTGTGTGTGTGTGTATGTATGTATGTATGTATGTATGTATGTATGTATGTATGTATATGTATATGTGTGTGTATGTATGTATGTATGTATGTATGTGTATTTATGTACACATACGTGTGTGTGTATTTCTTCCCTATAAAAAAAAAAAAGTCACAAAGTCCACATTTGTCACCCTGTCCACTATACAATTTCCTTCCCCACTAGCAACCATCTCTAAAGCTTTTTGCAAGTCTTGAATTTAGAATTTCCAACAAAAAAAATAAAATAAAAATATACAGGTTCTTCAGGTTACAGTAAAACAAAGTAACTCGCTGTAGTCAGTGATTCTGGGATAACAAGGCATCAGTGAGCCGTGGTGCCGCCATCTCAGCAACAGAAAACATGCATCCTTTATGACATATGAACAGTCCTATATTTTACCAATATGGGGTTCCCACGAAGGAATTGGCAGGTGACGCTATAGATGCTGATCCGAAGTCCGCTAATTTTACCTGACCGGGCTCAGTAAGCAGGATATTTCCAGCTTTAATATCCCTTAAAAAAAACAAACACACATCATGTACATTATAGTGTAGTCATGCTATAAACAGATATACTACACAGCTACACATTCTGAAAACACATCAGCCTAGCAAACAATCACTATATAGTCAGAGGGTATTTTAATCTTATAGTGTGTGTGTGTTTTCTATATTAAAAATACACACATTACATATACAAACATACAAATCTCTCTCTCTCGTACGCGTCAGATGTGCTTTGCTATGGGCGTTCTGTAACCATCTCATACTCAGGTTTTGTCATCTATAATGTACAGAATCACTAATATTAGGTGTTATTTTTTGGTTATGCTTTATTTGCCAGTATGATGGAATAGTACAAGTATATTAAAACAGAGCAATAGAAGGCAAGGATTTATTTGTTCTAGAAACACGAGATCCCATTAGAAGCTAGCATATGCCCCAAACACTGAAATTATATATCCACTAGAGGGGGTTGTAGTCAAGTCTATTTCTAATACTTCTCCAATTTGACCATTTTCAGCACTTCTGATATAATTGTGTCGGTGCATCCACCTTATTACAGTAATCGCGGTGAATGGTAGAAAGCCGATAAGTGGTCAGCAGTGCAAATGCTAAACACCACTGCACGTGTATAGTCATAGGTTGTCTATTAGAGCATATGATGTATGTGTAACAATGTATTCCTCCACATCTGTTCCAGCCCAAGTATCAAGATTTCTTACACGTGAAACATGGGCAAGAGAACTTCACCAGGGTGCAGTTAGGGAATTTGGGGCTTGCGGGTGCAAACCTACACAAACTCTATTGGCAACTTCTCCTATGAGATTTCTGCATTACTTGGGTAGCAGAGAATAGATAAAATGAATTGTACTCATGTAAAAGAGGCAGTGCACATTTTTTACATTTTCTCCCCTGTTGCAGCCTGATATGTGCGCCTACTGTTGACTGTCTGCTTCCAGCCGCGCAGCTTCATTCCAGTGGTACCGCTGATGCCCACGTGACTTCTCATTAGATGTGGGTCAGACGGCGTCCAGAAGTCAGACTTTTCAATGCATCTCTAGGACAGCGTTCTCATAGAGATGCATTGGAAACCCTAACCTCCTGTCTTCTAAATCAATGGGTAAAGAAGAGGGTCAGAAGAGGCCTGATGTGACCGCCAGTGGGACCCAAACAACGCCGTACCACCGGAATGAAGCTGCACTGGTGGAATCTGATCGTCAATGGTAAGTGCAGTGGAGGGAATATTTATAAAAAAAAAAAAAAAGTGCACAGCTTCTTTAAGCCTTGTAGTAGGATGCAGATGACATGTAGCCGCTCCCTGTATTCAGCAGGTCGGCTTTTCCGGAGCGTATGTACTTACATGTATATTACAAGTATATTATGTACTATGCACAGTCCAGAAAAATTAAATGGCCTTCTTAGCCTTTGTCTACATTACTGCTGGATGATGGCAAACATCAGATTTGACAGATGGAATACAGAATAGGCCAATGACAGAGACCATGGTGAAATCCCTATGCAAGTCAATGGCAGTAGCGGATTAAAATAGGTCCTTTTTGAGCAGTAGGCCCTGAGCTCCTGGGGGGCCCATGGCCACCCAAAAAGAATTATACTTTCAGTGGGGTAATGTCTCCTGGCTACATTTCTGCCATGATTTGCAAAATCGCTGTTTTTTACCACAATTTTGCACAAATCAGGGCATCATGATATTATCTATCCTGCACTATGAACACTACGCCAGTGCTGCCATACTTACAATGAGGTGGAGGGGCCCAGGCTTGGTGAATAGCCCGGGGCCTATGGTAAAGTTAATCCGTCCCTGGTCAATGGCCACCGTAAGTAATGTATAAGAGTTCTTTTACACAGGCCAATGAAGGCCTAATCAATATTGTAAACTAGCACCAATCTGCTAGATCGGCACTCGTTTACTGGGCCTATAAAAGCGGCAAGAAAATTGCTTAATAAGGGCTGTATGGACATTAGCAATGTCCGTGCAACCCTTGCCCAAACAGTTAACAATTTACCTGCCCACTCTCACTGACCAGGACCGCCGCAGCCAGTGATTGGCTGAGCGGCCTGTCATCTCAGACAGGCCGCTCTGAAGCTGCCGTGGTCCCAGGATGCATACAGCGTGCAGGAGAACACTGGGACCATGAACAGGTAAAGTATCAACTGTTTTGGCAATTGTTAGCCACTAGAGATGAGCGAACCTGAAGCATGCTGGAGTCCATCTGAACCCGAACTTTCGGCACTTGATTCGCGGTCGCTGCTGAAGTTGGATAAAGCCCTAAGGCTATGTGGAAAACATGGATATAGTCATTGGCTGTATCCATGTTTTCCAGACAACCTTAGAGCTTTATCCCAGTTCAGCAGCCCCAGCTAATCACATGCCTATCGTTAGGGTTCGGATGGACTCGAACCCGAAACCGGTTCGCTCATCTCTTTTAGCCACGCATCGCTACATGTAATAGCTACATGTAATAGCCAGGCGGCCGATGATTTAAGGTCTGAGTCTAAAGAAACCATCAGCCAATGATCGTTTCATCGGCTGATCGTTCTCTATATTACACAGAGCAATAATAGGACGAATATCGCTCCGTGTAATAGGGCCCTAAGACTTTCATGCAGTGAACATTAGAACAGAAAGCACAAAGCTATGATGAATCAGTCATTCAATGGACAGAGACGTCAGACGGACGCCACCGATTTATAATGGGATTTATAATAGGGTAAGAGCACACTACGGAATGGCTGCGATAACCCGTCGCGCATTCCGCCGCCCTTAAACGGAGCCGGGCATGTGCGTCTCTGCCCGTGTCATAGACTCCATTCTATGCACGGGTGGATTCCGTCTGTCCAAAGGGTGCAAGCTGCGGAACGTGCGACGGTTATCTGTCGCCACTCTGTAGTGTGCATGTACGGTATGATTATCAGTAAAAAGAATTCGTAGGAACGTTCATTTACCCGGTAATTGGCCAATATAAAAGAGCCAGCGCTCAGCCAATGATCGACCAAATGCTGGTTAGTTGGCTGATCGTTTGTGCTGCCATATAAGTTATCGCATCTTTGTCTAAACAGGATGTGAGGCCAATAACGATGCATTTAAATGGCCACATGAACAATCCAGCGACCCGGCCTCACGACTAATCGAGCACTACAGGCGAGTGCAGAGGTGGCCGACCATTTGCCTCTGCCTCCTATTCATTGTAAAGCCAAGGCTGATCTGTTTTCAAAGGTTTGATTATAATGGGGATTCAAGGGAGGGTATTTTAGGCAGATAATGTGTGAATGGAGTGCACCACGTATGGTCCGTTCAGTGTTCGTTTTGTTAGTAAGAGAAATGAATGTAATATTTCAATATTTCATAATATAGAATGGTGGCTGGTAAAACGTGAGGTGGTGAGTGAACGGTTTAGTGCTAAGAATTAATCCACAGGACAAAAACACTCAGATAATACACGTTACCCAGGGAGCACCATAGGACTTTACCTGTGAATCATATTGCGTGAATGCAGGTAGTCCAGCCCCTGCAAGGCACCATGAGTAATGGCAGCGATCTCCACTTCCTGAAGTGGCTTCTTGTGAACTATAAGAGAAAGACATAACCCATCAGACCAACAGATCATCAGGAAAGGTATCCAGATTACTTTTATTTTAAAAACAAAATTAAATTTTTATTGGATTTAAAAGGTAACTGGATGGGCCTATACTGGACCCTCACATGTATATCTATCACATGCAGATATAAATAATGTTAAAAGGCTATGATCAGCAGACATACACTATGTTGGCTAATCATGGTCTTTCAACATGTTGAAAGACCAACAATGCAAATGGCAACGATCTGATGCCACCACTCCATGCAACAGGAGCAGCGGCAGCAGCAGACTGCCACTATCTTCTATGGGCTTCCCGGACAATCTAACCATCCCTGCAGCTCCCCCACTCTTACCCGCTTGCTGTCGGCACATGTAACCGCACCAGCAGTGAGCAGAGAACGAGGAGCAAGTGCTGATCTGACAGGTTGCCGTTTGCTTGCTCCTCTGAATCGGCCCGTGCAATAGGGGCTTTATGGCAAGAAAATAAATTAAAAATTAGCTTCTATAAGAGTCCATTGTAGTCACACAGCTTTTCCTCTAATGCCGGAGTTAAACTGTTTCCAGTTTCAGTGATTTTTGTCACTCTCACCACCCAAGGACCATAGTTTCTGTAAGTTTTGCACACATGTGGGTTTGCTGGATAGAAGTTAAACTGTTTTATATTACCATATATTGTTTAGAGAAACTTTTACACATTTTAAGCAGAGAGGAATAAAGAAATAAATTACAGCCAATGCCGTAGTTTTTATTATTTGAATACCTTTTAAAAACTAAATTGATTTGCACCGCCATATTATAACACTTTATGCTTCTGTTGATCATTGACAATAGTAGATAACATTAATTCTAATAAAGTGTTTGGGTGCAGGTACAACACGCTGGTATACGCTGGAATACTTTTCTTGCCGGTTTTCTGATGTGTACCTGGATATGTCAGGTGAATAGAGCCCAACACTGCTGCCGATATAATCATACATCAACATTCAGCATTCTTTTACACAGACAGATTATTGAAGCCAAAGCCAGGAATGGACTTGAGAAGAGAAGAAATCTCAGTCTTTCCTTTTTGACCTGTTCCCCGTTTATGTTCCGTTCCTGGCTTTGGCTTCAATAATCTGTCAGATATCCAAGATGGCTGCAGAGACCTCCCTTATACTTACCAGCTGAACACTCACAATGGATCGGAGGTCTCAGAGAACTCTCTAAATAAGTGAGACTTCTCTGCAGCCTGTGGAGAGGACCGGAGCTTTTATTTACATTGTCCTTGCTATATAGAGTTGAGAAAAGAGACTAAAAGATGAGACCTATTACTGTAGGAGGTTTCCCAGGAATTTCTTTAAATGTAACAAAGTATTATTAGAATCTAATCTCTCTGTGTATCAGTGACAGGAGTCGATCACATCACTGATATATCACCGTAATAATGAGCGGCATTGCCGCCTAGTTCTTGGCTACATAGCTGCATAATTTCAGCCCGTGAATAGTTATATAACATTGTATTTTTTCAAAAACAAGAATTAATCCGCAATCACAACTATATTTTACATTCAGCATAATGACAGTGGTATTTTAGAGACTACAATGTTATTCCTCTTACCCTCTAGTAAATCTGATGCAGATCCCAGGCAGTATTCCATCACCAGCTGGAAGAAATTACACATTAACATATCAAATTGTGCAGGTATACGACAAGGCTGACCGCTATGCAACATAGTGAGATGGGTAGGAAGGAAAGGAGGGGCAGCGGGGCCAAACCTTGCCCACTCTTTAAAGGGGTATTCTGATGACAAATTTATTATATGTCCGTCTTGGTGAGTGATTGGCTGTATGGGACGGTCTTGATCCAAGTTCCCAAACTATCAATGCAGAAGCAGTGTGCATCAGGGGACCCGCAGTCCGCAGAACGGGAGCTGCAGAGACTAGGGGAGGTAAATGTCCCTTCTTTATTATTTTTCCATCATGCCCAGTAACATTATTCTTACAGGCAACTCTGTTCTGTTTTCTTTTTTGTTTTCTGAATGCAAAATGAAGCAACTTACCTATAATTTTTATTACACCTTTTCTACTATTAGGGTATGTTCACACTGACCAAATACGGCAGAATCCTGCTGTGCTCAGTGTCCCGGTGTTAGTTAATGTAAGAGCGCACGCCCCTCCACTGCCGCCGCTCTCTGCTCCAAGAAGTAACATGTCACTTCTTTGAGTGGAGAGCGTTGGCTGTGGAGGAGCGTGCGCTCTCCCATAGAGGGGCTGTGGGACACGGAGACAGGCGGAATTCCACCTGTGTGAACATACCCTTAAGCAGCTAATAAGACAAAGACCTTATTCACACATCCCGTAAAGTTGTCCGTAACTGCGGATCCATGCACAGTGAATTATACTGGGCTTTTCTCACAGACCATTATAATTTTGATCTGTAATCAATTCCTAAATAAAAAAGGACATGTCCTAGTGCAGATTGTGATTGCTGTTCTGGTTATTAGTAGAAGTCTAAGGGATCTGTATTTCTTGCAGACGTCTTGGATGTCACATCCGTGACGTCTGATCAAATCTAAGCAAACTAGTACTGTTCATGTTTTATGGAAACAGTAACGGAAAGGGATGCAATTATAGAGGCAAATACTGATGATTTTCCAAAGATCATGGATAAAATTATAGCGAGAGGGTTTGCGGCCCAGAAGAATCACTGAAAAAGGCAAAGGATGAGGTGAGTGTCAAAATGGGCATGTCAAATATTTTCAGCCATTGTGCACTGATTTTAACGCAGTTTTCACTGCAAACAACGAGCAATGTTTGTGCATTGTTTGAACATGGCCTAAATAGGCATGCCTAAGCAACTGGACCCTTTTATATTTCCAGGACTATGTATACGGCCAGCACTGGTCAATGGACTTAGTAAGAAGTTGGGAGCAAAGCTTTCAGATCGCAGACGACTTAACACATATCACATATAATCTATTCTGTTTATGCTGTTTGAAAATGAGCAACTTTAGTATAATGACTCACAGTAATGTGGGTACAAAACATATGTACTGTACATTAATAGACTTTTTTTGTACTTCTTTTGAGCTCTTAAAGGAATATTCGCATCTCAACTTATATAGTTAAAATTACAAACTTACCTCCTTCTCCTGATATGTTGCCCTTTACCTCCCATTGTTGACAGCATGTTGTCTAGGTTACAGACCACCTCTCTGCCCTAACAGCAGTGGGCTGGCTGGTGTATAGATATAGCGTAGACACGCATTATTTATAAAAAAAAATAATAATAATAATAATTATATATATATATATATATATATATATATATATATATATATATATATATATATATATATAAAATATATAAAATATATATAAAATATATAAAATATATATAAAATATATATATATATATATATATATATATATATAAAATATATATATATAAAATATATATATATAAAATATATATATATAAAATATATATATATAAAATATATATAAATATATATATATATATATATATATATATATATATATATATATATATATATATATATATATATATATATATATATATATATATATTATACACACATATATACTGTATATTATAGCTATACACACACCAGCCAGTATAACTATATTAGTTGAGACGAGAATACCCCCTTAATTTCAAAAATACCAACCAGGGTAGGGAAAAAAAAACAATTAAATGTCCTAAGTATAAATCGAGAGAACAAGGCAGAAATTATTCTTGCTGTAGATACTTTGCCTCCTTCCTTACCCATGCTGTATGATCCTTTAAGTAGCATCCCTTGTACTCTATTGTGTTCGGGTGTTTCAGCTGCTGTAGAAACCTGACCTCCTTGAGTATGTCCTGCCACTTCTGCCAGATAGAAAAAGTCATGTCAAGTTACCAGAGTCACCAACCCCATCCATGTGACTGCACAAGAAGATCTGGACAGCAGGCTCTTACCTCGTTCATTTGCTTCCCACTGTAGGACATCTTTTTAACAGCCACCACTTCATTAGTCGTGCAGTTTGTAGCCTAAACAAAGATATATACAGTCACTGCCATAGGGATAGACACAGTCACTGCCATAGGGATAGACACAGTCACTGCCATAGGGATAGACACAGTCACTGCCATAGGGATAGACACAGTCACTGCCATAGGGATAGACACAGTCACTGCCATAGGGATAGACACAGTCACTGCCATAGGGATAGACACAGTCACTGCCATAGGGATATACAATCACTTCCATATAGCTGATTTTACACAGGTATTTTAGCGTATGTATGAATTACTACATTACAGACCGGTGTCTAATATGTTAGTCTTGATAATTTCCCACCAAAGTTATTTTTTCACCCTGCCCTGTGGATGTTTACTCAAAAATAAGACATGAAAAGCACATCTCTCTGTGTTAAAATTTTGTTAGATTGTGTTTGTCTGGAATTGTAACTTAGATGACAAATCAGACATTGTACTAGTAACCAATTACTTTTTCTTGTGATGTAAAATTAAACCAAACGGGTTTTGTGAATTGTCTGGAATAAGACAATCTATTTGAAAGCTATATGAAGGTCAGTGTATCCAAAATAGAATTTTATTGAAATGTTTCATTTACTATTTCCTTGAAGGGTACCAGTGTGTTGCCCTGATTGGTGCGCAGTCGATTCTGCCGCCAGAAGTTTGGATATCCATGAATATGACTACAGTGAGTCAGTTCCGTGAATGAGCCCCATTCTAATTCAATAGGGCTCATGGGCTCATACACAGAACCCACACAGCGTAGTCTTATCTGTGATACCCAAACATCTGGCACCAGATTCAACAGCACACTGAACGGGTCAGCCTACAACATAATGTGTATGTTAATTTATTACTGAAATGCCAATCTTAAAAAAAAAAGGGGGGGAGGGCAAAGACTTTAGTACTTAAAGTGTCACTGTTGTTTGGCAGACATCAATAGCACAGGCAATTTTAAGGAACTTTGTAATTGGGTTTATTAGGCAAATATGCCATTATCTGCATTCAAAAAGAATTTCCACAGGTTCCCCCCCCCCTCCTCTCGCTAATTCACTGCTCATTATCATTAAATCTCAACTAGTTTACATAGTCGAGCCCTGTGTAACCTATGCAGAGGGGAGGGGGAGGAGGGAGATTAGTCTCCAGCAGAGAGCAGAGAGCAAAGAATTACACAGTGTGAGCTGTATGAAAGCCGGTATTCAGAGGTCAGAGCTGACTTCAGAGGAGATAGCCCGGTAATGTAGGTGTAAATTAACTCTTTGTTGTCCTGTTTTGGTGCCTCATCTCCCTCCACCCCTCCCCTCTCCAAAAGAGAAAAGGGGGAGAGCTTCAAACTGCTTTTTCATGATAAAAAAATGCATTTTCCGTCTAATAAACCGAATTACAAAGTTTCTTAAAATCGCCTGTACTAAAAAAAAAAAAGAAAAAACGACAGTAACACTTTAAAGATAGATCAGTTGCTAAACGTCTCTTACAAAGTAAACCGCTCCAAAGCTGCCATGTCCGATCTCATGCAGATCTAAAAATATGGTCTCTGGATCATCTTTGCAAAAGAGGTCGGCTATGTCGGGATCCTTCAGCAGCCCCTTCTTCATCTTGGATGGGATGGTGATGTCGCTCATCCTCTCAGTCCCTGATTTGGATCATGCTACATGGAATGTACATCTGGCTTGAAGGCCAGTACCTGAAAAAGATAGAGCCGCAGCATAAATAACGTACACGAATAAACTATATAAACAAATAGTAACCAATCATCTTCAAGTAAATCATCAGTAACTTTTCTTTCTCTATGAATATTTACAATAGCATACAAACCTTCAGCTCTGGGTAATCTTTACTAGCTGTCGTCTCTATCATCTGTTATATTTAATGGTTTTAAAAATGTTTACTGCTATAAATTAAAAACAAACAAACAAACAAACAGGTGTCATATGAAACTGCAAGAGAAAGGTATAATGTTACTTCTGCTTCTCTCCCTATGGTATTACCTTTACATTATGATAAAGGAACTGGGGTCACCGCCTCCATAGCACAACAGGCTGCAGACATATCCCTCGCTTGGATCGGCATGTGACCCATTTAATTCAATGACATAAACATACTACACTTGGATCATTTTGCAGGTGTACATTAGTTCTGGCTTGGACGGAAAAGGACAGTTTGCATCACTTTTCAGTCTGAGACAGCTTGTATGTGCTTGAAAAAGGACTAATGTAGTGACTAACAGTCTATGTTCATGACCATTAAAGGGTAACTCCAGCAAAAGATTTTTTCTTAAAAATCAACTGGTGTCAGAAAGTGCCAGAGGTTTGTAATATACTTCTAACACCGTGTCAGACTGGAGAGAAAACACCACTTCCAGTACTTATCAGCTGCTGTATGTCCTACAGGAAAACTGGAGATTTTTTTAATAGAAGTAAATTACAAGTTTCTGGTAACAGTTGATTTGAAAGAAAAATATTTTCTGTGAACAGCCCCTTTAAATTGGATAGGGCCTGTGGTAATCCCCAAAGGGATTCATCTGCAGCTGATTTTGAGATTTTGAAGACCTGTCTGTGCCTCAGAGGAACGAAAAGTGTTAGGTCCAATTGTCAATAAGTACGAGAAGGTTCTGAACATTGAGTTCTTAGAGATGGAGCAGGAATTCGGGTCTGCTTTTTTTTTTTTCTTCAAAAGAGTCAGGGAGAAGATAGCTGAACATAATCGCACCTACCTGCCTGGCTCCAGCACTGGGGTCTGCTGTCCCCCGCTCTGGTTCCTGGTCCCCCAGCGGCTTCCTGGTCTTATTAGTTACCGAGGTTGTGATATATCAGCTTCACTAAGGCAGTCGGCCTCCAAGGGACCAGGAATCAGAGTGGGGGACAGAGGACCCCAGCGCTGGAGCCAGAGAGGTATGTGCATGTTGTCATTTGTTTCTATTCAAAGACAGGTAGCAGAAGGTAGAAAAAAAGCACTTTATGTGCATCTCCCGTTATATAACTTTTGAGGGGCAATACAATACTTAAATATTTTTGCTGGACTTCTCCTTAAATCATCATAAGCCAGTCTTAAATTAAGCCCCGTTTCCTTTTTTTCTGGCCCGATTTAACAAAAGGCGAAACCCTCTTCGTAAATCCATCCGGCCCTGTACCTGGCCTAACAAATCTGTGCCGGTCCGTTGTATCATGATTTAGGCCTCAGAGTGGGAGTAAATCATGATAAATCTGGTGCGGGAGGAGGTCTACTTTAAAAGAAATAACCCTCCATTCTTTAGCCAGGTTTCCTGGGGCATAGGAAAAATCTGTGGTGACTGGAACCAGAGAAAACCCTCTTTAGATTTGGCTGGATTATCAGGTAATCACAGTACTGGAAGTTCCATAGGGCTCCATTATAATACTATTGACCGCTACTTTAGCAGTAAGACTGAGATGAAGAGGCAGAGCGTGCGCTGCTGAGGGCGTCTGCCCCTTCATTCTAATGATTCAGCACCTGGACCGATACAACCCTCTGTCATGACGCTATGAAGTTTAAATGATCCATACGCTTTAACCACATTTACACCCCATGTATCAATGATATTCGGTAGTTTTCATCCCACCTGACAAGTAAACACATAAAATCCAAATCATACCTGGAATATATGTGGCACAAAGCATAGTCAGAAACATAACAAAATGTCTTCTAGTCTCCAAACAGCAATCTGGTGCACATCTGTAAGAAAAACAAATGAAAAGATGTAAAGATACAAAGAAACAATTAGGTCTTGTCTACACAAAGATAACAAAACTACAGAACCCCCATGTCAGCACTACAGCGGATATATAAACCTCCATAGACCTGACCCGTACTCATGCACACTAGTTTTTCCTGACCTTTAATCCTAGTCCACATCGCCTCTCCGGTCACTCAGGGTCCCTACTAGGTGTAAGTGGCGTTTACCAGAAAACTAAAGAATGATTTCTGCTGCTTTTATTTCTATTTCTATTTTCTTTGATTTTAAAGAAAGACAATTTTATACAGGTATATATATCACATATGCAGAAACTAAGCGTATGTGCTGATGGTGCAGAGAACAGCACATAGAGTATTAGGGAGACAACATGAAAGGCTTAGAAGTGGGCACCCCAGAGTGTTTATGGCCATGAAACAGAAATAAATTATAAATGGAAGTTTAATAGAATTTAAAAAGGAGTTTATTTAAAAGGGAACGAATCAGCCCAATTGGGCTGATGTGGTTCCCCGGAGCGTTGTATGAAGCTCCTGTGCAGTCCTGCGGCAGCAGATGCTTTATACTGGAGAAAATGAAGTTGCATTATGCGGGCGGGCGGCGGGGAGAGGTGACAGGTTGCTCCCCGCCCGTGAGTCTCACCGCTCTCTGTCAGTGACAGGCAGAGAGGCCAATACTGGGCCTCTCTGTCAATAATCCCCGTCGAGTGTGCTGTCAATTCTTTGGGCGGATGGCGGAATTCACGTGCAAATATCGAGTCTATGGGACAGGTGCAGAGGCTGTGTGACGTCTCCGCGTGTGTTCAGCAGTGTGCACGTATTATTACAGCCACAGAATTGCATAATCATGATTTGCCCCACACACCACCACAAGGAGAGGGGATAACATTTAACATTTTGCAAAAAAAAAAAAACACAAAAAAAACTTTATGCCATACAGCTGTATACACTTCAGTAAGAAGTCACTGCACAAAATATATAAAAAGGTCAGAGGGTATTAGTTTAATTAAATTGTGTAAAGGCTCCCTTACACTTCCTTCCATACTTATTATGTATTCAGTCTCCTTCCCCAGTTCTGAGCTGCTGCTTTCTGCTAAAAACACAAAAACCTGTGTGAGAGCCTTACTCTGTCTCCTCCTCCTCCCTTCTGAAACAGCTGATGTAAACAAGTCCCTGGCATGCTGTATCTGCAACATTGCAGCTCCTTTGTAATGCTGGGAGGGTTATTCTGAGGTTAAACTGCTAATTAACTCACTATGATAAATCCTTCCAGCATTACAAAGAAGCTACAATTTTGCAGATACTGCCTGGCAGGGACTTGTTTACATCAGCTGTCTCAGAAGGGAGGGGGAGACCGAGAGATAAGCTCACACACAGGTTTTTGTCTCTTAAGCAGAATGCAGCAGCTGAGAACTGGGGGAAGGAGACTGAATAGATAATAACAAGTATGGAAGGAATTGTAAGTCTCACCATGGACAGAAACATAATCAAAAGTTATGTTTGAGTGGAATACCCCTTTAAGAAACTGATGTCTATATCAAACAACCCTTTTAAGGCAACGCACACAGATCTGTCCCCCAAGAAACCTCTTCCCCCTTTACAGGACGTAGAAATATTAATACTCCAAGATAATTCTACGTAAACATTTCAACATTTCCTTCCACTGCTGACAGACTAGAAAAGACACCTCAGCTTTAAAGGGGTAGTCCACCCAAAAAAAATTTCTTTCAAATCAACTGGTGCCATAAAGTGCCAGAGATTTGTAATTCACTTCTATTAAAAAATCTTAAGTCTTCCAGTACTTATCAGCTGCTGTGTGTCCAGCAGGAAGTGGTGTTTTCTTTCCTGTCTGACCCAGTGCTCTCTGTTACCTCCTCTGTCCATGTCAGGAACCGTCCAAACCAGGAGAAAATCCCCATAGAAAACCTCTCCTGCTCTCCAGACTGGAAATAATACAACTTCCTGTTGGGCATACAGCAGCTGATAAGTACTGGAAGGCTTGAGATTTTTTAATAGAAGTAAATTACAAATCTCTGGCACTTCATGGTAGCAGTTGATTTGAAAGAAAAAATTTTTTGGTGGACTACCCCTTTAAAGTGGATGAAAGCTCCTGGGTCAGCGAGTGTCCGTGACGGAGATAAGAATGCGGCACTTCAAGAACGGCCAGTGATGCAGGCAGAAGTGTGATCATCCACACGAGGAAGAAATGAAACATGTCACACACAACAAACTGATCTATGACGGCAGGAAATACAGGAGGAGTTACGTAACACACCAGCTACGAGCAGCCGAGATGGACGGCAGATACAGAGGAGCACCGGCTGCACAAGTGGTGGACGTCATCAGGGAGGGGGTCTGCTCGGTCACCCCAAGTTTTTCGCAAGGGAGTTGAGTAGTTTATCATTAGCATAATGGGAAGGACGATGCCGGCTCTGGGGGAGGTGACAGGAAAGTCCGTGCAGTCAGTCTTCTATACATTGCCATCTTATAATATATAGTGGTATCTCTGTCCTGGAAGTGAATTGGTTCTGGAAGGCTGAGAGCAGAGCAGGGTCCTCCCATAGGAAATAATGTGATTGTGTTTAATTGGCTCCAGCACCAACCAATAATTACCTATAGAACCCATATATTACATTGTATAGTGCCCAGTATAATCCCTACAGTACAGAGCAGCACTATATACTGTACAGGACATTACAGAGCGGCACTATATACTGTACAGGACATTACAGAGCAGCACTATATACTGTACATTACAGAGCGGCACTATATACTGTACAGGACATTACAGAGCAGCACTATATACTGTACATTACAGAGCGGCACTATATACTGTACAGGACACTACAGAGCAGCACTATATACTGTACATTACAGAGCGGCACTATATACTGTACAGGACACTACAGAGCAGCACTATATACTGTACAGGACACTACAGAGCAGCACTATATACTGTACAGGACATTACAGAGCAGCACTATATACTGTACAGGACATTACAGAGCAGCACTATATACTGTACATTACAGAGCGGCACTATATACTGTACAGGACACTACAGAGCAGCACTATATACTGTACATTACAGAGCGGCACTATATACTGTACAGGACACTACAGAGCAGCACTATATACTGTACATGATATTATATACAAGAAATATCCGACAAAACCAGCAATTATAGTGCAGCGGTCACCAACTCCTCACTCTGTATAGTGCCCCCCACCCCAGCACTGTACAGGATGGGAGATGGTGGTGCACTGCCTGTACTACTACTGTACTGTATATGCACTCCAGCAGTCTTATACAGTACAGGATGGGAGATGGTGGTGCACTGACTGTACTACTACTGTACTGTATATGCACTCCAGCAGTCTCATACAGTGCTAAACTCACTCGGTACAATCCATCATGCACGCTTTGAGTACCGAGCAAAGTTTTAATTCAGAATATTACTTCCGGGTAACTTTTCCTTCAAATACCAAACAGTTCGAATACAGATACATTTGAACACTGAGGTATTACTGTATTTCAAGACTGAGGGACACAAGAGTGTTTGAGAAAGGAAGCAAAGTTTCATTGAAAATATTGTTTTAAGGACCAAGGTACTACACTGTGTGATTATGATATATATATATATGCAAAAAAGGGGTCCGTGGAGCCTCAGTTACGAGTCTCAAAACACGGGAATAGCCAGATATCCCTCTCTCCAGAGAAGGAAGCCCATTGCCAAGGGGTGCCTCCTAGTGGGGAGAGCACCAAACCACCCTGATACGTAGTCCCTCAGGTCCTACCTCTGTTGCGAGCTTTAGGACCTAAATAGGGAAACACCAGGGTCCACGGACCCCTTTTTTGCATATTTAAATTTTGTATGGGACAATCAATGGAGACTCGTAAATGAGTACTCCATTGGAATTTTTCACTGTTCTCCCTGAGTTCAGTGACTGTTGTGATATATATATATATATACATACACACACACACACACACACACACACACACACACACATATATACACATACATACATTATATATATATATATATATATATATATATATATATATATATATATATATATATATATACATACACACACACTCAGCATATCCCTAATCATACCACCAGCATTATCACCACCACTAACGCTCGGCTGCACTTTGCCATTTATAAATACAGAACGTGTCCTTACTACTATAAACCTGAGCTGCTACTTATCAATCCAGGTGAATAGGATCCGAGCGTTTAACACGTTACTGCTACTCAATTCATCAAGTTGGCAGGAGAACACGTCCTGAGAACATGGAGGCCTGTACAGTCCTGCTGGGAGGAGGAGGAGGATTCAGCAGAGCAGGCGGCGGTGTCAGTGAGCTGCAGGCGCTTCCATCTTACTTATCCTGGACTGTAACTTTTAGGGGCGTCTACAAAAAGATTACCATGGAGCAAAAGGGTAAACTGCAGGCCGCATTGGAGGCGATGTAAGAGCGTTACCTGCACCAGCACCAAACCAAGGTCAAAAAGAATAATAAAACGCAAGTTTATTTATAAGCTGCTATAGGTTATCGTCAGAACACTTATACCACCCAACGACGTCCATTCTGTTGACATGCCACCTAGATAATTAAAGGGGTATTCCGATTAGGCAATATATATGTTGCATGATCCCCCTTCCTGGAGATTAAAGTGATAATATCGGCACCATTCATAAGCGTATATTCTGGACATTTCATATCTTACTGTATAAAGGATTTCTTGGTGGTCTCTCCGCATGATAACGCATGTTATTGGTAATGGACAGTGCTGTAGGGGCGGGGCTTAACAGCCATGGTGCCCCATATATCTGCCCTGCCCCCTCCGTGACATCATCAGCGTCTACTCTCCACCCTCTCTGCAGCCACTGGAATGGACCGACCTAGGGGATGGGGCCTAGGTTGGTTCATTTAAATGGCTGCGGACGGGGTGGGGCCTAGACGCAGATGACATCAGGGAGAGGAAGGGCCTATTGCACAGATGTGGGCAAAGATATGGGGCACCAGGTGTGAGCTTTTCTCTGTCTCTGTCTCCCCCTCCTCCCCTCCCAAGATGGCTGACTTATACAGTGACCGTTTCTTCACTCTGTAGAGAAGAAGGGTTAATCACAGTAAGGTTACAAATAACTTTAACTCTTATTACACTGTGCGAAGCCTGGAGGGTAAACAGCCGACCAGGGACATTGTTTACATCAGCCGGATCAAAAGGGATGGGGGAGGTGGGGGAGACAGAGAGAAAGGCTCACACACAGATTTCTGTTTCTTTACCAGAAAGCAGCAGCTCAGACCTGAGGGAAGGAGACAGATAAGGTAACAACATCTCTCCCCTCCAAAATCATCAGATTGCAGTGACATAAGGATGTCTACAGTAATACTTAAAGAGTCACTGTCGTATTTTTTTTTTTTTTTTTTTTTTTGCAGAAATCAATAGTCCAGGCGATTTTAAGAAACTTTGTAATTGGGTTTATTAGGCAAATCTGCCATTATCTGCATGTAAAAAGCCTTTTCCCAGGTCCCCCCCTCCTTCCTCTTTTTCATCCACTCTGAAAAATCAGAAAATTGTGACTTGTTGCAGGAGACGTCCCCTGTCTGTTCCTATAGAGAGGGGAGGGGGGAGGAGGAAGGAGGGAGCTAGCCCGCAGTAGAAAGCAGATAACAGAGGATTACAGGCACAGAGCTGGGTGACAGCTGTAATCCGAGCTCAGACAGGTCACTGGTGACTGTCACAGGAGATATCCCGTGAGGGATTTGTAGATTAACTCTTTGTTGTCCTGTTTTGGTCTTTTCTTTAGCTCTCTCCATAGGAGAACAATGAAGACAGGGGGGAGAGCTTCAAACTGCTTTTTCATGATAAAAATGCATTTTTCGGATAATAAACCCAATTACAAAGTTTCTTAAAATCGCCTGGACTATTGATTTCTGCAAAAAAAAAAAAAAATTCACGACAGTGACACTTTAACACCAGGCTCACACTGAAAGACCTTTGACCCTGCCCTAATGGTGCAATTACACACAGATTTAGGCCGGGTTCACACTACATTTTTGCAATCTTTTTTTGCAAAAAACGGAAGCATTTGTGTGCATCCGTTTTGATTCGTTTTTCCATTGGTTTCCGTTGTGAAAGAAAACTGGATCAAAATGGATGCGTTTTTTTTTAACATACACAAAAATGTAGCTGACCCTACTCTTGTGTCAGTTAAAAAAAAAAAAAAAAAGAATCTGTTTTGATCCTTTTTTTTTTTTTTTTTTTTTTTACAATGGAAGTCAATGGAAAGACGGATCAAAATGGATGCACACAAATGTATCAGTTTTTTTTGCAAAAAAACTGATTGCAAAAACAGACTGCAAAAACGTAGTGTGAACCCAGCCTTATCTGACAGATTTTTTAAAGCTAATTCCAGAAACAGAAACAGGAAAACAGGTCATTAAGAAAAAACTGAGAGGCCTGATGGAGATATTTTTTTGATAGATAGATAGAAGGTCCCGTCTCCGCCAGATGTACAGGAGGGGAGGGGAGGGGAAAGAGCGGCGCCCCATAGAGATGAATGGGAAAATCTCCTCACTGCACACAGGTGATATAATTAGCTGCAGCTCACCAGCAGTAATGGCAGTTGGAGCCTTAGCAACCAATAGGATTACTGCTTTCATTTTCACAGGGAGCAATGGTTGCTAGGGAAGCTGCCTCACAACATCCACAGTAATAACTGGTAGACCCCCTACTCCATCTATACAGTACATATATATATACAGGGCCCCCTACTCCATCTATACAACACATGTATATACAGGGCCCCCTACTCCATCTATACAGTACATGTATATACAGGGCCCTCTACTCCATCTATACAGTACATGTATATACAGGGCACTACAGGTATACCAAACTGACTGGGTAACACTGCCACACCAGACCTGACCAATACCGCCATACTGTGCTGGATAACACCGCCATACTGTGCTGGATAACACCGCCATACCAGACCTGACCAATACCGCCATACTGTGCTGGATAACACCTCCATACCAGACCTGACCAATACCGCCATACTGTGCTGGATAACACAGCCATACCAGACCTGACCAATACCGCCATACCAGACCTGACCAATACCGCCATACTGTGCTGGATAACACTGTCATAACACGCCTGACCAATACCGCCACACTGTGACTGGATAACACCTCCATACCAGACCTGACCAATACCGCCATATTGTGACTGGATAACACTGCCATACCAGACCTGACCAATACCGCCACACTGTGACTGGATAACACCGCAATACCAGACCTGACCAATACCGCCAAACTGTCATTGGGTAACACCGCCACACCAGACCTGACCAATAC
The DNA here is from genome assembly GCF_027789765.1 of Dendropsophus ebraccatus. NCBI lineage: Eukaryota > Metazoa > Chordata > Amphibia > Anura > Hylidae > Dendropsophus > Dendropsophus ebraccatus. The sequence goes on along the minus strand of NC_091456.1, from coordinate 5,168,293 downwards.
CACCATACTGTGCTGGATAACACTGTCATAATACGCCTGACCAATACCGCCACACTGTGACTGGATAACACCGCCATACCAGACTTGCCCAATACCGCCATACTGTGCTGGATAACACTGCTATACCAGACCTGACCAATACCGCCATACTGTAATGGATAACACTGTCATACCACACCTGACCAATACCACCATACTATGACTTGAAAAAACTGCTATACCAGACCTGACCAATACCGCCATACTGTAATGGATAACACTGTCATACCACACCTGACCAATACCGCCATACTGTGACTGGATAACACTGCCATACCAGACCTGACCAATACTGCCACACTGTGACTAGATAACACCACTATACCAGACCTGACCAATACCGCCATACTGTGCTGGATAACTGCACCATACCAGACCTGACCAATACTGCCATACTGTGACTGGATAACACTGTCATACCAGACCTGACCAATACCGCCATACTGTGCTGGATAACTGCACCATACCAGACCTGACCAATACCGCCATACTGTGACTGGATAACACTGTCATACCAGACCTGACCAATACCGCCATACTGTGCTGGATAACTGCACCATACCAGACCTGACCAATACTGCCATACTGTGACTGGATAACACTGTCATACCAGACCTGACCAATACCGCCATACCGTGACTGGATAACATTGCCACACCAGACCTGACCAATACTACCATACTGTGACTGGGTAACACTGTCATAACACACCTGACCAATACCACCATACTATGACTGGAAAAAAACTGCTATACCAGACCTGACCAATACCGCCATACTGTAATGGATAACACTGTCACACCACACCTGACCAATACCGCCATACTGTGACTGGATAACACTGCCATACCAGACCTGACCAATACTGCCATACTGTGACTGGATAACACCACTATACCAGACCAATACCACCATACCCCCCTCGAAAAGACACCAGATTTTCTGGCAAGTCTGAACGGGAGGGTACTGCCCCTCTGCAAGGTGCTACCCTACGCACCAGACCATGGGTGCCTATTGGTAAATACGACCCTGCAGGTATACAGGACACTGACACTTTATACCCGGGCAGCGCCGGGTACATTTTTTATATATATATATATGTATATATATATATATATATATATATATATATATATATATATATATATACACACACACACACATACATACACATACACACATATATATATTTTATGTATACATACATACACAAAAAAGCAGACATAGGCTTCAGTCACAGGTCCATGAGGACCATATATCTGTGTCCACGCTTTTTAGTCCTTTCATATCCATCTGTATTTTGTGCAGATCTATAACAGTGGAATTGGGTATACACTTCATATGCTTTAAATTTAAATTGTATTAAAAAAATTTAAAAAATCCTAGAGCCTTTTTGTTGTAGACGTTCCATCTTATTGTACGCCATGTCATGTTCCCCTTTCCACACTGTCCCACTTCTGCTGAGCTATAATTTGATATAAATAAAGTACGGCTCATCCCTCGCTCACAGTACTTTGCAATTAAGCTGGAAAGAGGAGCCCCCTCCTCCCCGCTGTGGTATCCTGCCAAACATTGCTATACAGCAGCAGCAGCATGAAGCCTAACCTTATGGTTACCTCGGCATTCCGCTGGGTTACAATGCCTGTCATGTTACAGCATATACTGTACTCTGACACGTGCAGAATTTGGGCGTTTTCAGTCTTTGGACAAGTTGAACTATCATACAGCCTGCACGGCAAACATCACTGCACGCTGCTTTCTGGCTTCCTCATGTGCAGCTTAGTCTAGGATTGATTTCTGGCTGAATGGTTTCATGTTTTGCCCTTGGATATAACATAGGTCCGGCCTGTTCTCATTACATAGCGACGTCATGTAGATAGCAGTGCAGTGTGCAGACAGAGTGCTTAGACTCCATAATACAGGCTCTGTACTGCTATACATTGCCCCTCCATGCAGTCACCTAGAGCAAAGCTTCTGGGGAGGAATTGCTGCATAATAGATATATATATATATTTAAATATCTAACAGACGTGTGCAAAATCATAGACCAAAATAGTATTCCAGGTGACCATACCTGCCAACAGTCCTGATTTCACAGGAATAATCCAGTGACTCGGCCCACAAAAATGGGTGTTGCAGGGGTGGGCCTTAAAGGGGTAATTCGGCAAAAATCGACTAGTTATATAGGTTTGTAATTTATTTCTATTTAAAAATCTCCAGTCTTCCAGTACTTATCAGCTTCTGTATGTCCTGCAGGAAGTGGTGTATTCTCTCCAGTCTGACACAGTGCTCTCTGTTGCCACCTCTGTCCATGTCAGGAACTGTCCAGAGCAGGAGAGGTTTTTTTTATGGGAATTTGTTACTGCTCTGAACAGTTCCTGAGCATCCACAAAAATATGGATCCCAGTGTTCTTTTGGTGTGTCCGTGGAGGGATTTCAGTCCACACTTGGGTGGTACAGATCACAGCCCTGTACACAACTACGAATGTCTGCATGGGGTCATTGAAATACATTGATCTCATTTTCTGTCGGCAATTGCGGACAGAATGGCTGATGTGTGAATAGGGCCCTAAAAAGAAAAAAAGGAGGTGAATACCTAAATGTACAAATATACGTCATATAGAGATCTTTAACCCCTAATAATAAAGCACAATCCACTTAACCAGTCCTGCTAATCCTATGGACAGCTCTGAGGTTCTCTCCGTCTGGGCCTGACGGCTGGGACATCATCTATTCTGCTGGCTGTGGATGGTTTCTTAGCCAGTGGTTAGAGGTCAGCTTATGTAACCGCTTACATAAAACTGCAGCACACTCACTGGCAGAAAATTTCTTGAGTTGACACGTATTCTCGCACTAAAGTTTTACATTAAACATAAATAAGGCAATCCACCACGATCCCTGGGACACCACATGTACACAGCAAAGCCAGCAGCTAGAGAGGAGCTCAACTGGAGCGCACTGGAGTCCGATCATACGACGTTTGAAGAAGCTGGATGCATCCACCAGAACTTTCTACGGTGGCATCCAGCTGACTTTTACCTTGAACTTTAAGGGTGCGTTCACACGTACAGGACCTGCAGCAGATGTGTTGCAGATTTGATGGCGCAGATTTGAATCTGCAGCAGATTTGATGGTCCAGAGTTACTTTGCATTGAATCTGCAACTTCAAATCTGCTGCAGATCCTTTACGTGTGAACGCACCCTTAAGGATCACAGTCGTTACAAAAAAACACAGACGTCGTACAGACACGTCAAAAGTTTTAAACAGTCCAGGTGCACTCTTCATTATAAAAAAAAAAAAAAAAGTCTCATGCTTATGGCCCTATTCCACGGGTCGTTTAGAGGAGCAATATCGTTCGTATTCGGCCGATATCAGCCGCTACGAACGATATTCGTCCCGTGGAATAGAGTGCAATGATCGTTGCAGTCGCTCGTTTTTCAACATGTTGAAAAACAAGCGACTGATATAGCAGCGATCTGCTGCTGTCGCTCCGTTGAATAGGAGCATCGGCAGCAGATGCTGCTATATCCTATGGGCTGCCCAGACGATCAGCGATCACCCGGGCAGCCCCCCCAGCAGCTCCCCGCCGCCCCTCCCACACTCACCCGCTCGCTGCAGCCGCGTTGAGTAGCCTGGATTCCTTAGTGTGCACTGACCCTTACAATGGAGCTCGATTGTGCCCAAGTCTTTTTTCTAACTCAGAGCGGGGGAGAGGACGTGCTGACGGCATGTCTTCTCCCGACTCGTTTTCCCCATCGGTCTGGGTGTGAACAATCAGACCTGGACCAAACTGGACCTGGACAGTTTACAGTGACACGTTAAAACTTTTTTTTAATGTAATTCCAGCTAAAGAACTGCTGAAGTGCAGGATTCCTCAGATCTTCCGGGACTCTCCAAGTTCCTATACTCTGCTCAGCTTCTTATAACTACAAGACCTGCAACTGAGCATGTGCAACCAGCAAGCTTTTTCTTTCGAATTAACTGGTATCAAACTATAGATTTGTAATTTACTTTATTAAAAAAAATCTCAGGCCTTCCCATACATGCTTATGGCCCTATTCCACGGGTCGTTTAGAGGAGCAATATCGTTCGTATTCGGCCGATATCAGCCGCTACGAACGATATTCGTCCCGTGGAATAGAGTGCAACGATCAGCCGACATCGTTCATGTCGGCTGATCGTTGCAGTCGCTCGTTTTTCAACATGTTGAAAAACAAGCGACTGATATAGCAGCGATCTGCTGCTGTCGCTCCGTTGAATAGGAGCATCGGCAGCAGATGCTGCTATATCCTATGGGCTGCCCAGACGATCAGCGATCACCCGGGCAGCCCCCCCAGCAGCTCCCCGCCGCCCCTCCCGCACTCACCCGCTCGCTGCAGCCGCGTTGAGTAGCGGCGGCAGCGAGCGGGGAACGAGGAGCAAACGAGCGCTAATAGCGCTTGTTTGCTCCTCCAAACGACTCGTGGAATAGGGCCATTAGTGTATGTGCACACTAAGGAATCCGGGCAGGTCCATTCTTCAGGCGGAGGGCGGAATCTACCTGACCATAGAATGGAGTCTATGGCACGAGCTGCAGGATCCGCCTGGATTCCTTAGTGTGCACTGACCCTTAGGGCCCTATTCCACTGGACGATTATCGTTCAGATTATCGTTAAATCGTTCGAATCTAAACGATAATCGTTCGGTTGAAATGCAGTTAACGATTAACGACCGAACGAGAAATCGTTGATCGCTTTATAAGACCTGGACCTATTTTTATCGTTGCTCGTTCGCAAATCGTTCGCGTTGAATAAGACATCGTTCGGTCGTTCGCAATAGATACGAATGCAATAGCGAATAAATAGCGAAGAAAAAACGATCGCAATTACGATCATAAGTAACGATTATCGTTCAATGGAAATGAGTGAACGTTTTCAGGTCTTTCGCAATAGTGGTCGTTTGCGATCGTTAATCGTTAATGATATGCAAACGATAATCGTCCAGTGGAATAGGGCCCTTACAATGGAGCTCGATTGTGCCCAAGTCTTTTTTCTAACTCAGAGCGGGGGAGAGGACGTGCTGACGGCATGTCTTCTCCCGACTCGTTTTCCCCATCGGTCTGGGTGTGAACAATCAGACCTGGACCAAACTGGACCTGGACAGTTTACAGTGACACGTTAAAACTTTTTTTAATGTAATTCCAGCTAAAGAACTGCTGAAGTGCAGGATTCCTCAGATCTTCTGGGACTCTCCAAGTTCCTATACTCTGCTCAGCTTCTTATAACTACAAGACCTGCAACTGAGCATGTGCAACCAGCAAGCTTTTTCTTTCGAATTAACTGGTATCAAACTATAGATTTGTAATTTACTTTATTAAAAAAAATCTCAGGCCTTCCCATACTGCGGTATGTCCTGCAGGAAGTGGTGTATTCTCTCCAGTCTGACACAGTGATCTCTGCTGACATCTCTGGCCGAGAGTTTTTATAAGAATCCCCATAGAAAACCTCTTCTGCTCTGGACAGTTCCTGTCTCGGCCAGAGGTGGCAGCAGAGAGCACTGTGTCAGACTGGAAAAAAAAAACACAAAAACATTTCCTTCAGGACATACAGCACCTAAAAAGTATGGGAAGACCTGAGATTTTTTTTTAATGGAAGTAAATTACAAATCTATATAACTTTCTGACACCAGTCGATTTAAAAAAAAGATTTTCGCTGGACAACCCCTTTAACCCCATGTAACCAGCTATAAACATTACATTCTGGGCCACTAAGTGGTTAGGTATAATGTGGGAAACTACTGAAGATATTTAATTACAATATATTATAGATTTCTACTTTGTACTGCACACTTGCAATAGGTCAGGTTTTGTATGCTAGAATAACCCTTTATTTCCAGCAACCAATATGCTAATAAGGTCACAAACAATTGCAGATGGTGTGTGCATGTGTTATGTATTATGCTTTACATTGGGCATTTTCAGGGAATCTGTATTGATCTCAGGGGCTATAGGATAAAGTCCTGCCAGGACTGGCTGTAGTGGTCACAGAGCAGATATCTCCATTGTCGGCTCCTGAAGAGACAGGATTCGGAGTAAGGGTACTATTACACAAAACGATTCAACGATCAACGATCTCAAACGACCGATATTGCGAACAACCCGAAAACGTTCGCCCAATTACACTTAACGATAATCGTAACTTATGATCTTTCTTGCGGTCATCTTGTTGTAGCTATTGCGTTCTTCGCTACTGCTATTTCTATGCAAGCGATTTACGAACTGTCAACGATAAAAATCAGTCCAAATTCTATTAAACGACTATTTCTTGTTTAATCGTTGTCCGTTATTACACTAAAAGATTATCGTTCCAATACAAATGATTAACGATTTTTCAAACGATAACTGTCCTGTGTAATACCACGCTTACTGATAATCTACTAGATCATTGTGAAGGGTTGGATTATCTTGTCACCCTGGATGAAGGTGTTGCTGTTGTAATACGAGGACTTCCATAAAGCAGCTATCATCCACATAAGGACCGAGCCATCATGTCCGTACAGATACTCGCCCCATGAGCAGGATGAGTAGGGGGAAAAGAATAAAACATGTTCATAGCTGACAAAACTGATCGTTCATACATAAAAAATGTGAACAACTGCCCATGCATGCATGAAAGTATATTGTTCCGCATGTTAGGTTAAAAAAAAAAAAAAAAAAAAGAAGTCTTGTGGAATGGAGGAATAGCCCTATCTTGGGCAACTGCTTATAGGTGATCAACTTATGTAACGTCCTTCTGGAGATAAACAGCCCAACCTGATCCACCCACCGTCTTAAAGGGGTCATCCGGCCTTACAAAAGCGAAGTCATTCTCCTCCAGAAACAACAGCACTCTCGTCCTTAGGCCCGGTGGGGGGATTAGCAGCTCAGTTCAGTTTAAGTGAATTGTAATACCCGACACAGCCTGGGCCAGGGGTGGCGCTGCTTTCAAAAGAAAGTAGCTGTGCTTTCCGTAATTTTTAATAACTCCTTTAAGTTTAACATTACACACAGAAGCTTATGGTACCCCACTTACACATGTGACATGATGGGAGCAATGACTGCCTCCACTACAGACAAATTTCACACCTTTTGTCACAACTCCACTGCAGCATCCCCCATGACTACTGTTTCTTCAGTGGCCCCAGAGTCCCTGCTGCTCGCCACTTCCAGTAGCCTGGGCCCCCCAATTTGTTGTGTAGCGTCAAGGCACTGCAGACGAGCACCGATCTCGCTGATCTGCGCTCGTTTCTCTAAAACGATGGCCCAATCAGTAAACAATGACCGATCTGCTAGATCACCTGTCACTTATTGAGCCTATTACATGGCTCGTCTATTGTGCAGCAAGAGCTATACATACCGTCAGTGATGTCCGTGCAGCCCTTGCCTTTTAGTGTAAACTAATAAAGTACAGTATATACATACCTCTCCATGCTCCCTGGGGTCTTCCATGCTTCTGTCCACAGCCGCAGGAAGAACTGCAAAACCAGTTTATGGGTCTGTTCACACTATGGAATTGGCTCAGACATGACAATTCTTTGAGCGGAGAGGTGCAGAGACACACGAGGCCTCACAATGAAACACATAGCAGACAGGATTCGTTGCCGAAAGGGGTTCCGCATGGAATTTCGGCGCAGATTCTGTAGTGTGAACAGGCCCTATGAAGTGACAGTCCACTAAGCCAATCACTGACTTCGGCACTGTCCTATTTCAGCCAGCGATTGGCTGAGCAGTCACTTCATAGATCAGCTCTGCAGTACCGGGGAGCGTGGAGAGGTATATACTTATTTTCTTTAAAGATTCAGTCATCGGCCAAGGATTTTAGGTCAGGAGCAAAAGACACAGTCAGCAAATGATCGTTCTCATCAGCTGATCGTTGTCTTTATCACACAAAGCCATAATGCAACGGATCGACCCAATTCGGCAGATTATCGCTCCAGTAGGCTCCTAAGCCAAGCAGCTGCTTCAATCTAGGGGCTATCAAGGAAAGAGAGATACTTTGATGTAAAAACAGCACCACCCTGTCCTCAGGTTGTGTGTGTTACAATCCAGCTTTATTTGCTTCAAAGGAGCTAAGCAAAATCCCACATGCCGCTGTTTCCGAAAGGCGGCGCACATGTTTTCTAAGCTTGGTAAATTAAGAAGAGATTTCATGACTTTAGGTCAACCTAAACCAGACCTACTCAAACATTCTCCAGTCAGTCCTCCACTAACCAAACCATGGGAATGTTTGGGACCAGCCAGCTAACAAATACTATGAAGACACCATATTACCGCCAACAGTTCACACCATACTTCTCCAGCAGCAGCAAACACAATGTAGCATCACTGGCAGCAATGTAATACCCACTCCTGACTGGCAAACCAGTGGTAAATATAAGTATACAGATGTAGCAGATAATCCTCCGGATAGGCCATCTCTATGAGATTAGCGGGATTCCCACCATCAGCTGATGGAAGGGGATGCCGCTCTACTAAAATAAATACCCTACTATTATGTGTTCACAATTGCTAGGCAAACATACGGGTCACCAGGCTGACAAAGAAATGACAAGGCCTGTGAGGTCTAATACTACAGACATAGGCTGGAGTGTATCTAAGTAGATGTAGGTAGGTGTGTGTGTGTGTATACACACACACGTGGTCATTGGGTTTGATGCAGCAAATTTCTCAAAATGGCACACAGACCTTCATAAATCCACTGTGTCCACTGAGAAGACAGTAAGTGTTAGGGTACTATTACACGGCCCCTATCCGGCCGATTATCGTTCCGTGTAATAAAGACAACGATCAGACGATGATCGACGTTATCGGCTGATCGTTGATAAAGGTTCTGACCTATAATTGTCGGGCGCCGAGCGTGCATCGCTACATGTAATAGCGGTGCGTGGCCGGCGCTGACGATTATCAAAGAAGAATACATTACCTGTCCAGGCTGCAGGGCTCCTCCTGCTCTGTGCTTCTCCATGATCCCGCACGCTTCAGGTTCATAGCGGCCTGTCTCAGCTGACAGGCCGCTCAGCCAATCACTGGCCAGGACCGCCGATACAAGGGGGACGGTCTGCATAGCGGGGTCTACAGCCCTGTACTCTGACCCAGGAAGTTTCCCTCACCTTCCAAATCATAGCAGATCCACTTCAGGCTGGGGCTTACATCAGAGGACAGGACTGTGGAGGTAATCTCTTCATAGCTGTAACCCCTCTCTCCCCGGATAGAGAGCACTGCTATACTGTACAGTAACTTACAATATCACATTCAGCTGTTTCTCGTGGTTTGTTTCAACTGTTTTACAGCTTATTCAGAATTTCAAAAATCATTATTTTTGGGGTGTGGAACCAATCGTCTGCATATCAGTAATTTTTGCGGGACAATTTGCTTTGGTATAAGAGTGGATTTGGATTACAAGTACAGTCCCGTAACGAATTATGCTCCTAATCCAAGGCACTACTGTATATATAATTGTTAGCAATGCCTTTAGTGTAAAATAAAAGTATTTACTTAGCTTACCACGTTCCCTGGTGTCCTCAGGCCTTCCTCAGCCTTTACAGCTGCAGCACTGCCTTCTGTTCCCTTCTGGTCTAGTCTCTGCACTGACAGGCCGCTCAGCCAATCACTGGCCACGGTCCAGTCTTGGCTAAGCGGCCTGTCAGTGCAGAGACTAGACCAGAAAGCAACAGAGGGCAGTGCTGCAGCTGGAGAGATTAAGGAACGCCCCAGGACACCGGGGAACACGGTAGGTGAGTAAAAGGTAAAAGTGGGTGGTAAGTGGGTAAAATATTTTTCTTTCAGAATCAACTGGCTTCAGAAAGTTATATAGATAATTTACTACTATTTAAAAATCTCCAGTCTTCCCATACTTATCAGCTGCTGTATGTCTTGCAGTAACTGGTGTATTCTCTCCAGTCTGACACAGTGCTCTCTGCTGCCACCTCTGTCCATGTCAGGAACTGTCCAGCGCAGCAGCAAATCCCCATAGAAAACCTCTCCTGCTCTGGACAGTTCCTGACATGGACAGAGGTGGCAGAAGAGAGCACTGTGTCAGACTGGAGAGAATACACCACTTCCTGCAGGATATACAGCAGCTGATAAGTACTGATAAAGAACTGATATTTTTAAATAGAAGTAAAATTACAAATCTATATAACTTTCTGAAACCAGTAGATTTGAAAGAAAAAGATTTTTCGCTGGAGTGCCCCTTTAATACTTTATTTTACATCAGCCATCAGGGATCTACGCCCAAATATCTTAGGTCGGCTGATCGTTGTCTCTATTACACAAAGTGATAAATCAGCCTGATTTGGTTGATTATCACTCCCTGTATTAGGTCCCTTAGACTAAACCGGAAGATGTACCCATCTACATGTGGACTGGAGCGGATTTGCCCAGCATTTGCAACTTTTAAATGTGCTGTGAGCTGACAATTTAGGATTCAGACTTACAGGGGTACACTTCGGCCACGCTTAGTTTGTACAGAGCTTTGCTGCAGGAAGTGTGACACCACGGTGCGGCTGCGTTCCATTGGGCCATACTGTGCCGTGCCGATCTGCAGAAGGCGTCTCATGCTTCAGGGTGTGTAGCCCTCCTCTTCAGACAGCAGTGTTCCGCACTCTCGGGATACGTCCACCAACAGATCTGACGACAGATTATCTGCCAAAGATTTGAAGCCAAACCCAGGAACAGACTATAATCAGAGATCAGGTCATAAAGGAAAGACTGGATTTATCCTCTTTTAGAATCCACTCCTGGGTTTGGCTTCAAATCGTTGGCAGATAATCTGTCGTCAGATCTGTTGGTGGAATAGGGCCTTTAGAGTGCGGCTCCGTTGTACTCTTCCTTATGTCTGAAATGGAGGGTAGCACAGCCTGAAGCAAGAGACGCCCTCTGCAGCTGACATCACGCCAAAGAATAGCGACACTGGAACATAGCCGTGCCACTTCCAGTGGCAAAGCTCCGTACAAAGTAAGCTTGGCCAGAGTACCACTTTAACTTAAAAAAATGCAAATGCAAAAGGAGTACTTTAAAAGGTTAAGAAAAAAAAATAAGCACATAGCATTGCATACCTGTCTGAAGTGTTCTAAAACTACCAAAAATCCATTTGTTTTGGAGGTCTTAGCTCTGTATTTCATGGCTGTACTTCCTGTTAGTTCTACAAGTCCCAAAGTGCACTGCTGTCCCTTAGCTCTTCCTCACAGTCCTCCCACCCTGCCTACTCCCCTCCCCAAGTACTCTTGCCAGTTCCCCACCCAAAGATGTAGCAGAACATCTTATTTCATTGCAGCACCTGCTGCAGTATTGAGCACAACAAGCAGTAATAACACCTCCTTCTCCCCAAGGTAGTTTTGACACGTGGCATTTTTGCTGCAATTTCCTGTGGTACAAACACTTTAAAAAATGCAATTAGAAGGCCATGTGTGAACACAGCCTTAGATAGAGAAAGATGTAATTACTGTATACTGCCCTTATGTGTATGGAGGGGTCAGGGGAAATGGCTATTACATGTATAGAAGTATATTTAGATTTAGTGGATGTTCACAATGAGGAACTTTAAGCAGAATCCACACAATTTTACACATATGCTTAAAATTCAGCCCTTAAAATTCCGCGCTTATTCTGCCAGCGCTGAAGAGGAGGAAGTTGCAAACAGAAAACTTTCCTCTTCAATTCCTCAGTGTGAACTTAAAAGGGGACCTCCACATAAGGAAAACTTATTTTCTCTTAAAAGTACTTTAAAAGTTATATAGATGTGTCTATACATTGTATTACCATATCTGCACGGTTCTGCCACACTGGTAGCTGATAGAAATCCAGGAAGTGAAGAAAAATGGCCCCTGTGCCAATTCACATTGTCTCCTGTAAATGATGCTAAACGGCAGAGAGGATCAGAGATGGCACTGCCAATCCCAACTGGAGAAAAAACGAGGCATAAACAGTATATTCCATGTAAGAGAATATCAGATAAACTCCTTATTGTGGGGCTCAACTTCAAAGATAAAAGATGCTTGATCATAATATGTGCGTGGAGATGAAAAGAAAAAAAATTAAATTAAATTTAAAAAGTTCTTTATTCCAATATCAGTGTTACAGGTAGAGAATACAGCGTGCTGTGTGGTGTTACAGGTAGAGAATACAGCGTGCTGTGTGGTGTTACAGGTAGAGAATACAGCGTGCTGTGTGGTGTTACAGGTAGAGAATACAGCGCTGTGTGGCGTTACAGGTAGAGAATACAGTGCTGTGTGGTGTTACAGGTAGAGAATACAGCGTACTGTGTGGCGTTACAGGTAGAGAATACAGCGTGCTGTGTGGCGTTACAGGTAGAGAATACAGCGTGCTGTGTGGCGTTACAGGGAGAGAATACAGCGTGCTGTGTGGCGTTACAGGTAGAGAATACAGTGCTGTGTGGCGTTACAGGTAGAGAATACAGTGCTGTGTGGCGTTACAGGTAGAGAATACAGGGTGCTGTGTGGCGTTACAGGTAGAGAATACAGGGTGCTGTGTGGCGTTACAGGTAGAGAATACAGGGTGCTGTGTGGCGTTACAGGTAGAGAATACAGGGTGCTGTGTGGCGTTACAGGTAGAGAATACAGGGTGCTGTGTGGTGTTACAGGTAGAGAATACAGTGTGCTGTGTGGTGTTACAGGTAGAGAATACAGTGTGCTGTGTGGTGTTACAGGTAGAGAATACAGTGTGCTGTGTGGTGTTACAGGTAGAGAATACAGTGTGCTGTGTGGTGTTACAGGTAGAGAATACAGTGTGCTGTGTGGTGTTACAGGTAGAGAATACAGTGTGCTGTGTGGTGTTACAGGTAGAGAATACAGTGTGCTGTGTGGTGTTACAGGTAGAGAATACAGCGCTGTGTGGTGTTACAGGTAGAGAATACAGCGTGCTGTGTGGTGTTACAGGTAGAGAATACAGCGTGCTGTGTGGTGTTACAGGTAGAGAATACAGCGTGCTGTGTGGTGTTACAGGTAGAGAATACAGCGTGCTGTGTGGTGTTACAGGTAGAGAATACAGTGTGCTGTGTGGTGTTACAGGTAGAGAATACAGTGTGCTGTTACAGGTAGAGAATACAGTGCTGTGTGGTGTTACAGGTAGAGAATACAGCGTGCTGTGTGGTGTTACAGGTAGAGAATACAGTGTGCTGTTACAGGTAGAGAATACAGCGTGCTGTGTGGTGTTACAGGTAGAGAATACAGCGTGCTGTGTGGTGTTACAGGTAGAGAATACAGCGTGCTGTGTGGTGTTACAGGTAGAGAATACAGCGTGCTGTGTGGTGTTACAGGTAGTAACAATGTGCTGTGTGGGTTGGACCACAATGAAATGATAAAGTGCTGCAAATAATTCAGTAACACAATGAAACTGCAATGTGTTAACACAGCCTAGATGTTCTGCAACAGATTTGGGCGGGGAATGGGCAGGGTGGGGGACTGTGATGAAAAGCAGAGGGAAAGCATTGCATTCTGGAACCTGTAGTACTATGTACAACTGATAAACCAGGAGGTACAACCACACAATACAGAACAAAAAGCCCCAAAACAAATGGATTTTGGGTAGTTTCATAAATGGGATAGATAGGCAAGTAATGCTATTTGCTTCTGCAGAAGGTTCATTTTTTTTACCTCTACCTGGAGTTCCCCTTAAAGGCCCTATTACACAAAGTGATTATTGGCCGTTATGGCCTATAATTGCTTTGGGCAATACAAGACGATGGTCAGCCAATATGCACAATGTCGGCTGATCGTTGCCTTTCAACAGGCTGAAACACAAACAATCAGCCTGGCAATGATCTGCTGCTGTTGCTCCGTGTAATAGGAGTGGTGGCAGCAGAACACCGCTATCCTCTATGGGCTGCCTGGACGATTTAACGATCACCTGGTCGACGTTCGCTTGTTACTCTGAATCGCCCCATGTAATAGGGGCAATACACTTACTGATGTAACTTTTGCACAAATTACCAGAACTCAGAGTGGACATTCATTGCGTCTTGTGCACATTACCATGTGTGTAGTCATTACTATAATATCTGTGCACATACAAGTGTAGGCCCCTTTAATACTTAGAAGGACTCTAAGCAGCCATGAAACAAAGCAGACATTTTGCCCTGTCATCTTCTAAACAAAATGTGTAGTCACACAGCTGACAGGGTCTAGTAGAATTGTAATTACCAGGAGACTAACATTACAATACATGACGTCCTGGAGAGAAGCAATGCTATGCTTTCAGAAGCTGTCCACCTACAACTCCCTGAAGACGTGCTACACTTTGGCAGTTGTCTCCGTTTTGGGAATGAGTCAGTACATCAGATGGATTTGATACCAATGGAGTAAATGTTTAGCGGCAGCCAATGATACAGCTGTACAGTAAGGGGTTTTTTTTTTGCAAAAATTTGCAGGTGGATTCACTGATGCATGAAGGAGAGCAGCGATATAACATTGCAAACAAGCGGTCAGCAACCTGTGGCCTCCAGCCGCTAAAGAGCAACAGACGGCCGGGACACATTATATCATTCATAATACTACACTTCTTGGACCTATGCCTGTGAGTAAGCGCCCTATTAGACGGGACGGTTATCGTGCCTCTGCCACTGACTGGCTGAGTGGACCTGAAACGTCACATCTCAAGCCAGCGCCAGTGACTAGGAAGCGGCACAATTCGCTGTAATTCCACATTTGATCACTAATCGTTCAGTGTAATTGCACATTGTTAATTTCAGGTTAACAAAAAACTGTTAGTTGTTAAAAAAAAATCACTTCACCTAACAGGACCTTAAAAGACGCAGAATTTACAAGCGGAGTCTGTGTGGCGGATTCCGCTTGAGATTCTGCCTGTCCTATTGCTTTAATGAGATTTCTTGTCTCCACTCACGATTTATTTATTTTATTTTATTTTTTTTGAGTAGGTAAGACTTTTTATGGCTCTTGTGCCAAAATCATCATTAGGTGCAAGTGCCTTGATAAATCTTGCCTACAAAAAGTTGCCTACAAAAGTTTGGCTAAAAAAACAAAACAAAACTATCCTGGGGTAAGAGTGGAGTGATTTTTAGCACAATCACGCCGCATTCTCACATTCTGTGTTACGCACGGAACACGGACGTGGAATGCTTATAACGTAGTCCCTCCTGCCGTCCAGGCAGCACAGTTGATCAGATGCAGGGAGCGCGGGAACTGTATGCATATGTGCTGTGCTGTAATGAAGCAGCCGTGCGGGATTTATACATTTCCCCTGTTCCCAGCATGTTATCGGAACACGGAACGTGTGAATGCAGCCTAACTTAAAAATCGCCCATGATAAATCTCATAAACAACGTAGCCAATATGAAACCACACCCTTCAGTGACAAAAATGCAAAAAAAAAAAAAAAAAAGCAGCCACTGGAAACAGCTCATAAGTAATGCAAATGCCTTTATAAATCTAGTACAATTTTGTAAGCCATGCACAGTATTAGCCAAAGTTATAGCGCACACTCCCAATGGCGCATGTGCTTCTATGTACGGGCATTCAATGTATTGTGTGTGTTCAACGGTTCATAGTTTTCAGATCCGCAATCTGCAAAACTTGCTGACAACCGTAGGCCGTGACTGCGGCGCATAAAAAGCTAGTATTGTTTGCAAATCCGATAAAATACAAAGTAATCATTTTAAACCGTTGTTACTTATTATCACCTTTCCCCTTTTTCCTGATTTGCAAAAAATACGGTTTACGGATGCAATATGGATTATTTTTTTGCGTATGGCGGACAATTGCAGACATCGTATGTGGTCCTGAAAAATTACTGAGGGTGTGAATGCAGCCATAATCTGCTATATGAAAGAGTACAGCTCCATGACCCCTTATACTGCAGGTTCAGGTAGGCAGGAATCTACTACTCACAATAAGGCAAATAACTAGGAATCTACTGCATATATTTTTGTTGCATTACAACTAGTGGCCCAGTGGGCCTATCCCCATACTACATAGTCCTTACATAGGTGACAGGTCTGTTTCTGTTCCTGACCTATCTTAAAGGGGTAGTTCACAAAAAAAATCATTTCAAATCAACTGGTACCAGAAATTTGTAATTTACTACTATTAAAAAATCTTCCAGTAACTATAAGCTGCTGTATGTCCTGCAGGAAGTGGTGTATTCTTTTCAGTCTGAAAGACAGGAGTTTAATACATTCCACTTCCTGACATGGACAGAGATGGCAGCAGAGAGCAATGTGTCAGACTGGAGAGAATACACCACTTCCTGCAGGACATACAGCAGCTCATAAGTAATGGAAGACTGGAGTTTTTTTAACAGAAGTAAACTACAAATCTGTGGAACCAGTTGATTTGAAAGAAATTTATTTTTTGTCAAACATGAGTTTTCCCATTACAACTTATTCCATACACTCACTGACTCTCCATTCTAACCCTTTGGGACTACTGAACATAGCTGAGCACTATACTTGGCCGTGTGTGTGTGTGTGTGTGTGTGTTCACATGGGGTAAACTGATGAGTAAAACTTCATGCAGATGTAACAAGGGAATCCTCAGCAAAGCAGACCTGGGGCAGTAACTCAAAGTGCAATGGCATAAATCCATGCGGAATCCTTGTCAACAACTGACATGTCAACTCTTGAAGTGGACTTTGAATCCTCTTTGGGAATTTTCCACTTAAAAAATTTCCAATTTTCTCACATGGTATATTTTTTTATCCCTAGAAATCAATGGGGCTCAGATTCCAAGCTGATCCCCTTTAGATTCAAGGAGGAAATTAGACTCAAATGACTTTGCCTGCACATACCCCACAGCATACAGCTGCACATTTTATATATCAATTTTCAGATATAAGGGGGGGGGGGGGAACCTACCTCCCAATAGCGTGGGAACAGAGCCTCATACTTTTTAGACACGTTTTTAAAAGGACAGTCATCAGAAAATGACAGTGTATATATTATGTTTTTATGCAAAACACACTTAAGAATTTTTGGAGGCTTTTTATTATTCTCTATTTTTCTATTTATATTATATAATAATCCTGAGATCTTGCAGCCTCTTCATAGGTGACAGAGCGCGCTCAGTAATGTCTCACATTCATCTCGGGGGACAGAGTCTGTCTATTGTTGTCTATGTCCATGAGTCTTGCTGTAAAGAATGTCACTAAATGCTGTTTAGAACAGTCCAGGCGATATGGCTGCCCCATTAAATAAATGAATAAAAAAATGTACAAAACATGAAGTAAAATAAATAAATAAAGTCAGAAAATAGAAACAGATTAGAAAAAAACAACAAGTCTTAGTATCTGACTCTAATCAGTAAAAGAAAATTTAGGTTAAACACTCCCTTTAACACTGGCTAAACTTTTTGCAAAAATGGCAAAAGAAAAAAAAATGCTGCCGCCAGACATTAGCTGTGAGTCAATAGAGTTCTATTGTTTGCCTTACTTGCCGTTTCTTTCTGTGGTGTTTTTAGCTAGTAGATGTATACTTAACTATTTATACAGACTATAAAAATGTTTATAATATATTGTATATATATATTATACATATACACACACACACACACACACTTATTTCTATATACTTTGACCTTTTATCTTTATCTTCCTGAGGATTGCCCGGCTGTGCCCCTGCTCCCCCTTCACCACCTGCTGCTCTGGAACACAAGGTTCTCGATTGTGACCAGTACCGGAGCCGCCGCCATCATTCACTTGAGTGATTCAGAAGACAGGGCAGCCCTGCTGACCAATTCAGAGGATCTATAGAAAGCAGACAATTGCAGGCAGCAGGGTGAGGGCCGCAGCCGCTTCTGCTTTGTGATATCTAATGCTTCTCCATTTAAAACAATCATGGCCAAATGATGACAGACGTGCCTAAAGCGAGCTGACATGTTCTTCTATAGCAATGGGGGGAAACAAAACCAAGAACACCCTCTGTAAAAACATTGTTTTTTTACATACAATACCACAATTATGATTTATAGACATAGTGACAACCGCGGCAAAACACTAAACTGAAAGAAAAAAAAAAAACTGCATAAACAGACAGTCCTGCCGTTTTTTCCCCTCTACAGCTGTCAGACGCCCCACCGTGCACAGGCCCGAGGACAGATTGCAGCCACCACTATGGGAAATCAGAAGAAATCATGAACTAAAAAAACTTTACTTTAGGATTCCAGAGATCTTTTCTACGTCAATTCTGTTTTCTTAAGATTCTGTAGAAGTTAAAGGTCACGTTCAGAGTCCTTTCAAGGTATTTCGCAACTGAAAACTTAGGTATGTCGGGTATTTGCACAAAGCAGTGACAGCTCCCAAACAAACAATACATAAAGTGTCATCTAAGGGCCGGTACACCGAGAAATACTGGTGGAACTCTCGGCTGCAGAATCCTGCCAAACTCGTGTAATACTGCTGAAATATTATCACTTTTTATATTATAGAAAAATGCTTTAATTGGTTTTGCACATAGGCCTATCCCCAAGCGTTTGCTTTGTCCAGTACTGCTGAAAATGTACTAGCACTAAGGAACATGGAGCGCTCAAGACTTGAAGGTTCAGCTCCTTGTGGTTATTGGAAATGTTCCCTCCTCAGAAGGGAGAATCAGAAGTGAAGCAATAGAAGGTGGCGGCCCGGTCCAATGGATCAGACATCTAGTTACATCATGTGGATGTCGGGATCTTGTCTGTTGCTTTCCTGATGGAAAGATGGCACCGCCACATATTAAAAACAACCCCATTAAAAGCAGTACTCCGGTAAAATATTTTTATTTAAAATCAACTTATTTCAGTTATATAGATTAGTTATTTACTTCTATTTAAAAATCTCCAGTATTCCAGAACTTTTTAGCTGCTGTGTATTCTCTCCAGTGTGACACAGCGCTCTCTGCTGCCACCTCTGTCCATGTCAGGAACTGTCCAGAGCAGCAGCAAATCCCCATAGAAAACCTCTCCTGCTCTGGACAGTTCCTGACATGGACAGAGGTGGCAGCAGAGAGCACCGAGTCAGACTGGAGAGAATACACCTATTCCTCCAAGACATACAGCAGCTGATAAGTACTGGGAGACAGGAGTTTAATACATGTGTATAACAAGTCTATATAAACTTTCTGGTGGGGTGAACACCCCATTAAACACCACATCACTGTTGGAAGCTACAAAAAGAAATTAAACATCTTTATTCACGTTTCGTCATATTTAGTCATCTACAGTCGTCATTAAGGGACTTAAGTTAACTAAACTAATAGTCATGCAAACTCTCAATCAGTATATAAACACATATACATACATACATACACACACACATATACACTATGTGTATATATAAATATATATAGAATTTGTTTCCTAATATGTCTAATACTTAGTATACTAATTTGTATTTCTTATTTAGAGGTCACGTCATTCACACACCCCAGGGCTCTTTGCACTTTCACATCCTAACCCAGCGTTAGTCCTTTACCGGTCAGACTACATAGCACTTTATTGGATGAATGGCTTCATACCATTTAGTAAAACAAAGCAGAATCGGTCAGCATGGAGATAAGAGGCTAAACTGTAACCATTGCACAAACATAGCAGAGGTGACTACTCACAAGAACGCCCCCATTCAGCTACATGACTACCGACACAATGATACGCAATGATGCCGGTCCGTATGACTTCTCCCAGAAACCGTTTCCTGATTTACATAACACATTGATAAATCTGGGACAATTTGTCCCAGACGAAAGAGGCCAATTATCGTCTCAGATAGCAACCAATCACAGCTCAGGTTTCATTTCTCAACCAATAGCAACTCATCTGTCTGAGACAAATATCAGAAACATCCGGCCTTTAAATTGTTTAAGTTTGCAAACTTAAGTTTTTTGTTTTTTTTTGCAGAAAATCAATAGTACAGGTAATTTTTAGGAAACTTTGTAATTGTGTTTATTAGGCAAATCTGCCATTATCTGCATTCAAAAAGACTTTCCCCAGGTTCCTCCCCCTCTCTCATTCACTGCTCATTATCAGGAAATCTCGACTCTAAATCAGTCGGGCCCTGTGTAACCTATGGAGAGGGGAGGAGGGAGATTAGTCTCCAGCAGAGAGCAGAGAACAAAAGGAATACACAGTGGGAGCTGTATGAAAGCCGGTATTCAGAGGTCAGTGCTGACTTTAGAGGAAAGAGCCCGGTGATGTAGCTGTAAATTAACTCTTTGTTGTCCTGTTTTTAGTGCCTCATCTCCCTCCACCCCTCCCCTCTCCATAGAGAACAATGAAGACAGGGGGGAGAGCTTCAAACTGCTTTTTCATGATAAAAATGCATTTTTCAGCTAATAAACCCAATTACATTTTAAGGGTATGTTCACAATACAAAACACGTCAGTTCTTTGGGTGGACGACGGATTGAGCTTGAGAATATCAATGAGTCAATGGGACAGGCAGAAATTTTAGCTTGTGTTTTATAGTGTGAACATACCCCAACCGACTATGTTTACAAGTGTGTTGGCGGCTCAGTGCAGCATCTCCATCACAGATTCTGTTCAAGAGGAGTAAATTGAGCCAGTCTACTGCATGACTGACGCCAATGGATCCAAAGAGAGACCCAAATGACTTTAATAGGGTTTCCTTATGGAGTCATTTTCATGGATTCTAACGTAACATAGGTAGAGCCGAGTCCAACATCGAGTCACATTAGAATTTAAGACACTAGCATAGAGAAGCTGCAAAATCAGGATTCTCTACATCAGGGCTGTCAAACTCAGGCCCTCCAGCTGCTTTAAAACTACAAATCCCATCATGCCTGGGCAGCCAAAGCTTTAGCTTTGGCTGTCTAGGCATGATGAGAATTGTAGTTTTGTAACAGCTGGAGGGCCTGAGTTTGACACGTGTGCTCTACATGAAGGATCCAAGTGGTCCGTACTGTTAAAAGGTGTATCTCCGTAAAATACATATCACCCCCCCCCCCCTCGGGACTAACAATTCCTTGCATACTTGTTATTTTCTATTCAGTCTCCTTCCCCCAGTTCTCAGCTGCTGCTTCTGCTGAAAAAGCAAGAATCTGTGTGTGAGCCTCTCTCTCTCTGTCTCCCCCTCCCTTTTGATACAGCTGATGTAAACAAATCCCTGGCAGGCTGTATCTGCAACATTGTATTCAACTTTGTAAGGTCGTAAGGATTAATGACATTGAGGTTATTAGCCCCCTGACCTCACAATAACCCTCCCAGCATTACAAAAAAGCTCCAATGTTGCAGATAAAGCATGTCAGGGACTTGTTTAAATCAGCCGTCTCGGATTGTTTTTTTCAGCAAAAAGTAGCAGCTGAGAACTTGGGGAAGGAGACTGTATAGATGACAAGTATGGAAGGAATTGTTAGTCACTGTCACCATAGGCAGCAACACATGAAAAGTTATGTTTGAGTTGAATACCCCTTTAACCTGCTCAGATGACTGAAAATAACGGAAAAAAAAAACAGACACCATCCTAGGGGGCACAAATACTTTAGGGGATACAAGAAACATCTAGCTACCTACAGATAGACCCCACTTATCCACATCATTCTGGTCAGACTGTTGGGACCACGTACACAGTATAGGTCAGTAATAATTTTCATCAGTTGTGTTCAGACTACATTATGGGGGGGGGTGCGGTGCACACCCATTGTAAAAAACTGATGCTTTTAAGCCAGGAAGAGAATATTTTAAGTAAGTAGAGAAGATAGATTTTGGAGGAATCACCCAGGCCCTGGCACATAGTAGTCATATGGTGGTGTTGGTATTGTGCCAATTTCTTATGGGAAACAAAGAGCTTCATTAAACTTCAGTGAGCAGTCAAACCTGTTTAGGAGCCGAGTAAAGAGAAACCACTTGATTTGCAGTGACAGCCAGGCATGCTTTCTCCAAGTGTATAGGAGGGAATTGACCCAGGGGACCACAGACTACCATTTTACTTAATAATTAAGCAGAGCCCTCCCGTAGGTTGAGCACCATGTAGGTAATTGCAGGGCGAGGAGGTATATGCAGCGAGACAAGTTCCCGGGCGTTACTGTCAGACACATGGTGAACGATCGATAAGACTCTCAGAAAGGACGTCCTGATATTCGGTGGATACCTGGAGTAATAAATACATCCTAAGCAACGTGCCCGATTTAACAGCTCTCTGCGGCTTCCGATGAATAGAGACTTGTTAAATATGAATGAAGGCGAGACAAAGTACGTGTCTGAAGTCAGAGGAGCCATATTAACCCTTTACAGACAATACATCTTTAATGCCTTAATAGAACATTTTCCTCGTAGCAAACTAGAAGGATCTTCTCCTCGATCCCACAAAAAACGGCCTTCTTTCTGGGATGGAGAGGGAACATTGAAGAGCTACCATCTCATGAGAATACCACCAATGCATTTCTCTGCCCATATAATGAAGGGCACTGTGGGTAACCAGCGCACAGCGTCACCAGATCTCTGATGCCGTCACTTAGTGTAGTTAGGCCTCTGGCTGCACTAGGACTTGAGGCGTTTGGAGTAATAGGAGCGCAGAAACACAACCATATTAATCTTGTGTAAACCTTATTCTCCATTTTTACAGGTTTATTTGTTTCAACATCTCTTGCTACCAAAACTTAAATTGCAAGAATGAAACATAGACGTCTTAAAGTGTAACAGTCTTAGTTTGTTTTTGTTTTTTTTTGCAGATATCAATAGTCCAGGCGACTTTAAGAAACTTTGTAATTGGGTTTATTAGGCAAATATGCTATTATCTGCATCTGCATTTCCCCAGGTCCCTCCCCCTCTCTCATTCACTGCTCATTATCAGGAAATCTCGACTCTTTTACATCAGTCAAGCCCTGTGTAACCTATGGAGAGGGGAGGGGGAAGGAGGGAGATTAGTCGGCAGCAGAGAACAAAGGACAGCTGGTATTCAGAGGTCAGAGAGGTCAGTGCTGACTTCAGAGGAGATAGCCCGGTGATGTAGCTGTAAATAACTCTTTGTTGTCCTGTTTTGATGCCTCATCTCCCTCCACCCCTCCCCTCTCTATAGAGAACAATGAAGACAGGGGGAGAGCTTCAAATTGCTTTTTCATGATAAAAATGCCTTTTTCTGCTAATAAATCCCATTACAAAGTTTCCTAAAATCACCTGTACTATTGATTTTTGCAAAAAATTTAAACAGTGACACTTTAAAGAGTCACTTTCATTAAAATTAACTATTGATAAGTCATCAGTAATACACTCTGATCAAATAATTTGTCTTTTTTTTTTATCGTATATACGTCTCTGATCAGGAGAAATAGCCAGGAAAGAGCGTGGCAACAGCGCAATCCTTTACCGGGCCGTATCTCTTGATCGGCTAAGTCTATGAGGCACGGATGGATAGCCCGGTCTAGGTGCTCTTTTCCTAGCTAGATCTCCTGATCACGGTGGGTCTCAGCAGTGATGCTCCCTGCGATCAATAACTTTAGCTTTCAGTTTAATCACATAATCGATCTATACTTATGATATAAATAAAATTTACTACACTATAAATTAAAGGGTGTAAGGTAAAGGAGTCCAAATAACATCAGAGAGGTTAAAATGATGAATATGATGTTTTATGCAGAGATGCAAATATCTGTCAGGTGTGTATTCTCTCTGATCACACGCTGCCAAACATCAAAGAACCTCACGGCATAAGAAGCTGGATAGAAGACGTGAAGTGTTGTCTGCCCATGTTTAAGCTGCAGAGAGACACATCCATTAAAAAAATAACACTGCCTTAAAACAACATGAAGTATTGCCAACAGATTTACTATTGTAACAGAAACTCTACTTATAGCACCTTATGTCACAAGAGATGGGAGCCTTAAAAGGAAAAGTCCGGTAATATTTTATATTAAAGTATTGTATTGCCCCCGAAAAGTTATACAAATCACCAATATACACTTATTATGGGAAATGCTTTTAAAGTGCTTTTTCCCTGCACTTACTACTGCATCAAGGCTTCACTTCCTGGATAACATGGTGATGTCACTTCCTGGATAACACGGTGATGTCACTTCCTGGATAACATGGTGATGTCACTTCCTGGATAACATGGTGATGTCACTTCCTGGATAACATGGTGATGTCACAACTCCCAGAGCTGTGTGGGCTGTGGCTGCTGGAGAGGATGCTCAGTGTCCCTCCAGTGCCCTGTGTCCCCCTGCAATCATCCTCTCCAGCAGCCACAGCCCGCACAGCTCTGGGAGTCGTGACATCACCGTGTTATCCAGGAAGTGACATCACCGTGTTATCCAGGAAGTGACATCACCGTGTTATCCAGGAAGTGAAGCCTTGATGCAGTAGAAAGTGCAGGGGAAAAAAAGCCCTTTATAAGCATTTCCCATAATAAGTGTATATTGGTGATTTGTATAACTTTTGGGAGGGCAATACAAAGCACTCCGGCTTTTTTTTTTTTTTTTTTTTATATTCACTTTTGGGTATACCAATTGTAGTTGATCTTGTCATCTTGGCCCCTTCTTTCCCTCTAAGGCTGGGTTCACACTACGTATATTTCAGTCAGTATTGTGGTCCTCATATTGCAACCAAACCCAGGAGTGGATTGAAAACACAGAAAGGATCTGTTCACACAATGTTGAAATTGAGTGGATGGCCGCCATATAACAGTAAATAAAGGCCATTATTTCAATATAACAGCCGTTGTTTTAAGATACCAGCAAATATTTGCCATTAAATGGCGGCCATCCACTCAATTTCAACATTGTGTGAACAGATCCTTTCTGTGTTTTTAATCCACTCCTGGTTTTGGTTGCAATATGAGGACCACAATACTGACTGAAATATACGTAGTGTGAACCCAGCCTTAGGGTGGGTTCATACTACGGAATTCTCGCGGACAATGTCCACGGAATTCCGACGCATGTCCGTGCGCGCCTTTCCGCCGGCTCCATAGACACCATTCTATGGGCTGGCGTATTCCGCTGTCTGCCGAAAGAAGTGACATGTCACTTCTTGCGGCGGATAGCGGAATACGCCGGCCCGTTGAATGGTGTCTATGTAGCAGGTGGAAAGGCGCACGGCCATGCGCACAGACATACTGCGGAATTCCGCGGACATAATCTGCGAGAATTCCTCAGTATGAACCCACCCTAAGGGTGGGTTCGCACATGCCAGAATCGCAGCAGATATCACGAAATCCGCCTGATTCCCGATACCGTCAGTTTGTATGGGTTTACATACTCGCAGTAGATTTTTCATTCCACTCCTAGTATGTAAACCCCATCCCCCTTAACCCACTGAATGCTTTACCAACCGCACTCAGACCTGTTTCTGTGACTCCCGCCTCCTTGATATCCCGCTCGGCCAATCAGTGCTCTATTCTGACACAGATACTAATTGGCCGAGCGGGACGTCAGGGAGCCAGAAGACACAGAAGCAAATCGGAGCGCACACCAGTAATGTATTCACAGGGCTGCATTGGGTTAAGGGGGGCAGCATTTACATACTCGCAGCGGAATGACTATGTAAACCCAAACAAACCGACTGTACCGGGAATCGCAGCGGATTTTACTGTGAACTTGCAGCGGGAAATACACAGATTCCAGAAGGTGTGAACCTGCCCTAATGTTTGCTTGGGCCTCATTCACATGTCCGTAGAGCTGTCCGCATTCCACTACATTATGGACAGTGCCCCATTATTCTTCAAATGCGTGTCCACACTAGGACATCTCCTGTTTTTTTGTGCATGGATTGCAGCCAATATATTCACAGAACTTCAAAAATTATGGACGCGTGAATAGGCACATACCCTACAGTCCCTAAATCTGAGGCCTAGTGCAGCCTATGTATGGCTGAGAGGCAGGGTCCCATCACAAAACACTTGATCTTTTCTAAGTGACTGAGCTCAGTGATCTAAAAGGAGTGTCCTTTAATTCTAAAACTCCCTTGACACCTACTGAAGTGGCTCCAGTGTACTATACGAGATGCAGCTTTAAGCTAGGATCACACAATGTCTATTTCAGCCGTATTCTCTGACAGCTGTCAATTTGAGGCTGAAATACGGCCACTTTTAAAACATGACTGTATTTCATCCTTAAAATGACAGCCATCTAGAAATACAGCAAGGGGAAAAAAAAAAAAAAACACTGTGTGAACACAGCTTTAGCCCCCCTTCACATGTCCAGAAAATCTTTCCTAAAACATTAGTGACGAACACCCTTCAGGATGTTTGTAGATCCTGTCCTATTTTCGGCTAGAATTCCAGCGTGGAGGCCCCAATAGAAGTCTATGTGAGTGTAGGAATTCCGGATACCTGCCAGATTCCCATCAGGAACGTCTGCAGAATGATGTCTGCATCCGCTCCCCGCCACTTCCAGATGTCTGCAGAGTTATGTCCACACCCACCCTGCAGCCAGACCTCTGCAGAGTGATGCCCTCAGCAGTGAACCCCCCCCCCAGCCCCCTCGCCCTCTGACCTCGGCAGTGATCCCCCTAACCCTATACCCCACCCTATTCCTGGACCTAAGCTGTGGAGACCTCGGCAGTGATCTCCCCCAGACAGCACTAGAGGAGGCCAGAGCAGGAACTAGGACAGGTGAGATTATCCCTAGAACTACAACTCTAACATGTCCTGCTAAAAGTTCATGATGGGAGTTGTAGTTTTGGAACCAATGGCCATCCAGGTGGCAGAACTACAACCCCCACCACGCCTTAATTGCACATCTGCGGCCCTCCAGCTGTTGCACAACCTAAATTTCCCATCATGCCTGGCCGGCCGAAGCTGAATCTTTAGCTGTCCGGGCATGATGGGAATTGTGGCTTTGCAACAGCTGGAGGGCCACAGTTTGGAGACGCATGGGTTAGAGGATGAAACAGTACACCTGGTATTGGCAAAGCAATACCCCCTTTTTTTCCGGTGGCTCCATTTTTAAGATAAGATGATTTTTTTCCGTCCTTGCCGCACTAGCAGTTTCACACAGTGCTTACCGAGTGCACCAGAAGCCACTTAATATAATAATAATAATGTAAGACTACACACGCAGAGTCTTTTAAAAAGGTACAAATCAGCTTTTACTTACTTGAACTGTGGCCCGGTTCCTGTGCACAGCGCTGGTCTATTCCTGGGCACCGGCCCAACCTGAAGCATTTACAATGAATGGAGTTGCGTCATAGAGCCGAGGGATTTCGTCACACTGTTGGCGGGCGGGGCTGTCTCCAGTGCTTCAGGCCGTGCCAGCGCTCAGGAATAGACCTGCAGCGGTATATTCATATAAAAAACTTAAGAGCGATATACCAGAGGCCACATTCACTTTTAAGAAAATCCCCCCGCCCCCACCCCAGAAACTAGGCCGCTAGAAGAAAATACTGTGTCCAAAGGGCATTAATGTAGGGCCTCAGCAGTTTTTCTAGTAAAAGTACAACCACTTCTTTCTGTTAAGCTGGAATATAAATTTATCAGGATACCCTTGGCAGCCAGAGAACAAGATAGTAGAACTAGAGAGAGGAAAAGAAACCAATAAAATGGGGGGTAGGGGGTTGTTCATAAATTAGACTACACAAACCCTAAAGGTCCAGAAAAATGACATCATGAAACTCTCCTCCTCACCCTGCAACAGGTGACATTGTACATATGTCTGATATCAGAATGGATAAATGTCCATTCACACAATGGATTTTCATTAAATACTAAAAGTCAGGGAAACAATGAATTGCTGAGGTTTTGTGAGTCGGGTAAAGAAATCAGCATTATAATGGAGAATACAAACTTCAAAGCCAAGAATCACAAAATTCATAAAATCCAAAACATACTCTTAGTAGGCAAAATGGATACAGACGCAGCATGCACAGAGGCCGAATTCAGACTATTTCACAGTTTGGTTCACTAGACTTGTTCCCAGAGTAGCAGTGCTGTGGTTTTGTGCTTACAGCTGTAAGGGCCCTATTACACGGGGCAATTATTGTGCAAAATATCATATTGATAACTTTTAATGTACTTTTAATAGAAAACAAGTTTTTCTTATCCGGAGTTCCACTTTAAAGGGATATTCCACTCAAACATGACTTTATATATGTTGCTTCACATGGTGTGACTAGCAATTGCTTCCATAGTTCTTATCTATTCAGTCTCCTTCCCCCAGTTCTCAGAAGCTTCTTTCTGCTTAAGATACAAAAAAAACAAAAACTGAGCTTTCCTTCCCATCTCCTTTACCTTTCCGAGACAGATGATGTATATAAGTCCCTAACTGCAACTTTGTACTGCCAGGAGGGATAATCACAGTCAGCAACCTGACCTCAGATTAACCCTTTCAGAAATACAAAGAAGATACAAAGTTGCGGATAAAGCTGCACTGGTAACTGAGTGACAACCAGGAAGTGACAAAAACTTCCCCCTGTGACATCCACTTTGTCTCCCAGTCACCCCCGTAGTCACGCATTCTAGGCATGGCCAAGTGTGAAATACAACTCCTAAGCTTTTCTGAGCACTCAGTTTCCAGGTGTCAATGAAGCAGGGATGGGGAGAGAGCAAGCTTTCCAGCTATTCAGGAACGTCTCTGACTGCTTGTTCCAAACAATAACAGCATTTTTCTACATTATGGAAGCACAGACTGATATATGAAAGGTTCCACATGTCTCCTTGAACTAACAGCT
The DNA here is from genome assembly GCF_027789765.1 of Dendropsophus ebraccatus. Lineage (NCBI taxonomy): Eukaryota > Metazoa > Chordata > Amphibia > Anura > Hylidae > Dendropsophus > Dendropsophus ebraccatus. Next base: position 5,139,682 of record NC_091456.1, on the reverse strand, counting down.
ATTAAACAGAAGTTTGGACCTTGAATTACAGCTTGAAAATTCCCTTTAAATCCACATAGTAGAAAACCTCATTCTTATTGAAATATATGAATCACATAAATTGTGATGTATATGCAAATAAGGGGCCCGTGGAGCCTCATTTAAGAGTCTTGAAACACAGGACTAGCCAGATATCCCTTTGGTAAGGGACCAGCCAAGGGACGGCTCCTGTAAGGAAACCACCATATTAAGTGGCCCTATAAGTCAATGTAATGGCAAGGGAAAAACCAAGGCCATGTATCCATCCACAGATAGCTGTTTCGGGGTGTTGCCCCTCATCAGTGTGGAGCAGGATTCTGGCTAGGAGGGAGCAATGTCTAGTATAGTCATAAGTGTTCAATAAGTGCTCAATGCAGTGAAATCCTAGCTGCATTGCTCCCTGGGAAATATGTATATGCAAAAAAAAAAAAAAAAAAAAAAAAAGGCCTTTGGGGCCTATTCTGATGTGGAAGCCACAAAAAAATGTACCTAGAGAAGAGAAAAAAAAAATCCTCAGCATAAATAAAAGTCACCAACAGCAAATAGCCCTGAGTCTCTAAAAATATAAAAAAAAGTCTTGCAGGCAAGGTGGAAAATATTTGTCGTCCAGATCAGCAGATTGTATTGGACACACCCAGAGAAGTAAAGCAGCTGCAAACGTTCTACATCTCTGACGTGAGCCGCTTCTCCCACAAGTAACAGTCAGACGTGTTATAAAGTAACTAAACATAATGTAAACTACAGCTTGTTACCTTGTAAAAAGAAACTAGTCACATTATAGTAACAGATACAATATTACCCAAGAGACACAGCAGCGGCTGACTGATGGTGCCCAGGACATACACAGCACATACTCCAATCTTATCAGGATCTGCAGGCCTGTCCTGCCGGGCAATGTCTGACCGTACATACCAGAAGGGACGTGCTGAGAATCCTGCACGGCCACACCTTACTCTATGCTCCTTCTAGCTGTGAAGCAGCTGCGGGGTTGTCTCTCCGGACTGTACGGAGCTGCAGCCAGAGGTCGGAGTTTCACTACTTTACTTTGATGTTGTTTCCCCCCCTTCACTCAACTTCCTGAAAGTTACTGTCTTTCCTCTTTTCACTAAGCAGAAAGTTACTTCTTAGTGTGGGCACTGCCATAGGTAAAGCATTGCAAGGAGGGGGATGGTCAATTAAAGAGCACAATGAAAATATACAACACACTAAATGGCAGGAATGGAATATGACTGAAGGACTTTAAGATAGAGGCAGCAAATACCCCAGTGTAACTGCTCACTACAGATATGCAATACATGCACCGCCTCATAGACCATGAATGTGATGCAAATATATGCTCGGCGGTAGAGCGGCATCTGATGAATAATGCACCACAAGTTACTGACAGGGTGTGGACATGTTCCCTTCTATGAAAAACAACCAGTGCCGACCCCCTCACCAACAGCTAAGCAGGGAACACAACACTGGACAACACACCATTTTGGAAACGCAACTTGTACACAACTTAATTTTAAGTCCATATACAATTACTACCATAAAATTAAGTTTGGAAAATAAGGGAAGTTTTATCATTGAGTTCAACAAAACTCAATAGTTAAAAAAAAAAATACATTGTGTTTTTAAGTCATAAACTACAGTTATGACACACGTAAAGGGGTGCTTGAAAACACAGAAAGGCTATGCTCTCATAATTTAGAGGATAGCCTCCATTTAATGACAAATAATTGCTGTTATTATTAAACAGCCGCTATAAAATAATGGCATTTATTTGCCATTAAAGTGAATGTACCATCAGGTACAGGGTTTTCTATCTGATTAGATGGGCACCGATGCGGGGATGGCGGTCACATGGTCCTTTTATTTTTTATTAAACTGCGTACTGAAAAGATCCCAAGAACTAATTCTTCATATGCTGCAGATCACACTACATCAGGTAAGTAAATGGGGTGAACATGGCAGCAGTCACAACCTGTCAGCTGCAAGAATTTTTGTGGCTTTTTGCCACTGTTAGGTCCCAGTCAGTTGAGTGTTGCAATGTGACCACACTGACCTTAGGTGTGATGTTTTGCAATCCACCCAGGGCCTTATAGTGATCACCATATAGGCCCAGCAAACTGGGGGCCCCCAGTGTGACATTATCCTCTCCCCCCTGCCCCTGCCCCATTGATTCTAATGGAGCAGCATCACAGAGAGGAGGGGAGATTCCAGTGCTCTGTGCAGGGCTGATGCTCGGGAAATATATATATATAAAATGTGCTTCAAATATCGGTCAAAAATATGTGTGTGTGGGGGGGGGGGGGACACAACCAACAACACCTGGGAAACGTACATGTATTTTCATGTCAAAATATATATATGTGCATTTTTCAGTTTAATTATGTAATGAGGTCTCCCCCTGGGTAAGTTAATGGCACAGGGAGCTTTTCCTATGGATTGTGCAATAAAAAAAAAAAAAAAAACACAAATCTTCTGGATCCCCTTCTGGTTTTGGTTCAAAACAGCAGTGGCAGCTTTCCTGTGTGAACAGAGCCTCAGGTCTGTGTTAGTTACCTACCTAGGACTGGTCCAAACCATGGATGAGCGAATGTACAGTGCTAGTGAAGAGCTTTGCTAGGCACGGCCGATGACTGGTCAGCCAACCGCCTTAGAACTTTCTGAAGCTTCCCAGGACTGGATACTTTTCCAGGCACCCGGAGCGGAGTTCAAAGACAATTGACTGGCCAAACCTAGCAAAGTGCTTCACTAGTACTGTACATTCGTCCATAGTTGGGGGCAATGTTATCATCAATAAGGATCATCTATAAAGCTGCCTATACACATTGGATCTATGTGGACGGATTCTGCAGACTGGATCAGCGCAACCTATTCTGTATGGGAATCCCACCATAAAGTTACATAAGGAAGCACTGGCATTCAAAAAACATACGGACCCAAAATCCAGCTTTCTAGAATGGCAGAGTAGGGTACCTTTAGGGTATGTGCACACTACGGAATCACGCCGCGGATTCGGCAGCTTGCCCATGCTCATGGACGCTGGCGGAGGCGCGCAGGTTCCACCATCCGCCTGAAGAATGAGCACCCCTCCCCCCCCCACAGCACGCTGCGGCGCATGAGTGACATCACATCAGGGAGAAGCAGGCCAGGAGAATGTCATTTTTTTTTTTTTTTTATTTCTACTCCATTTTTATGGTTTCCTGATCAGTGTTTCCTGACTGTATAAATGGACACAGAACTGTGGAGGAGGCCTAAGGCTATGCTCACAAGTAAAATTTTGCTGCTCATTTTGGCTGGGTTCACACTACAATTTTGAAATCCGTTTTTTTTAATCCATTTTTTGCAAAAAAACGGATGCATGTGTGTGCATCCGTTTTGATTCGTTTTTCAATTGAATTCCATAAAAAAAAAAAAAAAAAAAAAAAAAAAAAGGATCAAAACTGATCCGTTTTTTTAACGGACACAAAAATGTGGTCGACTGTGTTAAAAAAAAGAAAAAAAAAAAACGGATTGCAAAAACGTAGTGTGAACCCAGCCTTAGTTGTGCATCATTGTTTTCTATGAGATTATGCACCGCAGTATACACTTTGAATTGGGGATCACATAAGCACGCATTGTAAACACGCTGGAACAACATGCCACTTATTTAGAGAATGTCGCTCAGGCATGTGCCTCTTACATATAGCATTGCATTGGAGTTAATGTGTCCTAATAGGAGTCCAAGATGTTGGAATAGACTGAGCATAACACAAGAGTAAAATATGCGGTGTGAACACGGCCTAATGATTCATGGAAATGTGAAACTGCTTGGTTCTTGGGAAGTGGGAACGCAGCCTATATGTGGCCCTAAAGCCCTACCCTAAGGATAGCTTGACACTGCCTTAAAAATCTCGGAAAAAACGCCAGTGGCCAGATGCTACCCTTCTGCACATTCAATAAATCTGCAGCAGAAATTTTTGTGACGGTCGCATTTATCTAACATGCAGCGGCGTTCAGACAAACAGAAGATTGCCGGTCGCAGATATTCCTGCGAGCTTTATAGCCGTTACCTGATGGAAACGTTTGGTTCCTATAAAATAACATTGACTTAAAAAGATGCAAAAGAAAGCTCGGAATGGCAGCTGCTACACGTCGGTTCTGTCACCGTTCCTATTTTCAGCTTCCAATGCACATTAGCACGTTCACACGTGTGATTTCTGTTACCGAGTGAAAAACAATTCAACTTTGTTTCACACATTGACGAAATGCATTTTTATGAGCCTCTTTGCTGGCTTTCTAGGACGGCCATGGCGCGGAGGATAGGAAGAGGGTTCCATGTTGTGCTACATGTATACAAATACCGACACCGAACAGAAAGATGAACGCCACAAGGATGAAGGAAACCGGAGGGATTAGAGCTCAGCGCTCACTTCAGTAGCTTCAGCATTTTCTCTTATTCCAGCGATATCCTATCACATGCAGTCAGGCTTCCAAGGGTTACTCTGGAAAGACCACATCCAGCTCTCCCACCCCACCCCCCCATACACTTTTTTTTTGACACTTAGTAGATCAAACCTCAATTCCCATAATGCCTTTAGCTTTGGCCGTCCAAGTATAATGGCCCGAGTTTGACACCACTGGTACCCAATCCTTTTAAACCTGTTGCTCTCCAACTGTTGGAGAACTACAACTCTCATCATGCTCCGGCACTGAGGGGTTAACATGGTTTCATTACATGCCACGATGTAAAGCCAGAGTCAGGAACCTTCAGGCATCCAGCTGTTGCAAAACTACAATTCCCATCATGCTTGGCCAGCCAAAGCTAAAGCTTCGACTGCCCAGGCATGATGGGAATTGTAGTTTTGTAACGGCTGGAGGGCCGAAGGTTCCCCATCCCTGATAAAAAGTCTTTCCCGGTGTTCCCTAACAGTAGCAAAACTACAACCCCCATCCGGTTCTGACAGGCTGAGAGGAATCACTGATGGGCTACGTGGTTTCAGTAAACAGCACAGAAGTCTAAAGCAGTTCTTGTAGTTGCAAAACTACAACTCCCATCATGCCCTGACAGCTCAAGGCTATCGGGACCTGGTAGATGCTGAAGTTTGGCAACAACTGGACAGTCGCATGTTGGTAAAGATAAGTGTACACCAGAGTAACCCAACCCGTGGCTCTCCAGCGGCTGCAAAGAGACGACTCCCATCATGCCCTGACAGCATGTGACTGACAGGACTGAGATGCCGCATGTTTTCATTACTTACAACCATATAACGTCATCACTGCTTCCCAACTGTGGGAAAACTACAACTCCCATCCTATCTTGGCAGCATTTGGACTACATGGCAGTACAAACCACAATCTAAAGTCTAAACTAGTGATAAATCAATTGCTGCATAACTACAACCCCCATCGTACCCTGACAGCCTGAGGAGATACATGATTTCAGTACATTCTACAAACAAAAGTAAAAAATAAAGTTCCTAATATTTGAACAACTACAACTCCCATCATGTTCTGACAACCTTTAGTTGTATATAACACATGCTGTTTTCCAGCTCTGACAATACTACAACTCCCATCATGACTGAAGACTCTGGATGAAACAACTCTCTAAAACAGTGTTCCCCTACTATGACTCCAACCAGAGCCAGGACATGATGGAAGTTGTAGTTGTTTTGGGGAGGGTTGTCACTAATTTATTGAAGGAACAGCCTCTCTTGGGCCTGAACTGGCTGATAGCAGGGAGTAATAGCCGACACCCCCTATATACACAGCAGCCATAGCCCCAGCATTACTCACCCTATGAGATCACTCAGCCCACAGGCATCAGAGACCCCGGACTGTGTAACCCAGGGGGGCAGCCCCCAACCCCCAGAGCCGCTCTCCTGCCTCCAGCTAATTCTAATGGAAGTCACAGGGGGAAGTCTTGGAGGAGATGAAGTCATCATTGGACACCAGTATCATTATGTATATGAGGAGCGTCCATCAGGCAGCACCCCAGCCCCCCCCCCCCCTCCTCTGTATACAAACATCATGGGGAACACACACAGGACATACATACACAGGTACACACACCACATATATACACACACACACTACACAGATATACAGGTACACACACCACATATATACACACACACACACACACACACTACACAGATATACAGGTACACATATACACTACACACACACACTACATATATATACATACACAGGGAACACACACACACACACACACTACACAAATACCAGACATGACATACACACACATATATATATATAATGTGTGTATGTCATGTCTGGTATTTGTGTAGTGTGTGTGTGTTCCTTGTGTATGTATATATATGTAGTGTGTGTGTAGTGTATATGTGTACCTGTATATCTGTGTAGTGTGTGTGTATATATATATATATATATATATATATATATATACACATACACACACAGCACACATATATACACTACAAACATTACAAAAGACACACACCACACACAAAATACATATATACATACACACACCAGACATGACATACATTACACACAGCACACATATTATATATATATATATACACACACACACCACGTCCATACATACACTACACAAACACACACCACACATGACATACATATATTCATACATACACAGGGAACACACAACACAAATACACAGGACATACACTACACACACACATATCTATACACAGGCAGCCGTCGTACATACCGTGTTGCTGTGTGATCCGCACGGTGTGAACAGGCAGTGTGCGCGGCACCTGGTGACTCATTCTCTATATTGGTGATTCCTCCCTTCCCTCCCGCACACACTGATGCAGAGATGAGTAAGCCGGCATGCTGCGCGGGAGGCGAGGGCTCGTTAATGGCCGCGGGATCCCCCGCACAGCGCCGTACACACCGAGCGGAGCCGCAGACGCGTCTTACCTGAACACACGGCGCAACTCCGAAACAAAGTCCGTCCGGTCCCGGCAGAGAGACGAGGAGGAGGCGGGGAAGGAACTCCGGTGCTGTCAGTGACTGCCGCCAGCTACAGGGCAGCAAAGTGCGGGGCGGGAGACACCTGTCAAAGTGAGTTGGGGGAGTGCCGAGTCCTGTGCAGGAAAGTGCTGGGGTCCTCGTCACTCCACGCGGGGCAGGGACTCCTGTCACACTGAGGGAGGGGGGGGCTCCCCACATGAGCCGCTTCCCGCTCCGGCTGCCGGCGCTCTCTTTCACTTCTGTCAGTTGTGCGCGCACGGCTCCCGCGCACCTTTCTGACCCCTCTCGGCCCCCGTCCCTCCTCAGGGAGAGTTTACTGAGAAAGAAAAAAAAAAAAGAAACATGGAACCTCCAGCTCGCGGAGAGCAGTCTCTCAAGGCAGAAGTAGCCGAGCGCAGAGCAGCCGCCCCACTGCTTTTATTGTTAAACGTTCACGGCTGCGCGCTCGATTGCTCGGGTCTGGTGGAATAGGGAAGTGCGTGCTTCTTATGTTATTACATTTTGGGAGACCACGTGAGGCCGGCGGCTCCGCCCCGTTCTGTGACATTCTGAAGTCTCTTCGCTATTTTTAGCCCATTGGTGATTTGTTAACCCGATGAGTGCCGGAGTAAAACGCTTTGCGTTAAAGTCACGAAACGCGCGGTGACAGCTGTGCTTGTGTGTACGGGACGCAAAGCCGCGGCGCCCGGGACTGGAGGCTGCGTTATTGTTATGTAGATATATATATATATATATATATATATATATATATATATATATATATATATATATATATATATATAACCCCTGCTATAGGGCGCCGGACACATAGGTCGCGTCTTCTGTGCGTAACGCGGGGACCCGCTCGGCTGCGGCACCTGCGATACTTGTAATTATAGAGACGCTAGGCTGTGGGGGCGGCTGCTGCGAAATTGGGTCATGGAATAAAGGCAGAAGCGTCCTGATTTCTACTCCTCACATGTCAGCCCTCTGCTCTGCTGCCCCCTGGCGGTCAACGGCGGAACTGCAGCGCGGAGAACAAGAGGCAGCTCATACATTATACAGCGATCTGCACTGACTCATTACCGGCCTGTACGGGGGCTCACGGGTCAATACAGCAGGGGCTCAGGCACACAATGACGTATAGGACACGGGGCTATATATATATATATATATATATATATATATATATATATATATATATATATATATATATATATATGTGGGGCCCATATAAGCGGTAATATAATGGAGACTCGGGGTAAGACGCCGTGAGGCCCCTATCTGACCGCTATGGTGGATACTGAGGTGCTTTAACATTAGATTCATACAACCGAATTATACTGAGCTGTATACCGCACCCATAGAAGTTCATAGGGTCCCACTGTATATTCATAGAACTATGTGGATCCGTATAAATCATGTAGAGCTGTATTATGGAGGAACTCTCCCTCTACTATCTCTATAATATGATACAGAGGGGTCGCTGCATGATAAACATCCGCTAGGGCCTTGTGCGTCTCTGTACGCGGCTCCGCCATGTGCTCCGGCTGGAAATAACAACTTTCTCTTGAGTTAATGATATCTACTACAATGCAATTCTCCTGCAGTGTTATTATGGCACTTGTTGCATAATGGTGACATCCGCTTGTGCAATACATTCTCAGCTACATGACTGGCACTCCAGGCCGCTTAGTCCGAGCTTAATACGCATATAAATACGGCCGATCTCAGGCGATGCACATGTAATAAATAACTGGTAGAAGACATAATACACATAGGCACAACACAGAATGGGACGGGAACTCAACCGAACGTTCAAAAACACAACAAGATTTCTCATCCACTCAGAAATGACCCAATGTCTCACAATGCGGAGCTCGTAGCTTCTCCCTGCAGCATGACACCTTCACCACCTCCACACAATGGTATCAGCTTCCACCGCAACTAATGTATAAGTAACTACACCTGCTGTTTACTGGATTGGGGAAGGATTTATTTATACAGAGGACAGGGCAGATCACTGGGCTGCAGTGTATACACATATACACTCACCGGCCACTTTATTAGGTACACCTGTCCAACTGCACGTTACCACTTAATTTCTAATCAGCCAATCACATGGCGGCAACTCAGTGCATTTAGGCATGTAGACATGGTCAAGACAATCTCCTGCAGTTCAAACCGAGCATCAGTATGGGGAAGAAAGGTAATTTGAGGCCTTTGAACGTGGCATGGTTGTTGGTGCCAGAAGGGCTGGTCTGAGTATTCCAGAAACTGCTGATCTACTGGGATTTTCACGCACAACCATCTCTAGGGTTTACAGAGAACGGTCCGAAAAAGAAAAAACATCCAGTGAGCGGCAGTTCTGTGGGCGGAAATGCCTTGTTGATGCCAGAGGTCAGAGGTAAATGGGCAGAATGGTTCCAGCTGATAGAAAGGCAACAGTGACTCAAATAGCCAACCGTTACAGCCAAGGTAGGCAGAAGAGCATCTCTGAACGCACAGTACGGCCAACTTTGAGGCAGATGGGCTACAGCCGCAGAAGACCACAACGGGTGCCACTCCGCTCAGCTAAGAACAGGAAACTGAGGCTACAATTTGCACAAGCTCATCGAAATTGGACAGTAGAAGATTGGAAAAACGTTGCCTGGTCTGATGAGTCTCGCTTTCTGCTTGAACATGACAATGAGGTCACTGTACTCCAATGGCCTCCACAGTCACCAGATCTCAATCCAATAGAGCATCTTTGGGATGTGGTGGAACGGGAGATTGGCATCATGGATGTGCAGCCGACAAATCTGCGGCAACTGTGTGATGCCATCATGTCACTATGGTCCAAAATCTCTGAGGAAGCATCCAGCACCTTGTTGTATCTATGCCACCAAGAATTGAGGCAGTTCTGAAGGCAAAAGGGGGTCCAACCCGTTACTAGCATGGTGTACCTAATAAAGTGGCCGTTTAGTGTATACATACACATAGTATACACTCCGGCCGGGATCGCGAAAATTCGAACGATAATCCTTCTGTGTAAACGAATAATTACAGCTCCTTGTTTAGATTACAGACAAACACTGATGTATATAGTTATAATGTAAATGTACATATACTATACAAATACTATAGTAGTCTATAAAAAAAAATCCAGAAAATTACATTTGATGCTTTTTAAAATAGTTTTCTTGCATGAAACAAGGATTTGATCAACTTGTGACTGTGCCTGGCGGAGGACTCCTAACCTGAGACAAGAAGTCTGTAGGAGAAGGAAGGGGGCAGCATGGACTCTATAGAGGACACTAGGTGTGAAGCAGGGGGCTGTAGGTTATGTACCCCACCCCCAACATACTGACCAGAAGAGAAAGAACCCAGAACACAGGGGTCAGTTGACTGTGATGTGAAGGAGTCAGGAGCTGCAGCTGCGGCCAGATCTTGCGGGTCCAGTGAGGAAGACGACCTATAAGAATCTAAGAGAAAGGGGAGGGGAGGGGAGCACAGCACCCCTGTGGGATTGAGAGGAAGAACTCCATTGGGACCTGAGGACTGATAGACTCTGTGGACTCTTGCTGAATCCGTATGGATGGACTCTATTGGCGTCGGATTACCTGCTATATACAGTTGGATTCAATAAATTTTCTTCCTTCTTATAAGTTGCTCCATCCCCGTGTGTTCTCTGATAATCGCCCCGTCACACAGGCAACAACACCAATCCTATAAACCAATGCTTTATTATTTCATCATAAAATGAAATTACTATACAATTTAAAACCACAGACAGGAGTTAAAATTCATCATACACACAGGACACTAACAACAACATGACAATGTATTAGAGGGAATTAGGGAAAGCATCACACATGTAAACAATACAAGTAGTGGCTGTATTGTTGTACAATCAAATATCCATAATGGTGACCGTAACTAATTGCACAAACCCCAACGGACCTTAGACAAAGTGCCGACCAGTATGTTATTGCACTACTCTCAATGTGGTCAACTATAGCATAGTGCACACACCGTAACCCACCGCAGTGCCGATGTACCAGGGAGTCAGAATGAAGATATTACCTGCTGTCTACTGTGTGATGTAGCCTCCAACGCACGTTTTGCGTTCACTTGGTCACGGAAGTCTCAACCACCAACCAGCCAGAATTCTGGCTCTCACAGACCTGTTAGTTTTTTCTTTAAGAAGCTCCTCCTACTCAGCACTCATTACCTGAATTAAATAAATTAATATTAATAAAAATTATTAACAAAAACACCTGTCCACACACCTAATCAATCCCACTTTACCCTCTCCACCATGGCCAAGCCAAAGAGCTCTCTAAGGACACCCGGGACAAAAGTGTAGATCTGCACAAGGCTGGGATGGGCTACAGGACAATAGGCAGGCAGCTTAGTGAGCAGGTAACAACTGTTGGCGCAATTATTAGAAAATGGAACTTGACGGTCAATCTTCTTGGTCTGGGGCTACTTGCAAGATCTCATCTCGTGGGGTAAGGATGATTCTGAATAAGGTCAGGAATCAGCCCAGAACTACAAAGAAGAACCTGGCCACTGACTTGAAGTTTTAGCATAAAGAAATAGATGGTCTAAACATTGACTGGAAAGTGTAAATGTAGACTAATGAGGCATCATTAATCAAACGTGAAATACTGTGATAAATCTGATGGATTCTGTCTAGTCTAAGTTTGCACCCTTTGATAAATCTGGGCCCTTGTCTTGTTTGTGTTCGGGTCATTTTTGCAGATCAGAGTTTTCAGTAGGGATGATATCAGGGACAGTGAGGGTCAGTGGTGTCTGATGTTATGTTAAGTGTTCTAGGATGCATATGAATGTCAGGATCAGCAAACATGAGCGCACTGTGTCACATGCCTGACCTTCCCTAAGTGTGTTGTCTAAAGCCCCTATTCCACGGGCCGACAGTGAGGAGCAAACGAGCACTATCAGCAATCGTTGCTCCTCGTTCCCCGCTCACTGCCACCGCTACTACATGCGGAGGCAGCGAGCGGGAGGGGCTGCAGGGAGCTGCCGGATGAATGATAGATCGTCCGGGCAGCCCATAGAGGATAGTGGCGGTCTGCTGCCTCCTATTCCACAGAGCAACTGCAGCAGATCGCTGCTATCACAGTGGTTTGTTTTTCAACATGTTTGAAAGACAAACGACGCAACTGCAGTGTCCCAGAACAGGCCCTTTGGTCTGCTGTTCTATCCTCACACTTTTATTATAACTAGTCCTGTTGTGGAAAGCTATGGTCCACTACAAACTGTGTGTATTGTGTCACCCCTTTCAGTGTTCAGGTCTGCTATTTCATTCATTTCTTGTATGCATATTCAGTTATCAGTGCCTAAGGGTATTATGTCGCCCCCCAGTGTTCAAGTATAGTACTTCTCATGTATATTTCACTGTATATGCCTAATGGTGTGATGATGCAATGGCTGGATGTCACGTGACTGCCCCTGCTTCCATGGTAACTCCAATGGCTATCGAGCTTTGGCTGGGGAATACCATGTGACTTCCTGTTCTACCTTAGTCTATCTCCTACCACAGGGGGGATAGGTTGTGTGTTGCTGCTGCTCCTGTGTCACAAGGCCGCAGCCCTGCGGTATCTGCTGCAGCATTACCAGAAGTGTTCCTGGCTGTGTTCTACTCTCAAGTCCTCCAGATTCTCATCTATTCTCAAGATCTGTGTGCCGTTCTTCAGTCATTCCTCTCATCATCTTCTCTAATCATCAACAGCAAGTATTCATCTCAGTTCCATTCCGCCCAGCATCTCATCCTCAGTATCACTACTACTCCCATCATCCAGCACGCTACTCTCACAGCCTATTGCAGCATCACCCATTACTCTGCTTTATCCAAGTCTGCCTTATACCCGGTTGCATGAGGAGAGACTGTTGCTACTAGTTACCACCGTTACAATAAATATACAACTACCGTTGTTTCTGAGCCTTGGCATTGGTGTGATAATTGGTGCCCTGACTAAGGACAACGAAGAATGGCATGCCCAGTATTCCCGCATGGTCAGGAGCCCGGTTCTCAGCTGTGCTGCCCTCGTGCCAAAACCTTGACAATCCTCTGCTCAGCAGCTGCCCCGGTTCCTGCCAGTAACAACACCTATCAGCGGAGTGGCCCCTAGGGCCCGGGCGTCGCACAACAATGAGCCGACATGAACTATGTCGGCTGATCGTTGCCTTCTATCCCACTAGATGATTATCGACTGAATACAGCCGATAATCGTTCCGTGGAAGAGGGCCTTGAGTGTAACCTCCATTCCTCGCGAGAGACTTTCTCAGAAGATAAGCCAGGTCGCTACCACTTGGGATGAGATGGGACCGCTGGTCCAGACAGACCAAATGGCAAGAGATGCTAGCCACCCGAGTTGCTAAACAGACAGTACAGCAAATATATAGGCAAAGGATGCACCAGATGTAGGTGACGAATGCAGAATACAGAGATACAGGTGTAGGACAGATACTGCAGGTACCTGATGCTGGAATGGAGAGCAGGTACAACATGGGTATACGGGATCCGGGGACCACCCAGGAATGCAGGACCACAGGTAATCGGTGACATCACAACGGGATCAGAAACATAGGAACCAGGACAGTGGCTACAGGAACTCCTAGTTGGGTATATACAGGTGTGGAATCACCAATATACTTTATGCAATAGCAAAGAAATGGGTAATAATTAAAACACTGTGCCTTTAAATCTGCAAACGGTGCGCGCAAAATCTGGTACTGCACTACAGAAACACACCGCTCAGCAGGTAGGCATGGCGGCAGTGTGTAGAAGTGCTGGCCACCATGCCTGATAGATGAGAGTAAGGACATTGGCCACCACTGCAGTGAGTGAAGGGACAACGTCCGGGACCTCGTTACGGTCCTCCCCCTTTACACTACTCTATCAAAACAGGAGCATGAATGATGTCCTCACAATTCCACAACCTCTCCTCCGGACCAAAATGTTTCCAGTCCACAAGGAAGAATTGCTTGCCTCTGACCACCTTGCAGTCCAAGATGTCATTGACCTCAAATCCTCATCAGGAAAAACAGATACTGAAACATCAGAAGGTCACTTGGAGAACCTGTTATGGATTAGCAGTTTGAGGAGCAATACATGAAAAGAATTAGGTGGATGGTAGCTTCAACTTGTTGGTAATTGGTTTGATCCTCTGAAGTAACTTCTTGTTCCACGAAGAGAGCCAAACCTTGTCTCTTAGCTGAAAGTGGTGTGAAGGTGTGGTGACTGGTCAGTGGCACACAGACGCAAAGACAGCAAGAGACCCTAAGGCTCCGTTCCCACTGAGCAAAGGTAGCGGAATTCCGCGACGGAATTGTCCGCCGCGGAATGCCGTTAGCCTCCCGCTCATAATGGGACTCTATGGGAGGCGCGCGCTCCTGCCCTGTCCGCGCTGAAGAATGAACATGTTCATTCTTCAGCGCGTACAGAGCAGCAGCGCGCGCCTCCCATAGACTCCCATTATGAGCGGGAGGCTAACGGCATTCCGCGGCGGACAATTCCGTCGCGGAATTCCGCTAGCTTTGCTCAGTGGGAACGGGGCCTAATGCTGCAACCTCCAACTGTCCCTTCCTTTTGTGGAACTCGACTCCTTAAAGGGGTTATCCAGCGCTACAAAAACATGGACCTGTTTCCCCCTCTCTTGTCTCCAGATTGGGTGGGGTTTCAAACTCAGTTCCATTGAAGTAATTGGAGCTTAAAGGGGTTATCCAGTGCTCCAAAAACATGGCCACTTTTCCCCCTACTGTTGTCTCCAGTTCAGGTGCGGTTTGCAATTAAGCTCCATTTACTTCAATGGACCTGAGCTTCAAAACCACACCCAAACTGGAGACAACAGTAGGGGGAAAGTGGCCATGTTTTTGTAGCGCTGGATAACCCCTTTAATTGCGAACCACACCTGAACTGGGAACAAGAGGGGGAAAAGTGGCCATGTTTTTGTAGCACTGGATAAGCCCTTTAACAGGCCGCCCCAACCTGAAGACTGCAGCTACACTGGCTAGGTGCAAAAACACAAGACAAGGACAGGACGGACAAAATACAATCAAGGCAATGTCAGCAAACACGGTCGGCAACAAACGGTCTACAAAGCCAAGGTTCAGGTAACAAAGACTTAAGTCTTCATGGCCAGCATCTTCGGGAGAGAGAGAGGGTAGACCCGACCGCAAGGAGTTCTTGTTCCAGGGAGTAGCTTGATCGAACAGTCATATTGCCTGTGTGGGGGCAGAACTTCAGCTTCCTTATTGCTGAAGACGTCAGTGAAGCAGGCATACTGGGGTGGAAGTGGAAGACAGACCCCCCCCCCCCCCCCGAACCAGTGGTAAGGTGGGAAATTTTGGAACAGCCTAGCTACATAGGTTCCTCAACAAAAGAAACCACAGGTGGAAGGTTCAGCCTCTGAAATCTTGGTTCTAGACAAGCCAGTCTTCTAAAACAGGCCACATTCTTAGAATGTTCCTGAAATCTCTTGTCAATCCGGGTCGCCAGAGAAACCAGGTCATTCAGGGTGGTGGGTGTTCCATAACCTTCCACCTCATCCTTAAAGGGGAACTCCTGGTAGAGGTTAAAAAAAGGAAACTTCTGCAGAAGCAAATAGCATTACTTACTATCTATCCCAGTTTTGAAACAACCAAAAATCCATTTGTTTTAGGGCTTTTTGTTCTGTATTATGTGGTTGTACTTCCTGGTTGAGCAGTTGTACATAGTACTACAGGTTTCGGAAAGCAATGCTTTCCCTCAGCTGTTCCCTCAGTCCTCTACCCTGCCCATTCCCCACCCAAATCTGTTGCAGAACATCTAGGCTGTGTTCACACATTGCAGTTACTGAATTATTTGCAGTACTTTATCATTTCATTGTGTTCCCACCCACACAGCACTGTTTTCTCTACCTGTAACACCACACAGCACGCTGTATTCTCTACCTGTAACACCACACAGCACGCTGTATTCTCTACCTGTAACACCACACAGCACGCTGTATTCTCTACCTGTAACACCACACAGCACTGTATTCTCTACCTGTAACACCACACAGCACGCTGTATTCTCTTCCTGTAACACCACACAGCACGCTGTATTCTCTTCCTGTAACACCACACAGCACGCTGTATTCTCTTCCTGTAACACCACAGAGCACGCTGTATTCTCTCCCTGTAACACCACACAGCACGCTGTATTCTCTACCTGTAACACCACACAGCACACTGTATTCTCTCCCTGTAACACCACACAGCACGCTGTATTCTCTACCTGTAACACCACACAGCACACTGTATTCTCTACCTGTAACACCACACAGCACGCTGTATTCTCTCCCTGTAACACCACACAGCACTGTATTCTCTACCTGTAACACCACACAGCACGCTGTATTCTCTACCTGTAACACCACACAGCACGCTGTATTCTCTACCTGTAACACCACACAGCACACTGTATTCTCTACCTGTAACACCACACAGCACGCTGTATTCTCTCCCTGTAACACCACACAGCACGCTGTATTCTCTACCTGTAACACCACACAGCACGCTGTATTCTCTACCTGTAACACCACACAGCACGCTGTATTCTCTACCTGTAACACCACACAGCACACTGTATTCTCTACCTGTAACACCACACAGCACACTGTATTCTCTACCTGTAACACCACACAGCACACTGTATTCTCTCCCTGTAACACCACACAGCACACTGTATTCTCTACTTGTAACACCACACAGCACTGTATTCTCTACCTGTAACACCACACAGCACGCTTTATTCTCTACCTGTAACACCACACAGCACACTGTATTCTCTACCTATAACACCACACAGCACGCTGTATTCTCTACCTGTAACACCACACAGCACGCTGTATTCTCTACCTGTAACACCACACAGCACGCTGTATTCTCTACCTGTAACACCACACAGCACGCTGTATTCTCTACCTGTAACACCACACAGCACGCTGTATTCTCTACCTGTAACACCACACAGCACGCTGTATTCTCTACTTGTAACACCACACAGCACTGTATTCTCTACCTGTAACACCACACAGCACGCTGTATTCTCTACCTGTAACACCACACAGCACTGTATTCTCTACCTGTAACACCACACAGCACGCTGTATTCTCTACCTGTAACACCACACAGCACTGTATTCTCTACCTGTAACACCACACAGCACGCTGTATTCTCTACCTGTAACACCACACAGCACGCTGTATTCTCTACCTGTAACACCACACAGCACGCTGTATTCTCTACCTGTAACACCACACAGCACACAGTATTTTCTACATGTAACACCACACAACACCCTGTATTCTCTACCTGTAACACCACACAGCACTGTATTCTCTACCTGTAACATCACACAGCATGCTGTATTCTCTACCTGTAACACCACACAGCACTGTATTCTCTACCTGTAACACCACACAGCACGCTGTATTCTCTACCTGTAACACCACACAGCACTGTATTCTCTACCTGTAACACCACACAGCACACTGTATTCTCTACCTGTAACACCACACAGCACGCTGTATTCTCTACCTGTAACACCACACAGCACTGTATTCTCTACCTGTAACACCACACAGCACTGTATTCTCTACCTGTAACACCACACAGCACGCTGTATTCTCTACCTGTAACACCACACAGCACGCTGTATTCTCTACCTGTAACACCACACAGCACTGTATTCTCTACCTGTAACACCACACAGCACGCTGTATTCTCTACCTGTAACACCACACAGCACTGTATTCTCTACCTGTAACACCACACAGCACGCTGTATTCTCTACCTGTAACACCACACAGCACGCTGTATTCTCTACCTGTAACACCACACAGCACGCTGTATTCTCTACCTGTAACACCCTGCAGCACTGTATTCTCTACCTGTAACACCACTGTATTCTCTACCTGTAATGCTGATATTGGAATAAAGTAAAGAACTTTTAGAATTTAATTTTTTTTTTCTTTTCATTTCCACGCACATATTATGATCAAGCATCTTTTATCAGTGAAGTTGATTCCCACAATAAGGGCTTTATCCGATACTATCTTACACGGGATATACTGTTTATGCCGTGTCTGATCCTCTCTGCAGTTTAGCATCATTTAATTGTGTTACTGCATCATTTTTGTGAATACGTTGCAGTATTGCAATGAAATTCCAACATGAGTGAACGCAGCCCTAATTTCACTGCAGAGGTTTGCACAATCAGTGAAGTTGCTGCACCTGCTTCTGGCTGGTCAGAGAAGGTGAATTGAGTTGTTTTTTTCCAGTTTTCTTTACTTCCTGGATTTCTATCAGCTACCAGTGTGGCAGAACCGCACAGATATGGTAATACATTGTATAGGCACATATATATAACTTTTAATGTACTTTTAATAGAAAACAAGTTTTCCTTATCTGGAGTTCCCCTTTAATTCTGTCAGCTAGACCCTCCCAGAGTACTCCTAACTGTGCATAGGGTACGGAACTGGGTGACATAGTCCCCTAATTTCTGGGACCCCTTGGACAACTGGCACAAATCTGAGGCTGTAGATATTGTCCGGTCAATCTCCTCCAACACAGAACAGAACTAGGCATGAAAAAGCTGGATACTAGAAGACACTGAGCCAGGATTCACCCATACCTCCTGAGTAGCCAAACAGACAGTACAATATATAGGCAAAGGATGCAACAGATGCAGGTGACGAATGCAGGAAACAGAAATACAGGTGTAGGACAGCCACTGCAGGTACCTGGTGCTGGAACGGAGAGCAGGTACAACATGGGTATATGGGATCCGGGGAGCACCTGGGAATGCAGGATCAGACAGCAGGAACAGGAATGCAGGACCACAGGACCACCACGACAGGATCTGGAACATGGGAACCAGAATAGTAGGTACAGGAATTCCAGGTGGGCTATATACAGGTGCAGAATCGCCGCCATGCTTTACACAATGCAATAGGCCATTGTTACACTGAGGAGATATGCTGGGGGAAGGGTCAGTTTTTGTAGTTTGCTTTCTTTGCTTCAGTTCTTGATTGTCATCTTTAACTTTTATTTTTTCCATCTGTCCCATCATAATTTAGTTTATGTCATTCTGTCCTATTGTAATCCTGAGGGTATGTAAGTAGTGGCAGCCATTGTTAGGCCCCAGGAAAGGTGTCTGGTATAGGTAAAGTCCAGCTCTGCCATCTTGTGGCCAGCTGATGTTGTTACAAGTTTCCCATGAATCTCACATATTTAACACCCCTTTGGTTATATTTAGAGATGAGCGAACCTGGAGCATGCTCGAGTGGATCCGAACCCGAACTTTCGGCATTTGATTAGCGGTGGCCGCTGAAGTTGAATAAAGCCTTAAGGCTATGTGGAAAACATGGATATAGTCATTGGCTGTATCCATGTTTTCCAGACAACCTTTAGCTTAGAGCAAGTTCAGCAGCCCCCGCTAATCAAATACCGAACGTTCGGGTTCGGATCGACTCGAACCCGAACCCGGTTCGCTCATCTCTACTTATATTCCTTTTACTGTTTTAATTCAGTCCTTATTCTGGACAATGCCATGTAGTTATATGGTATACATGTAAAAGCTTAGAGGAATCTTATGCTTTAAATAATGTACCAGAATCCTGCTCCACACTGATGAGGGGCAACACCCCGAAACAGCTGTCTGTGGATGGTTACCTAGCCTTGGTTTATCCCTTGTTATTACACTGACTTATAGGGCCACTTAATATGGTGGATTTGGTGGTTTCCTAACAGGAGCTGCCACTTGGCTGGGTCCTTCCCGGAGGGATATCTGGCTAGTCCTGTGTTTTGAGACTCTTCAATAAGGCTCCACGGACTCCTCTTTTGCATACTCATGTTTCCCAGGGGGCAATGCACCTAGGACTTCACTGCATTGAGCGCTTTCATTAGCAGCCGGCAGTGTTGTCATTTGGCTGTTCTCCCTGAGTTCAGCAATCTGTTTCTCTTATGGCTCTACTAGGCATTGCTCCCACCTAGCCAGAATCCTGCTCCACACTGATGAGGGGCAACACCCCGAAACAGCTGTCTGTGGATGGTTACCTAGCCTTGGTTTATCCCTTGTCATTACACTGACTTATAGGGCCACTTAATATGGTGGATTTGGTGGTTTCCTAACAGGAGCTGCCACTTGGCTGGGTCCTTCCCGGAGGGATATCTGGCTAGTCCTGTGTTTTGAGACTCTTCAATAAGGCTCCACGGACTCCTCTTTTGCATACTCATGTTTCCCAGGGGGCAATGCACCTAGGACTTCACTGCATTGAGCGCTTTCATTAGCAGCCGGCAGTGTTGTCATTTGGCTGTTCTCCCTGAGTTCAGCAATCTGTTTCTCTTATGGCTCTACTAGGCATTGCTCCCACCTAGCCAGAATCCTGCTCCACACTGATGAGGGGCAACACCCCGAAACAGCTGTCTGTGGATGGTTACCTAGCCTTGGTTTATCCCTTGTCATTACACTGACTTATAGGGCCACTTAATATGGTGGATTTGGTGGTTTCCTAACAGGAGCTGCCACTTGGCTGGGTCCTTCCCGGAGGGATATCTGGCTAGTCCTGTGTTTTGAGACTCTTCAATAAGGCTCCACGGACTCCTCTTTTGCATACTCATGTTTCCCAGGGGGCAATGCACCTAGGACTTCACTGCATTGAGCGCTTTCATTAGCAGCCGGCAGTGTTGTCATTTGGCTGTTCTCCCTGAGTTCAGCAATCTGTTTCTCTTATGGCTCTACTAGGCATTGCTCCCACCTAGCCAGAATCCTGCTCCACACTGATGAGGGGCAACACCCCGAAACAGCTGTCTGTGGATGGTTACCTAGCCTTGGTTTATCCCTTGTCATTACACTGACTTATAGGGCCACTTAATATGGTGGATTTGGTGGTTTCCTAACAGGAGCTGCCACTTGGCTGGGTCCTTCCCGGAGGGATATCTGGCTAGTCCTGTGTTTTGAGACTCTTCAATAAGGCTCCACGGACTCCTCTTTTGCATACTCATGTTTCCCAGGGGGCAATGCACCTAGGACTTCACTGCATTGAGCGCTTTCATTAGCAGCCGGCAGTGTTGTCATTTGGCTGTTCTCCCTGAGTTCAGCAATCTGTTTCTCTTATGGCTCTACTAGGCATTGCTCCCACCTAGCCAGAATCCTGCTCCACACTGATGAGGGGCAACACCCCGAAACAGCTGTCTGTGGATGGTTACCTAGCCTTGGTTTATCCCTTGTCATTACACTGACTTATAGGGCCACTTAATATGGTGGATTTGGTGGTTTCCTAACAGGAGCTGCCACTTGGCTGGGTCCTTCCCGGAGGGATATCTGGCTAGTCCTGTGTTTTGAGACTCTTCAATAAGGCTCCACGGACTCCTCTTTTGCATACTCATGTTTCCCAGGGGGCAATGCACCTAGGACTTCACTGCATTGAGCGCTTTCATTAGCAGCCGGCAGTGTTGTCATTTGGCTGTTCTCCCTGAGTTCAGCAATCTGTTTCTCTTATGGCTCTACTAGGCATTGCTCCCACCTAGCCAGAATCCTGCTCCACACTGATGAGGGGCAACACCCCGAAACAGCTGTCTGTGGATGGTTACCTAGCCTTGGTTTATCCCTTGTCATTACACTGACTTATAGGGCCACTTAATATGGTGGATTTGGTGGTTTCCTAACAGGAGCTGCCACTTGGCTGGGTCCTTCCCGGAGGGATATCTGGCTAGTCCTGTGTTTTGAGACTCTTCAATAAGGCTCCACGGACTCCTCTTTTGCATACTCATGTTTCCCAGGGGGCAATGCACCTAGGACTTCACTGCATTGAGCGCTTTCATTAGCAGCCGGCAGTGTTGTCATTTGGCTGTTCTCCCTGAGTTCAGCAATCTGTTTCTCTTATGGCTCTACTAGGCATTGCTCCCACCTAGCCAGAATCCTGCTCCACACTGATGAGGGGCAACACCCCGAAACAGCTGTCTGTGGATGGTTACCTAGCCTTGGTTTATCCCTTGTCATTACACTGACTTATAGGGCCACTTAATATGGTGGATTTGGTGGTTTCCTAACAGGAGCTGCCACTTGGCTGGGTCCTTCCCGGAGGGATATCTGGCTAGTCCTGTGTTTTGAGACTCTTCAATAAGGCTCCACGGACTCCTCTTTTGCATACTCATGTTTCCCAGGGGGCAATGCACCTAGGACTTCACTGCATTGAGCGCTTTCATTAGCAGCCGGCAGTGTTGTCATTTGGCTGTTCTCCCTGAGTTCAGCAATCTGTTTCTCTTATGGCTCTACTAGGCATTGCTCCCACCTAGCCAGAATCCTGCTCCACACTGATGAGGGGCAACACCCCGAAACAGCTGTCTGTGGATGGTTACCTAGCCTTGGTTTATCCCTTGTCATTACACTGACTTATAGGGCCACTTAATATGGTGGATTTGGTGGTTTCCTAACAGGAGCTGCCACTTGGCTGGGTCCTTCCCGGAGGGATATCTGGCTAGTCCTGTGTTTTGAGACTCTTCAATAAGGCTCCACGGACTCCTCTTTTGCATACTCATGTTTCCCAGGGGGCAATGCACCTAGGACTTCACTGCATTGAGCGCTTTCATTAGCAGCCGGCAGTGTTGTCATTTGGCTGTTCTCCCTGAGTTCAGCAATCTGTTTCTCTTATGGCTCTACTAGGCATTGCTCCCACCTAGCCAGAATCCTGCTCCACACTGATGAGGGGCAACACCCCGAAACAGCTGTCTGTGGATGGTTACCTAGCCTTGGTTTATCCCTTGTCATTACACTGACTTATAGGGCCACTTAATATGGTGGATTTGGTGGTTTCCTAACAGGAGCTGCCACTTGGCTGGGTCCTTCCCGGAGGGATATCTGGCTAGTCCTGTGTTTTGAGACTCTTCAATAAGGCTCCACGGACTCCTCTTTTGCATACTCATGTTTCCCAGGGGGCAATGCACCTAGGACTTCACTGCATTGAGCGCTTTCATTAGCAGCCGGCAGTGTTGTCATTTGGCTGTTCTCCCTGAGTTCAGCAATCTGTTTCTCTTATGGCTCTACTAGGCATTGCTCCCACCTAGCCAGAATCCTGCTCCACACTGATGAGGGGCAACACCCCGAAACAGCTGTCTGTGGATGGTTACCTAGCCTTGGTTTATCCCTTGTCATTACACTGACTTATAGGGCCACTTAATATGGTGGATTTGGTGGTTTCCTAACAGGAGCTGCCACTTGGCTGGGTCCTTCCCGGAGGGATATCTGGCTAGTCCTGTGTTTTGAGACTCTTCAATAAGGCTCCACGGACTCCTCTTTTGCATACTCATGTTTCCCAGGGGGCAATGCACCTAGGACTTCACTGCATTGAGCGCTTTCATTAGCAGCCGGCAGTGTTGTCATTTGGCTGTTCTCCCTGAGTTCAGCAATCTGTTTCTCTTATGGCTCTACTAGGCATTGCTCCCACCTAGCCAGAATCCTGCTCCACACTGATGAGGGGCAACACCCCGAAACAGCTGTCTGTGGATGGTTACCTAGCCTTGGTTTATCCCTTGTCATTACACTGACTTATAGGGCCACTTAATATGGTGGATTTGGTGGTTTCCTAACAGGAGCTGCCACTTGGCTGGGTCCTTCCCGGAGGGATATCTGGCTAGTCCTGTGTTTTGAGACTCTTCAATAAGGCTCCACGGACTCCTCTTTTGCATACTCATGTTTCCCAGGGGGCAATGCACCTAGGACTTCACTGCATTGAGCGCTTTCATTAGCAGCCGGCAGTGTTGTCATTTGGCTGTTCTCCCTGAGTTCAGCAATCTGTTTCTCTTATGGCTCTACTAGGCATTGCTCCCACCTAGCCAGAATCCTGCTCCACACTGATGAGGGGCAACACCCCGAAACAGCTGTCTGTGGATGGTTACCTAGCCTTGGTTTATCCCTTGTCATTACACTGACTTATAGGGCCACTTAATATGGTGGATTTGGTGGTTTCCTAACAGGAGCTGCCACTTGGCTGGGTCCTTCCCGGAGGGATATCTGGCTAGTCCTGTGTTTTGAGACTCTTCAATAAGGCTCCACGGACTCCTCTTTTGCATACTCATGTTTCCCAGGGGGCAATGCACCTAGGACTTCACTGCATTGAGCGCTTTCATTAGCAGCCGGCAGTGTTGTCATTTGGCTGTTCTCCCTGAGTTCAGCAATCTGTTTCTTTTAAATAATGTACTGTATGAAATCATTTAAAATAATGAAAAACACCTGACATTTTACATATAAGTATGTTAAAGTCTGCTCATTCTCATAAAAAAATGTAGTAAATGTAAAAAAACACGGTATGCATTGAAAGGGGTAGTGCGGCGCCAAACAATTATTATACAACTTTGTAATGTATGTTATGTTAGTGAATGGCCCCCTCCCCTGTCCCACTCTAGACCCAGAAGTGTAGTGCTCTATACTCACCTGATTCGTGTCGACCCCCGTCCACCATCTTGGGACAATGATGTCATCTTCGGGAGGCCGGCCGAACCGCTCCGACCGTCCCTCCTGCCAGCCCCCCTCTGCCGCATCATCAGCTGCTCAGCCGTGATTGGCTGAGCATTATTGTGCTCAGCCACGATTGGCTGAGCTTAACTGTGCTCAGCCAATCGCGGCTGAGCAGCTGATGACATCATTGTCCCAAGATGGCAGACGGGGGTCGACACGAATCAGGTGAGTATAGAGCACTACACTTCCGGGTCTAGCGTGGGGGGGGGGGGACACGGGGAAGGGGGCCATTCACCAACATAACATACATTACAAAGTTGTATAACTTTGCAATATGTGTTATTTAGTGAATAAGTGTTTAGCGCCGCACTACCCCTTTAATGGCTATGTTCACACACAGTATTTCTCAGTATTTTGCAACAAAAACCAGAAGTGGATTGAAAACACAGAAAGGCTATGTTCACACACTGTTGAAATTGAGTGGACGGGCGAATATTTAAAGGAGACCTGTCACCTCCCGTGCCGGGGTGACAGGCTCCCGACCCCCCGTTACAGACCCCTATACTCACCTGATCCCGCCGGGTCCCGCTTCCTGATCCGCTCGGGTCACGGAGATATGAGCACCCGAAGCCCGGTGCGCGCTCACAGGAGAGTCCGACGCTGATAGAGAATGAATGGGGACTCCGTCATTCGCTATGGGCATCGGACTCTCCTGTGAGCGCGCACGCCGGGCTTCGGGCGCTGATATCTCCGTGACCCAACTGGCTCAGGAAGCGGGACCCGGCGGGATCTAGTGAGTATAGGGGGCTGTAACGGGGGGTCGGGAGCCTGTCACCCCGGATCGGGGGGTGACAGGTCCTCTTTAATGGCAAATAACGGCCAGGAAAAAACAGCGTCAGGAAAAAAAAAAACACTAACAGACACATCCTATACTCACCATCCCTGAATCAATCGCCATTAAAAATCCCACCGGCCGCAGTCTCCGTCAACCCCCTCCGCGTCTTCAGATCTTCTTTACTTCCGCTTTCCTATGGCATGAACGGGAGTGAACGTGTGCGCAGCCTTTTCATTGGCTTGATCGCCAATCAGTGCTGAGAAAGCTGGAAGCCATGTGATGCATTCCAGTCAATGAAAAGGCTGCTGGTGCGCACGCTGAAGACGCTGAAGCAGAGGAAGAGAGGCGCGGGGGAGGAAAAGAGGCGGAACGGCTCCAGGCAGATGAATAACACATTACAAAGTTATATAACTTTGTAGTGTGTGTTAGTTAAGGGGAAAAATTTTAAACACGGGAGTTGTCCTTTAAAATAGCGGTAATTATTTAGGCTGGGTTCACACACAGTATATTTCAGGCAGTATTTGGTCCTCATGTCAGGTCCTCATAGCAACCAAAACCAGGAGTGGATTAAAAGCACAGAAAGGCTATGATCACACAATGTTGAAATTGAGTGGATGGCCGTCATTTAATGGCAAATATTTGCTGTCATCTTAAAACAACGGCTGTTATATTGAAATAATGGCCGTCATTTACCGTTATATGGAGACTATCCACTCAATTTCAACATTGTGTGAACAGATCCTTTCTGTGTTTTTAATCCACTCCTGGTTTTGGTTGCTATGAGGACCTGACAAATACTGCCTGAAATATACTGTGTGTGAACCTAGCCTTAGGCTATGTTCCCACGGCTTATCTGACCGGCTGTTCCGTGACCCCGGTCGGGTCAGGGAACGTCCGGTCTGTGCCCGGATCATCGCGGCCAGTACTTAAGTACCGGCCGGATGATCCGTCCGGCCGCGGAACTCTGATGCGGACGCGGGGCTCAGAAGGAAGTGAGCGCCAATTAGCTTTTCCATTGCAGATTTTGCTGAAGTTTCCGAGCGCCAGGTGCATTTGCAGTGCCCCTGTAGTGTCAGCAGAGAGAAAACCCCCATAAGTCACCCCATTTTGGAAAATACACCCCTTAAAGAATTCATTTTTGGGTGTGGTGAGCATTTTGACCCCACAGGTATTAGAGGAAAGTATTCAAAAGTAGACAGTAAAAATGAAAAACTCTAATTTTTCCAATAATATGTTCCTTTAGTTTGAAATTTCTCGATTTCACGAGGAACAGGAGAGAAAATTCACCCCAAAATCTGTAACTCAGGTTCTCCTGAGTAGAACGGTACCCCATATGTGGGCATAAACCACTGTATGGGCACACAGCCGGCTCAGAAGGGAAGGAGCGCCACAATTAGCATTTTCTGTGCAGATTTTTCTGAAGAAGTTTCTGAGCGCCAGGTGCGTTTGCAGAGCCCCTGTAGTGTCCGCAGAAGAGAACCCCCCCAAAATCACCCCATTTTGGAAAGTGCACCCCTCAAAGAATTCATCTTGGGGTAGGATGAGCATTTTGGCCCCACAGGTATTAGAGGAAAGTATTCAAAATTGGCCAGTAAAAATGAAAAACTTGAATTTTTCCAATAATATGTTGGTTTAGTTTGAAATTTCACAAGGAACAGGAGAAAAAATGTACCCCAAAATCTGTAACACAGGTTCTCCTGAGTACAACGGTACCTCATATGTGGGCATAAATCACTGTATGGGCACACAGCAGGGCTCAGAAGGGAAGGAGCGCCAATTTGCTGGAGCAAAACCGCAACTAGTAATAGTTATAAGAATAGCGCAGTTACTAAAATAAAATAAAAAAGAGATTACAGGTAATGTGGGGGGGTTACGGACAGTCTGGGGTGGTTCCGGTAATCTGGAGGTGGTTACAGGCAACCTGGGGTGGTTACGGGTAATCTGGGGTGGATACGGTCAACATGGGGTGGTCACGGGCAACCTGCTGTGGTTACGGCAACCTGGGGTGGTTAGAGGCAACCTGGGGTGGTTAGAGGCAACCTGGGGTGGTTACGGGCAATATGGGGTGGATACAGACAACCTGCTGTGGTTACAGACAATCTAGGGTGGTTACAGGCAACCTGCTGTGGTTACGGACAATCTGGGGTGGTTACAGACAATCTGGGGTGGTTACGGATAAACTGAAGTGCTAATAGGTAATCAGAGGTGGGTACCTGTAATCTGGCGTGGTTACGGGCAATCTGGAGGGCGTCACTGGCAATTTGGGGTGGTCAGAGGCGATGTGCGGTGGTCAGAGGCAACCTGCGGTGGTTGCGTGCAATCTGGGGGGTTACATGTAATCTGGCATGATTATGGGCAACCTGCGGTGGTTATGGGCAACCTGGAGGGGTTACAGACAATCTAGAATTGTTACGGATAGACTGAAGTGCTTATAGGTAATCTGGGGTGGGTACATGTAATTTGGGGTGGTTACAGGCAATCTGGGGTGGTTACGGACAATCTGGAGGGGGTCACTGGCAACGTGCGGTGGTTACCTGTAATCTGGGGGGGGGGGGGGTTAGAGGTAATTTGGGAGTAAACTGCAATTATTACTGTAATAAAGAGTGTGTGTTTTATTTTTTTGTATGTTTTTCACTTTTTGCACTTTTACACATTTATTTTCACTGTATTACTATGATTACTGTGATATTTTCTATCACAGTAATCATAGTTCAGTGACAGAGACCAAATTGGTCTCTGTCACTTTAAATTTTCAGAGTTGGCTGGTTGTGGAGCGCATGCGCACTTCATTACCAGCCAGGACGTTGAGGAGGAAGGAGCTCCAGGATCAGGTGAGTATATGGGGAAGGGGGGGTGACTGGGGGACGGGGGTGACTGGAGGGGTGGGGGGCGACTTGGGGGGGGGGGCACAGTAACACTTTTTATCCCCTGTCACCAATCATTTATGGTGACAGGGGATAAAAAGTGCTGGGGAGAACATGGCACAAGCAATCAGCGGTATATAGTATATACCGCTGATCGCTTGTACCGGGACCCCACAGGGGGGTCCCCGATCACTGCCCCATGCTCTCCGCTACCTCCGGTGGCAGAGAGCATGGGGCTTTCATTCATTTTTACTTTAAATCACTGTGAACAGACATTAGTCTGTTCACAGTGATGGGGGCGGCCATCTTGGATCTGATGGCCGCCACAGGGAGGGGGGGTTAGATACTGGGGCACGAGGGGGTTCCATTAAAGAGACAGTACCCCTTTTTGACTTTGACTGGAGCTGTGTTTGCTATCTGCTGGTTTATGCTCTTGTGCAGCAGAGTTGTTGTTTTGATGCACTTTATTACTATACTAGGCCCCATTCCCACTGAGCAAAGGTAACGGAATTCCGCGACGGAATTGTCCAGCTTCCAGTTCTTTCTTGGCCGCCAGTACACAATATTGGACAGAGCAGGACTGAAATTCCTAATCATTGTGTTATCTCAAATAATCTCATCATTCGTCGGCATCTCCAAAACCTGCAGCAAATCTGCACTACTGTATAACAGATATACAGGATGTGATGTACAATGAGACTTATGTCTTTGTGTCCTAAGGATGCCCCCAGACACAGCTTTTTTGTGGTGTTTTCTGGCTTCCAAAAAAACAGCAGAAAATCTTTGCGTTTTTGACTTAGGCTTTTTTTTTGGCCTTTTGCCAGAACCTTAATTTTTTTTTCCGACTGTAGCCTATGGCGGAAATGATGTGTTCAAAAACCTTGCTGAATCTGGGCTTCTTTTTCCAAGACACGAATGCATATCACATTTTTGATTAGACAGATAGCAAGAAGCAACCCACGCATGCATCTCTTGGGGTGTTTAGGCCATCTCCAGCTTGAATTAACAGGGAATGGGGATCCCCCTGATGGGGTATGGGAGTAACTGACCCACCCACGCTTTGGTCACTCCCAAAAAACTTCACCCTAACGGTGTAATCACATGTCGCTCCAGGGCTGCTGTGTAAAACCATCATCGGATCTTAATGCCGGTCAGTACTATGTAGACTTTGAGAAATACACAATTTGAGTGTAGAACTAGGTAGTTACGCAATGAACTGTGTATTATGTGCCTGCCCCATAGTGCTAAAAGTTGGCAGAAATACAACTAGACATCTACTGAGGGTTTTTGGCAACAGAAACCAAATGCAACCATTCCCAGATGAATGCACTATAAATAAGACAAGGTAACCTGCTGCTCGGCAGATAGCTGCTGGTAGTAGCTTTAGAGGTTTCTTATATCAGGTTAAGGGTGGGTTCACACTGAGGAATTCTCAAGGAAAGTTTTCTGCTTGAAATTCCTCACCTATTCAGCTCTGGCAGAAAAGGAACAGGATTTGGACAGAATTCAAGCCCCCTTTGACTTCTATAGGATTCCTCCAGCAGAATCCGTCCAAAGAACTGACATGTCTATTTTTTCGGCGGACAGCAGAATCGGCCCGGCCATAGAATGGTGCCTATGGCACAAGCGGATAGGCCCGCTGCTGCGAGCCACGGAATCCGTCGGAACTTATGCGTGTAGATTCTGTAATGTGAACCCAGCCTGAGAGCTGATTCTTCTTTAATTCCTTGCCTACTCCTCAGTGTTAACCCACCCTTATGATCCCTTTACATGGAGTGATTTTTATTCAAATTTTCACAATAACGTTTGAGCGATAATCAGCTCGTGTAAACACTGCATACGATCAAGGGATAAATCGTTCATTGTGATCTTTCAACATGTTCCAAAGATTGTCATTGGCCATTCACTGAAAATTAGCAGATCCTTTCATCTAAACAGTCTTTCAATGATTTACCCTATGTGTGAGATGGGCTTAAGCGATCTTAAAATGATCCCAATAATGATTTATCCTTCTGTCTAAACGATGATTGTTATAAAAAACATTGTTACTTCGAAATTGTTAAATGTTCGATTGGGCGAATTATCGCTCCGTGTAAAGGGACCATTAGAGGAAATCATTCTCTGTGATATATACCCCATCAGGAACCCTTCCTATAGCCTTTAAATCACACAAGAAATCACAAGTCATTAAAACATCACACAATGAGTACCCTATCAGGAGCCATTGTGTGAGTGCTAAGAACTATTGTGATATCTTAAAAACCCCAAGAACAGCATCAGTCCAGTTACCCACATGTCATGAAAAACCAGACACGAATAGTAAGATTCCTTGGCACAAGTGTCAGGGATGAAACTCCACGGCTATGGTTAACAAGAAAGGAAAGGTCCTGTTTGTGAACCATAGTCATGGGGATGTTTCTGGATAATCCTGACCTTGGGCCTGGGTTGCACATTGGACTGTGGTGCGGCATTGAGCTGGTGTGGATGATATGTTGGACATGGACACTACTTTAAAAATGGTCCCGTGGTATCGCTCCATATTTTACCACATGGAAGTGATGCCGGGGTATCAACCCAAACCCTAACCTGTTTACTGTTCTACTCACAGATGTTGCAGGTGATGGAATTGTCTTTTCCATCATGTGCACAGAAGAACTGCCCCATCTCTGAGCGCAGTTGGCGGTTCTTCCGAGTCGGCACACTGCGGGGCTACTCCTGACTAGGGATGGTCCGAACCCGCCGAGGTTCAGGTTCGTCCGAACCCGAACGCTCGGCATCAGATTACCGCTGTCTGCCCGCTCCGTGGAGCAGGCGGATACAGCGGGAGGACCGCCTGGAAAACTTGGATACAGCCTATGGCTATGGCTGTATCCCAGTTTTCCAGGCGTTCCCCCCGCTGGATCCCCCGCTGCACGGAGCGGGCAGACAGCGGTAAGCATTGCGGATGGTTCTGGTTCTTACGAACTCCGTATGAACTCTGTTCGGACCATCCCTACTCCTGACTTATCCAGGGCTCCCCCTGACTTCTCCCGGGCTCCTGGGCTAGTCCATTGCCTGGCCACTCTTGACTGCTGCCGGGCTCCTCTGGATTGCTAGCACACTCCTCCTGACTACTGCTGGACTCCTCCTGACTACTGCTGGGCTCCTCCTGCTTGCTTCCGGACTCCTCCTGATTTCTGCCGAGCTCCTCCTCATAGTCAGGGACAAATCTTTCCTCTCCTAACTGCTCATCCGCAGCCATTCAGTATGAGCCTTGTGGCTACAAGCTGCCCCTGCCTCGCTCCCCTCACTGCTCTCTCTTCTGAGAAACTTAAGAGCAGATGGTACTGCAGCGCTGAAATATCTGTTGGACCAGCATTTTGCTGGATTGTCCTTTTAATAATATGTAAATGATGAAAACATGCCTTGCAGTCTGCTGCTCATACCACTGCAATGAAACGGAGACAGAACGGTCGACGTGGCTAAGCACAATGTGAGGTGCGGGGCCCTCCGCTTGCTCTATGTCTAACTTTAAGTAAAGCGTGTCTGTACACCAGCAGGGGATGAGTTAAAGGAGTACTCCAACCACGCATACTATGAATAGAAGTCTGACGTTGCGGCACAGCTGTGTTCCAGTGCTGCCATTCTGTGACGTTAGCTGCAGGGGGCGTCTGTTGCTTCAGGCTGTTCAGCCATCCTCTTCAGACACAGCGCTGTGCAGTACTCTCACAAGGTTATTAATGTTCTGCCCCCCTGAGTGCACATGGGCACAAAGATCATCAAGCTTTCTTTGCAATGAAGTCCCAGATGTGCTCGATGGGAGACAAGACTTTCTTTACCGGAAATAAAGCCTAAAGAGGTCCGGCTATTGTACATTATGCCACCCCACACCATGATCCCAAGTGTAGGACCAAGTGACGTCCTCTCCTCACCAGTGACATTGCAACACTAAGGACAAGCTGTAAGGTTATGATGCTGAGCTAGGAAGGAATGGAGGCTAGAATGGAGGAAGGAATGGAGGCTAGAATGGAGGCTGTAATGGAGGGTGGAATGGTGTCTGGAATGGAGGCTGTAATGGTGGGTTTACACTACGGAATTCTCGCAGATAAACTCCGCGGAATTCCGTCGGCTGTCCGCACGCCTTTCCGTCAGCTCCATAGACACCATTCTATGGGCCGGCGTATTCCGCTATCCGCCGAAAGAATTGACATGTCACGCGCGCCGAAAGGCGTACGGACAGTCGTCGGAATTCCGCGGAGTTTATCCGCGAGAATTCCGTAGTGTGAACCCACCCTAATGGAGGAAGGAATGGTGTCTGAAATGGAGGCTAGAATGGAAGAAAGAATGGAGGCTGTAATGGAGGCAGGAATAGAGGCTGGAATAAAGGAAGGAATGGTGGAACGGAGGAAGGAATGGAGGCTATCCTCTTCAGCGATGAGTCCCTCAGCTATGTCTTAGCCATAGCTGGAGATTGGCCTGGAGAGCACATTGGTATCTTCATGAAGAGGACTCCACAATGGACCATCATACTGGTTCTTCTCTATTAAATGCACAGACTGTAAAACACACACACACACCATATACATACATACATACATGCACAAACACACATACATATATATACACACACATATATATTATATATATATACACACACACAAATATATATACATACATACACATACACACACATATAAATATATATATATATATATATACATATAAGAAATTCAGAATGAATACAGCACTCGTGTAGCGATAAATGTGGTGCCAGGCGGTATATACCAGCGACCACCCGGTATAGGTAATATAAATCAGAAGAATACCGCAGCACTCATGGGATAGAATTCAACACAACGTGTTTATTTCCCCAAACCGCAACGTTTCTCTCTCCACACTGAGAGCTTTTTCAAGCTTTTTTTTTGACCACTGCTTGAAAAAGTGTGGAGAGCGAAACGTCGCAGTTTGGGGAAATAAACACGTGTTGAATTCTATCCCATGAGTGCTGCGGTATTCTTCTGATATATATATATATATATATAAACATAAACACAAACATATATATATATATATATATATACACACACATACATATATATTGTAGGGATCTTCCCGGGGGATGGTGTGTTTGGACACAGTTCACAGCAGACTTGGACTTGTAAAATAACAGCTTGGCGTTTATTGGCAGCATAAACAGTCCATCAAACAGAAATAAAGCAACACTGTGCTTTTAAGAACCAAACAAACAAAAAGGTCTTGCCCGTCTGGGCGCTTACTAACAGGTTTCTTCACCTATCTGACACTAGACTAACAGTGCGTCTTTCACCTGGATACCGCAGGGTATATATATGCTCCCACCAAACACACAGGCTGTTCACTCCTGGCTGAGAGCAAACACTGGATCCTCTGCAGGGCTTTTACCTTGTCAGGCTGATTAGGGTCAGAAACACCTGACCCCAAAACCTGACCTGGATCGGGGGGGAGGGAATGGCAAGTCCCACTACCAAAAACCTACCTGCCATTCCATGTAAGTCCAGGCCCGGCAATAATAAATAATAGCTTAGCAGCATAACACTGCTGAGCACAGATGCCTCCTGGACTCACCATCTCACGCTATGTATTAACCTGGGTGAGATGTACATCCCCTCGAGCAGTTTACCAGTGACATGTCCACAATATATATATATATATATATATATATATATATATATATATACACACACACACACACACACACACATATATATATACATATACATATACACACATACACATACACAACCGTTCAAAAGTTTGGGGTCACCCAAACAATTTAGTGTTTTCCATGAAAAGTCACACTTATTCACCACCAGACGTTGTGAAATGAATAGAAAAAAAAGACATTGACAAGGTTAGAAATAATGATTTGTATGTGAAATAACATTGTTCTTCCATCACACTTTGCTTCCGTCCCAGAATCCTCCTTGTGCAGCAATTCCAGCATTGCACACCTTTGGCATTCTAGCTATTAATCTGTTGGGGTAAGCTGGAGAAATTGCCCCCCACGCTTCTAGAAGCAGCTCCCACAAGTTGGATTGGTTGGATGGGCACTTCTGGCGTACCATACGGTCCAGCTGCTCCCACAACAGCTCAATGGGGTGGTGATCTGGTGACTGCGCTGGCCACTCCATTACCTATGATAGAATACCAGCTGCTGCTTCTGCTGGAAATAGTTCTTGCACAATTTGGAGGTGTTTAGGGTCATTGTCCTGTTGTAGGATGAAATTGGCTCCAATCAAGCGCTGCCCACTGGGTATGGCATGGCGGTGCAGAGTGATGGCCTTTCTTATTCACAATCCCTTTTACCCTGTACAAATCTCCCACCTTACCAGCACCAACCCCAGACCATCACATGACCTCCACCATGTATAACAGATGGCGTCAGGCATTCTTCCAGCATCTTTTCATTTCTTCTGCGTCTCACAAACCTTCTTCTTTGTCATCCAAACACCTCAAACTTGGATTCATCCATCCACAACACTTTTTTCCAGTCTTCCTCTGCCCAATGTCTGTGTTCTTTTGCCCATCTTAATCTTTATCTTTTATTGGCCAGTCTCAGATATGGCTTTTTCTTTGCCACTCTGCCCTGAAGCCCAAAATCCGGCAGCCGCCTCTTCCCTGTAGATGGTGACCCTGGTGTTTTGCGGGTACTATTTAATGAAGATGCCAGGTGGGGACCTGTGAGGCGTCTGTTTCTCAAACTAGAGACTCTAATGTGCTTATCTTCTTGTTTAGTTGTGCAACGCGGCCTCCCACTTCTTTTTCTACTCTGGTTAGAGCCTGTTTGTGCTGTCCTCTGAAGGGAGTAGTACACACCTTTGTAGGAAATCTTCAATTTCTTAGCAATTTCTCGCATGCAATAGCCTTCATTTCTAAGAACAACAATAGACTGTCGAGTTTCAGATGAAAGTTCTCTTTTTCTGGCCATTTTGAGCGTTTAATTGACCCCACAAATGTGATGCTCCAGAAACACAATCTGCTCAAAGGAAGGTCAGTTTTGTAGCTTCTGTAACAAGCTAGACTGTTTTCAGATGTGTGAACATGATTGCACAAGGGTTTTCTAATCATCAATTAGCCTTCTGAGCCAATGAGCAAACACCTTGTACCATTAGAACACTGGAGTGATAGTTGCTGGAAATGGGCCTCTATACACCTATGTAGATATTGCAACAAAAACCAGACATTTGCAGCTAGAATAGTCATTTACCACATTAGCAATGTATAGAGGGGATTTGTTTAAAGTTAGGACTAGTTTAACCTCTTAAGGACATAGGACGTACCGGTACGTCCTATGTCCTCACTTGCACTTCAAAGCGGGGCCGCGCGGCGGCCCCGCTTTGAAGTGCCGCGATCCCGGGTGCCGCGTGTAGCCCGGGACCGCCGCTATTAGCGGGCACGGTCTGATCGCCGTGCCCGCTAATTAGCTAATCGGAGGCAGCTGTCAAAGTTGACAGCTGCCTCCGATTACCGGAGGCAACGTTTCCCTGGTGTCTAGTGGGGGAGATCGCTCCTCCGGGACCTTGTCCCGGAGGAGCGATCTCCGTTACTGATGCCGGCCGGGGACGCGTCCAAGATGGCGCCGTCCTCGGCTCGGCACTCTTTCGTTTTCGGCTGCAGCAGCCGAAAGCAAACGAGTGCCGATCTCATGGATCTCTGCAGCATGTCTATGCTGCAGAGATCTCAATGAGAGATCCAAGTGTATATACTAGAAGTCCCCTAGGGGGGCTTCTAGTATATGTGTAAAAAAAAAAAAAAAAGTGTTGTTAATAGTAAAAAGCCCCCTCCCCTAATAAAAGTCTGAATCACCCCCCTTTTCCCAGGTTTTAAATAAAAGTAAACAAATAAATAAATAAACATGTTTGGTATCGCCGCGTGCGTAATCGCCCGAACTATTAATTAATCACATTCCTGATCTCGTACGGTAAACGGCGTCAGCGCAAAAAAATTCCAAAGTGCAAAATTGCGCATTTTTGGTCGCATCAAATCCAGAAAAAATGTAATAAAAAGCGATCAAAAAGACGTATATGGGCAATCAAGGTACCGATAGAAAGAACACATCATGGCGCAAAAAATGACACCTCGCACAGCCCCATAGACCAAAGGATAAAAGCGCTATAAGCCTGGGAATGGAGCGATTTTAAGGAACGTATATTGGTTAACAACGGTTTGAATTTTTTACAGGCCATCAGATACAATATAAGTTATACATGTTATATATCGTTTTAATCGTAACGACTTGAGGAACATGCATAACAAGTCAGTTTTACCCCAGGGTGAATGGCGTAAAAACACATTTCACCCAAATAAAAGAAATACGTTTTTTTTTTCAATTTCACCACACTTCGAATTTTTTTCTGGTTTCGCACTGTACTTTATGCAAAAATTCAGCCTGTAATTGCAAAGTACAATTAGTGACGCAAAAAATAAGGGGTCATGTGGGTTTCTAGGTGGAAAAATGCAAGTGCTATGACCTTTTAAACACAAGGAGGAAAAACCGAAAACGTAAAAACGAAAATGGGCCATGTCCTTAAAGGGTTAAGGGTTCAAACCCACTTGCCGGATCTGCAGCGAGTCTCCTTGCTGCGTTTTTGCAGGGAGACTCGCTGCAGATCCCGGCCCTATACTTTCATTAGCAGAGAAACTCGCAGCAGGGATATACATCCCTGCTGCGATTTTGTCTGCAGCCCTCCCCATTAACCCCCTAGCCGTCGGACATTATACATTACCGGGTCCCCGTTCCTGCTTGCTTCGGGGCTCCCGGTGTCTTCACGGCCCGCCCGGCCAATCAGTGCGCTGCGGCGGGGCAGCGCACTGATTGGCCGGGCGGAACGTGCTGGGAGCCGCCGAAGCAAGCAGGAGCGGGGACCTGGTAGTGTATATCCTGCCCGCCCCCCCTGCAGCCCCCAGCCGCACGATCGCCCCCCGCAGCCCCGATCGCCCCCCGCACCCCCCGGGGGGCGATCGTGCGGCCGGGGGGTGCGGGGGGCGATCATGCGGCCAGGGGGGTGCGGGGGGCGATCATGCGGCCGGGGGGTGCGGGGGGCGATCATGCGGCCGGGGGCGATCGGGGCTGCAGGGGGGGCGGGCAGGATATACATTACCGGGTCCCCGTTCCTGCTTGCTTCGGGGCTCCCGGCACGTTCCGCCCGGCCAATCAGTGCGCTGCCCCGCCGCAGCGCACTGATTGGCCGGGCGGGCCGTGAAGACACCGGGAGCCCCGAAGCAAGCAGGAACGGGGACCCGGTAATGTATAATGTCCGGCGTCCGGGGGGTTAATGGGGAGGGCTGCAGACAAAATCGCAGCAGGGATGTATATCCCTGCTGCAAGTTTCTCTGCTAATGAAAGTATAGGGCCGGGATCTGCAGCGAGTCTCCCTGCAAAAACGCAGCAAGGAGACTCGCTGCAGATTCGGCAAGTGGGTTTGTACCCTAAAGTTATCTTCATTGAAAAGTACAGTGCTTTTCCTTCAAAAATAAGGACATTTCAATGTGACCCCAAACTTTTGAACAGTAGTGTATATACTGTATATATATATATATACACACACACACATATATATATATACACACATACATATATATATATTATATACACACACACACATATATATATATACATATATATATATATACACACACACACACACACATATATATATATATATACACACACACACATATATATACACACATACATATATATATATTATATACACACACACACACACATATATACACATACATATATATATATATATTATATACACACACACACACATACATATACACACACACACACATATATATATATATATATATATATATATATATACACACACACACATATATATACACACATACATATATATTATATACACACACACACACATACACACACACAATAATAGAGGAGCAGACATTTTTGACAGACCAGGCGACTTATCAGTAACCTTAGGGCCCTATTCCACCGGACGATTATCGTTAGCATAATCGTTAACGATTAACGATCTCAAACGACCGCTATTGCGAAAGACCTGAAAACGTTCACTCATTTCCATGGAACGATAATCGTTACTTATGATCGTAATTGCGATCGTTTCTTCTTCCGTATTTCTTCGCTATTGCGTTCGTATCTATTGCGAACGACCGAACAATGTCTTATTTAATGCGAACGATTTGCGAACGTTTTGCGAACGAGCAAGAATAAAAATAGGTCCAGGTCTTATAAAGCGATCAACGATTTCTCGTTCGGTCGTTAATCGTTAACTGCATTTCAACCGAACGATTATCGTTTAGATTCGAACGATTTAACGATAATCTGAACGATAATCGTCCGGTGGAATAGGGCCCTTATAGAAGACCATGACGATGAGTCTCCTGAGGCCGCAGCGGCTGCCATGTGAGATGACATTATAGGCATCAGACACTGCGGGGTCACCGGTCTCCTCATCATCCATCTGATATGGCGCGTAATACAGCGGAGGAGCGGGGCGGTATACTGTAACTGTAGGTGACTGCTGCCACCCAGCGGCCACTCTATGTACGTCACACGCACTGTCCAACCACCCAGCGGTTTGTTTCCATCGGCCGCTGTCCTTCCCGCCAGGGGCTGTCCATGGCGCTGCCTGCGTGGGCCTATCGATGAAAGTAACTATTTCTGTCCTTATATAATATATTGTTTCTCCCTAAGGTAAAACTACATCCATACGGGTGTCAGCTATCTCCGTAAGCAATGATATACTACCCTGCGAGGCGTCTCCGGTGTGCTGATAATTCAGGCAATAATCAGGACACCCACAACGGAGACACAGGAACTCGGGCGGCTGAGGACCCCGTTGCTGTGCGCCGATTGTTGTAGCTGGTCTGACGGTTCTGTGTGGAAGTTTCTCTCTGCGGTTCCGGTGCAGTGAGCCCCCGGTGTGTGAGCCGCCGCCGCCGGTGCAGTGAGCCCCCGGTGTGTGAGCCGCCGCCGCCGGTGCAGTGAGCCCCCCGGTGTGTGAGCCGGTGCAGTGAGCCCCCCGGTGTGTGAGCCGCCGCCGGTACAGTGAGCTGCCCGGTGTGTGAGCCGCCGCCGGTGCAGTGAGCCCCCCGGTGCAGTGAGCCCCCCGGTGTGAGCCGCCGCCGGTGCAGTGAGCCCCCCGGTGTGAGCCGCCGCCGGTGCAGTGAGCCCCCCGGTGTGTGAGCCGCCGCCGGTGCAGTGATGAGCTCGGTCGGTGTGATGTCCCCCGCCGCGGCCGCAGCCAATGATTACTACGAGGAGGAGGAGCTGGAGAGCGCGGAGGAGGAGGATGACCGGAGCTTCAGGGGCCGAGAGTCTGATGAGGGTGAGAGGAGCCACCGGGTCCGGGATGTACGGGGCCGCCCGGGGGGGAGAGGAGGGACATGTGCACCCTGTGATATGGGGGGGGGGGGACATGTGCACCCTGTGATATGGGGGGGGGGGGGGGGACATGTGCACCCTGTGATATGGGGGGGGGGGGGGACATGTGCACCCTGTGATATGGGGGGGGGGGGGCATGTGCACCCTGTGATATGGGGGGGGGGGGACATGTGCACCCTGTGATATGGGGGGGGGGACATGTGCACCCTGTGATATGGGGGGGGGGGACATGTGCACCCTGTGATATGGGGGGGGGGGGGGGACATGTGCACCCTGTGATATGGGGGGGGGGGGACATGTGCACCCTGTGATATGGGGGGGGGGGGGACATGTGCACCCTGTGATATGGGGGGGGGGGGGGACATGTGCACCCTGTGATATGGGGGGGGGGGGGGACATGTGCACCCTGTGATATGGGGGGGGGGGGGGAGGACATGTGCACCCTGTGATATGGGGGGGGGGACATGTGCACCCTGTGATATGGGGGGGGGGGGGGGAGGACATGTGCACCCTGTGATATGGGGGGGGGGGGACATGTGCACCCTGTGATATGGGGGGGGGGGGGGGGAGGACATGTGCACCCTGTGATATTGGGGGGGGGGGGCTGGAGGACATGTGCACCCTGTGATATTGGGGGGGGGGGGGCTGGAGGACATGTGCACCCTGTGATATTGGGGGGGGGGGGGACATGTGCACCCTGTGATATGGGGGGGGGGGGGACATGTGCACCCTGTGATATGGGGGGGGGGACATGTGCACCCTGTGATATGGGGGGGACATGTGCACCCTGTGATATGGGGGGGGGGACATGTGCACCCTGTGATATGGGGGGGGGGGGGGAGGACATGTGCACCCTGTGATATGGGGGGGGGGGGCATGTGCACCCTGTGATATGGGGGGGGGGGACATGTGCACCCTGTGATATGGGGGGGGGGGACATGTGCACCCTGTGATATGGGGGGGGGGGGACATGTGCACCCTGTGATATGGGGGGGGGGGGGGACATGTGCACCCTGTGATATGGGGGGGGGGGACATGTGCACCCTGTGATATGGGGGGGGGGGACATGTGCACCCTGTGATATGGGGGGGGGGGACATGTGCACCCTGTGATATGGGGGGGGGGACATGTGCACCCTGTGATATGGGGGGGGGGGGACATGTGCACCCTGTGATATGGGGGGGGGGGACATGTGCACCCTGTGATATGGGGGGGGGGGACATGTGCACCCTGTGATATGGGGGGGGGGGACATGTGCACCCTGTGATATGGGGGGGGGACATGTGCACCCTGTGATATGGGGGGGGGGGACATGTGCACCCTGTGATATGGGGGGGGGGGACATGTGCACCCTGTGATATGGGGGGGGGGGACATGTGCACCCTGTGATATGGGGGGGGGGGACATGTGCACCCTGTGATATGGGGGGGGGGGGACATGTGCACCCTGTGATATGGGGGGGGGGGGACATGTGCACCCTGTGATATTGGGGGGGGGGGGACATG
The DNA here is from genome assembly GCF_027789765.1 of Dendropsophus ebraccatus. Classification (NCBI taxonomy): domain Eukaryota; kingdom Metazoa; phylum Chordata; class Amphibia; order Anura; family Hylidae; genus Dendropsophus; species Dendropsophus ebraccatus. The sequence goes on along the minus strand of NC_091456.1, from coordinate 5,098,632 downwards.
TGCACCCTGTGATATTGGGGGGGGGGGGACATGTGCACCCTGTGATATGGGGAGGGGGGCTGATGACATGAGCACCCTGTGATATGGGGGGGCTGATGACATGAGCACCCTGTAATTAGGGGGGGGGGCTGATGACATGAGCACCCTGTAATTAGGGGGGGGGGCTGATGACATGAGCACCCTGTAATTAGGGGGGGGGGGGGCTGATGACATGAGCACCCTGTGATATGGGGGGGTATGATGACATGTGCACCCTGTGCAAAAAAAAACCAATCACTTCAATCCAGACACATTCACAGACGAACATAGACTTATACTTACATCTTGTGTGACCTCCGGGAGGATTGGCCTCCGCCTCGATGAATCGCGCATGTGCTGGAAGCAGCCTGTCTCCAACGGGACATGTTCCCTGGGCCAGCGCGGTACATAAAGGCCACTATGCATATATGTCGGTACGGGAGGGGAGAAACTGGGCGGGAAGGGGTGGTGCTCGGGGTCGGAGGGTGACGCACCAAATGCTCTTAGGCAGCAGATTTGCATAGGGACAATTAGGGAATTAATAAGGAATGCGGGGGGAAGAATATTAGTAATGGCAATCTACTCCTAAGTTACTCTGCTTCTGCAGCATATCGGCAGGTTCTCTGGGCAGAACCTGCTGATAGTTCCGCTTTAACCTCTGTGACACCTCAATGGCTAAAACAATAAGAAACGCGTCAATAACTCAACAATGAATAAAGCTACATTAAAAATGAGCACAGCAATGTTTTTCTTGTGCATTTCTCTGTGTTTGATACATCACATGACCCCCTTCCCATTAAAAAAAGGAAAGTTGAATCCAAAATGGTGGCTTTGCAGATAAGGTGATATCAGCAACCACTTCTATTTTATCAGGGTGTATCCAAAGTTAATGCCCACTTAATGACGCGTTTTAGGCTACACTCGCTCTTCACTGAAATCTAACTGAATATGAATTCTATCAGAGCCGTGAATAAGGACGGCTAAGAATTATCGGTCGTGGAGCTGGAGGACTTTCAGAGTTGATGTGTTTTTTGTTTTTTTAGATTTGCAACAGCCGGGGAGCTGCAGGTTGGAGAGCAGAGTAAGAGAAGTTAGAAGAGAACTTAGATGCTGCACATGTGATATACACCTGTATAAAACTTGTCTGTCTTCTTTCTGCTCCAAGGCGGGGCTTTGTTTGGTGGACAGTGCCCCCTAGCTGGGGATTTATTTGATTGGTGGGCAATGTCACCAAGGCGGAGCTTCATGTGGTGGACAGTGTCACCTAGGGCGTTCTTCATGACAGCTGGGCCCCCTCTCCCCGCCTAGGTGTTTAATTGATGAAATGAAGCAAAAGTAAGGGGTGGAGGGGGAACAGTATGTCTTTAAAAAAATAACACACAGGTTACTTGTGGCTAGACGGTGGTCAGTAACTCTGGTGTCCCCCCACCCCCCACGTCACAGGTGCTTTTCCAGGCTTTGGTTGTGTGACCTGAACGTTACATGGTCCTTCCTCACATCTGGTGGTTGAGATGCGACCATGATGCAGGACCTTGTGATACACGCAGCCTTGTTGACGGTAGTTATCAATAAAAAGTTAAAGAAGAGACTTCCCATGGAAGGACAAAAACTGCAGGCAGGTTGCCGGGGGCCGGAAAATAATAGCGACCTGAACTCGCTTGTCCTTGTTCCTCTGATTCCTTGCTCCCCTGTCCCGTTCACATCAACCCTTGACTTCCAGCTCTGCTAGCTAACATCATGACCCCGGCTGAGTGATCGTCCGCCCAGCCAATCAGTGACTGGGGCGGGGCACAAGGTGACCGCTCAGCCGGGCCATGATTCTTCAGCTGGTGAAGCCGGAGACGTGATGTACCTGGTTTCCAGCTGAAGTTGATAGCCGGCTGATGTGATTGGGACCTGGGAGCAGTGCATGGGCGGTGCGAGGATGGGTGAGTTTACTTCTTTATTATTGTCCTACCCCACCAGCCTGCCCGCAGTGTTTGCCCCCACCAGCCTGCCCGCAGTGTTTGCCCCCACCAGCCTGCCCGCAGTGTTTGCCCCCACCAGCCTGCCCGCAGTGTTTGCCCCCCCCAGCCTGCCCGCAGTGTTTGCCCCCACCAGCCTGCCCGCAGTGTTTGCCCCCACCAGCCTGCCCGCAGTGTTTGCCCCCACCAGCCTGCCCGCAGTGTTTGCCCCCACCAGCCTGCCCGCAGTGTTTGCCCCCACCAGCCTGCCCGCAGTGTTTGCCCCCACCAGCCTGCCCGCAGTGTTTGCCCCCACCAGCCTGCCCGCAGTGTTTGCCCCCACCAGCCTGCCCGCAGTGTTTGCCCCCACCAGCCTGCCCGCAGTGTTTGCCCCCACCAGCCTGCCCGCAGTGTTTGCCCCCACCAGCCTGCCCGCAGTGTTTGCCCCCACCAGCCTGCCCGCAGTGTTTGCCCCCACCAGCCTGCCCGCAGTGTTTGCCCCCACCAGCCTGCCCGCAGTGTTTGCCCCCACCAGCCTGCCCGCAGTGTTTGCCCCCACCAGCCTGCCCGCAGTGTTTGCCCCCACCAGCCTGCCCGCAGTGTTTGGGGCATTTTCTTTAACATCAATCAGGAGAACTACAGAAGGTTGCAGTCCTGCCCCTTTCCCAGCATTGTTGTGGGCACAGACTGACTTTAGGGCTTCACTTTGTTCAGATCCCCACTGATCATTAGACAGAACAATCATAATCAAAACTTCTCACGTGTCTCTGTACCACAGCATCCAAAAGAGTGCAAATAATCCTCAAGGCCTTATTGCCCGTTCACACTATGGAAAACAGGCGGAAATTCTGAGCGGAACCCTGTGCCATGCCTGCTGTTTCAGTGGGATGCCTCGTGCACTTCTGCTCAAAGAATTCACATGTTTTTCGCAGTGTGAACAGGCCCTTATCAAGTACATGTAAGGCTTGGTTCACACTACGTTTTTGCAATCTTTTTTTTTTTTTTCATCCGTTTTTTTGCAATAAGCGGATGTAAAACGAATGAAAAAAAATGAATGCATATGTGTGCATCTGTTTTGATCAGTTTTTCCATTATAAAAAAAAAAAATGTGAACCCAGCCTAAGTAATGTTCCCACTCTCCTTGACATGTCAGGGTTTTTTTTTTTTTTTTTTATTTCAAATGACTGGGACACTTTTAAAGTGTAGCTGTCATTTAACATATTTTTGCAGAATTTAATAGTACAAGTGATTATAAGAAACTATGTAATAGATTTTATTAGGCAAAAAAGCCTCTTTCTGTACTCAAAAAGCTTTTTCTCTCCCCACACCCCCTCACGTCTTATCTGTGCATTATCAGACAAAGCTATCGTTATTACAGAGAAGCAAAGTGAAGCCTGGTTCTGCTGAGTCCATTATAACCTATGGAGGGGGGAGGGGCTGAGGGGGATGAGTGAGCAGGGAGAGCAGAAAAGCAGCTGTACAGTTTGGAAACTGTCTGGGCTCATAAACCGCTAGATTCATAGGTCAGAAAGGTCAGTGGGAACTTGGTTACAGAAGATTGCAGGACGCTGTGCTGTGCAGGGCTGCTTTTCTCCTCTCCATGCTCGCTCATCCCCCTCGGCCTCTCCCCTCTCCATAGACCATAATGGACACTGAAATCCTGCTTCTTTTGAAGTGGGGGGGAGAGGAAAACAGCTTTTGGAGGGCAGAAGGAAACTTTTGTTCAATAATACCTATTGCAGAGTTTCTTAAAATCGCTTGTACTAGCGGCCGTTAGTTGTGGTAGATGCTTTTCTTGTAATTCTGCTCTATGCTAACATCTTCATTTTCCATTTTATAGATACAGAAGATGCAAGTGAGACGGATGTAGCAAAGCATGACAATGTGGACTACGTGGAGATGAAAGAACAGTAAGTGTATTTCCTGGCATCTGTAATAGAATGCTTCTGCCTGGGAATTGCTATCTGTATAGTGTAGGTGTTCTGTCACTGTCAGGGCCCTACTACTCCGAGCCACAATGGACAAGGGCTCCTTTCCGGGGGTAGTAGCTCCATGACCCTTGATCCATTAAGGCACCGACATCTATCCTGTGTTGCTCTGGGTGATATCTCTTTAGACATACATTTTGATATCTTTGTAGTGCAGTACCTTGTTCTTTTTGTAGCGTACACTACCCCCCAGACACTTCTTTTCCGCCAGTACCGTCCCAATAAGAGATCACGGTATGGCATGAAATTCTCCAAACTCTGTGAGAACACCTCAGGGTACACTTACAGATTTAGGGTACGTGCACACTGCGGAATGGCGAAGGATAACCCTTTGTGCATTCCGCAGCTGGCACCCACCGGCGGACTGATGCGGGCGCGCGTCTCCACCCGTGTCATAGACTCCATTCTATGCACAGGCGGATTCCATCGTCCATCCAAAGAATGAACACATTGGACGGAGAGCGGAATCTGCCCGTCCATAGAATGGAGTCTATGACACGCGTGGAGACGTGCGCCTGCATCAGTCCGCCGGCGGGTGCCAACTGCTGAATGCACGAAGGGTTATCTGTCGCGATTCCGCAGTGTGCACGTACCCTTAGAGTGTATGTAGGAAGGGACACCCGAATCCAGCCCCCGGATGCCCCCCCACCCATCCTCGGAACAAGTGGGAAGATTGTCCGGGAACTGATCTTTCCACTGCTGGATAAAGGTCACCACCACCTGTACGGGGATAACTTTTATACCAGCACCCCCTCTTCCGGTCCCTCGCTGCCCTGTAGCTTGCGGCACCATCCGAACATATCAGAAGTAGTAATAGAGCCCAAATATTTAGCAGCCATGGAGCGGACCCAGCGCTTCTGGATATGAAGGACCCCGTATCGCACCAGGACAACATTTTCCAGGTGACGTCCCCCACACTGGAGAAAGGGAGACCCCAGAAGAAGTGCAGAGTGTGGGGTAACAGGGGGATCAGGAAGGACACCATTTTCCAGTGTGACGCCTGTCCTGATCCCCCCGGCCTCTGCATACTGGATTGCTTCAAGGCGCACTACACGTCATTGGGGTTCTACATTATCTAAATTCTGTCCCTTATTCCTATTTCAGGGGTCACGTTGATCCAGGGATTATTCTGATCGCCATTATGGAGTCGGGAAGGAATTTTTCCCCTGTGATGAGGCTACTGTCGTCTGCCTCACGAGGGTTTTTTGCCTTCCTCTGGATCAACACAGGTTGAGTTTGATGGACACCTGTCATTTCCAACCTTATAAACTAATAATTGGCCTAATACCCCAAAATAAATTAGAATTGTCCCTTTTCCCCAGCTAAGTAGGTATGGCCGCTATTCCCATTAGAGGATGCCATGATGCAATTACAAAGCCTCTGTGCGGCCAGGACAGTAGAAACCCCCCACAAGTGACCCCCTTCTGGAAACTATACCCGATAAGGAATCTTAACAAGGGGGGCAGCAGGGATATGGCCCCCTGGTGACGGCCACATTTGGGACGTGAAAATGAAAAAAATGGTATTTTTTATTTTCTCGGCACATGTTCTACGTAAGTGCCCGTCACCAGTGGGGTCCATATGCTCACTGCACCCCTTGTTAGATTCCTTATGGGGTGTAGTTCCCAGAATGGAGTCACTTGTCGGGGGTTTCTACTGTCCTGGCAGCACAGGAGCTTTGTAATTGCGACATGGCCTCCATCCTCCATTCCAGCCTCTAAATGGCGCTCTGTCCCTTTGGTGGCTTGCCCTGTGCCCATATGGCACATTATGTCCACATGTGGGGTATTTTCGTACTCAGGGGAAACTACCCTACACGTTTTGTGTTCATTTTCTTTTTTAACCCCTTGTGGAAATGGAAAAATCAAGGCTAGACCAACATTTAGTGTAATTTTTGTAAAATTTTTACTCTAAATCATTAATCTTGTCATGATTTTTTCATTTTCACAAGGGGCTAAAAGATAAAAAAAAAACCACTAAATGTGTAGCGCAATTTCCCCTGAGTACGGAAATACCCCACATGTGGACATAAAGCGCCATGCGGGTGCAGGGTAAGCCTCCGAAGGGAAGGAGCGCCATTTGGCTTTTGAAGGCTGGATTTGGATGGAATGGATTTCGAGGGGCCATGTTGCATTCAAAAGGCCCCTGTGTTGCCAAGACAGTTGAAACCCCCCACAAGTGACCCCATTATGGAAACTACACCCCTCAGGGAATGTAACAAGGGGGGTAGTGAGCATATGGACCCCACTGGTGACGGGCACAAATGTGGAACAATGTGGCGTGAAAATGAAATAGTACATTTTTTACACTATAATGTTGGTTTAGCCTTGAATTTATAATTTTCACAAGGGGTTAAAAGAGGAAAAAAAAATGTGTAGAGCAATTTCCCCCGAGTCCGTAAATACCCCACATGTGGACATAAAGCGCCATGTGGGCGCAGGGCAAGCCTCCGAAGGGAAGGAGCGCCATTTGGATTTTGGAGGTTGGATTTGGCTAGAATGGATGATGAACGCCATGTCGCATTTACAGAGCCCTCGTGCTGCCAAGACACTGGAAACCCCCCACAAGTGACCCCATTCTGGAAACTGAACCCTTTAGGGAATCTAACAAGGGGTGCAATGAGGATATGGACCCCTGGATGACGGGCACATTTGTGCCATGAAAGTGAAAAAAATTAAAATCTTCCCTTTCACGTCACATTGTTCCACATTTGTGCCCGTCACCAGTGGGGTCCATATGCTCACTGCACCCCTTGTTAGATTCCTTGAGGGGTGTAGTTTCCAGAATGGGGTCACTTGTGGGGGGTTTCCAGTGTCTTGGCAGCACGAGGGCTCTGTAAATGCGACATGGCCCTTGAAATCCTTTCCAGTGAAATTCAGCTTCCAAAAGCCAATTGGCGCTCCTTCCCTTTGGAGGCTCGTCCTGTGCCCGCTTGGCGCTTTATCGCCACATGTGGGGTATTTCCGTACTCGGGAGAAACTGCGCTACACATTTTGTGTCTTTATTTTCCTCTTATCCCTTTAAGAAAATGAAAAATTGAAGGCTAGAACAACGTTTTAGTGTAAAAAATTAATTTTTCTTTTTTCACGCCATATTGTTCGGAAAATCTGTGAAGCACCTGTGGGGTCCAGATGCTCACCGCACCCCTTGTTACATTCCTTGAGGGGTGTAGTTTTCTAAATGGTGTCCCTTTAGGGGTGTTTTTTAGGTTTTGGCACCCCAGAGCCTCTGCCTACCTGAAGTGGTACAGTCAAAAATGACCAAATATAACGGAGGCGTTGAAATTCACTAGGCGCTCCTTTGTATCTGAGGCTTGTGGTTGCGTCAAATAGCGCAATAGGGCCACATATGGGGTACTTCTATAAACTGCAGAAACGGGGCAATAATTATTGGGGTGCATTTCTCTGGTAATAGGTTTATAATTATGAAAAATATTGGATTACAATAAAATCTCTGCACAGAAAATTAAAATTTTCAAATTTCTTACACACTTAGCTTTTATTTCTGTGACTCCCCTAAAGGGTTAAAACACTTTCTGGATATGCTTTTGCAGAGTGTGGGGGGTGCAGTTTCTGAAATGGGGTGCTTTGTGGGGCTTTCTAACATACAGGCCCCTCAAATACACTTTACACCTGAACAGGTCCCTAAAAATATCTGATTTTGAAATTTTACTGAAAATTTGGAAATTTGCTGCTAATGTTTTAAGCTTCCTATTGTCTAAAAAAAAATGAAAGATCGTTTAATAAATGCCGCCATCATAAAGTAGACATGTTGCTAATGCTATTTAATATATAATTTATGTGGTATAACCACTTTCTGTATAAGCAAAAAAGTTTCAAAGTTGGAAAAATGCATTTTTTTCAAATTTTTTCACATTATTTTGGTTTTTTTCATAAAGATTCGTTATGAGTATCGACTCCAATTTACCAGAAATGTAAAGTACAATATGTCACGAGAAAACAATCTCAGAATCAGCCGGATAGGTAAAAGCATCCCAAAGTTATTAATGAATAAAGTGACACAGGTCAAATTCATAAAATTTGTCTCTGTCATTAAGGCCATAGTAACATAGTAACATAGTAAATAAGGTTGAAAGAAGACAAGAGTCCATCAGGTTCAACCTAGGAAAATCCTACTGTGTTGATCCAGGAAGGCGGAAAACCCCTATGGGGCAGAAGACAAACGCCCCACCACCGGGAGAAACTCCCCCCCCCCCCCCCCTCCCCCGACTGCAATGGCAACCAGAACAATCCCCGGATCAACGTATCACCAGAAATCTAATGCCCATAACTTGTAATATTATATTTTTCAAGAAAATCATCCAGGCCTCCCTTGAACTTATTTAATGAATCAGCCATGACAACATCATGTGGCAGAGTTTTCCACAGTCTTACCGCTCGTACAGTAAAGAACCCGCGTCGATGCTGATGATGAAATCTTCTTTCCTCTAGACGTAGAGGATGCCCCCTTGTCATGGTTACAGACCTAGGAGTAAGGAGACCACTACAAAAATCTCTGTACTGTCCATTCATATATTTGTACATTGTGATCAGATCGCCCCTAAGACGTCTTTTTTCTAGCGTAAATAACCCCAAGCTTGATAACCTGTCCTGGTCCTGTAACCCACCCATTCCCTTAATGACCTTTGTTGCCCTCCTCTGCACCCGCTCTAGGTCAGCTGTGTCCTTCTTATATACCGGTGCCCAAAACTGTACACAGTATTCCATGTGTGGTCTGACCAGTGATTTATAAAGAGGCAAAACTATGTTCTCATCTTTAGCATCTATACCTCTTTTGATGCACCCCATTATTTTATTAGCCTTGGCAGCTGCTGCCTGGCACTGATCACTAAAGTTGAGTTTACTGTCCACCAATACCCCCAGGTCCTTTTCGGAAGTAGTTTTACCCAGTGTTTTATTATTTAGCACATAACTGTACTTATTATTTCTACGGCCCAAATGCATAACCTTACATTTATCCACATTAAACTTCATTTGCCATTTCTCCGCCCAAGCCTCTAGCTTCTCCAAATCCCTCTGTAATATGATATTATCCTCCTCTGTGCTGATTACTTTACCCAGTTTAGTATCATCTGCAAAAATGGAGATTCTACTCTGTAGCCCCTCTACAAGATCATTAATAAAAATATTAAAAAGAAGTGGACCCAACACTGACCCCTGTGGTACCCCACTAGTAACTAAAACCCAATCTGAATATGTTCCATCAATGACCACCCTCTGTTTTCTATCACACAACCAGTTACTTACCCATTTGCATACGTTTTCCCCCGAGTCCCAGTATCCTCATTTTGTAGACCAACCTTTCATGCGGCACAGTATCAAATGCCTTTGAAAAGTCCAGATACACAACATCCACAGCTTCCCCCAGGTCCAGTCTATAACTTACCTCTTCATAGAAGCCGATCAGATTAGTCTGACAGGACCGATCCCTCATAAATCCATGCTGGTGCTGCGTCATAAGATTATTTTCATTAAGATACTCCAGTATAGCATCTCTTACAAACCCCTCAAATACTTTACCTACTATAGATGTTAGACTTACGGGCCTGTAGTTTCCAGGATCGCTCTTTGACCCCTTCTTGAATATTGGTACCACATTAGCTATGCGCCAGTCCTGTGGAACAATCCCTGTCGTAATAGAATCTTTAAATATTAGGAATAACGGTCTGTCCAACACAGTATTTAATTCTTGCAAAACTCTAGGATGGATACCTTCTGAGCCCGGTGACTTATGGATTTTAATGTTTTTAAGGCGTCTCCCCACTTCTTGTTGTGTTAGGCAGGTGAGATTTATGGGAGGATTAACATTATCCCTAGTCATATCGTCTGTTATGGGATTCTCCTCTGTGAATACAGTAGAGAAGAATGTATTTAGTAGATTGGCCTTTTCCTCTTCCCCCTCCACCATTACACCCAGATTATTTTTGAGGGGACACACATTTTCGGTTTTAAGTCTTTTGTTATTTATATAGGTGAAGAACATTTTGGGATTTGTTTTACTTTCTGTGGCTATCCTTCTTTCTGTTGCTATTTTTGCTTCTTTTATTTGCGTTTTACACATTCTATTCTTCTGTCTATAGTTGCTCAATGCTTCCCCACTACCTTCTTGTGTTAGTAGTCTGAATGCTTGTTTCTTATCATTTATTGCACCCCTTACAGCTGTAGTTAACCACATTGGATTTCTCTTACTTCTACTACGTTTATTCCCATATGGTATGTGTCGTTCACACGATTTACCCAGGATGCTCTTAAATATGTCCCATTTCTCTTGTGTACTTTTATTTCTGAAGGCATTGTCCCAGTCTATGTTCCCAAGGTCCTCTCTTAGTTTTTGGAAATTAGCCTTCCTGAAATTTAATGTTTTTGTAGCCCCTCTGCTAATCATTTTATTGAAGGATAATTGAAAACTTACTATGTTATGGTCACTATTACCTAGGTGACCCCCCACCTCTATTTTTGATATTCTGTCGGGCCTATTGGTTAAGATCAGGTCCAGAAGGGCCCCCCCTCTTGTTGGTTCCTCTACTAGTTGGGAAAGGTAATTATCTTTTACTATTTCCAAAAACCCGCTTCCCTTCCTGGAGCTGCAGGTTTCTGCTTTCCAGTTGATATTTGGGTAGTTAAAGTCCCCCATAATAATGACTTCCCCCTGCTTCGCTGCCGCATCTATTTGTCTTATAAGAAGATTTTCTGATTCTTCCACTATACTTGGAGGTTTATAACTCACTCCTATAAGAATTTTATTATTCTTTGTCCCTCCACTTATTTCTACCCAAAGAGACTCCACATTATCATCACATATATCCTCCCGCAGAATGGGCTTAAGGCATGATTTAACATATAGACAGACCCCTCCCCCTATAGATGGCACCCCTCTCCCTATAGGCAGACCCCTCCCCCTTTCTTAATTTTACGGTCATTTCTGAATAGACTATAACCCTGGATATTAACGGCCCAGTCATAGGTCTTGTCCAGCCATGTCTCGCTTATCCCCACTATATCATATTTCTCTTCAACCGTTATGAGTTCTAATTCCTCAGCTTTATTAGTGAGGCTTCGAGCATTAGTATACATACATTTAATATATTTGTCCATATTCCCTTTCCTTTTATCACTAGTGACTATTCTAACCCCTCCCGCCGCTCCACCCCCAGTTCCATAATCTAGGCCCAGCTCTCCATCTACTCTGTCTTCACTTACTATATTGCAGTTGCCCTCCCCCCCGGTCCCTAGTTTAAACACTCCTCCAACCTCTTAGCCATCTTCTCCCCCAGCACAGCTGCACCCTCCCCATTGAGATGCAGCCCGTCCCTACCGTACAGCCTGTAACCGACCGAGAAGTCGGCCCACTTCTCCATGAACCCAAACCCCGCTATCCTACAACAGCTCTTGAGCCACTTATTTACCTCCCTAATCTCCCGCTGTCTCTCAGGTGTGGCTCGTGGTACAGGTAATATTTCGGAAAAAATCACCTTGGAGGTCCTAGTTTTAAGCTTCCTGCCTAAGTCCCTGAAATCATTTTTAAGGACCCGCCACCTACCTCTAACTTTATCATTGGTGCCAATGTGCACCATGACTGCTGGGTCATCGCCAGCCCCTCCCAGTAATCTGTCAGCCCGATCCGCGATGTGACGAACTCGAGCGCCAGGAAGGCAACACACTGTTCGACGATCCCGGTCTTTGTGACAGATTGCCCTGTCTGTCCCCCTAATAATTGAGTCCCCCACTACCAGTACCTGCCTGGCCTGCCCTGAACTCCTGTTTCCCACCTTACTGGAGCAGACACCCCCCTGGCTTTCAGAGGCAGTGTCCTGCTGCAGCAATGCCACCCCTGAATCAACATCCCCCTCATCCGCCAATTTGGCAAACTTGTTGGGGTGTGCCAGATCAGGACTGGCCTCCCTCACACTCTTCCCTCTACCCCTTTTTCTAACTGTGACCCAACTAGCTGCCTCTTCCTCCTGTACCTCCATGCTATCACACTCTCCCCCATCTACCCCTTGGAGTGCTTGCTCAGTGAGCACCAGACCCCTTTCCAGTTTGCCAATGCATCTCAATCGTTGCAGCTGCTCATTTAGATCCAGGATCTGGGCTTCCAAACCAGCAACATGCACACATCTCCCACAATGGTATGCACCCTCGATCGGTTGATCAAGGATTGCATACATCGCACAAGATGTACATTGGGCCGCATTGTTAAACATGGCGCTCATTTATATGGGGATATTATGTATAAAGAAAGTAAAAACAAACAAGCAACAAAAGCAAACAATGTGTTCAAAAGCAAATAAACAATTTGTTTTCCTCTAAAACTCCCCGAATCTAAAGTCCCAGAATATTAAAGTCCCACACTTGAGACAAAAACACACTTTAGATCAAAAACTCGCACGCTCCAAAACTCGCTCACAATACAATATAGAAGTACTTAGCTTGCAGAGTTTGTTGCTTCTGGCTCCTGTGTTGGAGAGGCCATTTCAGGCTCTGTCCTTAAGGGGTTAAACAATAATTGTTTTGTGTATATGCAGGCAGTGATCGAAAAATCGTTCGTATGTCGATTGTTTATTTAGATCTGAACCTAAAATTATTGTTAATCGTTCGCTCGCTATAATTCCACGATGTTCGCTCAAGTTCCACATTTTTACTAATTGTTCAGTGTAATTGCACATTGTTCATTGTTTTTCTGGGATCAGAAGGAATAAACGATCATAGTAACGATCGCAATCACGATCATAGTAACTAACGTAACTAACGATTATCGTTCTGTGTAATATGGTGAACGATTTTAGGTTAACGATAAACAATCTCGTTTGCGATCATTAGTCGTTAATCGTTAAAAATCGCTCAGTGTAATAGGACCCTAAGGGGGGGGTCACATTGTTACTTTAAATGGGATTTTACAAGCTCTAAGGACCAAAAAACCAGGCTTACAGCTGATAGTGGTAGGCAATCTATTAAAACATATATATATATGAGTGCTTTTTGCACAAACGTGGTATATAGAAGGTAGTGTGTATAACTGACTGCTAGAGATTCCTATGACCATAATAACCTTCCCACATTTAGGTCCTTTCAGTACTATTTTTCCTGAGGGTAATAGTAATCCTTATTTGTTTGATTCCCTTTAACACTAAATGGAAATGTTTGTTACTTATTTGAACCTGATATATAATAACGTTACAGACTTTGTAACATTGTAATTTTTCCTCGTCAGGATGTATCAGGATAAGCTGGCATCTCTCAAGAGACAACTGCAGCAACTTCAAGAAGGTGACTATTTAAATGAACAGGTGTATTCATATATAGTGTTCATTCTAATGAGTATGCCTTCATAGACAAATGTGTATAGCGCTGTCATAAGTTGTGTTCTTATAGATTGTGGGTTCAGGGGTTCACAAACACTCGATACAAAAAAATAAAATAAATTGCGCAGAATATCTGTTAGTATAAGGATCAGTTCAAATTATGGAATTAGGGTAGAATTTCAAAGAGAGTCCATGCCGCGGACACCACTTGAAGTTCTGCTTGTTTTATTGATAGACTAGGATGCCCCACGTAAACTCCGCCATCCGCCTAAAGTACCCACTCAGCCAACCTGTGACTGCAATAATGTCCCATCCCAGTCACTGACTGGCTGAGTGGGTACTTCCTGTCGGGACGTGAAGTAGCAGTAGAGGCTGGCAGCTATCAGAGCGGTGATGCTGCGCTGCGGGGCCACAGGGACGGGTAAGTATACATTCTTTATTGAGTTCCCCCCACCCCCTGTTGGTGCTGGATTTTTAGTTTCCCCCAGAGTTGAATGTGAAGAAGAAGAGAAAAAAAAACTGAGACATGTTAAATGTTTTTTTTTTCATGATGGATACACTTTAAGGCTGGGTTCACACTATGTATCTTTGAGGCTGTATTTGGTCCTCATGTCAGGTCCTCATAGCAACCAAAACCAGGAGTGGATTGAAAACACAGAAAGGCTCTGTTCACATAATGTTGTAATTGAGTGGATGGCCGCCATATAACGGTAAATAACGTCCATTATTTCAATACAACAGCCGTTGTTTTAAAATAACAGCACATATTTGCCATTAAATGACGGCCATCCACTCAATTACACCATTGTGTGAACAGATCCTTTCTGTGTTTTCAATCCACTCTTTGTTTTGGTTGCTATACAGCCTCAAATATACAGCCTCAAATATACGTAGTGTGAACATAGCCTAAGGCTGGGTTCACACTACGTATATTTCAGTCAGTATTGTGGTCTTCATATTGCAACCAAAACCAGGAGTGGATTGAAAACACAGAAAGGCTCTGTTCACACAATGTTGAAATTGAGTGGATGACCGTCATTTAATGGCAAATATGTGCTGGTATTTTAAAACAACGGCTGTTATATTGAAATAATGGCCGTTATTTACTGTTATATGGCGGCCATCCATTCAATTTCAACATTGTATGAACATAGCCTTTCTGTGTTTTTAATCCACTCCGGGTTTTGGTTGCAATATGAGGACCACAATACTGACTGAAATATACGTAGTGTGAACCCAGCCTTAGGCTGCGTTCACACTACGTATATTTCAGTCAGTATATTTAAGTCAGTATTGCAAGCAAAACCAGGAGTGGATTAAAAACACAGAAAGGATCTGTCCACACAATGTTGAAATTGAGTGGATGGCCGCCATATAACAGTAAATAACGGCCATTATTTCAATATAACAGCCGTTGTTCTAAAATAACAGCAAATATTTGCCATTAAATGACGGCCATCCACTCAATTACAACATTGTGTGAACAGAGCCTTTCTGTGTTTTAAATCCACTCCTGGTTTTGGTTGCAATACTGACTGAAATATACTGACTGAAATATACATATGCTGACTGAAATATACGTAGTGTGAACGCAGCCTAAAGGAGAAGCCCGGCGAAAATATTTTGTATTGTATTGCCCCCTAAAAGTTATACAAATCATCAATATACACTTATTAATGGAAATGCTTATAAAATGCTTTTTTTCCCTGCACTTACTGCTGCATCAAGGCTTCACTTCCTGGATAACATGGTGATGTCACTTCCTGGATAACACGGTGATGTCACTTTCTGCATAACACGGTGATGTCACTTTCTGCATAACACGGTGATGTCACTTTCTGCATAACAGGGTGATGTCACTTCCTGCATAACATGGTGATGTCACTTCCTGGATAACACGGTGATGTGACTTCCTGCATAACATGGTGATGACAACACGACGACACGACTCGACTCCCAGAGCTGTGGCTGCTGGAGAGAATGATGGCAGAAAGACACTGAGCATCCTTTTGCCATCATCCTCTCCAGCAGCCACAGCCTGAACAGCTCTGGGAGTCGTGACATCACCATGTTATCCAGGAAGTGACATCACCATGTTATCCAGGAAGTGACATCACCATGTTATCCAGGAAGTGACATCACCATGTTATCCAGGAAGTGACATCACCATGTTATCCAGGAAGTGACATCACCATGTTATCCAGGAAGTGACATCACCATGTTATCCAAGAAGTGACATCACCATGTTATCCAGGAAGTGACATCACCATGTTATCCAGGAAGTGAAGCCTTGATGCAGTAGTAAGTGCAGGGGAAAAAAGCACTTTATATGCATTTCCCGTAATAAGTGTATATTGGGGATTTGTATAACTTTTGTGGGGCAATACAGTACTTTAATTAAAAAATTTGCTGGACTTTAAGCTCTCCATAATTCAGCAGTAGGCTGGTGTGTCTCAACCTGTGACTTTCCAGCTGTTGTAAAACTACATAAAAAATATGAGTTGGAGCAAGAGCTGAAAAGCCACAGCTTGGGGAACCCTACAGTTGTCTGCCCTGCCAGCCATGACTTGTAGTTTACTCTGTGCTGAACGATTGATCAGCATCATTTTCAGAATAGTCTCATTGCCTAAAATGTCCTGGTGCTTACATTGTAGTAATATAGTAATAGTTCCTTTACCTACTTTTATAATGTTAAAATTATCTTGAACATCTAGCGCTATATATACACACACACACACACACACACACACACACACACACACACACACACACACATATATATATATATACTATTTCTGTAAATCTTTATTACAATATTACACGTTTATTTCTTTATTTTTAGGTACGCTACAAGAATACCAGAAACGCATGAAAAAATTAGATCAACAGTATAAAGAGAGACTGAGAAATGCTGGTAAGAACCTAATAAAAAATGACAATGAAAATCTCTCTTTTTTTTTTTTTTTTGTATGATTTCCCCTTATAGAATTTGTGTGTAATTTATGGAAAGGTTAATTTACCCCACACGGCCAATGACCTGTAGTCAGACATCATGCAAATATAAAGGCTGGGAAACCAGCAAGACTATGGCTGCTTTTGCACAATGGTATAAATTAAAAAGATTAAACTAGAACTCTACAAAGTAATTTTGAATATCAGAATGTATCAGCTACAGGTATGTTAGACCTATGCTGCTACCTGTTTGCTATACAGAAGGGATATTATACACAGAAGAGAATACACCACTTCCTGCAGGACATACAGCAGCTGATAAGTACTGGGACCAGTTGATTTGAAAGAACAACCCCTTTTAGGTTTAGTACGTTTAGTTTTGTAAGATGACTATAATCTGTCACAATCCACCACCATGACTTACAGCTTGTCTTCTTTCTATTCTTTTCCCAGAGCTTTTCCTACAACTAGAGGTAAGCGACGTTTCTAGCTCCTGGTGTAGATGCGTCTAGCTCCATTCATATGAACTGGTTTAATACAATGAATTTTTATCATCTTCTCAGACCGAGCAGGTGGAGAGGAACTACATCAAGGAGAAGAAAGCGGCTGTCAAAGAGTTTGAAGACAAAAAGATTGAGCTGAAGGAGAATCTGATCGCCGAATTAGAGGAAAAGAAGAAAATGATTGAAAATGAAAAATTAACAATGGAGCTAACAGGAGGTAAGTTCCTCGAAGTGAAATATCTGAGCAGTTGTAGGAGAATCTTCCGGAAGCTTAAAGGCGTGGATACCTTTTAGCTATCATTTCTTGTACGCGTTAGGGTGTGAAACCACAGGTCTTTAACAAATATATATATATATATATATATATATATATATATATATATATATATATATATATATATTTTTTTTAAGTTTCCTTTTTTTCTTTAGCTTAGAATTTCTGTCAGAGAATCTGTTCCCAGTTTGGTGTTTTATTATCTATCTTTGAGGACCCTATTACATGGCCCATCAAGGGCGCTTGGCTCTATTGTCATCTGGGGAGGGCTGCACGACTGGTCACTGGATTGTTTGTGTGGCCCTTTCCTCTGAGCTTCTTCCTCCATAACCCCCAATTACACAGGGAGGTGTGTGGCCCTGTTAAGTAGGGTATATATACCTTTTTGGCTAATAATTGTACTGTGTGATATGATGCTGTCTCTCCTGAAGGAGCTAACATTATTTCTAACCAGATAAAAAATGTACTTTTTGTGTGGTAGCACAAGAGATATGTATGACCCACGCTGTCACTGTCCCCGGTCCCATTTCACAGGGCTTGCTATGTTTTGGGTTTGGTGTGTGGACGGCTCGTCCAGCTAGTCAGAGGTTGGGGTTGTGGTTGGACACTGCTGTGATTGATGGGGGGGCACACAAGTCAGCCTTAAAGGGGTTATCCAGCGCTACAAAAACATGGCCACTTTCCCCCTACTGTTGTCTCCAGATTGGGTGGGGTTTTGAAACTCAGTTCCATTGAAGTAAATGGAGGTTAATTGCAAACCACACCTGAACTGGAGACAACAGTAGGGGGAAAAGTGGCCATGTTTTTGTAGCGCTGGATAACCCCTTTAAACCTTCTCCTCCCAGGCTGAGGACTGTCATTTAGAGTAACTTTTGACACTACATCAGACATTGCTAAAGTTACTGATCGCACCAGGTCTCTCTCCTCAGACCTTCTGGGAATCTGAGATGCTTCTTAAATGTCATCTGCTCTCTGTGATGTGTTAGATTTACAGATATGTTTTTTGCTTGTTTTTCTGAGTTTGTTTTAATAGTTAATAGAAGCAAAGACGAGCCTTTAAAGGGGTACTCTGGCGAAAATATTTTTCTTTAAAATCATCTGGTTTCATTTAGTTAAATTGATTTGTAAGCAGCAGTCCAGAACTGGGGAAAGGAGACTGAATAGATAACAAGTATAAAAGGAATTGTTAGTCTCACCATGAGCAGCAACATATCAAAAGTTATGTCTGAGTAGTGATGTCACGATACCAGAATTTTGAGTTCGATACCGATACTAACTTTTTTATTTCGATACTCAATACCAGTTCGATACTTAGTAAAGTATAAAAAAAAACAAAACAAAATACAGTGGTAGAAATATAATACCCCTGCACTATTACAGTGATACCAATTTTTGGACTATTTTTATTTTATTGTGTTAAAAATAAAGTTAGTGATATCTGTCTAAGACAGCTCTGCTGCATCAGCTATCACTAAGACAGCTCTGCTGCATCAGCTATCACTAAGACAGCTCTGCTACATCCGATATCACTAAGACAGCTCTGCTACATCAGCTATCACTAAGACAGCTCTGCTACATCAGCTATCACTAAGACAGCTCTGCTACATCAGCTATCACTAAGACAGCTTTGCTACATCAGCTATCACTAAGACAGCTCTGCTACATCAGCTATCACTAAGACAGCTCTGCTACATCAGCTATCACTAAGACAGCTCTGCTACATCAGCTATCACTAAGACAGCTCTGCTACATCAGCTATCACTAAGACAGCTCTGCTACATCAGCTATCACTAAGACAGCTCTGCTACATCCGATATCACTAAGACAGCTCTGCTACATCAGATATCACTAAGACAGCTCTGCTACATCAGATAACACTAAGACAGCTCTGCTACATCAGATATCACTAAGACAGCTCTGCTACATCAGCTATCACTAAGACAGCTCTGCTACATCAGCTATCACTAAGACAGCTCTGCTACATCAGCTATCACTAAGACAGCTCTGCTACATCAGCTATCACTAAGACAGCTCTGCTACATCAGCTATCACTAAGACAGCTCTGCTACATCCGATATCACTAAGACAGCTCTGCTACATCCGATATCACTAAGACAGCTCTGCTACATCCGATATCACTAAGACAGCTCTGCTACATCAGCTATCACTAAGACAGCTCTGCTACATCAGCTATCACTAAGACAGCTCTGCTGCATCAGATAACACTAAGACAGCTCTGCTGCATCAGATAACACTAAGACAGCTCTGCTGCATCAGATAACACTAAGACAGCTCTGCTGCATCAGCTATCACTAAGACAGCTCTGCTGCATCAGCTATCACTAAGACAGCTCTGCTGCACCACCCATCACTAAGACAGCTCTGCTGCACCAGTTACCAAGATTGCGGAGGAAGAGAAGAGGAGGTTACACAGGATCCCACACACTACAGCCGATCTTATCTGCTCCTCTCAGTCCCGGCCACCTCCCCCACCTGCCAGCCGGCTGGATCCTCACATGTGCTGCACTTCCCCCGGCCTCCTCTCCCGGATCTCACAGACCCCCGCTCTCCCTCTTCATCCTCCCCACCTCCAGCCTTCTCCGTCCTCCTCTCTCCGTGACCTCCCGCTCTCCCTCTCCAGCCGCTCTCCTCTGTGCAGCTCCGGCTCCTCTCCCGGACCTCCCGCTCTCCCTCCAGCCTTCTCCTCCGTCCTCCTCTCCCGCTCTCCCTCTCCCGCTCTCCTCCGTGCAGCTCCGGCTCCTCTGCATAAATCATGTCTCTGATAACAGAGTCTGGTGGAGCCGGACTCTGTTATCAGAGAGACACCAGCAGCGGGGGGTCTGTTACACACAGTAGCCGACCCCCGCTGTATATGGAGCGGGCTCAGGAGGGGTCAGATGCCGCTGTCAGTGTGACAGCGGCATCTATATACTTAAACAGCCGGCACTAGCAATAGCTAAGTGCCGGCTATTTGAAATTGGCGCCAATGGGAGCGGAGGGAGGGAGAGCAGAGGAGGAGACTGCAGGGGGCAGGGGGAGGCCCATAGAGAACACGGCCGGCGCTCAGCTAGCCGCCCACCGTGTTCTCTGCTTAACTTAAAGTTTCGATACCAGGAAATCCTGGTATCGAACCGTTTTTTTGCCCGAAATATCGATGATAGTATCGATATTTCGGTGCATCGTGCATCCCTATGTCTGAGTAGAATACCCCTTTAACCAATTAACAGATACCAACTAACATATGGAAAAATCTTTTATTTCTTTCCATGTCAGATGTTCAGATACTTTAGCGGTATGAATGTCGTGTTATAGTCTTTTAAAGTGTTTTTCTCTTCACAGATTCCATGGAAGTCAAACCCATTATGACTCGAAAACTACGACGCCGACCAAACGATCCTGTACCGATTCCTGACAAAAGAAGGAAACCAGCTCCTGATATCCTTTATGTACAAGGCTGTAATTTACAATCTGCACAGATCAGATTGGTATTGTTAGGTCCTATTCCACGTGCCAATGGGGGCCCGATCAATAATGTAAAATGAGTGCCGATCTGCTAGATCAGTGCTTGTTTACTGGGCCTATTCCACGGCCTGATAATCGTTTAGTGAGGGCTGCAGGGACATCGTTACCAATGTTCTTGCAGCCCTTGTATAAACACCATGCTTTACCTAAATATGTTGCAGGTCTTCTTCTGCGCTCCTTCTTCCTCCCGGTCCCGCGCACAGCAGCAGCTTCGGTGGGGCCTGTCGCTCAGACAGACCGCTCAGAAATCACTGGCTATTCCACGCAGCGATGCACGGTTGGTGCCCGATGATTTTACGTTTGAACCTAAATAAACGATGACACAATCATTGGCGGATCGTTGTCTCTATTCCACGGAGCGATAATCAGCCGAATCGGGCAGATTACCGCTCCGTGGAGTAGGCTTCTTAGTGCTGGAACTGTTAATATATCATATAAGCCAGAGTCACGAGCTCAGCTTGAAACCTTTCTAAAGGGAAAGAAAAAACCTGGAGAAAGTTGACTGTTCTTCTCTGCCTCTTTGAAATGGAATTGCTCCATTGTTACAGTGAAGTTTTGATGCTCTCAGTTCTCGTCTGACCTAGTTCTAGTTTCATCTATTTGATTTAAAAACTATAAAAATATATTGCGATAAGAAAGCACTCGCAGTAACCTCAGTAGCCTGTAGGTGGAGTCAAAGCCAAATTTCTTCTAATAAGTAGTGATGAGCGAACATGACGAAAGTTCAGGTTCGACAACATTTGTCCAAACCCGAACGCTCGGCATTTGACTTCTGGGGTCTGGTGAAGCTGGATACCGCCCTAGGGCTGCCAGAAAAACATGGATACAGCCTATGGCCAATGGCTGTATCAATGTTTTCCAAGGCTCCCTAGGGCAGCAGCCAATTTTACCAGCCACCAGGAGTAAAATAACTGTTGCCAAACCCAAACTTTTGCCACATTTGCCCATTGCTACAAATAAGCCAATAATATGAAGGGCCATTTTGAAGGTCACAGCTTTGAAAATACACTTAAAGGTGTCAGACATCATATAAAACAGTGAGTGAAGGGAGAAAATGTAAAATAATTCCATTTCTGCAGTGGTGATATGCTTGTATACCTATTGACTACTGCAGCCAATCTACGGTCTACACAGCGTAGAGTGTTAGACCAACGAGGCCATCTGTCACATGGGTATATGAGCATGTCATCGTTACAGCCAAGTAAACAAGTCAATGGGGGTCACCAGAGCAGAAGTGCTGGAGTGGCAGCGAGTTTTAAAAGGTGACTGATGTTTTGCTCTTTTATTGCATTTCCTCCCTTAGCTCAATTTTTGATTATCTCACTAAAACCTCCTTAAAAGGGTACTCCGGCAAAATTATTTTTCTTTTAAGTCAACTGGTTTCAGAAAGTTATGTAGGTTTACAATTTACTTCTGTTTAAAAATCTCCAGTCTTCCAGTACTTATCACCTACTGTATGTCCTGCAGGAAGTGGTGTATTCTCTTCAGTCTGACACATTGATCTCTGCTGCCACCTCTGTCCATGTCAGGAACTGTACAGAGCAGGAGAGAAATGGAAATTTGCTGCTGCTCTGGACAGTTCCTGACATGGACAGTGTTGGCAGCAGAGAGCACTGTGTCAGACGTGAGAGAATACACCACTTCCTGTAGGACATACAGCAGCTGATAAGTACTGGAAGACTTTGGATTTTTAAATAAAAGTAATTTAAAAATCTATGTAACTTTCTGAAATCAGTTTATTTGAAAGAAAAAGAATTTCACTGGAGTACCCCTTTAAAAAAAGACGGTCAGCTAGTTATTTTAGGGTCGTTGCCACAGTAGCAATAAAAGAAATAATTCTATTGGGTACTTGCAGTCTTGTTCAGCTGTAATAAAGTTATAGATATGTAGCCATGTACACAGTTTGTAGCCATGAGACCCAACCAGCCAGCAATGGTTTATGGCGGCTTCCTAATGGATATGGAGGCATTTTTCCTCCTTATACTGAACTGTTTCTAGATAAGAGGTATATGGTAACTATTTGGTGGAAACCAAAGAGCCAAACAAGTAAATTTTCTCCCCAGATGGAAGCCCTGGGTCTGGCTTTATAGATACTAGATAGGATCCTGTAATAAAACTCCATTGTCTATATCCAGGTTTCCTATCAGCGACTCCATATCACAGTCCTGCACCCATTGCTGCTTATATAGCGGTGCTTTCATGTTGTCGTGCGGCTTCTCATCAGCGTTTCCCTTAACACTTGCACCCCAGCTTAACTATCTTCTCACAGATGAGCAAATCATGGAAGATTTGCGGACACTAAACAAGGTAAGAGGAGATGCGCTGGGCCGTTCTCTATATTATGTAGATTTTGTTCTGCTAAATAAACAGAACATTTTTCTACTTGCAGATGCCTCAAATACTATTGCAATGGTGTCTGAGGCAGCAGTTGTATTACTTCACACAGTAATAGAGCCCCTGCTGTGCCCCAATATAAGCAGGTGCCCCCATATAGTATAGGAGGCCTCCTCTGTGCCCCCTTATAGTATAGGAGGCCTCCTCTGTGCCCCCATATAGTATAGGAGGCCTCCTCTGTGCCCCCTTATAGTATAGGAGGCCTCCTCTGTGCCCCCATATAGTATAGGAGGCCTCCTCTGTGCCCCCATATAGTATAGGAGGCCTCCTTTGTGCCCCCATATAGTATAGGAGGTCTTCTCTGTGCCCCCATATAGTGTAGGAGGCCTTCTCTGTACCCCCATATAGGAGGTCTTCTCTGTGCCCCCATATACTA
This sequence comes from Dendropsophus ebraccatus, assembly GCF_027789765.1. Lineage (NCBI taxonomy): Eukaryota > Metazoa > Chordata > Amphibia > Anura > Hylidae > Dendropsophus > Dendropsophus ebraccatus. The sequence goes on along the minus strand of NC_091456.1, from coordinate 5,075,341 downwards.
TAGGAGGTCTTCTCTGTGCCCCCATGTAGTATAGGTTTTCTCTGTGCCCCCATATAGTATAGAAGGTCTTCTCTGTGCCCCCATATAGTATAGAAGGTCTTCTCTGTGCCCTCATGTAGTATAGGATGTTTTCTCTGTGCCCCCATATCGGATAAGAGGTCTCTGTGCCCCCATATAGTATAGGAGGTCTTCTCTGTGCATCCATATAGTATAGGAGGTCTCTGTGCCCCCATATAGTATAGGAGGTCTTCTCTGTGCCCCCATGTAGTATAGGATGTTTTCTCTGTGCCCCCATATAGGATAGGAGGTCTCTGTGCCCCCATATAGTATAGGAGGTCTCTGTGCATCCATATAGTATAGGAGGTCTTCTCTGTGCATCCATATAGTATAGGAGGTCTTCTCTGTGCATCCATATAGTATAGAAGGTCTTCTCTGTGCCCCCATATAGTATAGGAGGTCTCTGTGCCCCCATATAGTATAGGAGGTCTCTGTGCCCCCATATAGTATAGGAGGTCTCTGTGCCCCCATATAGTATAGGAGGTCTCTGTGCCCCCATATAGTATAGGAGGTCTTCTCTGTGCATCCATATAGTATAGGAGGTCTTCGCTGTGCCCCCATATAGTATAGGAGGTCTTCGCTGTGCCCCTATATAGTATAGGAGGTCTTCTCTGTGCCCCCATATAGAATAGGAGGTCTCTGTGCCCCCATATAATATAGGAGGTCTTCTCTGTGCCCACATATAGTATAGGAGGTCTTTTCTGTGCCCCCATATAGTATAGGAGGTCTTCTCTGTGCCCCCATATAGTATAGGAGGTCTTCTCTGTGCCCCCCATATAGTATAGGTCTCTGTGCCCCCATATTGTATAGGAGGTCTCTGTGCATCCATATAGTATAGCAGGTCTTCTCTGTGCCCCCATATAGTATAGGAGGTCTTCTATGTGCATCCATATAGTATAGCAGGTCTTCTCTGTGCCCCCATATAGGATAGGAGGTCTTCTCTGTGCATCCATATAGTATAGCAGGTCTTCTCTGTGCCCCCATATAGTATAGGAGGTCTCTGTGCCCCCATATAGTATAGGAGGTCTTCTCTGTGCATCCATATAGTAGACAAGCCCCCTCTGTGCCCCCAGTGTCTATATTTACAGCCGTGTTGTAGTGTCTGTATATACCAGGGCAGAGCGTCCACTGTATCACTGTGTCAGTGCAGAGTATTTATACATTGGGGTATATATCTGTATATAGAGTGGAAGTGCACACTGGAGAACTGTATACATGCCCTCATATATAAAGACACTGCACTGCCACACTATATACAGACACTGGGGAACTTCTGGCAGTATATCTGTGTTCTCCAGTGTCTGTATATACTATGGCAGGGCAGTGTATACCATGCTGAGTCTCCTCCATGTTTAAGCTGGGTTCACACTATGTATATTTGAGGCTGTATTTGGTCCTCATGTCAGGTCCTCATAGCAACCAAAACCAGGAGTGGATTGAAAACACAGAAAGGCTCTGTTCACATAATGTTGTAATTGAGTGGATGGCCGCCATATTACGGTAAATAACTTCCATTATTTCAATATAACAGCTGTTGTTTTAAAATAACAGCAAATATTTACCGTTATATGACGGCCATCCACTCAATTACAACATTATGTGAACAGATCCTTTCTGTGTTTTCAATCCACTCCTTGTTTTGGTTGCTATACAGCCTCAAACATACAGCCTCAAATATACGTAGTGTGAACATAGCCTTATGATGTATCAGCCCTGATGCTGTTTATACCTGCTCTCTGCTCTTACCCCAACCCTCTCCCTCTCTGGTCCCCGGCCCAGCTGATGCCATTTTTTCGCCATTGGTTGTCTGTCCCCCACAGCGTGTTGGCCAGAAGCACCTCCTCTGTGTAACTCCATGCCACCACTGTGAAAGGGGTTAACCCTTGATCCCACTGCCTGATCTTTAGCATGGCTGCATGTAAACAATTCCACCAGGAGGATACGGTAGCACACAGGCGCTTGAAGGGAAACACAAGCTGTCGGTGACGCATACGCTTAGCCCACTCACCCAGCAGAGACCACACACTTTTCCAACACCACTCTGCCCCGATCCAACCTCACCTTCCTCCCGGTCGCTTGGTCCAGCCATGTCCTGTTTCCCTGGTGCGTCTTCACATCGGGCCCCTGCATACTAAGGGTCCTATTAGATGGGCCAATGGTGGCCCGATCAATATATTTATCCATGCAGCCCTTGCCCTAAACTGTTATACATTGCCCCTCCACGATCCCGGTCTTCTCCTGCCCTGCGCTTGCTTCCTGGCACCACGGCCGCAGCTTTTCAGAGCTGCCAGGCCGCTCAGCCAATCACTAGCTGTGGCAGTCCCGGAAGGTGATTGGCTGGGCGGCATGTTTGCCTAGAGAAGCTACAGTGTGTAGTGCCGGGAAGCAAGCAGAGGGCAGGAGGAGACCTGGATCGTGGAGAGGTGATGTATAGCAGTTTACTCAATTGTCAGCTGTGTGTCACTATTACACGTAGCTATTACACATAGCGACGTGCGATCGGCGGCCAATGATTTCTGGTCCAGACCTAAAGAAGCGATCAGCCGATGATGGTTTCATCAGCTGATCACCACCTCTATTACACAGAGCGATAATCAGCCCAATCAGCCTGGTTCAGCCGTTTATCGCTATGTGTATTTGGGCCCTAACTCTAAGGGTGGAACCACATTTTGAGCCCCCCTTAAGGGCGAGTTATTTGAAATATTTTGATTTATTACCCAGCCCAAATTTATATTTTTGTACCTTCCAATATTTAGGGTAAATTCACACGGGCGGATCCGCCAGGAGTTGCACGCACGAAATCCGCAGCTAATCCGCAATACACGTAATATTCTTCTTATTATTATTAATAGGTGTATTGCCGATTAGCTGCGGATTTCGTGCGGGAGACTCCCAGCGGATCCCCCCATGTGAATTTACCCTTAATGTAAAAAAAAATCGTCAAAATAATGCAAAACATTTTTTTTTTTTTATTCCAAATTTAATCTTTTTACTTTTCTTCTTTTTAACAGTTAAAATCCCCTAAAAGGCCGGGTAAGTTTCATCCTTGTTTATAAAAATGAAGCTTATATTGGGCGACATTGATGGCATTGATAATGGTTGACAGCATAAAATTTATTATTTTTTGCATAACTATCTTGGTATAACCCCAAAAATATAAAAATGTTCACCTCGTAAGTGGAATCTTCCAGTCTCCTTTTGGACAGCTGTTTTAATGAGTTTCCTGCCCCTTGGTCAATCTTTTTAAAAAGGGTCATTCACCATAATTTTTTTGCTTCCGAATCAACTGGTGCCATTGATTTGTCATTTACTTCTATTAAAAAGTCTCTAGTTTTACAGTACTTATCAGCTGTTGTATGTCCTGCAGGAAGTAGTGTATTCTTTTCAGTCTGACACAGTAATCCTGGAAGACAGGAGTTTAATACACTCCACTTCCTGACATGGACAGAGGTGGCAGCAGAGAGCACTGTGTCAGACTGGAGAGAATACACCACTTCCTGCAGGACAAACAGCAGCTGATAAGTACTGGCAGACTGGATAGAGTACGCCACATCCTGCAGGACATACAGCAGCTGATAAGTACTGGAAAACTGGAAAAAATTTTTTTAATATGAGTAAATTACAAAGCTCTGGCACTTGCTGTAACCAGTTGATTTAAAAGAATTTTTTGGTTTAGTAAACTGCCATTTAAAGCTATGGATGTCGGGAAAATAGAGTGACTCCAGTTGAAAAAACTGGTGCAGCAAGAGAAAGGTGTTGGTTATGGAGCGTGTTACTCTTTTACATTTGTCTACAGTGGCAGCACGTTTAGCTTAGTAGCACGATATCAGAGAGGAGGCTGTTTTGCGTAGTCCTACAAAAGTATAAGTTTGGCTTGTGGTGTAGAACTTGTATGTTTCCTTTTACAGTGTCGCCATCAACGCCAGAACACCTTCCAGCAGCACAAGCGGAATCTCCCGCCCAGCGCTTTGAAGCTCGGATAGAGGATGGCAAGCTCTATTACGATAAAAGATGGTAATTATCTTATTTTGTAGCAAAAATTGGTGATCGGGGGTTCGGGTTTACCATGGGAGCAGTGTTCTATAGTTCTATAGGGATTGTTTGTTCCTTCTTAGAGCTTAGCTTTATTATTCCTTTAAGAGGTAAGTTCACTTATTGGATATTGGATTTTGGATTTGCTTTTAATATTAATTAGTTTAAAAGTCGGAGGAAGTGGGAAGCCGATTTGGTAGGAGAACCGTCTCTGAATTGGTCGGTCATATATACAAATATAAGGAGGGTTTCATCTGCAGCTCACCATCGGATTATCCAATTTAATATTGTACACCAAATTTATTATACGCCTGTCTTCTTGTGTAGAATTAAAAAATGGTCGCATGATAGATGTCCCAGATGTGGATTAGATGGAACGGGGTATATACATTTACTTTGGAGTTGCAAAAAAAATAGCAGAATTGTGGAATTATGTGTTTGATACAATTAAAGAAAGGCTGGCAGTAGATATACCAAGAACCCCCCAGGTTGCGTTATTGGGTGACACCTCTGGATTAAAGATGCCCAAGGGTAAAATAAAGAATATACTTAGGATGCTGTTTTATGTGAAATTGGCCCTGGTTAAGAGCTGGATTTCCCCGGTACCCACATCAGTGATTTGTTGGGAAAGACTTATGACAATATATGAGAAATTCTATTGATTAATGGCATAGGTTGGGGGGGGGGGAGTGGGGGGTTGGTAGGAAGGGTTTTTTATATATATGAGAAAATGTAAATGTTTCATGTAAAATGCAAGATTGATGAACATTATTTGATGTATATCTTTTTGAGAGTTTGTAAAGGTTTAAAAAAAAAAAGAATAAATAAAGTAAAAAAAAAAAAATATTAATTAGTAATTTAGTATAAACGTGATTCCAGAGAATTGTGAATGTCACATTAGATGCAGTAACAGTAAAAGCAACATCAGATTTTCTTACCTTTTCCCCTCCAAATCCAAGCAGACCGTCTTCTCCTCAATAACCATATTCTTAAAGAGACTCTCATTGCAATTAATATAGTTATACTTGTAGGACTTCTCAAGTTAAATATTTTTGCAAATACAATAATTTGGTAAACTTGTCTCCTTCTCCTGATATGCTGCCCTTTCCCTCTTATTGTTAACAGTTTGTTGTCTAGGTTACCGACCACCACTCTGCTCTAAAAGCAGTGGCCTGACTGATATATACATAGTGTGATATGTTGCTGCCCTTGGTGAGACTAACAATTCCTTCCATACTTGTTATTATCTATTCAGTCTCCTTCCCTCAGTTCTCAGCTGCTGCTTACTGCTGAAGACACAAAAATCTGTGTGTAGCTTTTCTCTCTGTCTCCCCCTCCTCCCCCTCCCCTCTGAGATGGCTGATGTAAACAAGTTCCTGATTGGCTGTATCTGTAACATTGCAGTTTCTTTGTAATGCTGGGAGGGTTAATCTGAGTCAAGTTGCTGATAAACTCACAGTGATTATCCCTCCCAACATTACAAAGAAGCTACAATGTTGCAGATACAGCCTGCCAGGGACTTGCTTAAATCAGCCGTCTCAGAAGGGAGGGGAAGACACAGAAAAAGGCTCACACACAGAATTCTGTGTCTTTAGCAGAAAGCAGCAGCTGAGAACTGGGGAAAGGAGACGCAGTAGACAATAACAAGTATGGAAGGAATTGTTAGTCTCACCATGGGCAGCAACGTATCAGAAGTTATGTGTGAGTGGAATATCACTTTAACATATTTGACAACGAGCAGATATCAATACGTTTCACTGAATCACTTTTTAACGTGTATGTGATGTGACTGTGCTGTGAATGTGTCGGTTTTGTTCGGGTTGTGATCTCCTATTCAGCCACTAGGTGGTGCTGTTTGTACAGGAATCAATTCAGTCGTTTAGCTAAATAACCAACTGCTTTAATATGCAGAGCAGAGGTTTCTACAGGGGACTGTACGGTGAGAAATATCAGGAGAATCACAAGGGGAAACGTGTTTTATTTCAGTAAGTCAGTGAATCCTTCTGCACATGCTGACTGATCTCCTACACCCCCCAATATCAAAAAGTAATAGAAAAAGAAAAATTCATAGAAAAAAAATAAAAGAAAAAGTAATTTAGGGATTTAGGTTGTGCAAAGAAAAATAAATGGTAAGACTTTTCTTAAGCGCGTTCCTTTCTATATCCCAGGGAAACAGGCTCTACTTTAATTTAAAGGGAACCTCTGCTGGATTGTACTGATATGGTTCCCAGCAGTACTGACCAGGGCTGCAGCGGTAGCCTTACAAAGGGCAATAATATGTTTTATTATGCCGGGAGAGGGACGGCAACTAGTTATCTGGGCAGGGAGTCACTCATCCTGCAGAGTAGTTCTATACTGTGCTGCTGGGAAGTGTTTCAGCACAATCCTTCGCTTTAAGCAGGGAGATTCAAACCTGGTCATCCCCTCTCTCCAGGGGGGTCGTACAGTAAGGCAGGAAGCCAGCACTGTGTGGCATCTTACAGGGGTTATCCAGAAAGCAGGGAAGGTCCTACCTCTTCTGCTCTCCAGTGCTCCACTCCCTCTGAACGATGGGGGAAAGATCATTGTTTCTGCACAGACTTCATTTGCACTGACATTCTCCTTGATAATAATGTGTGATGTTTGTCAGTCGATCAGTTTATCAATGTCTTGAAATATTCTACTTCTTTAGTTGCAGGAAACTAAGAATGATCCTCAGCCAGTCTTGTTAGAAAAGCATGCCTCCCGTCTGTGTCTGCGGGTGACCGGCTGGGAATTCTCCCCTAGTCTTATAATGGTGCAATAATTGTCTTGATTGTTTAAGACGTAGTAAGATGAATGTGTTTTGGTCACTTTGCATTACTTTATTATCACTATTGTTATTCTTTGTTCTTTTAATGCTTGGGGGGGTCAGAGTTTTTCCCTTTATATATAGACGTAACCTTAATAAAAATTGAGTTTGCAAATACAGCGTTTGACTTGCCTCGTACCTGTACTGGTCCTGAATTCGTTTTTACAGCTACGTGGTACATGTACAATTTATCGACTGACTTTATAGTCATACCACTAACAGCTCACTGCATTCACCAAGCTATGTAGTTAGAGACTCTGTCAGTAGGTTTATACTGTCCTATTCTCCTGCATATTAGGAGAACAGCTAAACAGAATGATGTTAGTAATACACCGATCTGTTCAGCATTTATATCACTAGTTCTTGCTGCAGAATAAACCTAGTGACAGATTACTTTTTAGGGTATGTTCACACTGAGTAAATGTGGCAGAATTCTGTGGCGAATCTCTCCACCACGTAGTCCCACCTGCCTCAGTGTCCCATAGCTTGTCTATAAGAGGGCTCATGCGTGTCTGCACCCGCCATTCTCCTTGCAAAGAATTGACATGTCAATTCTTTGCCCAGAGAGCGGCTAGAGTGGAGGCGCGCGAGCCTTCTCGTAGACAAACTATGGGACATGAGGCAGGCGGAGAAATCTGCCACGGAATTCCGCCACATTTACTCAACGTGAACATACCCTAAAGTTATAAAAAGAAACAGGTCCATCGACTCCAGCCTATAACCCATTTATGTGGTGTTGATCCAGAGGAAGACAAGAACCCTTGTGGTGTGGATGCCAATTGCTCCATGCTAAAGTAAATTTTCCAGGTTCCTATAAAGTAGTCACAATAAGGGTACAAACCCACTTGCCGGATCTGCAGCGAGTCTCCTTGCTGCGTTTTTGCAGATCCCAGCCCTATACTTTCATTAGCAGAGAAACTCGCAGCAGGGATGTACATCCCTGCTGCGATTTTGTCTGCAGCCCTCCCCATTAACCCCCTAACCGCCGGACATTATACATTACCGGGTCCCCGTTCCTGCTTGCTTCGGGGGTCCCGGTGTCTTCACGGCCCGCCCGGCCAATCAGTGCACTGCGGCGGGGCAGCGCACTGATTGGCCGGGCAGAACGCGCCGGGAGCCGCCGAAGCAAGCAGGAGCGGGGACCTGGTAATGTATATCCTGCCCGCCCCCCCCTGCAGCCCCGATTGCCCCCGGCCGCATGATCGCCCCCCGCACCCCCCGGCCGTACGATAGCCCCCCGCAGCCCCGATCGCCCCCGGCCGCATGATCGCCCCCCGCACCCCCCGGCCGTACGATAGCCCCCCACAGCCCCGATCGCCCCCGGCCGCACGATCGCCCCCCGCAGCCCGTGCGGCCTGGGGCTGCGTGGGGCGATCGTGCGGCCGGGGGGTGCGGCCGTGAAGACATCGGGAGCCCCGAAGCAAGCAGGAACGGGGACCCGGTAATGTATAATGTCCAGCGGCTAGGGGGTTAATGGGGAGGGCTGCAGACAAAATCGCAGCAGGGATGTTTCTCTGCTAATGAAAGTATAGGGCCGGGATCTGCAAAATCGCAGCAAGGAGACTCGCTGCAGATTCGGCAAGTGGGTTTGTACCCTAAGGGTTTCTCCATACAACACCTTATGTAAAAACTCCCAAATTACAGTGGACTGTGGTTGTGGTCAGAACAATACGGTTCAGTATATTAGATTATGTAACTAAGACAAGGAAAGGAAGGTACATACGAGCCCTTTAATTACATTTTACCTATCTATAAGACTGGTTGATTCACTATATAGTCGTAATATAGAGGTTTTACTGGTTAAAGGGGACCTGTCGCCACTCTAGCCGTTCCGATAATGTTCTAACTGAAGGGGCGTGTCCTACAGTCACACTATCCAATCAGAGCTGCTAGGGCCGGACTGTAAGGACATGCCCCCAGCTGGTAACACCCACTCTGTTATTGAGTCGTACATCTCTAGTAAGAATAATGGGAACATCACTTGACAGAGACATAAGAAAAGGGGCTCCAGAATTATTGTTTCATGAATACAACTATTAAAGGGGTACTCCAGCAAAACCTTTCCCCCCCCCCCCCCCTCAAATCAACTGGTTTGGCTCTCTGCTGCCACCTCTTTCCATGCCAGGAACTGTCCAGAGCAGGAGAGGTTTTCTATGGGGATTTGCTGCTGTTCTAGACAGTTCCTGACATGGACAGAGGTGGCAGCAGAGAGCACTGTGTCAGACTGGAGAGAATATGCCACCTCCTGCAGGACATACAGCAGCTGATAAGTACTGGAAGACTGGAGATTTTTAAATAGAAGTAAATTACAAATCTATAAAACTTTCTGACACCAGTTGATTTGAAAGTAAAACATTTTCCACAAAGTACCTCTTTAACCCAAGGAAAAAAGTTTGGTCAGGAGTGCTGAGTTTAAAGGGGTTGTCTGGGGAGCAGAAAAAGCCTCCCCTGTTCTGCCCCCCAGCGCTCGCTCTATCTCTGCTCATCTTGGAAGTACTTCCTCAGACGGGAGGTGGTGGTTACATACAGATTCCACTTATTGTCACCTGGTCCCGGCTGTAGTCTCTGTGCAACAGCTACAAACGTGTCAAGAAGCATCCCTGATATCAGGTGGGTTTCTCTTGCTATAGGAATGTTTATTACTACTGTATGTTAACCTTGCCTTTAAAGGGGTATTCCCGTCATATCGTTATCCTTTATCCACAAGCTGATTGGCAAAGTTCAGTGGCCCCATGGATAATGAATAGAGTGTTGGTTATTTAAAGGATAAGACAAACCTAACCTGCTGACAGCCCCTTTCTGCACACAGTGTGGAGAGTAGGAGAGTTCGTCTCTTACCTTCCTCCTCGGCCCCATTCCTGTCCTGTTAGCAGTCTTATCCTCCCCCCCCCCCCCATCGCGTGAGCCGGCCTGCTCCTTCACATGATGATCAATAGAGCGGGCTGGCTCAACACATTGGTGGTGGGGTGGTGCTCTGGACTGAGGATTACACTGCTAACAGCAAGGGAACTGTGGGTAAGAGACAAACCGCCCTCCTCTTTATTCTGGGGCCAGTTATGCACCAGTCGGCTTGTTATTGTGGATAGGGGATAACTTAAAGTGTACCTGTCATAAAAAAAAAAATTTTTTGACTTGTCAAAAGTATTGATCGGTCCAGGTCTGTGTACCGATCAGGAGATAGAGCCGGGAGAAGACCGCAGCGCGAGTAGGACTTATAATGGGTGGTATGGAGCCATTAGATTGATGTTACCTGAATCTATTGTGTTCAGTGGGATTAGCCTACTATGTGATGTGTATGGGAGCCTCTAGACTATTTCCCTCATGGCAGATGTTAGGGAGAACGGACTGGACAGTTTGGTTAACACATGCTCAACACTTCTTGTTCTGTAGGGAGGTAAGCTATTGCCAGACGAGTGTGTGGCGTCCTCTCTCCTCCTGCAGTAAACACCCCCTGAGTGTGGACATCGCCCTGTGCTGTGTATGGTAAAGCTCTCAACCTGTCCGTTTTGGCTTTTCACACAGTATAACAATGGCATTACTTAGGGCCCTATTCCACCAGACGATTATCGTTCACATAATCGTTAACGATCTCAAACGACCGCTATTGCGAAAGACCTGAAAACGTTCACTCATTTACATGGAACGATAATCGTTACTTATGATCGTATTTGCGATCGTTTGTTCTTCGCTATTGCGTTCATATCTACTGCGAACGACCGAACTACGTCTTATTCAATGCGAACGATTTGCGAATGTTTTGCGAACGAGCAACGATAAAAATAGGTCCAGGTCTTATAAAGAGATCAACGATTTCTCGTCCGGTCGTTAATCGTTAACTGCATTTCAACCGAACGATTATCGTTTAGATTCGAATGATTTAACGATAATCTGAACGATAATCGTCCAGTGGAATAGGGCCCTTAGCCAAACACTGGTTGGTGTTTGCATGTTCCTGCAGCTGTCAGAGCTCCGACAGCTGCAGGAACATTTATTTCCCTACAGCCCATTCGGGGTTTGTATGTGAAACAATTAAGCTTTCCTTACCCACCATACATGAACGGACTGCATCCGCGTGCATGGAAGATTAATAACTTTAATTGATGTGATCATTCTTTTGCACGGCCACACCGAACAACAGCCATTGTCGGTGCTGTGTGTGCATGGAATGGACGGCATTGCATTGATTTCAGTACAATGCTGCACAGGCTGAAAAGAACGCCGCTGTTTAAAAAAAAAAAAAAAAAAGTTTGTGTGAACATGGCCTTAAAGTAGCACAAGTAAAATCTGCTTTGACTTCATGCAGAAATGTGCATGTATCCTTGTTACTATAGTGGTAAGTATGTCGCGGGTTCATTGTGGGAAAAATAAAGAAAAGAAAGAAAAGTAGACAGATATGAAATCTTTTTCTTCCTTTTGCTCTGTTTGCAGCATTAGCCTTGAACAAACTGGGGAGATCCGCAATGTACAGCACAGATACGGAGCGCAGCTTTTATCTAAGGGCTGTTTCTTCTTCATTCCAGGTACCACAAGAGCCAAGCAATATACCTGGAATCCAAGGACAACACAAAGATCAGCTGTGTCATTAGTTCTGTGGGAACCAATGAGGTAAGTTCTCCCCCTTTTCCTACAGATACAGATATCAAGTGTGAACCCCGACTTAGCTCACGTAACAGAACATGTGGGAAAGCAACGTCACAATGATTGACATTCAGTAATACTGGTGTGTTAGCTATGTTTTAAGGGGGAGTCATCATTACGAAACCAAATAAGCCCCCACATTCAGTTCTATCACGCAGCTGCTCAGTAGGGAATCAGTTCAGCACTATTATCATAATACAATAGAGAATATAATAATCTGTAGGGACAGCAGCATAATACTGACCAGGAAGATACAGGGGAAAGAATATAATAATCTGTAGGGACAGCAGCATAATACTGACCAGGAAGATACAGGGACAGAGAATATAATAATCTGTAGGGACAGCAACATAATACTGACCAGGAAGATACAGGGACACAGAATATAATAATCTGTAGGGGCAGCAGCATAATACTGACCAGGAAGATACAGGGACAGAGAATATAATAATCTGTAGGGACAGCAACATAATACTGACCAGGAAGATACAGGGACACAGAATATAATAATCTGTAGGGGCAGCAGCATAATACTGACCAGGAAGATACAGATACACAGAATATAATAATCTGTAGGGGCAGCAGCATAATACTGACCAGGAAGATACAGGGACAGAGAAAATAATATAATCTGTAAGGGCAGCAGCATAATACTGACCAGGAAGATACAGGGGAAATAATATAATAAGCTGTAGGGGCATCAGCATAATACTGACCAGGAAGATACAGGGACGGAGAATATAATAATCTGTAGGGGCAGCAGCATAATACTGACCAGGAAGATACAGGGACGGAGAATATAATAATCTGTAGGGGCAGCAGCATAATACTGACCAGGAAGATACAGGGCAAAGAATATAATATAATCTGTAGGGGCAGCAGCACAATACTGACCAGGAAGATACAGGGCAAGGCATATAATAATCTGTAGGGGCAGCAGCATAATACTGACCAGGAAGATACAGGGCAAAGAATATAATAATCTGTAGGGGCAGCAGCATAATACTGGCCAGGAAGATACAGGGAGGAAGAATATAATAATCTGTAGGGGCAGCAGCATTAAAATACTGACCAGGAAGATACAGGGACACAGAATATAATAATCTGTAGGGGCAGCAGCATAATACTGACCAGGAAGATACAGGGGAAAGAATATAATATTTTGTAGGGGCAGCAGCATAATACTGGCCAGGAAGATACAGGGAGGAAGAATATAATAATCTGTAGGGACAGCAGCATAATACTGACCAGGAAGATACAGGGACACAGAATATAATAATCTGTAGAGGCAGCAGCATAATACTGACCAGGAAGATACAGGGACGGAGAATATAATTTAATCTGTAGGGACAGCAGCATAATACTGACCAGGAAGATACAGGGACACAGAATATAATAATCTGTAGGGGCAGCAGCATAATACTGACCAGGAAGATACAGGGAGGAAGAATATAATAATCTGTAGGGGCAGCAGCATAATACTGACCAGGAAGATACAGGGACACAGAATATAATAATCTGTAGGGACAGCAACATAATACTGACCAGGAAGATACAGGGACACAGAATATAATAATCTGTAGGGGCAGCAGCATAATACTGACCAGGAAGATACAGGGACACAGAATATAATAATCTGTAGGGGCAGCAGCATAATAATGACCAGGAAGATACAGGGAGGAAGAATATAATAATCTGTAGGGGCAGCAGCATAATACTGACCAGGAAGATACAGGGAGGAAGAATATAATAATCTGTAGGGGCAGCAGCATAATACTGACCAGGAAGATACAGGGACGGAGAATATAATATAATCTGCAAGGGCAGCAGCATAATACTGACCAGGAAGATACAGGGACACAGAATATAATAATCTGTAGAGGCAGCAGCATAATACTGACCAGGAAGATAACAGGGGAAAGAATATAATAAGCTGTAGAGGCAGAATTATAATACTGACCAGGAAGATACAGGGACGGAGAATATAATTTAATCTGTAGGGACAGCAGCATAATACTGACCAGGAAGATACAGGGACACAGAATATAATAATCTGTAGGGACAGCAGCATAATACTGACCAGGAAGATACAGGGACACAGAATATAATAATCTGTAGGGACAGCAGCATAATACTGACCAGGAAGATACAGGGAGGAAGAATATAATAATCTGTAGGGGCAACAGCATAATACTGACCAGGAAGATACAGGGACAGAGAAAATAATATAATCTGTAGGGACGCATGATTTCTTTTTACTAAAAAGCGTTTATTTTAGGATGAAATTCCTTGGGATAGATTTTATTGACATTGTTGGCTTCTGCGTCCTCTCTGTCACTGCCGCCTTCTCCTGAGCCGTCATACATTCAGGTTATAAACTGATTCCACATAAATGACCCCCCAGGAGACCGCTGGCTGGGCTATAGAGCTGGCCATAGGACCGGCTGCCAGATGGATCTCACTGTGCTCGGATACATACAAGCTGCAGAAGCCAAACGGTTAATTTTTATTTATTTTTTAAACACCTGTTAGAAGAGAGTGATGTTTATATTTTTTTTTTTTTTTTTGTTAATCCATAAAAATGTTCCAAATGTCTTTCCAGTCTTTAAACTAATGTACAATACATTCTGCGCCTTCATCTCATTTACTTGATGCGTTTACGGTTTTCCTCCACGACGTAAGGTCACCTTATTATCCTGAGATGTGTTTACAAGGAAGGTTGGTGCTAAGGACATCGATCCCGATGATCAGATTGCATCGACTATTCATTTGCAGTCTCTCAAATTAAATCTAGACCTGCTTGATTGCGGCGGAGTCACTTGACTGTGCAATCAGTGGAGCGCGGAGAGCTGCAGATACGGTGTATACAGTAGGAGCCTGAGCCCGGCCATCATCCCCGCTAACACTGCTTTTCCTCTCCTTGCTTTCAGATCTGGGTCAGGAAAAGCAGCGACAGTACCAAGATGCGGATATACCTGGGCCAGCTACAGCGAGGATTGTTTGTTATCCGCAGACGGTCAGCAGCTTGAGAACCAGCAGACTCTCCAGTGACTTTATATGAAGTTAATATACGTTAAAATGAACGATCGCCGATCAGAACGAAGAGAGGTTCCGTTTTTGATCGCGTAACATTTAGAGAAGTTTTCGTTTTCGCCACCGATTCTACAGATGGTTAAGTCGATGCAAGACTTCACGATAGTGATTGTCCGGACCAGCCTGTCCTCCATAGAAGCAGAATTCTCAGAAATACCTTATAACATTGGTAAATGACACAAAGCAACAAAGACGCCGACCCCGAGAGCTCCCTGACAAGACGCTTCTCCACGTTTTGTGTAGTAGACGGATTTTATAGGGATATGACCCGACGTGTGCGAGTCCAGCTAGACACTTACTTACTTTTCGCTGGTGTTTGTTGCAATAACAAATCTGCTTGTTACCAGTCGCCTATAGATCTGGTTACATGATATCCTGAAAAGTTCAGACAGGAGGTTTATCGGTTTTTGGTAATTTTTTTTTCCTTTTATCATTTTACGTTTTTAAGTAGCCCTTATTTTTATACAAAATGTTTTGATGTAAAAAACAAAAAACAAAATGTGCTGCAAGCATTTCATAGGTCATGTGATGCCTTCTTACCACACAGGTCTCAGGAGTTTAGCGTAAGGGGGGGGGGGGGCGCTGGAGATGAGGTTATCACCATCATCAACATAGTCTCATAGTCCCCAGCTCTCCAGCTACGAGGTTTACATTATTTTTAATTACTTTGGTATATATGTTTATCTACATCATCCATCCCAAAAATGCTAAGTGACAGTTAGGGCCAGTTCACACTGAGCAAACACGCCGCCGCTCTCCGCTCAAAGAACTAACATGTTCATTCTTTGAGCGGAGAAGAAGCGGACAGACGCGCGGCGGGATTGCACCGTGTTTACTCAGTGTGAACTGCCCCAAAGTGTCAATTTTATTCTAAAACCCTCAAAGGGGCTATTTAGCTATTTTTTTCTTTCCAATCAACTGGTGCCAGAGTTTTGTCATTTACTTCTATTAAAAATCTCCAGTCTTGCAGTACTTATCATTTGCTGTATGTCCTGCAGGAAGTTGTGTATTCTCTCCAGCCTGACACAGTGCTCTCTGCTGCCACCTCTGTCCATGTCAGGAACTATCAAGAGTAGGAGAGGTTTCCTATGGGGATTTGCTGCTGCTCTGGACAGTTCCTGACATGGACAGAGGTGGCAGCAGAGAGCACTGTGTCAGACTGGAGAGAATACACCACTTCCTGCAGGACATACAGTAGCTGATAAGTACTGTAGACTGGAGTTTTTTTGGAATAGAAAATAATTACAAATCTCTGGCACCAGTTGATTTGAAAGAAAAAAATCTTTGGTGCACAACCCCTTTAAGGATGTGACTGTAAACAACCATAGTTAATGAGTATGGTTGTCTCTGTGATATTATAATCTTTGGTTTCCAATGGAGTGAATTTTTTGTTCCAATGATCAAAAAATTTGCCAGAAATCTTTTTTTTTTTTTTTTTTTCCCTGTTCAAAATGAAATGCTGCCAGATGGGAAATCTATATGCAAATACGGCACATAGAGGACAGGAGAGATATAATATGTCTTAGTGTAATGGCCGGAGTCCCTCCTATAGAGGAACATTCTGAGGAGCAGAGAAAATAGACTATGGGGACTATGAGGAGGATATCCATGTTTGTAGCCTGGCCAATGGATTTCTTAATGGACATGATTGTAATTCATTGTTTTTGGACTCTTGATATATAAAGATCTAGTCTGTTTCTTTGGAACCACAGTGTTCCTTTATACTTTTATAACTAGGCCTGCTATATAGAAATACAGCAGGTTTCTTATATTTTGTCCAGTTCCACCAAAGCTAAATATTAAAGGGGAAGTCTGACTCCGGGCTGAGGGTGGCGGAACATAAAAAAGAAGTCATTCACCTGTCTCGGTGCCCACGCAAAGCCGCATCCCACTCCTGGACCCCAGCCAGCTGTATTCTACTTTAAGTAGTAGGTAGATGGCTTTTAGTAAATTAAAGGGATTATCGAGAATTGGGAAACTAGTCTATTTTCTTCCAGAATCGGCACCACCTCTGTCCTCCAGCTTGAATGTGGTATTAAAACTCTGTTCCATTCACACAAATGGAAATGAGCTGCAAAACTGCCCACAAACCGAGGACGACAAAGATGGCGCTGTTTCTGGATGAAGACGCCATGTTTTTATAATCCCGGATAACCCCTTTAAGCTACAATTGAACTTTGAACCTTCTTCATAGTTTGTATGGTGCAAAGTTTTCCAGTGCAGGAAGTTTGCAAATTCGTGTGTGAAAAATAAGTCAATTAAAGTTAATGCTTAAATGATTAAAAGACAGAACTAATAGGAATAAAACACGGCCGTTGTTTTAACAGTGTGTGAACGTAGCATGAGGGTGTTACGAAGTTCTGAAATGTCTAGAAGGTGTATTCCTAGATAAAGCTACGGAGCCTTCTGACTTTAGCCTATGTTCTTACACCGTTAAATAAAAGAAAAACGCAGCTGTAATTTTGAGGTCATAATACAACTGTATTTTCAATACAATTGTAAACGGGAAATTGGCCGGCAAGCGCGTATAGAATAACGTCCGTAACTGATTATGACCGTCCATACAATGAATATGCTCATTATTTGTTATTTACCTGTTCACACATTTTTACGGTCTGAACTTAGCCTTAGCGTTAGCATATTGTTCTATCGGGGACAGGTATTTCAGTGGTTAGTCAGGATCCCGTTTTCACTGCCACATTTTATGTGAAATTTATTTACTAGTTTCCACAGAAATTGAAAGATTATATTCCTGTAAATGTCGTCTCGGTGGAAATCTTGTGGTTTGGGAAGGTGGTAAAAACTATTAACAAAAAAAACATATGAAGAAAACCCACTGGGGGGGGGGGGGTGTTCAGTGTAGACCTGGGGAAGCCGACCTATTGGAAATCCAAGAAAGTAATACACACAGGTATCGTTCGGAAATCCATTGAATCTTCCTGAGCCCTTAAAGTTTTTTGTTAAGTGTTGACAGTTTGATGACATCTAAAGTTTTTATTGTTTGGTTTTGTGTTTTTTTTGGTTTGATTAATGCGATAGAATTGCTTTATACTATTATTTTATCGGTCATTTTCATAGGACTTTATGTGAATTTTATTTGATGTCCCTTGGCATTTTGTATATTTTTTCCCGTGTATTTGTAAGTGCCACAAGCCTCATCTGAGCCGGCGCTCATGATACATTTACCATGCAGGATAGAAAGCTGCATCTTGTATGATCGCACCAATGAGACCAGATAAGCCAATAATTTTCCCCCCCTCTGTTTTACATTCAGTACTTTGTCAGCACATACGGTCAGCTTCACTGCCAGGGTTCTGCTGCTGCTGTTCTGCAGCTCCGGAGCTTAGCTCACCGTCTCCAGGTTAATACATAATCTTACATGTATATTCAGGGGAACTATGTGACATAGTCAGGATCTGTAAATAAAATGTTTACTTCTATTTTGTGTGATTTTCTTTCTTTGCAGATGTTAAATGTTTGTTCACACCCCGGTAACCTGTCACAGGTGCTGACGACCAACACCACCACCCTTCACATTTTACTAAAGGGGTTATCCAGGATTAGGAAAATGGGAGCGGCCATGTAGGAGCTGAGCCCCATACAGTCCTCGCATAGGGCCCCTAAACAGTCCATGGGGGAATGATGCACATAAGTCCCCCCAGACTATCACAGAGACAGGATAAGCTGTACCATCCTAGAGACGGAATTGTTCCGGCAGCGCAGGCAGTTGATTGCATGGTATACAATGGCGCTGCTGGGTATCATGGATGCCCATATGCTGCTTGTACTTCCTTAGACCAGTTTTTGTAGGTACTAACCACTGTGAACAGGGAGCATCCCACAAGCGTTTTGGAAGTGTTGTATCACCTAGTAGTGTTTGGGGAAGTCCCTGACATGGATGTATGACACAGCTCATCGATTCTAGGTTTTCTGCCACATGAAACCCCGTACCAACATGTTTCGGATCCAACTACACTTAGTCATGGCATGTAGCATCCTATCAACAGACAGACTAAAATACCCATGGGGAAAGACACATGACTCCAAAATCTATTTAAGACCTGAACAATGTACAAAAAAGGGAAAAGTCTCATCATATGGCAATACAATAATTTTACATGCAAATGTCGGGAACGTGAGCGGTAAGGAGTGACAGCGGAGTAACCTGGATATAAAATAATGATATGAGTATGAGATCAGGCAGTAGGTGTTCTCCTCCCCAGCAGGAACGTCTGATACGACTCTCTGCTTAAAGAGTTACTGTTTTTTTTGTTTTGTTTTTTTGCAGAAATCAATAGTCCAGAAGATTTTAAGAAACTTTGTAATTGGGTTTATTAGCCAAATATGCCATTATCTGCATTTAAAAAGCGTTTTCCCGGGTCCCCCCCCTCCCTCCTCTTTTCCATCCACTGCAAAAAAATCAGGAAATTGTGACTTGTTGCATCAGACACAACCCAGTCTGTTCTATAGAGAGGGGAGGGGGGAGGAGGAAGGAGGGAGTTAGCCAACAGCAGAAAGCTGAGAAGGCACAGAGCTGGGTGACAGCTGTAATCAGAGCTCAGAGAGGTCAGTACTGACTGTCAGAGGAGATAAAGGGCGATGTATTTGTAGATTAACTTTGTTGTCCTGTTTTGGTCTTTTAGCTCTCTCCATAGGAGAACAATGAAGACAGGGAGGGGAGCTTCAAACTGCTTTTTCATGATAAAAATGTTTTTTTCGGCTAATAAACCTAATTACAAAGTTTCTTAAAATCGCCTGGACTATTGATTTATGCAAAAAAAATTTCACTAACCGTTTTCTTTGATGATCTCTTCCATGTATCGGCCCAAAAAACTTCTGTATAGCTACTAAATCAAGGGAGCTGCAGTCTCCAGAATGCACAATGTCTCTACAATGGCGAGATAACATGGTAATGAGCATTACTATTCACATGTGAGACATGTCAGTGAATTGTAACCTTTAAAGTGTCACTGTCATTTAATTTTTTTTGCAGAAATCAATAGTACAACTTTGTAATTGGGGTTATTAGCCGAAAGGGTAATATAAGGGAAAGATGAGGCACCAAAACAGGACAACAAAGAGTTAATTTACAGCTACATCACCAGGCTATCTTCTCTTAAGTCAGCACTGACCTCTCTAACCTCTGAATACCGGCTTTCACACAGCTCCCACTGTATAATCCTTTGTTCTCTGCTGCCAACTAATCTCCTTCCTCCCCCCTCCCCTCTCTATAGAACAGATAGGGGCATGTCTGATGCAACAAGACATAATTTTCATATAATGAGCAGTAGAGGAAGGGGGGGGGGGGCTGGGGAAAGTCTTTTTGAATGCAGATAATGGCAGATTTGCCTAATAAACCCAATTACAAAGTTTCTTAAAATCGCCCGTACTATTGATTTCTGGTTAAAAAAAAAAAAAAAGTCAGTGACACTTTAAGGGGAGATCTGTGCGTCCTGTAGGCTACATTCTCCATGTATTCCATGTGGCTGAGTATACGATGAACGGTATGTTACAGTTTATATAAATGGTAACACAGTATGACTCTATTCTCCACCTTCATATATTTACACGTAACACGGAATCTGCTTTGGCCCAATTTGTTATTCCCTGATTTCCCATTTCATCAGTTATAGAAAATGGAGGAGAGGATAGAGCTGAGCCCCGTGCGCCTTTTTATTTGTTTTTTTTATTCCAATATATAATGTGTCAAAAAGTGCAATCGTGGCCTTTTTTTTTCTCATTTCCATCACGCTGTTCATCATGTGGGGACAATATCATTATACTTGAATAGTTTGGACAATTCCACACAATGGAATACTGTTTTTTTTTGTTTTTATATAAAAAAAATAAATAAATAAATAAATAAATATATATATATATATATATATATATATATATATATATATATATATATATACATATACAGTATTTTCTGTTGTAAAATGGGAAAGGGGGGGGCTTTGTAATATTTTTTAAAACCATACATTTTTTTTTAACTTTTTAAATCTATAAAAGAGGAAGCCTTACAGTCCCAGAATCTATCATAACCAACCCAGTGTGTCACAGAAATATTGTCCACCTTGTAGCAGGTTTTCATATCTGACAGTTTCTGTAGCTGCAGCTAGGGGGCTCTCCAGACACATCGATATGGATTATAGAAATAAAAGCTTTACAAATAAGAAAGTGGCAATCTGAGCAAATACCGCACCTAACCGAACAAAATGAGAAAACCAAGTTGTGGACGTAAAGTAAAAATACAAAAACACGTTACGGCATCGGAACCGAGGACAGGAATGTTACCTGTGGATTGTTTATAGCAATTACGTAAGACAAAGTATATTCTATGAATGTGTCATCTTAAAGGTGATGAATGGGACTGTTAATATTTAAAAAGGGCCGGAGACTTTAGACTTGTTCTTTAGAGTATTGCTCATAGTGTTACTCATTTTTGTCACTCTTTTACCGTTTTTTTCCCCCCCCTCTTATATTTCCTGATAGATTGCAAGCTCTTGTACAGCTGTATAATCTCCCATTGTGTAGTGAAGGGCGGTAAAATATGTTAGTGCTAAATAAATGATGGTTATGATTCATTATCCTCATTATTATATCTATCTATTAAATATAAGGGGTATTTCACTCAAGTGTAACTTTTGATATGTTGCTGCCCATGGTGAGACTAACAATTCCTTCCATACTTGTTGTTATCTATTCAGTCTCCTTCCCCCAGTTCTCAGCTGCTGCTTTCTGCTGAAGACACAAAAATCTGTGGGTGAGCTTTTCTCCCTGTCTCCCCCTCCTCCCCCTCCCTTCTCAGATGGCTGATGTAAACAAGTCCCTGGCAGGTTGTATCTGTAACATTGTAGTTTCTTTGTAATGCTGGGAGGATTATTCTGAGGTCAAGTTGCTGATGAACTCCCTGTGATTATTACAGGGGGGTATCATTTCTACAGAGGCATTATTACTAACTGGGGGCAATAAAGGGACATAAAGACTCAGTAGAGGCAATAAGGGTGAGATCTTTTCTAAAAGGGCACAATAAGGGGGACATTGAATGTGCTTTTCTTTCCTCACAAAGCCATATGGAATATGTGTGTGTGTGTATATATATATATAATCACTAATGGCACAGTATGGACCTGTAGATGTCTAGATGTATAGATCGCACAATATACATGAGGTTTTATGGGTTGAATCCTGTCCTAGTTTTTGTTTCTAATATCTTTTGCCTGGAATAATATCAACTATAAAATGTGAGATTAAAGCTTAGCATCCACCTATACAATGAGGAAGATGTGGGACTGTGACAGGTTGTGAGAATTATTTTACAAGCTTTTGTGCATATGTTGTGTTTTTTTATGTGTAATTCTGAATTCTGCTTTGCTCTCCTCCCAGCTGTGTCCATCCTCGTCTTCTATCTGTTACTTTACATACAGGACTTTGCTGTTCCATAGTAAATGCTGAACTCTTTGCAGAGCAGTAAGGTCACTCAGCATCACCCACCACCAAACAACTGCACATCTAATTTTTTTGATGGAATTTTACCATAACTTAAAAACACAGAAATTAAAGGAATATTCCACTCAAACATAACTTTTGATTTGTTGCTGCCCATGGTGAGACAAACAATTCCTTCCATACTTGTCATTATCTATTCAGTCTCCTTCTCCCAGTTCTTAGCTGCTGCTTTCTGCTGAAAACACAAAAATTTGTACATGATCTTTTCTCTGTCTCCCCCTCCTCCCCCTCCCTTCTGAGACAGCTGATATAAACAAGTCCCTAGCAGGCTTTTTCTGCAACATTGTAGCTGCTTTGTGATGCCGAGAGTGTTAATCACAGTGAGGAAGGGGAGACAGAGAGAGGCTCACACACAGATTTTTGTGTCTTAAGCAGAAAGCAGAATCTGAGAACTGGGGGAAGGCAGACTAAATAGATAACAAGTAGGAAAGGAATTGTTAGTCTCACCATGGGCAGCAACATATCAAAAGTTATGTTTGAGTGGAATACCCCTTTAATAATTATAAATTATATCACAAATTCTTTGCATCTGGCAGTACAGGAATAGGAGAGTCTAGATATAGGGAAACTACTATGCTCCTTATGGCCAAAGGCTTTCTTAGTTGGCGATGTGTTCTATTGTCTCAGTTCTGCCTACTTGACATTTCCTTAATAATCTACTATTGATTTTTATTGTTCTCTTCATCTTTCAGGTTTTTTTTTCCTGAAGGCTGTGTGATAATCTTTAGGGCTCCCACCCCAAATGACTGGGCCCCATACTGCTTGAAGATTTCTACATATTTTCAGTAGCATATGCATTCGTAAAATTTCAGCTCATACCTAAACCTGCTCACCTGTCTCTAGGAAGCCCCCCCCCCCAATTTATAGGTTTATTGATAATAGGGAAGTCTCCGTTTCGATTCACCTTTATTGTATAGATCGTCCACTTTTTTTCCGGTCAGTTTTATTAAAATGTATAACCAGTATAACTAATCACATTTATGTATAACAAAACGTTGTAAGTTATACAACCACGATAAAGAGATTATCAAATAATCCAGTTCTTTCCTGTCTATTAAATGAACATAAACAGCACAGCAAAACCAGATGCTGCAATAATGTAACATTTCAAATGTAATAAAGTGCACATCTATATGCGTAAAGGGAATCTGTCACTAGGTATATTCCACCCTAAATGAGAAATACTGAACAGATCGGTATATTACTTACATCATTCTGTTCAGCCGTTCTCCCAATATGCAGGAGAATAGGATTCTTGCCACACCCCTCCCCCCGCCCTCCAGCTGCTGGTTGACAGCTCACTACCTATACACAGCATGGATAAGTAACTGCCAATAAGCAGCTGGTGGGTGGAGTTTTCTGCATCTTATGAATATCCAGGACTACTGAGCTCATGCACATAATGGAGAGAACTACGTATTGTCCATGTTATTTAGGAGAAGATCTCTGGATCAGCTGCACAGGACAATGTAAGTGATAAATCATCCTGTTCAGCCTCTCTGTCACTTGTTTATGTTACCCTTAGGACGCCATAACCCTACTGACAGAGTCTCTTTCAGCACATGGAAGACTACAAATGGTAACTGCTAATCCTGGATTTTTTAACCTGTTAGTGGCATTCAGAGTTGAGCGTGATAATCTTGGCTGATATTTTGCTGTGTAGCGCTGGTTGGCATCCAGGTCTCATAGAAGCATAAAACTAGTAAATCTTAGGCACAAATCTACATAACACGGACAAAACGGGCAGATTCGGCCAATGTCTGAGCGCGGCGAGTTGTTTGTAATGTTAGGTGGATGCCTGGAGCATTACTTCTGTTCTTACAGCTTATACTGTGGAATGGTTTTGTTATTATAAAGCATGGTCTGCAGCAGTTTATATTCTTATGAGACATTTAGACGATATCCCTGCAGTTACAGCCAGGTACACTTCATAATGTGGAAGTGATGGGAGTTAAATGAGCTGTCTGTGATGAAGCAATGTGTGCTCCAGTCTATCCATTCTTCTTAATCGTAATTGCATGACATTTATTGAAGTGTTTACTTCTCGGCGTTTCTGCGTCTCTGAAGCTTTGCAGATAGCGCTGCTTACGGTAACATTGCAGAAACGCACTCACACAATTAGATAATTTGCCTGCGATGCTAAGTCTAAAATCCATGGACAAAGAACTGACTTTTCCACTTGTATCTCAGGTGCTGAATAAATCCATAAAGGAAACACAAATTAAACAGCCACAAAGAGCTTTTCAGCACATGCAAACAGCATTGCTCCCTGTCAAAGGAACCAGAGATTAAAACATGGAGAGGTCGGAGGAGTTCAGTGCAGGAACACAAAGGGAAGTGTGCCTGGGCTCTGGGATTTTCTGCTTATTTTCTGAACATGTTTGCATCTAATTCTTTATCCTTACACTCTTGATATTGATTACTCTTCTATATTATGGATGGCACCAGCCAATCAGAATAGAAGAGACCAGCACATAGTGTAAGGGAATTCATGTACAGCAACACCAAGGTAGTGGTAAGGGTTAAAAGCTTTTCTAATTCCTCCATCAGATTACCATGGTAGTTTCTTCTACCCCTGACTGATCTCTGCTAAATCTGCCAGACAAACATCTTTGCAGTTTTTCAACACCCTCCTTACCTTTCCCAGACCTAAAACCTTTAGGTGTTTCCCACAATAATGTGGGTGGGTTCAACAGTTAGGTGGGACTCCCCAATAGTTAGGTAGATCACTCCAATAGGTAGACAGGTTCCTAGTGTTTTGGCCCCCAGAACCATGGAACTGCCCGTTGTGTAGGCCCCTGGGGCTGTATGCCAGTAGTACAATCACAACACATACTCCTCTCTGCCATGCCATGATATAGTCTTGGAGAAAGTGCACTGAACTGAACATACTGGCACTGCTGGGCTGATGAATTACACAGTACATTACCACAGATGCCACATGGACAGGGTTTGCCAGGTGCTATATGAATAGAAAAGAAAGAAAGAGGAGTAGCAGGATCACAGCAAGGAAAGGGATGCATTTTGCAATGAGCTGCTACTGTCGCTGCTAATAAGCTGAGGGGGTGGGGGGAATTACCCTGCAGCTCTGCGGACATACAGCAGTAAGTACATTGTATTTGCTTTATGGGTAGTCAGAGGTGAGAGGGATCATTTTCAGCAGGCAGATGGGCTCAGCTTATAGGCACACAGCCTAAGCTTTCTGTCTCCTTACACATAATTCATTCTATGTCCCATACTCATTTCCTGTAATCTGTCCTGCTTTAGCTGTTGCCAAAGACAAAGTTTCACTGACAACAGGCAGCGGACAGTAGATTTCATCGAAGTGAGTCACCTAGTCTCTAGAAGACTTTAAAAAAATGAAGCTTCCTTGTTAGGACTGGTCACTCAGAAAGACAAGATGGCGGAAACAGATAGTGGACCCTAAGCTGAACCCCGCCCACTGGCCCTGCCTACTTGCCTCAATCTGCCCTAGGAGACTGCGAGCAACTGGGCGGCAACCCCTGCACTGGCTAGGTGGAACACAAAACAAGACAAACAAGCACAATAAAAAAGAGTCGACAGTCCGGGTCACAACAATCGGGCAGCACAGTACAAAACACAATGCAATAAGCAAGGTCAAAGTCAGGCAATATGGTCAGGGGCAGCGGCTAGCAGGGATGGTCAGAATACAAGGCAAAAGGGTCAGGGTAAATACAGAGAATAGCAGAAACACAAGCAGGCAGAGACAAGCTCAATATCCGGCACTAGAATGAGCCTTAGCCAAAAACTTATAGGGAACAAGGAGACAGTCCCAGCCCCTATTGGCCAAGGCTCCTGGTTCCAAACAAGATCACCTGTGGCCAGAACTGGCAGCAGTGTTTTGGTGCGTTTACACAGACAGATTTATCAGACAGATTTTTTAAGTCAAAGCTAGGAATGGATTTGAGAACAGGAGAAATCTCAGTCTTTCCTTTATGACCTGTTCCCTGTTTATACTCTGTCCCTGGCTTTGGTTTAAAAAATCTGTCTGATAAATCTGTCTGTGTAAACGCACCATAACTCCTTAATAGCCAGAGCACACAGCAGACGGGTGGAGCTGAACATCTTGCTAGAAATAGGCCAGTGTTCAGACAGGGTTCAGGTTACTGCACAAAACATACAAAAACACTGAGCACAAGCTAAGGGGCGCACAGACTTCATCCCATGACATTCCTGTTCTGTACAAATCACTTTTCAGCAGGGTCCTCCTTTATACCCCAGACAGGTTTACAGTAAAAGGTGAGACCTGTATATAGCTGAAGCTCACACATCATCCCTCCTCTGCGCAGGTCACAGAATATGCCCAGAAAACATTCCCCCTCTATGAGTGTGGGCCAGTCTAATGTGTCTATGCTGTAAAGCATATCTCTAAATGCTGTTAAAATCAGACAAGATGGCCGTCTTCAGAATTATGTACTAGACTGAAATTAAAAAATATAATTAGACCATAGAAGTAGAGTGGAAGAACATATCTGAGTATCTGGCTCTAAGCAGCAAAGAAACAGACCTTGAGGATAGAGAATAACCAGCAGATGGGGGGGGGGGGGGGGGGGGGGGGGACGACCACTGGGGCTCCTCACACTTCACCGGGAGGGCACGCTCCTCCATTTATTCTACAAACAGCCCAGTACAATGTTTGGTTGTTTTTCTCAGCTCATGGGGGGCAGATTGCAGTTGTTGGACCCCCATGATCGGCTAGTTATAACTTCTCAGCATGGGAGTACCCCTTTAATGTAATATTTATTTCCTAGTGTTAGCACTCAATGGTGGTGACGTGATTCATACAGTGGTGTTATGGGATGGAACCACTCTATTGGTTGCCGTCCTTGCCGAGGTTTCTCATGGCACCGCTGAAATGGAACGATGGAAGTAAATAAATTTGCTGGTAGAAATCAGTCCTTCCCTCCTTATAGTTCTCTCTGGAGGGAAGCGTTGAGTTTTATCTCCGGAGCTCCTCATATTCCGGGTAGTCCTCCTCCTTAACCTATCAGCTCTCACCTCATTAGAGAATAATACGGGAACGGTCTACAATTGGCCGTCTGTTTGAAGCGCATTGTGTATTACGGCCTAAACTGTTCTCTCCGATCCGCCAGTCGTCTGCACACGGAGCGGTTACAGAGATTATTACTACACGGATTCACCTCGGAGAATTGAATTTCCATTTTAATGTTGTACATGCACATTTTGTCTTCTCTTTGAATGACAACTTGATTAGCGGTATCTAGCGAAGGCTTCAGTGCTAGAAAGGATTTCTGGAATTCAGATGAATTTCATTTAGTCTCAATTTCATCTATTCCAGGAAAGCGGCGTGAGATGATTTTATGGCTTATGAAGTAATGTCTGGGGCACCTGCTCAGTATTCTGCATCGGAGTCCTTCTGCAATTGTTTTAGGTGTTTGTTGCTATACGCTCCCGCTCCTATCGCTTTACGCTCCTCGGAAGGATTAGGGTCACTAATCAAATGGATTGATAAATAGTCTTTATTTTAGGTGGATAAAATTCCTCTCGGAATCAGTTCTGCTACTTACACTTCTCCTTGGCGTCCAGCTGATAGGGACATCTGAGAGGCCATTTTTAAAGGGATGTATCATGAGAAAATGACCTTTTGTTTCAATCCAATTTTTTTGTTAAAGGGTTTATCCAGCGCTACAAAAACATGGCCACTTTCTTCCAGAGACAGCACTGCTCTTGTCTCCAGGTAGGGTGCAGGTTTTGTAACTCAGTTCTATTGAAGTGAATTGAGCTTAAAGGGGTTATCCAGCGCTACAAAAACATGGCCACTTGCTTCCAGAGACTCTTGTCTCCAGGTCAGGTGTGGTTTGCAATTAAGCTCCATTCACTTCAATGGAACAAAGTGGCAAACCCCATCCAAACTGGAGACAAGAGCGGTGCTGTCTCTGGAAGAAAGTGGCCATGTTTTTGTAGAGCTGGATAATCCCTTTAATTGAAAATCGCACCTGACCTGGAGACAAGAGTGGTGCTGGGAGAAATCGGCCATGTTTTGAAGTGCCGGATAACCCATTTAAACTGACAGTAAGTTCCAGCTCACCATAGAATTGTTGCTTTTTAACGTATAAAGAAACATGGTCAACCACATTTGTGTGGTTTATACTACAAAAAAAGAAAGAAAAAACATCCATTTTGACCTGTTTTCCTTTTTATAATGGAAGTCAATGGAAAAACTGATCCAAATAAATTGCACACAATTGCATTTGTTTTTTTCATCCTTTTTTTTTTTTTTCATGAAACTGATACGTTAAACCGACTGCAAAAATGCAGTGTGAACCCGGCCTTAGGCCATTTAGTCTTTATTAAGAGCAAAAAAAGAGACCAAAACCAAGTGACGCCAGGTGTCCGTATACTCCGCACTGACTGGTCCAGTGAGATGGATTCTGACTTTATGGCTCCATACTAAAGACCTGTAAGCAAAGTAATGAGATAAAAAAAGAAAATCAGATTAGAAAAAAGATTAGAAAATAAAAACATGCTTCATTATCTGTAAGTCAGGATCAGCGGTCGCCGACCACCCAGGATCAGTTTCAAACAAGACCAAGTTTCCATGGCTCGGCATTGTGGGGGGTGTGGATATAGAGGGGCGTGGAGGTTACTTCATATTATATCATCATCATCATCACTACTGATTTATAATCTGACTTTGACTTAATTCACCATGAATCAGAAATTCAGTGGAAGCTGACAACGGTAACTACACTGCTGCTACCGGGAACGGCCACGGCTGCTACCGCGGACGGCCACTGCTGCTACCAGGGGCAGTCATTACTGCCACCAATGACAGCCACTGTTGCTACCGATGACGGCCAATGCTGCTGATGACGGCCACTGCTACTGCTGATGACGGCCACTGCTGCTACCGGGAATAGCCACTACTTCTAATGACAAAGGCCACTGCTGCTGATTTCGTCTTAAATAATTTCTGGAGAACTGAGATGAATAAAAATTTAATTATTATAAAATAACCAACACCCCCAATTACCCTTGTTACAGAACGGCCAATATGGCGTCTCCGGTCGCAGAATGCAGGTCGGTGTTGTTTGCAGTGCGGTCGGTTCTCCTGCTGCAGAGTCAACATTACGTCTCTCTCCCGCTGCCGATTCCTCCACAATAACATTTCTGAGTTTCGTGACATTTACCGACCAGGCTGCGGAGTTTTTTTGCTATAGACATAATAATATTATTTTCACTTTCCCGTCTTGGTGTGAATGTTTGTAGAGGAAGGAAACAGCCGCACAATCCTGGAGGAAATTCTTCTCTATTGTAATTTTGTATCTTCTCTATAAATAAACAACTGGAATGAATTTACAGATAACAGAAATAATCAGGGGTCTGCCCTGAGACGTATACTCCCCCCCGTGTGTTGGTGCAGTCTTTACTATCATTGCCAGCTTCTCCTGGTCGGTCGCAAAATACCTAAAAATTCTAAAAATAAATAGTGTAGAGTGTCACTGGGGCGGGGCTTCTCAGTTCTTGAGTCCTCTCTTCCCGCCTTGGGGTATGTTCCCACTACGGAAAACGCACACAAATTTCAAGCGAAGGCCGTGCGACGGTCTCCACTTTAAGTTCCGCCTGTCCCGTTGATTTACGGAATTTCTCAAGCTCAATCTTGTAAATTTGTAAATTGCTTCTGTTTAAAAATCTCCAGTCTTCCAGTATTTCTCAGCTGCTGTATGTCCTGCATTCTCTCCAGTCTGACACAGTGCTCTCCGCTGCCACCACTGTCCATGTCAGGAACTGTCCAGAGCAGGAGAGGTTTTCTATGGGGATTTGCTGCTGCTCTGGACAGTTCCTGACATGGACAGAGGTGGCAGCAGAGAGCGCTGTGTCTGACTGGAGAGAATACACCACTTCCTGCAGGACATACAGCAGCTGAGAAGTACTAGAAGACTGGAGATTTTTAAATAGAAGTAATTTACAAATCTACATAACTTTCTGACACCAGCTTATTTAAAATATTTTGTTCCTTCCAGATTGCCCCTTCAATAAACACTTATTGGACGTATCCAAGCAAATAGAATGAAGAAAATGTTTATATTGTCCAAAGAATCATGACTTACTTCTGATTATTTATTTATATTAATTAATTAATTAATTAATTAAATAAATAATGATTTATGTTTCAGGAGTGAAGACGATGGATAGCCATACGTAATATTGAACCTTAGATAACCTTTCTACTCCCTGCACCTTAGATACTGACGTCTGATATAATGCATAATACATGATAGTAAAAGGGACAGTGACGGAATATTCTGGTAATTTTACAGTGATGCTTATAGTTTCATGGATTACTATTTGTGTTAGCTTTGTGTTTTTGGCACCATTCACACACGTCAGCTGCTTTGCTCCCTCTGATATTTCTCCCAATTTTACTCCCTGTTTATTTCATAAGAGCAAAGGAAACAAGCAATCCTTTTTAACTAATATATCAATTATTTTCAGTTCAAAGTATATATTTAGCTCAGGGGCGTAGCTAGGATTCATTGGGCCCATCAATCTGGTGCGCTGTGTGTGTGTGTGGGGGGGATTGGAATGCTCTCAGTGTATGCAACCCATACTTACTTCTCACTTGGCTCGGCATTGTGTCGCTCTGATAGGTCTCCGGCACATGAGTTTTGTCACTTGTGTCCTGGGAAGGTAAAGAGAATGGAGTGAGTATGGGGTTCAGTGATGGCACGCCACAACAGCGCTCCCCCCTCCCCCAGGACAGCTGGAAGGGAGGTATGGTTAGGTGCTGTGGTGATCAGGGGGGTTGTTGTCACCTTCTGTTAATCGGAGGGGGCTCTGAGGGTGCCATGATGGCAGACCACACTTTGCCAGGGCCTGGGTCCCCCTACCACCTGGGCCCTGTAGCAGCTGCATGGTCTGCCATCATAGTAGCTGCACCACTGATTTAGCTAATTCTATAAATCCTAATCTATGTTACACTACAGAATATCCAGAATCCACTAAACCTGAAAATTCTTTCAAGTTCTGGAGGTTATAGAGGAAATAACATGCAGCAACCCTGATATTACCACCTACAATGCTAATGTGCGCTTCAGTGTGTGAGCCGCTGTGCTGTAATGCTGGGTCTCTGGCCTCCCTCCGGGGCCCCGGAATACAACTCTCTGATCATATAGAATCTCAGCGCACAATTCTGTCAGTGCCGCTCCTAGAACCGGTTATTACAGAGGTCAGATGGAGGAGAAGAATCCGCTGCTCTCTGTATAAATGACTTATAGCTTATCGGGACATCTAAATTCTTCTCTATAAAATTTAAACAAATGTATGGAATCATAAAGAGCATATGTTACCAAATCAGAATGAACCCTTTAAGGCCGGGGCTAATTTCCGTTTTTGCATTTTCGTTTTTTCCTTCTTAAAAGGCCATAGCACTTGCATTTTCTCAACTAGAGAACCAGATGAGCCCTTATTTTTTGCACCACAAATTGTACTTTTTTTGCATAAAGTACACTGCAAAACCAGAAAAAAAATTAAATGTGTGGTGAAATTGAAAAAAAACAAACATTTTTTAAAAAAAATTTTTTAGGGAGGTTTTGTGTTTACGCCCTAGGGTAAAACTGACTTGTTATACAGGTTCCTCAAGTCAGTACGATTACAACGATATGTAACTTGTGTAACTTTTATTTTATTTGATGGCTTTTAAAAAAAATTAAAACCTTTTTTAAAAAAGAAATGTTCCTTAAAATCACTCTGGTCTATGGGGCTGTGTCAGGTGTCATTTTTTGCACCATGATTGTACTTCCTATCGGTACCTTGTTTGCGCATACGCGACTTTTTGAACACTTTTCATTACAATTTTCCTGGATTTGATGCGACCAAAAATGCGTAATTTAGCATTTTGGATTTTTTTTTGCGCTTATGGGGAAAGGGTGGGATTCAGACTTTTATTAGGGGAGTGGATTTTTTTTATTGATAAAAAACATTATTTTTTTTTACACACTTACTAGAAGTCTGCCTGGGGTTAGGGTTATTGCTCCTGGAGGACTTCTAGTATTACTGCTTTGAGTATACATATACTGCATAGATCAATGAGATCGGTGTTCTATTGCGCCATCAGTGCCATTACAATTACTAAGAGACAAAGTCCCATTGTACCTAGGTTTCCTTGGCGGCTTAAAACTTAAACTTTTAATAGTGTTTTAATAAAACTGTAAACAATTATACTAATAAATTCCCCAAATAACACCCACACGAAGGACAAACAGTGCGTAAGTGATTTAAAAATGTAGTGGGGTTAGATTTGTTTTTATAATGCAGGCACAGTAATCCTATAGAGATCGGCATACAGTCACTAGAAGTGTCCCGGCCATGGACACTACACAAATGAACTTCAAGTTCTATCGACTTTTCAATACTAGCAATGGAGGTGATAACCTCAAGACACTCCTCCAAGCTTGACTATACCGAAACTAGTTTGGGACGCTGTGTAGCGCCGTGACTACTGTCTAACGAGATTCTCTTTTTTGTGACAAAATATGCTTTATGTTAGTAGTAACTTTTGGTTGAGACGTTTTTTTGAAAAACAAAAATTTCAGTAAAAAAAATTGAAACGTTTGCATTTTCCTAGATTTGAATGTCTCTGCTCGGGGCTGTTCTGCATTCCCAACTTTTTCTGTACTTTTTATTCAAATTTTCCAGCATTTGACCAAAAATCTGCAGTTTTGCACATATGTACTGCATTGATCTATGTAATCTGCACTCGATTACTAAGGGCCGCTGAAGCCTCTAGTAAATGATCGTTGAGCTGGGATCATTACATTGCTGAGGCCTGGCCCAGTCAGTAGAACAGAACAGTCAAGCACAGGCAGGTAAACCTCGGCACTCCCTTTGATGAGCATGGGACCTCAGGGTGATCAGTATAGCGTCCTTCAGACACAATGCTACCAGTGGTGCTCTCCAAATATAAGACAGTTTCATCCAAGCCAAGATAGTAGTTCCGTCCAAGTTTCACCCATTGTAGCAAAAATAAAAAATAACTTTATTCCAACTGGCAACACACAAATAGCAGATAAGTAATAGGCAATGGCTGTTTCACACATTACAGCGCGCTTTTTCACAGCGCGAGACCAGAGCTTGGAAATAGACCAGTACAGTACTTGGAAACCAGACAGCAGTTCTAAAAAAGGACCACGGCCCCGGCACCCCCCGCCAGCTCCTGTCTGTTCATGGAAAAAAACACAAAGTGATGTACCTGGTGGAACATTCGCTTTCAGGCGTAAAGTCTACATTGAAATGTTGTACTGCAGTCTATAGCTATATCCACACACCGTCAGTTGGTTTTATTGCACGGCCGTCATTAAACAACAGATAATGGCCGTCCAATAAAAACGACCGTCATTATGACTTATCCCGTATAAGAGATAGTCAATGTAATATTACTGCCGAGAGACTTTATTAATTAAAACTCATCCAGTCGCCTTCTATCTGCTCGGCCGTATAGGTGAAATTCTTATCTCTCTCTAAATATTAAAACAAACAAGGAATACCCCGGGGGAGCGGGAGCGGTGCCAGGTCCTGTCTAGTCTATTACCTGTACGGCTTATTGCCAGTCTGCAGAATGTTCACTGTTTAAGCGCTGTCTAAAATGGCCGAGTCTTTTAACCACTTTGCGTCTTTCAGCCAGACATCCTCGAATGATTCCACCGACCGCCACTTCTATCTCTCTGCCATATAAATTCAATTTCCTTGCATTACCCAACAGGCTGAGAACGTTTGTTAATGATATTTAAATGGTATTTTTATTTGCATTTGGAACCATTTATAAGAATTCCCTGAGGAATCTCTCCGGCTTTTTCAATTAGTTTTATAGCAGCTGGGAGAACTGATATCTTCAAAGATGGAGAGTTTAACCCCGTTTTGGGGAGCTGGACTCAAAGTGAGTTTTTAATCCCTGATATGTCGGTTTATAAAATCAGAAGCCGCCAGGAACAAACTGGGATTAAAATCAGCATATAAAACGCCCCGACCCCATTGAAATGGGAAAACTTGATGCCAATTTGTGGTTCTTTTGGATGTTTGAGGCTATTTCTCAGGCCTTTGCATCACTCTGCCAATGACAGCAGTCACGCTGCACATGCTGCATGGCAAAGTCTCTGAAAACAATATGAGCGCGCAGATGTCTGAAACCCAAGATTGCTAATTGTTATTGCTTGTTTTTAATGGTGCTTCCACCTTTACAGGGTTTTTATAGAATGTATAGCAGAAGAGAATGTGTAATATGGTGCAATCACTGGCGTCACGCCTGCTTCTAGAAATGAGCAATGTGAAACCAGCCGGGCCTCCGAGCGAGGTGCCAGCCTCCGAGCCATGTCCCAGCCTCCTGTAGGCTAGTTACTATTTCCCAGTGTCCTGTCCTCTATGTCCCCATTGTGAACCACAGGATTGCCATAAAGAAGAATTACATTTGATTCTTTCTTTGTTCTATTTTTCCCTGATGGAACAGATTCAGCAATGTATGTATATATGAACATAGGTTCGTGTAATCAGCCTTGTGTTCGTGGTAATCACCGCTGTAAATCATTTACCCATTCATATACATTATTGGCCTGTTATTACTGATTGCCAATATCAATTATAGGGTCATTGTGTCGTTAGGGGAAGTCAGTGCTAATCGACATTGCCTGGATAATCCCTGTTATTTCCGGTTCCCATAAAGCGCGCCTTTTACATATGATATGTGTAGCACGTCCACAGTTGTAAGGCGCAATATTAGGTGTCTCTTATAGTATGTGCCATCTTGTAGTATGTCCCTTATGGGATGTCTCTTATAGTGTGTCTCTTATAGCGTGTCTCTTATAGCGTATCTCTTATAGCATGTCTCTTATAGCGTGTCTCTTATAGTAGGTCTCTTATAGGATGTCTCTTATAGTGTGTCTCTTATAGTGTGTCTCTTATAGTGTGTCTCTTATAGCGTGTCTCTTATAGCGTGTCTCTTATAGCGTGTCTCTTATAGTGTGTCTCTTATAGTGTGTCTCTTATAGTAGGTCTCTTATAGTAGGTCTCTTATAGTAGGTCTCTTACCCTCCTCCTTGGTGCCATTCTGGTGTAGATAGTCATGTGCTCCATGGTTCGGTGAGACTGTGAGGAGCACTGGCCGCCAACATAGCGCTGATCGGTCCTCGTCTGACCCACTCCTTTCTAATAGTAATAAATGGAGCAGGCTGGATCAGCACTATGGGGGCGGGCAGTGCTATAGTGGCGGGCAGTGCTATGGGGGGGCAGTGCTATGGGGGCGGGCAGTGCTATGGGGGCGGGCAGTGCTATGGGGGCGGGCAGTGCTATGGGGGGGCAGTGCTATGGGGGGGCAGTGCTATGGGGGCGGGCAGTGCTATGGGGGGGCAGTGCTATGGGGTCGGGCAGTGCTATGGGGGCGGGCAGTGCTATGGGGGGGCAGTGCTATGGGGGCGGGCAGTGCTATGGGGGGGCAGTGCTATGGGGGGGGCAGTGCTATGGGGCGGGCAGTGCTATGGGGGCGGGCAGTGCTATGGGGGTGGGCAGTGCTATGGGGGCGGGCAGTGCTATGGGGGCGGGCAGTGCTATGGGGGCGGGCAGTGCTATGGGGGGGCAGTGCTATGGGGGCGGGCAGTGCTATGGGGGGGCAGTGCTATGGGGGGGCAGTGCTATGGGGGCGGGCAGTGCTATGGTGGGGCAGTGCTATGGGGCGGGCAGTGCTATGGGGGCGGGCAGTGCTATGGGGGCGAGCCGTGCTATAGGGGCGGGCAGTGCTGTGGGGGCGGGCAGTGCTATGGGGTCGGGCAGTGTTATGGGGGAGGGCAGTGCTATGGGGTCGGGCAGTGTTATGGGGGAGGGCAGTGCTATGGGGGAGGGCAGTGCTATGGGGGTGGGCAGTGCTATGGGGGCGGGCAGTGCTATGGGGGGGCAGTGCTATGGGGGCGGGCAGTGCTATGGGGGCGGGCAGTGCTATGGGGGCGGGCAGTGCTATGGGGGGGCAGTGCTGTGGGGGCGGGCAGTGCTGTGGGGTCGGGCAGTGCTATGGGGGCGGGCAGTGTTATGGGGGCGGGCAGTGCTATGGGGGCGGGCAGTGCTGTTGGGTCAGGCAGTGCTATGGGGGCGGGCATTGTTATGAGGGTTGGCAGTGCTATAGGGGAGGGCAATGCTATGGGGGCGGGCAGTGTTATGAGGGTTGGCAGTGCTATGGGGGGCAGTGCTATGGGGGCGGGCAGTGCTATGGGGGCGGGCAGTGCTATGGGGGGGCAGTGCTATGGGGGCAGGCAGTGCTATAGGGGCGGGAAGTGCTATGGGGGGAAGTGCTGTGGGGTCGGGCAGTGCTATGAGGGCAGGCAGTGCTATGGGGGAAGTGCTGTGGGGTCGGGCAGTGCTATGAGGGCAGGCAGTGCTAT
Organism: Dendropsophus ebraccatus; assembly: GCF_027789765.1. Lineage (NCBI taxonomy): Eukaryota > Metazoa > Chordata > Amphibia > Anura > Hylidae > Dendropsophus > Dendropsophus ebraccatus. The sequence goes on along the minus strand of NC_091456.1, from coordinate 5,038,774 downwards.
GGGGGGGCGGGCAGTGCTATGGGGGCGGGCAGTGCTATGGGGGACGGGCAGTGCTATGGGGGGCGGGCAGTGCTATAGGGGCGGGCAGTGCTATGGGGGCAGGCAGTGCTATAGGGGGGCAGTGCTATGGGGGCGGGCAGTGCTATAGGGGGGGCAGTGCTATAGGGCGGGCAGTGCTATGGGGGGGCAGTGCTATGGGGGCGGGCAGTGCTATAGGGGGGCAGTGCTATGGGGGTGGGCAGTGCTATGGGGGGGCAGAGCTATGGCGGACAGTGTTATGGGGGTGGGCAGTGCTATGAGGGCAGGCAGTGTTATGGGGGTGGGCAGTGCTATAGGGGCGGGCAGTGTTATGGGGGTGGGCAGTGCTATAGGGGCGGGCAGTGCTATGGGGGCGGGGCAGTGCTATGGGGGCGGGGCAGTGCTTTGGGGGTGGGCAGTGCTATGGGGGCGGGCAGTGCTATGAGGGCGGGCAGTGCTATGGGGACGGGCAGTGCTCCTAACAGTCTCACCGGACCGTGAAGCAAACTACTAACTGCACCAGAAGGGTGCTGAGGAGGAAGGTAAGAGACATCCTATAAGAGACATACTACAAGAGACATCCTATAGGGACATATCAGCAGGTTGGACTCATCTCACCTGCTGAGAATTTCCCTCTAACGTTTACAGAGAGGTCTCGGACTTATAGGACATCATATTGGAAGAAATTCTCCATCTGATCTGTCTGTGAGAATCACGGTTAATCTGTTACGTCCTCCTCCATGTTAGACAGGATAAATGTCTCCCGTTTATCTTCTCATTCCCGATACTCCTATTTTTCATCTTGGTTTTCCAGGTTGAAATGTTGTCTGACTAGAGGGCGTCCTCTGGAAGAACCCAGTAGATTTCTCATCGATACGTTGGTCTTTATGGTCACATGACACATTGTTAATTAACAAAGAGTTCTCGATGTCAAAGCTCTGGTGGCCGTCCTGTCCAGTCTTATCTGATTAGTCTAAGGCCCAAACTAGCTAATGAAAACAGGAATTACATTTTGCTTGAACGACCTTCCAATGTGTTCTGACTTAACAACAGATGTGGTGGGAAAGAAAGATTGGGCAGCGTGCTTAAAACTGTCTGATCCTTTTGTTCTCAGGAAAATAAGCTGCTGTCAGAGGAGTTTTTTTTAGAGTACATGTTTTCTCGGCAGAAGATGCAAATGTTTGAGCCGATGGTGAAAACTATTGTCTGAACAAGTGCTAAGCTGACAGCCATCTAATGAGCATGGCCGGCCGTAGCCCGAGGGCAGCTACATGGAGCATTTCGAAGGGTGGTATTACACGGGCCGATGGGGGCCCAATAATACCTGTAAACATCGTTACCAATGTCCTTGCAGCCCTTGCTTAACTATACCAGAGTGGCCTGTCAGCTGACAGGCCGCTCAGCCAATCACAGGCCGGGACCGCCGCGGCCTGTGATTGGCTGAGCGGCCTGTCAGCTGACAGGCCACTCTAAAGCTAGAGCGCGCAGGACCCTGGTAGAAGAAGACGGCAGCAGCAGCCCTGGAACGTGGATAGGTAATGTATATCGCTATTACACGTAGCGGTGCGTGGTCGGCGCCCGATGAAAATAAGTCCAAACCTATATCAACGATCAGCCGATGATCGTTGTCATCGGCTGATCGTTGTATTTATTACATGGAGCGATAATCGTCCAATTACCGCTCCGTGTAATAGTACCCTAATTCTGTCCAATAATTGCAGTATATAGACATATCAGTAGGACAGCTGCAGAAATTTCTGCAACATATTAGCTGCATGTGAATTCACCCTCAGGCCTCATTCACACATCCGTTGTTCTGTCTGCAATCGTTATCCAGTATTAGGCTATGTTTACACAATGTAAATTTTCGTAAAATCACGGTCGTTGTACAACAGGCGTGATTATTATGAGAATATACATGAATTGCTGTCTATGGGATCCCTGCCAGAGCGTATACACATGGTATACGCTCCGGCCAGGATCCCTAGCGGCACCACAAACAACTGACAGTGCATTGAAGTCTATGGGCAACACCCAAAAATAATTGACATGATCATTTTTTTCGATGGCCGTTGTTTCATACATTGTTTGAAACAACTGCCGTTGCTTTCATTGACTTCAGTGCAAATCATTGCATTATGAAATTTTTATTAAAAACAGCGGCCGTTCATTTCATAAAAAGCAGGTTGTGTGAACATAGCCTAAGAATGCATAGTGATGAATCCTGATGGACAAAGTTTTCTTCTAGGTTCTCCTTTTTGTATAATATTTAACATAAATACGAGTCTGTAATAGGTCAGTGTAATGGGTTCGGACACGGATAGTACTGAATGACAGGGGGGTTCAGGTTCCGGCGTTCTGTCACCAAACACTGCAATGTTCTCGCCAGAAGGATAACCCATAACCGTCAGATTCCCACAAATCACAAAGTTTTCATGGTGGTGACGGCCGATTTAGTGAAACTTTCAGTGCACGTTGTATTGTTCCTCCCATTGTCCTGATTCATGCAGTTTCTAGCCGTGAGTTAGACGCTGAGGCCGTTATTCTACATTGGATTAGAGATATCTGCTGCTTGATTTAAAGCCGTGATTATATGCAAACCGAATCCCATTCTGTACTCCTGTGGCCAGACATATTAGCTCATTTCTCTCCAAAATTGTTCTCTTTTTTCTAAATCCTGGAGCTGTGAGAATGGATTTTTGCATCTCAATGTATACAGCAATATAGCCCCGAACATCAGAAAGTGCTTTCTACCAGACGACCGGCCGGCATTAGCATAGGTGTACGGAGGTAGAAGCAGATTGCTCGGAATCAGAACGGTGTTTGGACAATATCCATTAAAGTAATGGACGGCTTTCTGATTCTTTTCATGAATATTCTGTTTGAGCCTAATGCAGAAATGCCAGGACAAGTGATTGTACGGTCGGCTGCCCCTTACTGCAACTATAAAGCACTAGGGCTACAAGTACAGCTCGTACAGAATATCAATTGAGAATGATTATTAATGACATAAAAGTATTTGCGCCAATGCAGGCGAGTTCCATTTACCCGGTCAGCAGGGCCCATTCTCGGTTTTTTGCCGCCCCATCACAAGACCCTTTGTTTGCTGATTTGGATTTTGACGTTACCTCCTGTTGCCGACTCTGTTTGTTATTATACCTGTCTGTGTGTTTTGTCCACCACCCCGTATCCCTAGTTAGGCTGGGGACTGTTGCCCAGTTGCTGCCTAGGTATAATCTAGGGGGACAAGTAGGCAGGGACAGGGGTCGCGGGTTGAGAGAAGGGACTACCATCTTTCCGGACCCCAGGACTCCTTGACTCCTCAGCTTTAAAACAAATTCAATGCTTTATTTTTATTTCATTAAAACACTGACGCGTTTTAAACCCTACTGATCGCACACCCTCACGGGATGCCGGACTGGAAACTATATTAGCAACTTATTGAGTCACCCACATGGATTGACAAAAGGATATATATACAGCAAGAAACCATGACTAAGAACCCAGTAGGGCTCGAAACGCGTGGGTGTTTTAATTAAATAAGAATAAAGCTTTGAATTTATTTTAGAGCTGAAGAGAATTCTTTCCTATTACTAACCTTGGAGTCCAGGGTCTTCTCTTACACGGCAGAAATTATGGACATTATCTGGGCACTGTCCATAACACTGTTTATTCTTCTGTGAACGTGGTCTTAAAGCGAATCTTTAGCTGCCCCCAAACCTACTTTCATTGCTGCGGCAGGTGAGAGGCGTCTCAGGCCTAGGGCACGGATACTGTAGGCCACGCCAGATTGACTTAAAATACCGGCACCAGGAAAAAGGACGACTCCCAAACCGGACCTGGCGTGAGGACCACTACAACACGCTACTGGAGGTTTGGGGGCAGCTACGTGCCGCTACAGATTCACTTTAAGTTCCTATCACTTTCACTGTCTCGCAGCTGTAAATGTCCACAACTTAGGTCTAGTAAGGTAGATATGGCGGTTTGGTTTTGTCTTCTTCCGCAGCGGTATTATGCCTCCGCCATTGCTGGCATCTTGAAGGGTTCTTGATGTGTCCGACAGTCTCATCTTCTGTATCTCTTGGCAGAAATCTCTCATTTTAGCTTCAGCATTATTAGGTTTAACATAAAAACATCCTGAGCCATCTTCCTGGATCTTAGTAACGTCCTGGCCACAACCACGGCCGAACATAATCTTTTATTACCCATAAAAAGGAGCGATTGTGATGACCGGATATAAAATGAGCTTTATGATACAGCCATTCTCCGCACTGCACTACACCTCTTTCTCTTTGCTGGGACCGTCTATTCCGGCTTTACTACCTATTGTAAAGGGCTGTCACCCTTCTTCTTTCTTAAAGGTATGTCTTGAGTCTTGAGCAGATTCCATTACTATCAACCTTAAAATGATCAGTTTCATCAACAGTTCAAGAGCAACTCGTGTTTGGATGATTTGCTTTATTTCCTATTACTTGTATTCAGATGCTACACAACCAATGGCAACTACAACCCTGGCAATGCTGTCTGGTTATTATGTTATATTTCCGGAATACTATGTATCTGTGTCAGAGATGAGCGCAGCTCGTGCACGCTGGAGTGCGACCATTCGGCATTTGATTAGTGGTGGCTGAAGAAGTTGGATGCAGCTCTACAGGGTCCGGTGGATACAGCCTGTGGCCTATGCTGTATCCATGTTTTCCCAAACGTCCTAGGGCTGCATCCAACTTCTTAAACCCCCGGTAATCAAATGCTGAACGATTAGGTTCGAGCACGCTCAGACTGCGCTCATCTCTTATCTGCGCTACAGCCGGATGTTTTCTTACTCTGATTATATTATTGTATATTGTATGACTTTTACTGACTTGCATTGTGAAAGGCTTCAGTTTTATTGTGAAACCCCAAATAAACATGATTATAGTATAAATGGCTACACAGTGTCAATGTAATTACCATACAATATTAATGCACAACCATTACATGCGGATATAACACAATCTGGGTCCAAACCATAAGGATTTACACTATATGGACAAGTATCGGGGCACATTATACGCACCTGAGCTTTTAGGACGTCCCATTCTAAGGCTATGTTCACACTATGTGTAAACAATGGCCACTGTTTGACATGTTCCTGTGGCCGATATTATCATATCGGTTTCTGCCGTGAGTCCTGCTGTGTTCCTATGTGCCAACGTGTCTCCAGCTGCACCTCACCCACTGCCATTAGCAAGCCAAGCCAGGGGTAGCAACCTGGGGGGTCTGCTGCAGCTAGCCCATCCGGCCTTGCCTTGGCACTGGTGAAGACCAGTGGCCCCTTAGTCTCCGCTCCCTTGTGCGGCTAACGCCATCGCTAGCGGTGGTGCAGTGGATCCACGACTCCAGTTGATACAATTATGTCTGAAATCAACACTCAGAGACACTGACAGCCTGAGGGAGCAAGAGGCTGAGATTATTCATAAAGAAGAGAGAGGAGGATGGAGTGGTAAGGTGTACCGGAGTGCTGCACAAATGCTGAGCCACAACTTCTCTTTGACTCTTCATTACAGTAGGAGACCTGAGATTGTGCATAATCCACTTCACAGACACATTACCAAGAGGCACCAGGCTAAAGAGGAAACCTAATCTCCTGATATCCCCCATTGTGCACAGGAAGCTGAGGAGGAAGCTATGTCTCTTACCTTCCTCCTCAGCGCCGTTCCTGTGCTGTTAGTAGTGTAATCCCTGGTCCAGAGCACTGCCCACAGAGCGCAACCTGGCCCGCTTCTTCTGATGATTATCAATGGAGCGGGCAGACCAAATCAGTGCTCTGGGGATGGGGCAGTGCTCCTAATGGTGCTTTGGACCCAGGATTCAGTGCTAACAGCATGGGAGGAGGAAGGTAAGAGACAAACAGTCATCCTCAGTGCCCTTTTGAATCCACAGTAACTGCTGACAGTGATCTAATATGTAATAAATCCAGGGGGGATGGCGATGCTAAACTTGACTTACACATTATTTCCAATTCAGATTTCCAAACACATTGCCTAAATGCCCATATTATGAAGCACACCTTTAAGTAGTAGTCTACAAGGAACAAACATGGCTGGAAGGTGTGATGGGCGTGCTGGGTGTGCTGGGCGTGCTGGGTGTGATGGGCGTGCTGGGTGTGATGGGTGTGCTGGGTGTGATGGGTGTGCTGGGTGTGATGGGCGTGCTGGGTGTGATGGGCGTGCTGGGTGTGATGGGCGTGCTGGGTGTGATGGGCGTGCTGGGTGTGATGGGTGTGCTGGGTGTGATGGGTGTGCTGGGTGTGCTGGGCGTGATGGGTGTGATGGGTGTGATGGCTGCCGCTCTGCACATAGGAGCGGAGGATATTTGGTGTGGTATGAGCGGGGAGTCGTCTGCATTGTGTCCTGTCTGCTGTCCTCTCTCATCGCTGTAATGTCTTAGACGTTCCAGCATTGTTCTCCCTCTGTAATCCATGCTACAGACTTGTCTGGCTGCCAAAATAAAAGCTCAGGAATAAGAAATAGCTACAATAGCGCCAGGGTTGATTTATGGTATTGATTATATGCAAATTGCCTCATGTTTTTCCCTCCCTTGTGGACCAGAAGATGAATCCATTCCTGTGCAGAAGGGCTGTAAGTTTGTGTAGTGTGATGACGGCCGGTGGTGTCTCTTCCCGCTGAGTCTCTTCAAGATGCAAAGATGTCATCCTGTCACCTACAGTAAAGCGTCTCTCTACTCCCTCCAGATAAAGCGCCGGCTCTCACACCAAAACATCGCCACTTAATTAGCTCTTGCCGTCTGCAGAGAGGGATATTATGTACAGTCTGATGGGAGAGCGGCGCTTATTTGCTGTTATAGACACAGACGTTTTAACGCTTTACGGTCACTGATTGATCTGTAACCATCTTTATTACCGTCTGCATTTCAGGATACAGAAAGGTATAGCCGGCCTTGTATCTGACCCCCATAGGCATCACAATCAGGAGCAACCAAATCTACCAGAACTTTTCTATGTTAATGGATGGACTCTGATTTATTAGACAAGATAGAAGTAACTGCAGATTTCTAGCTGGTTCTTATTTCCATTTTAAATTATGACATTTAAAAAAACTCCCCCCCCAATCTTGAAATTATACAGGATTGCTGGGTGGAGTGTTTAGACAAGTGGGTATTAATTTCTACATGGTGGGACCGGCCTCAAGAGCCAGACCGGGAAGTGGGGTAAGTATTGCGGGCTCTATCTGGGGGGGGGGGGGGGGTCATGTGCATTCTGCCCCAGGTGTCAGGTTCCCTATAAAGGGGATTCCTGGAACCTTGATACTGATGGTCTATCCTCAGGGTAGGCCATTAATGTCCGATCATAAAGGTCATGACACCAGCACCCTGTCCTATCAGCTGTTTTGCAGAGTCACGGCTCCGGCATATACTCACTCAACATGGCCAGAAGCAGATGGCTCCAGTCATTGAGTAGTGGCTATCACAGGTTACTGGAGCGCTCCACAGGGAACTGCTCGCCAGGATAATTATGCCTAGATACATCCTATTTATTATACACAGATAACTGCAGACAATAAAGATAACAATGGACCCTTATCAAGGAATGACGTCATCGATATATCTACAGTATGTCATAATTGTATCCTTTAAATTTCTCTCGCTCCAATACTTTTGAAGCTTAGAATCATTTCCAGACTTCCTCCTGTAAGGGTTAATATCTCCGTGGTAACCCGCATTGGCTTCTGCTTTTAGGCTGGAGCTATGCACAAGTAATTATATTTCAGGGAGTGAGAATACGATATATGCGGGGAGAGAGTTGTATCCTTTGTTATCGGCCGGCAGGACGTCTTTCAAAACAGAAAGCTGAAAGTTAAAGGCGCTGGATGGCTGGATGTTTATGGGAATGGGTCCGTCCATTTGAAGCACTTTTGAATAACTTTTTTGGAGGTTATATACAGTTTCACGCTGTTAACATTAATACTAAAGTCATTTACAGTATTTCAAACCAATGGTAGCCTGCTGGCAACTGGTACAAAAAATACCCGATGGTTGTGTACTGCAATAGCCGGGAAACAGACCGGATACAGGAAAAGGATTTCTTATATGCAAAGCGCTTATGTGTTGTAGTGAATGTGAAACGAGCGAGCGCACAGATTATTAAAGAGTTTTTGTAGACAACATCAGATATTTCAAATGGAATATAATGGGTGGTTAGTAAAGATGAGCGAGCACCAAAATAATAGTACATTGCTCCAGTTGAGTATTTTCCAATGCTCGAGTTCTCGACTTGAAGAACGAGCCCCATTGGAAACAGTATTTAACTAGGTGCCCCCCTGCTCAGCCCCCTGTAAGGACATACCTACACTCACCGGCCACTTTATTAGGTACACCATGCTAGTAACGGGTTGGACCCCCTTTTGCCTTCAGAACTGCCTCAATTCTTGGTGGCATAGATACAACAAGGTGCTGGAAGCTTCCTCAGAGATTTTGGTCCATATTGACATGATGACATCACACAGTTGCCGCAGATTTGTCGGCTGCACATCCATGATGCGAATCTCCCGTTCCACCACATTCCAAAGATGCTCTATTGGATTGAGATCTGGTGACTGTGGAGGCCATTTGAGTACAGTGACCTCATTGTCATGTTCAAGAAACCAGTCTGAGATGATTCTAGCTTTATGACATGGCGCATTATCCTGCTGAAAGTAGCCATCAGATGTTGGGTCCATTGTGGTCATAAAGGGATGGACATGGTCAGCAACAATACTCAGGTAGGCTGTGGCGTTGCAACAATGCTCAATTGGTACCAAGGGGCCCAAAGAGTGCCAAGAAAATATTCCCCACACCATGACACCACCACCACCAGCCTGAACCGTTGATACAAGGCAGGATGGATCCATGCTTTCATGTTGTTGACACCAAATTCTGACCCTACCATCCGAATGTCGCAGCAGAAATCGAGACTCATCAGACCAGGCAACGTTTTTCCAATCTTCTACTGTCCAGTTTCGATGAGCTTGTGCAAATTGTAGCCTCAGTTTCCTGTTCTTAGCTGAGCGGAGTGGCACCCGGTGTGGTCTTCTGCTGCTGTAGCCCATCTGCCTCAGAGTTGGCCGTACTGTGCGTTCAGAGATGCTCTTCTGCCTACCTTGGTTGTAGCGGTTGGCTATTTGAGTCACTGTTGCCTTTCTATCAGCTGGAACCAGTCTGCCCATTCTCCTCTGACCTCTGGCATCAACAAGGCATTTCCGCCCACAGAACTGCCGCTCACTGGATGTTTGTTTGTTTTTTCGGACCATTCTCTGTAAACCCTAGAGATGGTTGTGCGTGAAAATCCCTGTAGATCAGCAGTTTCTGAAATACTCAGACCAGCCCTTCTGGCACCAACAACCATGCCATATTCAAAGGCACTCAAATCACCTTTCTTCCCCATACTGATGCTCGGTTTGAACTGCAGGAGATTGTCTTGACCATGTCTACATGCCTAAATGCACTGAGTTGCCGCCATGTGATTGGCTGATTAGAAATTAAGTGGTAACATGCAGTTGGACAGGTGTACCTAATAAAGTGGCCGGTGAGTGTATATATACCACCTGTAAGGACACACCTATATAGGCCCCTTGTAAGGACACACCTATATAGTCACCTGTAAGGACAAACCTATATAGGCCACCTGTAAGGACAAACCTATATAGGCCACCTGTAAGGACATACCTATATGGGCCCCCTGTAAGGACATATGCAACGTCCGCACGGTGGACTGGAGGCTCTATTAGGACCAGATAGGGTGCCGGTGGTGTTGTCAGGGGCAATAGTGTCACGGTGCTTTACTCCTACCTTAGCGGTCCTGGCTCTCCTGAGGCCCCGGGCGGTCGTCACAGCAATGAGGTGGTTGGTTTCCAGTGTTTGGAGACAAAGAATAGACTGGGTGATATAACTGAGGGACTTTACTTTCTGGTTTACACAGTAATACAGCACATTGGAATGGTGTTCAGTCACTCTCCAGTCAGGCTGCATGAAGTGAGCATTGGGTTCCCTCTGCCTTAGTAGTTATGGCCTTTATCTGGCTGGATAGAATCTCTCCTCTCTCTCTCTTCTTGCTTTGCCTGCTCTGCACTCAGCAGGTTACTTCACTTACTTGAAGTTTTTAGTCAGCACACGACTGCTTATATCTGACTATGATGGAGAGCACGTGTCTGCTCCTCCTCACCGACTACATCTACTCAACTCCTCTCAGGACCTGTAAGACCTCCTACTGTTGCCTAGGCAACACACTTGTGGTGGAAGGCCGCTGGGTCCCAATGCTCACTGTCAACATGTTGGCAATGCACTGCCACCTGCTGGACACTAATGATAAAGCATTATACAGTTACTTTCTACAAAGCACATGTCATATTGCAGATAAAACTTTGTAGTGCCTTGTGGGTCACTACATACCCCCTTAAAGAAGACCCAAGCCGCCCCCGGCTTGTGCTAACGAAACTACCTGTATGTCGGGGCATTGTACCATGTTCACCCAGGCTTTTGGTGGAGTGCACCTGTAAAGAATGCCTTGGTCCTAATGTAACGTATAGTACAGTGTCTATGTTCCTATTGTCATGCGAGCTGGACCTAGATTGACTAGGCTATTCTGTATGCTGCATGTAGCTCCAATGTTACCTAAAGTTACCACAGACTCATACCCAGTTCCCTGACTATGCTATAGCTAATGTGTTTTACTCTTCTCTCTTATACTAGTGTGCTAAAGGCTAAGACTAGTCTTGAACCTTCCGATGTTTCTGGCCAGGAAACACAGAAAGTGTGGGGGTAATTATCCCAACCACCTAACAAGTTGGCTAATCTACCGTTAGAAGGGTGGCTTAATCCTGTTTTCCCTTCAAGAATATCAAGGCCTTTAATTGCTCAGAACGCTTTATCGCCAAGATACCTACTAGTGTCAAACTACCAAACTAAGTGTAGGCCTTCACTGTGTCACAACATGCTGATCAATACATGTTTACAAAACAGGAAGTAAAAACCAGTTATACTTGTTCTTTACTTGGAGCAGCTGGATCGTCTTTCAGACACTAGGCAATGGATCGTCTGGACCAATGGGTGAAGACTGCTCGGGGTACCTGCAAATCCTGACTAAACTTAGTAAAGGCAATGCAAAACATTAGTGAAGAGTCCATGTTACCATGAGAAGTCCAACGAAAAATTATAAAAATATGCAAAAATAATGTTTCAACATATCACTTTTCAGTGCAAAAATGGACACAGAGAGCTCAAGTATAGGTCTGAGTCTCTTCTCTGGGCGGTCAACTTGAACATTGCATCAACAAGAACATCCTTGGAATCACATAGTTCTCAAAAATAAGTTATTCCATAGCAAAAACACAAAAATAGAAATAATTGTAATCCACAAGGCGATGACTGCGATCCATAGAGTAAGTTTCTTTCAGGGATAATGAACAGTTCATCTGAACATGAGAAGGGGAAAAGCAAGGGACTTTGGCGCAAACATGGCGCAACTGGGGTGATATCCTGAGCAGATGTGGAGTCTTTTACTTGTTATTAGCTTAAATCAAGAAAGTCTTTGTTGCACAGGATAACTTCCTTGGCGGTGGTAACAGTTCATAATCTCTCAGACGAGCGGGAAGCTTTCCTTCATTCTCCCTTCGGGATCTTCGCAAAGTGTTTTGGGTACTTCCTTCTGGTTCTGTACCTTCTTCTTCCAAGCCATGAAGCGAAGTAGAGAAGTTCTCTGGAGTGTCAATATTTTCAGTTGGTAAAGGAGGCATAGGCAGAGGACTCTGTTGGGTCTCCACTGAAGTAGGGTTTGCAGGCCCTGGAACCAGTATGTTGATATGAGGTTGGAGGAACCACTGGAACGGATCTAATCCAGGGAGTACTTCAGTAGTGGTACTTTGCTGAGGTGTTGATGCTTGTGCAAAAGGTTCAGGCTCTTTACTTGAATGCGGTTGAGGATCAGGTTCCCTCAAACATTTCTTTACCCTGTTGCGATGTACTCGCTGAGTACCGTGATTTTCTCGATAAATTTTGTACACTTCTGGAGAAAGAATATTTTGCACAATGTACGGTTCACGCTCCCAATGGCTATCTAGCTTACTAGTAGGATGATTGTTTTTCAACCATACGGAATCACCTGTTTGAAAGGGTTCAGCACAGGCATGTAGATCATAATCCTGCTTCTGTTTTTGTTGAGCTTTCTCAATTCTAGAGTCAACAATTTCTTTGGCATCTTCTAGACGTCTCTGATGTTCTTTAACCCAATCTGATTGAGGAAGAAGAGATTCTGAATCTGGCATGGAGATTTCTTGAGCAACGTCTACAGGTAGTTTTCCATGTCTTCCAAACATTAGATAGTAAGGAGTGTATCCTGTGGAACAATGGGAAATATTGTTGTAAAGGAACACTAGTTCTGGAAGAAACTTTGGCCAATCTGCCTTCTTCTCTGTGGAGAGGGTTTTGACTCTGTTAATCAGGATTTGGTTCACTTTCTCACATAATCCGTTTCCTTGAGGGTGGTATGCTGTTGTCCTCAGTTTTTTGCAACTGTACAGAGCACACAACTCTTGGAACAGCTCAGATTCAAAAGCAGATCCTTTGTCAGTGAGAATCTTGTCAGGGCTGCCATAGGGTAGGATGAAGCTTTTCCACAAGGTGGCAGCTGTAGTTTTGGCAGTGAGATCTTTTACAGGAACAGCTACAACAAATTTGGTGTAATGATCAACCATGGTTAAGACATGGGTGTGTCCAGATCGGCTTGGTCCAATTTTCACATGGTCATTGGCTAGAATTTCAAGGGGACTTTTACTCACAATTGGATGGAGTGGTGCACGCTGATCCTGTCTTTCACTTTTGTTCACTACACAAGTGGGGCCCTTACGACACCAATCATCAATGTCAGCTCTCATATTGACCCAAAAGAATCTTTTTCGGATGGTAGTTTCTGTCTTTTGAACTCCAAAGTGGCCAGATTGGTCATGATACATGCGATAAAGCAAACCTCTCAACAGGAAGAGGGATTTTCTCAGTCGCCAAAGCCGTGTCAGTTCTGTGTCGGCTCTGTGTTTTCGGATTCTCTCTGGAACTCGCCCACTGGAGAAGTAATCCAATAGTTCACCGATTACTCTGCTTTCCGCCTGAAGCTTTAGCCAGCATTCTTTTTCAACTGGAGGAACAAGATCACTCTGCTGGGGACTACTGAGAGCGTTGTGCTTTATCTGCTGAGCCTCTTGCCGTGCAAATCGAGCGTGTAAAGCGGGCATTTCCACATCTTCCCACTGCTCATCAATGGATTTTAGTTCCTTCTCTGCGGGTAATCTGGACAAAGCATCGGCATTGTCATTGGCCTTACCAGACCGGTATTTGATGGTAAAGTTGAAACTAGCTAGTCGAGAAGCCCACCTTTGTTTTAGGGCTCCCAAGCGAGCCGAGTTCAAGTGCGCCAATGGGTTATTGTCCGTGTAGGCAGTGAATGTAGAAGCTGCTAGATAGTCTTTGAATTTTTCAGTCACTGCCCATACCAAAGCAAGAAGCTCTAACTTAAAGGAGCTATAGTTTTGATCATTTTGCTCAGGTTCTCTCAATGATCGACTTGCGTAAGCGATTACTCTTTCGGTTCCATTCTGTGTCTGGGAGAGCACTGCTCCAAGGCCTTTCTTACTGGCATCAGTGTATAGACAGAAGGGCAGGCTATAGTCCGGATATCCCAGTATCGGTGGTTCAGTAAGCTTGCCTTTTAATTGCTGGAATGCAGCTTCTCTCTCACTAGTCCATTCCACAGGGATCCATCTGACGATCTTTAGGATTCCCTTTGAGGAGCTCTTGGAGAGGACTAGCTATCTGGGCAAATTTTGGAATGAATCTTCTGTAATAGCTAGCGAACCCAAGGAAACTCTTAACTTCCTTGACTGTTCTAGGTGCAGGCCAATTCTTCACAGGAGCTATCTTGTCTGGGTCAGGTTGCACGCCAGCGGCACTCACAACATGACCAAGGTATTTCACTTGTGGTTTCAACAAGTAACACTTTGAAGGCTTAACTTTCAACCCATGCCGCGCAAGATTTTCAAGCACTTCCGCCAGATGCTGTAGGTGTTCTTCATAGGTTTTGGAGTACACTATTACGTCATCCAAGTACAATAGGACTGACTCAAAGTTCCAATGTCCTAGACATCTCTCCATCAATCTCTGAAAAGTTCCGGGAGCATTGCAGAGCCCGAATGGCATGTAGTTGAATTCAAAGAGGCCCATCGGGTAGTAAAGGCGGTTTTCTCTTTGTCCTCTGGTGCCATGGGAACTTGCCAGTAGCCACTGGTCAGATCCAGAGTTGAGAAGAAGGCTGCAGAGCCTAAAGCTGCAAGTGACTCCTCTATCCGAGGCAATGGATAGGCGTCTTTATGCGTTATGTTGTTGACCTTACGATAGTACACACAGAAGCGGATTGTTCTGTCCTTCTTCCTTACTAGGACTAGGGGAGCAGCCCAGGGACTGTGGCTATCCTGGACAATGTTGGTGGTTTTCATATCTTGGACCATTTTCTTCACTTGTTGGTACATGGCAGGAGGCACAGGCCGGTATCTCTCCCTGATAGGAGGATGCGTACCGGTTGGTATGGTATGCTGGATTAAACTGGTCTGTCCATAGTCCATAGGATGTTTGCTGAAGACTTGATGATGTTGCTTGGCTACCTCCAGCACACCTTGAATCTGTTCAGTGGAGGTGGTGTCATCACCGATACTTAGTTCGGACAGCCAGGATTGTGAATCTGGATCTTCAGTTGAATTGCCTGCTGAAGTTTGTTGGGCAGCAGTAACAGACGTTTCAAGCAGATCTTCCTGATGAATACTGTACAAGCTGGCTACTGCCTGATACTTTCTCAAGTCCACTGGCTGGTTGCTAACGTTCAACAAACGAATGGGTACTTGGCCACGAGATACTGTCACAAGACTTCTAGCCGCCATGACAGGTATGTCATCTCCTATTAGGGTCGGTTCTATCAATGCCGGGTAATCTTGTCCTTGTAGTCCCATGGAAGCTCTACACCACACCATAGTCTCAGTGCCAGGTTGCAGCCGGATTGGTTGAGAGTCTTTGATGCGAGCACGGCATATTTCTCCTTTGATATTAGTGAACCTCTGCTGAGCTGCCAGCACTTTCATAGTTTTATGGATGGCCTTCTGAGAGCCTCTAGGCACATTTAGTAAAGTCTTTCGTAGGGCTTCCAGCACTTCAGTATAGCAATGGCGGAGTACGTTGGTGGCCAAGATCACTGAGAAGTTTTCATCCTCAGGGACCTGAATCACGATCACTCCTTGTCGGGGAAGTTCTGTGTCGCCAATCTGCAAGGTTGGCTCCCAATACCTGTGTATGGGTACAGATTTTCCATTAGTAGCGATGATGTGGAGCAAGGCTTCTGGAGTTTTTGTTAACTGTGCCCCATTACTACACTTTTCAAATGCTGCGGCCCTTATAGTGGTCACTTGAGATCCAGTGTCAATCAAGGCAGGGAAGCTCACACCGTTAATGCTGACTTCGACTGTAGGCCTAGAACCCACATACTTTGGCATCCATGTAGCATCTCTGGGACCTATCGCCTCTCCACCTGAGGGGTGTCCTGCAGCCTCAGGGGATTGTCGTTTAACTGCCAGCAATCTTCCTCACGGTGCCCTTTGCGGTGACAATATTTACACTGTAATCCTCTGGTACTCTGAAACTAGGTATCTGAGAGTCTAACTGGTGGTTGCCACTGTCTTTCTCTTGTAGGTGGTGGTGGTCGCTCTCGGTTCCGTATGGGAGGACTTTCTCTTCCTTGTCTAGAGGGGTTTTCTAGTCGATCCATCCGCTTCATCATTCTTTCCATTGCTTTGGTGAGGTGTGATATTTGGTTAGCCAGTGTTGCTTCATTCTCTACTTTTTCCATAGCTTTAGCGCAATGTGAGACTTGAGCAGTCGGGGACTGAGCACTCTGTTCAACCATCAGACTTACAGGTGCTGGTATGGGAGTCATCACACTTCTGTTATCTTCTTGCCATTCTGGCAGATATTTCTCCTCTAGTATTTCTATGGCTAGTTCTTTAAATTCTAGGAAAGAAGCATTTGGATGTTGTACAGACATTTTCAACTGGCTCCTGTGAGTCTTGTCTAACACACCTTCAATAAACTGTTCACGAAGGGTTTGATCTTGACCTACTGCTTCATGAGGATCGACCCAAATAACAGCTCGCCATGCTTCCTGCAGGGTCAGGGAATAGTCTCTAAGCGACTCCTTGGGGCGTTGTCTCATCCCAAAGAAACGCTTCTTCAGCTCAGAAGCAGTTCTAGACTCAAATGTAACACTCAGTCGGTCTAGGATCTGTTTACTGTTTTGGCGCTCATGTCCAGGCCAGGACTTGACCTCACGGAGTGCAGGTCCTTGTCATTGGTTGATCAAAATTTCAACTTTCTGTTCTTCAGTAACAGAGCACAGTTTAAAATGACTTTGCATTTATTCTCTAAATTCTTGAAGGGTACCAGGTGTTCCATCATAATGAGGATACCATGATGCGCCTGGATAGTATGGCATACATAATGCAGCTGGATGTAATGGGAGCTGAAGAACTGCTGTGGCCCACTTGGGTGTTGTCTTCGCTGTCCGACATTGTCCTCAACATTCTGCACCAGCCTAGCAGATTTGAATTGAGCTAACTTATATTTTTTTGGGAGCGTTGCTATGGGCAACGGGCAGGAAATTGGGACGTGGCTCCTTTAAGAATAAATGCAGCAACTTGTTTATGGAAAATGTGCAACTGAGGGAGATAGCTAATACTTCAAACAGACTTTTCCCTGCTTTATTCCCCCAATAGTACTCACTCATGTGTCCACAGCATGAAATCCTGGACTCCAGGGACTTAGGAGCTTGCTTAGTGTACAGCCTAGCTGGGTTCCTTTCACACAATGCTGGCTGTATTTTTGTGCTCCCCCTTGAAGAAGGTTGGCTCCTCTGGTCAAGCAGCTTGCTGAACTCTTATTTCTGTAAGAGACACTTATAGAGGGGGCTTTAGCATAGATTTTATTCACAGGGCGACTTGTAAGCAATCCACACAGACACAGCATGTAATAGCACAGTCCAGCACACAGCCTCTCTCCATATATGGGCAGCAGGAGGGCAGTCTAATCTCTTAAAATGGCCGATTAACCCCTCTTCTGCCAGTGTGAATTAGTGAATGCAGTATTCAGCTGTTTTAAGCAGGTAAAAGTCACTTTTGGGGTTTCTAATCTCAGTCTCTGTCAGGGGGGCACCCCTGGATATTAGTAGGGTACTGATGGATCAAGGCGCAGAAGTCTCGATCCTGTTCGTGACGCCAATTTTGCAACGTCTGCACGGTGGACTGGAGGCTCTATTAGGACCAGATAGGGTGCCGGTGGTGTTGTCAGGGGCAATAGTGTCACGGTGCTTTACTCCTACCTTAGCGGTCCTGGCTCCCCTGAGGCCCCGGGCGGTCGTCACAGCAATGAGGTGGTTGGTTTCCAGTGTTTGGAGACAATGAATAGACGGTGATATAACTGAGGGACTTTACTTTCTGGTTTACACAGTAATACGGCACATTGGAATGGTGTTCAGTCACTCTCCAGTCAGGCTGCATGAAGTGAGCATTGGGTTCCCTCTGCCTTAGTGGTTATAGCCTTTATCTGGCTGGTTAGAATCTCTCCTCTCTCTCTCTCCTTACTTTGCCTGCTCTGCACTCAGCAGGTTACTTCACTTACTTGAAGTTTTTAGTCAGCACACGACTGCTTATATCTGACTATGATGGAGAGCACGTGTCTGCTCCTCCTCACCGACTACATCTACTCAACTCCTCTCAAGACCTGTAAGACCTCCTACTGTTGCCTAGGCAACCCACTTGAGGTGGAAGGCCGCTGGGTCCCAATGCTCACTGTCAACATGTTGGCAATGCACTGCCACCTGCTGGACACCAATGATAAAGCATTATACAGTTACTTTCTACAAAGCACGTCATATTGCAGATAAAACTTTGTAGTGCCTGGTGGGTCACTACACATACCTATATGGGCCCCCTGTAAGGACATACCTATATGGGCCCCCTGTAAGGACATACCTATATGGGCCCCCTGTAAGGACATACCTATATGGGCCACCTGTAAGGACATACCTATATGGGCCACCTGTAAGGACATGCCAATATGGGCCACCTGTAAGGACATACCTATATGGGCCACCTGTAAGGACATACCTATATGGGCCCCCTGTAAGGACATACCTATATGGGCCCCCTGTAAGGACATACCTATATGGGCCACCTGTAAGGACATACCTATATGGGCCACCTGTAAGGACATACCTATATGGGCCACCTGTAAGGACATGCCAATATGGTCACCTGTGGCAGTTGGATGAAGTCCACTTACAGTCCCTGGAACAGGCAGGATGGTCACAGACTATGCAGACGGGCACCTTTATTGTGTTACCTACAGTAGGTTATAACAGGTGTAGATAGTATACAAACCTCTTTTCTATATTTGTTGACCCCTGGGCCGCCCAGTGTGAGGGTATTACACCACATTACACATGGCTTCCTTCTTCAGGTTTTGTCAGATAACTCACGGTGAGATACAAGGCTGCCGGCAAACCCAGTTTCTTACTTACTGTCCGGATGCCATCTTCCCCCTGTACCTCTTCTCCATCCGCTGGTCTCTTAGCTTATCGCTGCTTGTCTCTGGAAAAGACTTAAAAACAAACGGATCCACATCTCCCCATCCACCTGTACACTATGTACGGTTACCTCAGGAAGAGACTGGAAACTGCAGCATCGGCAGCTTCATCCATCGTCCCTTTTACCATTTGGCCTCAGAAGTTGCCTGCGTGAACCTGAACGTTGCGTCAGCCACCCTCTATGGCACCTCTAGATCTTTGGACGGTTTTACTTATTGGTTTTCCATGGGACCGAAAAAAATCTCTAATTTGCCGATTGACCCTAAATAGCCAGTGATCTAAAAGTCTACCTGGGCTTCATCCAGTTACCTCCAATCGTCTTACATGTCTCTGAGATTGTATTCACCTCTGTCTTCTGATCTGACACCTCGGGCAGGGTGGTTACTGTAGTGGTACCCCATTCTGCATGGGGACCGTATATATCCTGTCTTGTATGATCCATATTTGTAAAACCTGGGGTTATCTACGCAAGAACAACACAAACGCAACACAAAAACATAAAACCTCCATTAATATTTGGGGATTCAATTACATTTTTTATCGTTTAGATTTGAAATATCAATCACAATAATTACCAAAAACACAATAAACATATTGGGGGACATTTATCAAGAATGGTGAAGTCATTGTCTTTTTCTCGTCTGGATTTAGGTGGACGCCTCTTAGTAAAGCTGACCAACCTGTGCCCATCACGGCCATTGCATGAAAATCTACACCTGCTCTTCAGCAGGTATAAACTTTAATATTAGCCACCCCCATCCCCCCATCAGGTGAGGGGGATAAAGTTGGTGTACACCATGGAAAGGGGGCAAATCTTCCCCTTTTCAGTGACGTACAACAGGGGTGCATCTTGATAAATGTCCCCCATTTAGTTAACAAAATTTTTTATACAAAGTTACATAGAAATATGCAACTGGGACAGCAGGGGAAGCATGCCAGGGTGCATCTAAGATGCCAAAGTCGCATTATTACTCCACTTTCACAGCCTTTCAACAATAAAATCCCAACACATTATGGGGGAAATCAAACAGCGCCCACCTCTGACTATCATAGTGTGTTTGTTTGTGTGTGATGGGGTCAGACACGTTCTACACATGAAGGGGTGTGGTTCTCATGGAAACCATGTAAAAACGTAAAGTGAGAAGAGCACTCCAAAAATCCTGGGAGTTACAGGAGAACTGATAAAAATACAGTCTTTCTAAGAGACCCTGGAATTTGAATGTTCAAACTTTAAATCCTTTAAAGAGTATTTAAGAGAAGGCAAATTTAAATTGAATTTGATAGAAAAACCACCCACTACTACCGCCTCTACAAACCTGATTGATCCTGACTGCTAAAAAGTGACTTCTTTCACTTAAAAACATATAGAAAGAAAATTACTAGGCCCTTGAAGTGAGTCCTCCAAAAATTGATTCGATTTAATAAAAAAAAAAGTTAAATGAATGATTGGATTGAATTTGAGTTAATTTGAAATCGAAGATTAAAAAAACAGAGGATAAAGTGGCCTTTACCGGCCTGTAGACTTCTGCCTTTGAAACGGCTACAGAATGAAAGGAAGGCAGAGGACAGCCTCAGCAAGTTTTTATTCAGAAATGAACTGGTTTGAAGTGGTAAACACAAGGATCCTACAAAAATAGCAAGATTATAATTGAAAGTTGAAAATAAAAGTTTTTGTCTAACACAAGTTTTTTGGGGGCCTTTGGGGTCTTTCCTGCCTAAAATCACATAATAACTAACTCACTCTGCTACACACTGTCCCCTCTCTAGCTCCAAGTAGCATCTGATAATGAATCTCAAATCCACTATTCTATGCATGGCACTTGAGATGAGGGCTTTAAAAATTAGCTTGAGGCATTTGAGGTGAGCCCTACAAAAATTAGCTTGAGGCACTTGAGGTGAGCCTTTTAAAAGCAGAGTTATAGGCCCTTGAGTTAAGCCCCCCAAAAATTAGTTCAAGGCCCTTGAGGCGAGCCCTCCAAAAATTACCTTAAGGCCCTTGAGGTGAGCCCTCCGAAAAATTGTATGGATGGCCCTTGAAGTGAGCCCTCTAAAAAATTCTGTGGAGGCCCTTGAAAGAGCCCCCCCCCCCCCCCCCCAAATTATGAGCATTTCCCTCTTAAAAAATTATATGGAGGCCCTTGAAATAGCCCCTGAAAAAATTATGTGCATAGCCCTCTTAAAAATTATATGGAGGCACTTGAAAAAGCCCCCGAAAAAATTATAACTCCTGGGATTCTTTCATGGAGTCCAATTCGGGAAAAGGACCTGAAAAGAGCTCCTGGGAGCGGGCAAGGGTCTAATACCTTACTGTCCCTGCTACACAGTCTCTCGGTCTAACACCTGACTGTCCCTGCTACACACTGTCTCCCTGTCTAACACCTGACTGTCCCTGCTACATACTGTCTCCCTCTCTAGCTCCAAGTCTCATCTGAATCTTAAATCCACTATTCTATGACTGTAAAGGTCACATGGTTTAGCCAGCCAATGAATGTGTGCTCCTAGTGCCTGTCCAACCTCCCTTGCATAGTTATTGATTAAAAAGAAAAAGCCAGGGAAGGTGGGAGGGGAATCAAATTTTTACTGCGTTTCTGATCGAATACTCGATGGAAATCGAGTATTTGAAATAGTGTACTAATCGATCGAGTACCTACTCGATCGAGTAGTACTCGCTCATCTCTAATGTTTACCAATTATCACTTTTCTCTTGACGTTCATAGTAAAACTTGCTCATTCTATATCTCATACTAACACACTGTGTAACACTTAATCATGCCCTCGTCTGGTCTAATAGACCCTGCTTTTTCAGACAGCCTGGTTGCTTTTCCCTAAAATCTACTTTCCACAAATCTTCTTCTAACCTTCCTATCCACCAGGTGAAAACATCCATTAATAGATGGGCTGTTAATCCCTATCGGAGAGTCCTAAGCCGGCCCACTCCGGAACACTGGATGGCGGGACTGGGGGCAGTAATGCCAGGAGCTAATATGGACATAAGGGCGTTGGCTTAGGGCGGGGTTTTGAAATGCAACAGTTATAACAGACATGGATGATATGGGGAGGGAGGAGCCATAAGCAGGGGTGGGCTCCCCCGTTGCCATCTTTGCGCACACAAAGCAGCTCCCCTAAACACTTTTATAAGCAGCTATTTAACCTTCTGACCTCAACTGTACATATTCTCCAGCTGTAAGAATTTATTCATAACTATTTGCAGTATCTATAGGAAATTTTATTGTTTAAAGGGACAGTGTCATTAGACAATAACTTATTGTCTCAATAATATTTTATGTTTAACATATTTTTAAAGAATTTTTCCTAATTTTCAATTTTTCTCACTAGATTATAAAATAATCCTGACATCTTGCAGTTCTCATTCTCACCACTGGGGCTAAAACTAATCTGAGACTTCCTGTTGTGTCTGTGGTGATAAGAGGAGGCTGCAGTAAAGTGATCTGTACAGCATTGCAGCGTCATGTGACACCAGTAGATAGAGGAGACAATAGCAGCTCCCTGGGGAATGACCTCTTCACAGGTCAGAGAGCGCGCTCAGTAATGTCTCACATTTATCTCAAGGGGACAGAGTCTGTCTATTGTCATCTATGTCCATGAGTCTTGCTGTAAAGCATTTCACTAAATGCTGTTAAAAACAGCACAGGCAATATGGCCGCCTCCATAACAATGTACAAAAAGGGAGATAAATAAAACTAAAGTCAGAAAATAAATAGAATTAGAATAGAAGAACAAGTTTTAGTATCCGATTCTAATTATTAAAAAACACTATTGGGTGACACCTTCCCTTCAAACTACGAGGGTTTACAATTGCTTCTGGTTGGAATGGTTAAGTCCCATATGTTGGGAAATACGCTTTTTGTTGCCGCCTTTCTATCATTAAGCATTAATTATTTCAAGTGTTATCTTTACTTACAGATAAGATTTCCATTAACAAAACGCAAACAGAAAGAGGCCTGAAAGACAACGAGCAATAATTACAGATGTGGAATTCAAGTTGAGGCTTCTAGATAAGACGTTTCAATGAGTTCATGGTTGCCGGCCATGGAGGTGCAATGTCTGCCCCATCACCTCTCACCTAATAATAGTTCCTGGCTACTGTAGTTCAGCCGCAATATGACTGCATATATAATAACTAGGCTAGGTGAGTTGAAATGGCTTATGTTAATTAAATGGACAGTATGACTTATTGTATAAATAATGGTTTTATTTTTAATTTTTTTCCCCAAAATTTTCCATATTTCTATCTATATTATAAAATAATCCTGATATCTTACAGTTCTCATTCTCACCACTGGGGCTAAAACTAAGCTGAGACTTCCTGTTGTGTCTGTGGTGATAAGAGGAGGCTGCAGTAAAGTGATCTGTACAGCATTGCAGTGTCATGTAACACCAGTAGATGAAGGAGACAATAGCAGCTCCCTGTGGTATGACCTCTTCACAGGTCACAGAGCGCGCTCAGTAATGTCTCACGTTCATCTCAAGGGGACAGTCTGTCTATTGTCGTCCATGTCCATGAGTCTTAATGTAAAGCATGTCACTAAATGCTGTTAAAAACAAGATGGCCGCCCTGATAACAACGTACAAAAGGGAAATAAAAAAATGTAAGTAAAAAAATAGAAATATTATAATAAAAGAAAGAAATTGTAGTATCTGACTCTAATCAGTAACAGAAAATGTAAGTGACACATTCCCTTTAAGGTTACTTGGATAAAATGAAGGCATGTACACATTACAGATTTGTTAATCGGTTCCTGAAATGACTATTGCGGAGTTTCCCATCTATGACAATACAGAAGCTCTAAACTAAATAAAGTTTTTTTGTTTTTTTTATTTGAATCTTCCTCATTACTAACCCTCTCTGTGCCCCTCAGCAGTTTAGTTGCTCTTCTTTGTACTTTTTCCATCTCCAGGGAATCCTTTTTATGAACTGGCGCCCAGAACTGAACTGCGGATTCCAGATGAGACCGCAGTAACGCTTTTTAAAGCGGGAGGATTATGCATCTTAAAATACACAGCGGTATCCTGCTGATCGGCACCGCACGCTGCGACTAATAGCACTGATAGACAGTACACCACATGCATGTGAACATCCACGGTATATTACTGTACATATTCACACACCCTGCCCCGCCGAGTACAGACACAGACAAAACATCTGTTATGAAGGTCACTTCCACTCAGACTTAGGCTATGTTCACACAACGTATATTCTCATAAAACCATTGCCGTTGTACAACGGCCATGATTATTTCAAAAATATACGTGCCTCTGCTGCCTATGGGATCCCGGCTGGAGTGTATACACATAGTACATATATACATACATATAGTATACTCTCTGGCTGGGATTCCTAGGCGCCGCAAACTGCTGACATGTCAGTTTTCTGCGGCCGTTATTCAGTGAATTCCGGCCGCAGAAAACCCTGTTAGTGCACACTATGGAGCGAGCGGCTCTGGCCACAGGCTCAATAGTGTGCTGTAGGGAGTTCTGATGCGGGCGCGCATGGATGCATCAGAACTCTGCGGCCCAAAAGATCATCTGGCCGGTACTGCAGTGTTGGCCGGATGATTTTTTCACAGAACGGCCGGTCTCTTACAGCATGTGAACATAGCCTAAAGTTGTATTTATCATTTATACAGGACACAGGAAGGGTTAGTAAACATTATAATGCAGATTATTGAAAGATACCAGACAGAGAGAAGGTAATTGTAGAAATAATGATCATAACGTACATAAATACTTGTACTAATTGATAAATGTGGTATGGACTGGAGCCCCATGAACGTTTCCTATGTCCCTAAAATACTTCTATTTAGAAATCTCTAGCCTTCCAGGACGTATCAGCTGCTGTATGTCCTGCAGGAAGTCGTATATTCTCTCCAGTCTGACACAGTGCTCTCTGCTGCCACCTCTGTCCATGTCAGGAACTGTCCAGAGCAGGAGAGGTTTTCTATGGGGATTTGCTGCTGCTCTGGACAGTTCCTGACATGGACAGAGGTGGCAGCAGAGAGCACTGTGTCAGACTGGAGAGAATACACCACTTCCTGCAGGACATACAGCAGCGGATAAGTACTGGAAGACTGGAGAGAATACACCACTGAAGTCCTGCACCAGTTTTGTTCCCATGTTCTCTTGGAGTGGAGCAGTTTGTGAGAGTTTATCTCAGGTCAGTTCGGGAGAGCTTCAGGTTCAGGTGAGATCCCGTCCTGCTCTGCTTGTGCACTCCCACCCGCTCACGCTGAGGTTTCTGCACTATGGAGCGCTCGCTGTCTTGTTTTGATCTTGTAGATATATTATACGTTGTGGCCATGTTCATGTTCCTTAGTGTGTGTCCGGGGAGTGTGATCTTCCTGTAGATTGCAGAGGCTGTCTATGCAGAACCTCATGGAAGGCTCAAAACCAGGATGACAATTGGATGATGGTGACCATGAAAGGATGTTCACCATGGTTTAGTAAGGCTAGGTTCACACTATGTTTTTCCATATATTTTTTGGGGAAAAAAAACCAAAACGGCTAGGAAAATGGATTCAATGGTGTGCAATCCATTTGGATGTTTTTTCATCGGTCTCCATTAAAAAAAATAATGGATCAAAACAGATGCGGTTTTTTTAGTGTACAAAAAAATGCGGTTAACTACGTTTTTTGTATACACAAAAAAAAAGTTGCGTTTTGATCACGGAGACATCTTTTCATTCTCTCTGCAGTTACTGTAATTTCTTCCCCGATAAGAACGAGGCGAGGAATACGGACCTAGCGGAATAATCGCCGTCCTCCCATTCAGCCAGAGGTCTGGGAGGAAAGAAAGGAGATAATTACATTATTACCAGATTGCTTCTAATTTAGGTAGAAATGGGATTTCAAGGGCTTCTTGTCGGGGTTTTAGAGGAGTTTGGCAAATGTTGTGAAAATTAAATGTATTTTATGTGTTAGACTCGGAGTATTATCCATTGGCAGAACAGCACGAATCATCCCAAAAGATCATCCCATCGCAAATCAGCCCAAAAACTCAGAAGAGAAAGCAGCCACTCATGGTCCTAGAGGGGCGGCCTGTTGCGGGGTGTTGCAGAGAATGCATTGAAGTCAATGGAATGACGGACATCCAATGCACACAATGTATAAAATGATGGACGTTGTCTGTGCGGACATCAGAATTTTGATCATGACAATTATTTTCGGACAACTTTTGCAAACAGTGGACGTTGTTGTTTAGTTGGTCACACACAGTTTTTCTTTTTTCACTGTCCTGTCACCATTTTTACTATTAAATTCAATGGAATTTTCAATTAAAGACATAGGGCAATCCGTCCACCTGACCTAGAGTAATGGTGTGGTGCCACCTTACAGTGGTCGACCAGTCACTTGCTAGGTGGTAACGTGTGACGCCACTGCTATGGTGGTTGGTCGGGATATAGCTCAGCCAGATGGTAAATTGTCGTGACGCCAGTGCCAGATGAGCACACAGGTATGCTGGCACACCTTTATTTTAGAGTGGCGAGCTATACCTTTCTCCTGTGGTCGTTGACCTGCCGGGCTGTGAGGGGGTCTCTTGGGTACTTATCATGGTGGTCTGGAGTGGAGTTGTGACCCACCCGGACTATTGGTACCACCACCCACAGAAAGGGGAGATGACCCAAGGATGAGGTATCTACTGTTTAGGTGCCTGAACAATAATCACTGAGTCCTGTTATCATAAATAGACCTTTTTTACTGAGAGAACACTTTAAAGAATGGCAGACTGTAGACTTGACAAGACAGGAGCTGTACTGTGGACCTTTAGCATGGAGGAGTTGTGAGTAGTAGAGAAGAGTTTGTACTGAGAGTCCAGAACAGTGGAGAGGAGTTTGTGCTTCAAGTTCAGAGTAGTGGAGAAGTGGTTTGTCGTGAGTGCCCCGACCCAGGGTAGAAGTGTGCTCTGCCAGAACTTTAGAAGGAGAAGAAGTAGAATCTGAAGACTTGAAAGTAGACGTTTACTTGTGCCCGTGTTTCGACCTTATCTGCCATGTACCACCTGTTTGCACACCAATGTCGGGTGACCCATCCCACGAGGGTGACACAAGCCCCAGACCTTGTTACCTGAGTTGAGCAGAGGGGCCAGAATTTTCCGGTTACACCCGTGCTGCGAGATACGTAGGCTCTATCCGGATATCAGGATACTGTACTGCACTTTTAGATTCTTGGCGTGGGTTGGGTTTCTCTGACTTGTCCTCTCTCTTGAGTAGCTTAACACTGCATAGTGTGTAGAAGTGCTGCACAGGAACCTGACTAAGACTGCGGACTTGTTCTGGAGTGGGGATCTGGCAAGGCCAGAGCCCAGCTGGACCACAGCGGCGACCAACTTGTCTTGTGTCCTCTCTACACGGAACCCAGACTCAGACTGACTAAGAGTGGGTGTATACTTCCTCTCCCCATGTGACAATTTCCTACAGGAGGTGTAATGTCCCTTGTGAGTGGTGAAGAAGAAAGCATAGAAAGAAAGGAGCTTAGAGATAGGTAGAGAAGAAGAGAAGGTCTTCATTTGTGTACAGATTACAACAAACAATAACCCTTTAGTTACCTGCAGCTGTGCAAAATACAAGTACAGTTACATACAATTGCGACATCTTGTGGCAAAACTTAGGTACTACTTCATTACCATAGTTACTTGAAGTACAGACTGTTGCGAGGGTTGTAACATGCTAATGACACCCGTGGTGGGACACCACAATAGACCAACAGCTGCCCGTCAAGGCTGCGGCAGCATTCCGTGTTCTAGTTGCAGATGCCGGACCCTACAGGCAGGGGCCCAGTGCTGTAGCTGCTTCTACCCCTGGGGGGCGCCTTACCGCTTCACGGTCCTGCTCCCCGCTTCACGGTCCTGTTCGTCCTGACCAACGTGCATCCCCGCCCCTTAGGGCACGTGTGCACTGGCTGTCACAGATTTAAAGGGACAGTGTTTCCCTAATTGGTCGATTGCACCTGCCCTATAAATAAAGCCCCTGTCCTCATATTCCCTGTTGGAGCCTCTGCATGCTTCCCTTAGCGTGTGTTCCCAGCACAGTTTCTGCCCATTGTTCCTGCCAGTGGTTCCCATCCGCCTGTAGTTCCTGTCACCTGCTGTTCCAGATGTGAGTCCTGCTGCGTTCCTGCTGCCTGCCTATGTAACTCCAGTTAGCAAGCCAGGGGTAGCAACCTGGGGGTCACCTGCCGCAGCAAGTCCATGTCACTGCACTGATGGCGGCCAAACAGCGAAATGATGGACGCTTTCTTTTATTTTCAAAAACGGAGAGGAAAAAATGTAATGGGAACATAACCCGTGGGGGATTTAATGATCTGAAGGAGCTTGTTCTTAAAAGAATATTGCATGGAAACGGATAAAAGACGTTTGTATAGTGTAAACCGTATTCCTGCACAGAATTATTATTTTTCTATACTTATTTGATATATACATGCAGATAATATACTATGCGATTTATAAGCCTAACTTGTAAAATCCCTAAGAGACAACCTATACCACGTCCACTGGCCGTTCTCTTTTCCTTACCCATCACTCTTCTCCGGAGACGCAGACAGCAGGATCTTCTTCTCTAAAGAAAGGTTGAATATAAAATTACCTTGAAGCCAAAGCTGCCCTGTCACTCACTGCTGACTATACGCTCCTGTCCCTCTGCTAAGTACAGATAATAAAGGTATAGGTTGACTCTTATTTCCTATCTCGCTGTGTATAATAACTGCAGTCTACAGAGAAGACTCCGAGGGATTATAGAAAATGTTAAACTTTATCCCTCGAATCTCCCTGAAGGATTTGCATTACATACAAGAGAAGAGCACTACAGGCCTAGGCTGGCATTTACCTCCAAGTACATTTTATTTCAACATTCTTCTTAATCCGCATAAAAGGAGGGAAGTGGACGGATATTTACCTCCTCTTTAATGGATTCCACATGACTGACTTAGTTGTTACCAAGATAAATGTCCTGCAGGAGAATTGATGGTTCTTACGTAACAAGCTCTTAATTCTGCTGGTGATAAGAAGCCGCCACGTCCTGACCCAGCCTGGTCCTGCTTATAGTATTCTATGGATATATCATTATCTTATGGTCAGTACCTATGTCAGAAGACAGCAGACACTCAATGATCAGAAGGCCTTGTACCACTCTACTACATATAGAGGATACATTCTAGGTATTTCATATAGGTTTTATTTAAAGAGACTCTGTCAGCAGGTTTATGGCGTCCTATCTCAGGGTGGCATAACATAGTGACAGAGAAGCTGAGCAGGATGATGTATCACTTACATTGTTCTGTGCAGCTGATCCAGAAATCTCCTCCTGAATAACATGGACAATAAGTAGTCCTCTCCATTATGTGCATGAGCTCAGTAGTCCTGGATATTTATGAGAAGCAGAAAACTCCGCCCACCGGCTGCTGATTGGGAGTTATCTAACCATGCTGTATATAGGCAGCCACCTGTCAATCAGCAGCTGGAGGGCGGAGGGAGGGGTGTGGTAAGAATCCTATTCTCCTGCATATTAGGAGAACGGCTGAACAGAATGATGAAAGTAATACACCGATCTGTTCAGCATTTCTGTTTCTGTTTCTTTTTTTTTTTTTTTAATTTGGAAGAATACAATACATTGGTATTGTTGTATATCCAACAGAGGCAAAAGGATACAAAGAAAAGCAAAACAACTATCACAAAGGGGTATAACACTCTAAAATATCACTTTTATTGAACACTGTTAAAAAAGTCTAAAAACGCCACAATACCTGTGATACCAGTAAAATTGCTGACCTAGTGTCATACGTCCCAGGGCAGCCAAACCAGGAGGCTCAACACCTTATCCCACACGGTACACAAATATAAATCTGATATATCATTATAGGTAACTATGTGTGGCAAACAAACTACCCAACGTGTTTCCCTGTATAATAACTGATGGGTGCGGTTCATCAGGGGTTCAATATTCCAGTATAAATAATCATAAACGATACAAAGATGTGCACAAATAAAACCTGATGCAGTAATGATAAGAGTAAGGTGCATCTGTAGCTTATGTATGTACATACAAAGGATACAATGATACCAGTGGGCGGCCGCCCATAGCCAAGATGCACTCTGCTGCCAATACAATGAAAGCACTCACTTGCACCAATGCCTAATCAATATAATCAATATACAACATAAAATAGTTAATACGGCTCATCCAAGCCTCTTACTGTGCCCCCACTACTGTGAATGATGTCTCACATCCTAGCAGCCTAATGCTTTCATTGTATTGGCAGCAGAGTGCATCATGGTTATGGGCGGCCGCCCGCTGGTATTGCTGCACCTAATCGGGCTATAGATGCACCTTACTCTTATCACTCTTATGCACATTTTTGTATCTTTTATGATTATTTTTGTAAAAACTTGGCTAACTGGAAGATTTAACCCCTGATGAACCTCACCCAGGGAAACACGTTGGATTGTTTGTTTGCTACATGTAGTTTCAGTTACCTATAGTGATATTGTTAGGGCCACGGCGGCGTCCCGTGCTCCGGACCTCCGCCGCACCCTCTCTCCTACGCCTGCAGCAGCCGGTGTCCATAGGCAGGGACCCGGCGCTGCTGTTGCTCCGGCCCCGGGGGCGCCTCACCTCACCGCGCTCCTGTCCATCGCTGTGCCGGCCGGCGCGCGCGTCCCCGCCTCCTAGGGCGCACGCGCGCCGGCTGTCTCAGGTTTAAAGGGGCAGTGCGCTCCTAATTGGTCCACATGTCAATCACTCCCCTATAAGTTCCAGCTCTGCCCCCTTCCAGGTGTTGGAGCCTCTACTTGCTTCCCATAGCGTTTGGCCCAGCTCCCTGTTGTTCCTGATTCCTGTCTGCTACCTGGTCCCTAGCCCTTGTTCCTGATTCCTGTCCGCTACCTGGTCCCTAGTCCTTGTTCCTGGTTCCTGCTCCTCTGTTACTCTATTGCTCCTGTGTTCAGCCTGTCACCTGCGGTTACGCCTACAGACCTCTGCTATCACCATCTCCTGCCTACTGCTCCTGCCACGCCTCGCCTGCCGTCACTAGCAACCAAGCCAGGGGTAGCGACCTGGGGGTCACCTGCCGCAGCAAGTCCATCCCGCCTTGCGGCGGGCTCTGGTGAAAACCAGCGGCCCCTTAGACTCCGCTCCCTGGTGAGGTTAGTGCCATCGCTGGTGACGGTCCAGTGGATCCACTACTCCAGGCGTTACAGTAGGCTCCAACCATGGATCCCGGCGAGGTGCCTGATATCCGTGAAGTAGCCCGAGTGGTCGCCCTACAGGCTCAACAGATCCAGCAACAGTCACAGCTGATCCAACAACTGACTGCAGCCGTACAGCAGCATACCACAGCCCAGCAGTCATCACCTCCTGCAGCCTCTTCAAAACTATGACTGGCTCTCCCAAGTAAATATGGAGGTGACCCCAAGTTGTGCAGAGGATTCCTGACCCAATGCACTATGCATATCGAACTTCTAAGCAGTCAGTTTGCCACCGAGCGCTCTAAAGTGGCTTTCATTATCAGCCTATTGGAGGGTAGAGCTCTGGCCTGGGCCACACCGCTGTGGGACCGTGATGACCCTGTTGCTGCCAATCTCCGAATCTTCCTGGCTGAGTTCCGCTCTGTCTTTGAGGAACCTGCCCGTGCGTCTTCGGCTGAGACTGCTCTCCTCAATCTATCTCAAGGAACATCCTCCGTTGGTGAATACGCCATCCAGTTCCGCACTCTGGCCGCAGAACTAGACTGGAATGAGGCCGCTCTAATTGCCACTTTTAAAAAGGGCCTGTCCAGCCGAGTGAAAGATGTGCTCGCTGCCCGAGACCTTCCTACCTCCTTGAACGAACTCATTCTACTGGCTACCAGAGTCTACACCAGGTTTTCCGAGAGAGAGGAGGAGGTCCGGCAAGAACGGCGTCTGAGTCTGCCCCGTCGCCATCCCCGGCTGGCACCGGTGTTTCAGAATCCCGTTGCTCCTATGCCCCAGTCATCTCCAGAGGTTCCTATCCTATGCAGGTGGAACTGACGCTCGCCTGACGACTGATGAGAGGGCCCGTCGACTGGAGCTGAATCTCTGCCTCTATTGCAGTGGCGCTGATCACTATCGGCAGAGATGTCCCCAACGTCCTCAGCGTCCGGGAAACGCTCGCACCTAGGTCCGGTGGGAGAGGCCTCCCTAGGTGTGAATGCCACCTCTCCAAGGTTGACTATGCCAGTCTCCATCCAGACACCCTCAGGGCAAGTTCTCCAGACTACTGCCCTCATCGACTCTGGTGCTGCTGGCAGTTTCATTTCTGCTTCGTTGGTCCAAAGATGGCGGCTACCCGTGATACAGCTAGCCCAACCCCGGTCTATCTCTTCGGTCACGGGCGAGATTCTTACCGAAGCTGTGCACTGCCAGACTACACCCCTAGTCCTCCAGGTGGGCGCCTTACATCAGGAGAGGATCTCCTTCTACGTCTTGCGCCATTCCTCTTCCAACATCCTGCTGGGTCTTCCTTGGCTGCAATTACATACCCCTAAGTTGGACTGGAGAACTGGGGAGGTTCTCAGCTGGGGCCAGGACTGTCCAAACCGGTGTCTGAGGTCTCCTCAACCCAAATGCTCTACGAGGTCACCTGCTTACGCCAAACCTCTATCCGGACTACCGGAGGAATACCAAGACTTTGTTGATGTCTTCTCGGCCAGGGAGGCGGACTCTCTACCACCTCATCGGCCCTATGATTGCCCTATAGACCTTCTTCCAGGGACTTCTCCTCCACGTGGTCGAGTATACCCTCTCTCTGTGCCCGAGACTGAAGCCATGTCCTCCTACATCCGGGAGAACTTACAGAAGGGCTTCATCCGTAAATCCACGTCTCCCGCTGGCGCTGGATTTTTCTTTGTACAGAAGAAGGACGGTTCCCTACGCCCATGCATAGACTACCGGGGCTTAAATAAGGTGACTGTCAAGAACCGTTATCCTCTTCCGCTAATCCCCGAACTGTTCGACCGTCTCCGTGGAGCTAGGATCTTCTCCAAGCTGGATCTCAGAGGAGCCTATAACTTGATCCGTATTCGTGAAGGAGACGAATGGAAGACCGCTTTCAACACCAGAGATGGGCACTACGAATATCTGGTCATGCCATTCGGCCTATGCAACGCCCCAGCGGTCTTCCAGGAATTCGTGAACGATATATTCCGCGATCTCCTCTATGTCTGCGTCATTGTCTATCTTGACGACATCCTGGTCTTCTCCCACGACCAGCAGACCCACGTGTCCCATGTACGGCAGGTTCTACGAAGACTACGGGCCAATCATTTGTATGCCAAGCTGGAGAAGTGCGTTTTCCATCAGCGCAGCCTGCCGTTTCTTGGATACATTGTCTCCGACCAGGGCTTACAGATGGATCCAGCCAAGCTCTCAGCTGTTCTCCAGTGTCCACGTCCTGTGGGACTTAGAGCTATCCAACGTTTCCTTGGATTTGCCAACTACTATCGGCAGTTCATCCCTCACTTCTCTACCTTGTTCGCACCCATAGTGGCTCTCACCAAGAAGAAGGCGGATCCCAGACGTTGGCCTCCTGAGGCCGAACAAGCCTTCAATAGTCTAAAGTCTACCTTTGCCTCTGCTCCTGCTCTAGTTCGTCCGGATGTCTCCAAGCCGTTTTCTCTTGAAGTTGATGCATCTTCTGTGGGCGCAGGAGCCATCCTCTCGCAAAGGGACACATCAGGCAAGACCAGAACCTGCGGGTTCTTTTCTAAGACTTTCTCCCCTGCCGAGAGGAATTATACGATTGGAGACCGAGAACTCCTGGCCATTAAGTTGGCACTGGAGGAGTGGCGTCATCTCCTAGAGGGGGCTAGACATCCCGTTAACATCTACACGGACCACAAGAACCTCCTCTACCTCCAATCGGCTCAACGCCTCAATCCCCGGCAGGCCAGGTGGTCCCTCTTCTTCTCTCGGTTCAACTTTACCATTCATTTCCGTCCAGCCGAGAAGAATATACAGGCCGATGCATTATCCCGAGCATCCGATGTCATGGGGCAAGAGGAATCTCCTCGTCACATAATACCTCCCGATCGCCTAGTACCAGTTGCCACTTCTACTCTGCAGAGACTGCCTCCCGGCAAGACTTATGTGCGCCCTGCACTCCGTAAACGCATCTTGAAGTGGGGTCATTCCTCTTTGGTGGCCGGGGATCCAGGAGCTCAAAAGACCGGGCAATTGATCTCCCGTCACTACTGGTGGCCCAACCTCCTTCAGGATGTCAAGGACTTTGTGGCTTCCTGCGCAGTCTGTGCCAGGAATAAGTCACCCCGTCAAAGACCTGCCGGCCTACTTCTGCCCTTGCCAGTCCCGGACCGTCCCTGGCACCATATAGGGATGGATTTCATCACGGATCTACCTCCATCCGCGGGCAATACAGTCATTTGGGTTGTGACTGACCGCTTCTCTAAAATGGCTCACTTCGTGGCCCTCCCTGGACTACCCTCTGCTCCTCGTCTGGCTCAGCTGTTCTTCCGACACATCTTCCGCCTGCATGGACTTCCTCTTCACATTGTGTCCGACCGAGGCTCTCAATTTGTCTCCAAGTTTTGGCGTGCCCTCTGCTCGCAACTCCAAGTGAAGCTGGACTTCTCATCGGCCTATCATCCCCAGACCAACGGGCAAGTGGAGAGAGTCAATCCGATCCTGGGTAACTACCTACGTCATTTTGTGTCCAGCCGCCAAGACAACTGGTCCGATCTACTTCCATGGGCAGAGTTTTCTTATAACCATCTGGACTCGAGTTCCACAGGCAAGTCTCCTTTCTATGTGGTCTACGGGCATCATCCTCGTCCTCCTCTGCCTCTCTCTCCATCATCTGAGGTTCCTGCCGTGGAGGAATTGATCTCTGACCTTCAATCGATCTGGGAACAGACTCGACAGTCCTTACTCAAAGCCTCTGAACGCATGAAGAACCAGGCTGATAAGAGGAGAAGACCTGCCAAAAATTTTCTCCCAGGTGACAAAGTCTGGCTCTCGGCCAAATATGTCCGTCTCAAGATTCCCAGCTACAAGTTGGGCCCTCGATTTGGGCCCTCGCCTGCCGTCACTAGCAACCAAGCCAGGGGTAGCAACCTGGGGGTCGCCTGCCGCAGCAAGTCCATCCCGCCTTGCGGCGGGCTCTGGTGAAAACCAGCGGCCCCTTAGACTCCGCTCCCTGGTGAGGTTAGTGCCATCGCTGGTGACGGTCCAGTGGATCCACTACTCCAGGCGTTACAAATATCAATCCTTGTGGTATATCAGACTTCTATTTGTACAGTGTGGGATAAGGTGTTGAGCCTCCTGCTTTGGCTGCCCTGAGACCCATGACCCTGGATTAACAATTTTACAGACTCATGTATTGTGGTGTTTTTAGACTTTTTCAACAGTCACTGTGACTACACACCCATGTCGTTTTTTTATGCTTCTGAATTGTTGGAAAAAGGCGTTCGTCGTCACGTTGTCAGCTGTCCATTTACTTATTTTTGAAGGCTCAGTAACAAAAAAGAGCTGCAATTTCTTTTGGCTTCAATAGGCAAAGAGCGGTGCTGTCTCTGGAAGAAAGTGGCCATGTTTTTGGAGCTCTGGATAATCCCTTTAAGGGGAGTGTCTTAATAAATCCCTTCTTGAGGCAATGGGATTTTATTGGGAAAAGGCGGCCATCTATTGACGATGGCTGCAAATAATTAGAGTGATCATTATTTGTGCCCACCGTTACCTGTTAGTGGCAGTAAGGTCTAAAACTACAGGGCTATGTTCACACACAGGATTTTTTGCAACCAAAACCAGAAATGGGTTAAAGAAAAAAGGAAACTTTGCAAATCTTTTCATTATTATTTTTTCTCTATTGGTTTCACTCCTGGTTTTGGTAACAAATACCGACCAAAACACAATGTGGGAACATAGAACATAGCCTAGAACATTTTAAAGAGCACCACGACTTAAACGGCAAATGGCAAATTCTAAAACTGCAGATATTTGGTCACATCACATTGCAGATAAAATGGAATAAAAAGTAATCCAAAAATCACCTGTAGTACTGACAAAAATAAAAAAAAGGTTATAGGGGTCACAATAGAACAATTTTAATCAAATAGAATTTTAAGAAAAAGTTATAATTTTTGAAAAGTAGGAGAAGAAAAGCTGAAGGTATAGAATATATATAAATTGGTTCTAGTCATTGGAATCTGCAGATGAAAAATGAGAAGAGTTCTGGCTCCTTAAGGGCGAGGAGGAAAAAGCACAAAAAAATAAATAAAAATAATTTATTGGCTGCTACTTTGAGGGGTTAAAGTGAGTAGCCGAGTTACTTTTTGCAGGGAGCGGAGGTTATTGTGTTGATATAACTCTATGACCCCTTCATGTAGCTGAAGGAGTAGTTGATGCAATGCCAGTGGTTATCTGGAACAGATTCTAAGAGATTCCAGCAAACATTTCCTTCTAAAAATCTTTGTACATCAAGAATGTTTTAACACAAAAAAGCTCAATCCGTCATATCGATCCAAGGAAAAGGCTTTCATCCTCATTTAAAGGACAACTCCCGCGGGACCCCAAAAAAAAACAAAACACAGACACACACAGACACCATACTCACCATCTCTCCGGTGACGATCGCCACTCGATTCGCCCGCCGTCCGCCTCTCCGTCGCCGCCGTCCGCCATCCAGCGATGTCTCCAACTTCCGGGTCCAGGGGATGGAAAAGGCTGCCAGTGCGCTTGCGCACCGGCAGCCTTTTCATTGGCTGGAGCGCATCACATGGCTTCCAGCAAGCTCAGCCAATCAGGGCTGAGCAAGCTGGAAGCCATGTGATGCGCTCCAGCCAATGAAAAGGCTGCTGGTGCGCATGTGCACCAGCAGCCTTTTCATCCCCATTCACTTTGCATGAAGACGCCGAGGAGGAAGAAGACCCGGACCGCCCCTCGGCTCTGACGTCGTCGTCACCAGATGCCGCCCCGGAGAAGAGGACCGTGACGATCGTAATAGGTAATGTATACATTCCTTAACTTCCGGGGTGGGGGGTCGGGGGTCCGAAAGTGGGGGAAGGGGGCCAGGCCGGGTATTTAACCACATTACAAAGTTATATAACTTTGTAATGTGTGTTAAATGATCAAAAAAATTTTTTTGTGGGAGTTGTCCTTTAAAGACAGTTCAGGGAAGAAAAAGAGTGCTGCACCTCACACCCTACACTAAGTCCACACTGTGCCAGTCGGCGAGCGCCCCCCCCCCCCCCCCCCCCCGCAGGCGTGCACAGTCAGGGAAGGGAGGCCATGGAACGGCCCTGCAACCCCCATGCCACAGGACCAGACCCAAAAATGCCACACCAAAACCCAGCCATCACCACCGGCGGAGGAAGCTGCCCCCAAACAGCACAGCTTCCTCCGCCGGTGGTGCTGGCTGGGTTCTGGTGTGGCATTTTTGGGTCTGGTCCTGTGGCATGGGGGTTGCAGGGCCGTTCCATGGCCTCCCTTCCCTGACTGTGCACGCCTGCGGGGGTGGTGGTCGCTGACTGGCACAGTGTGGACTTAGTGTAGGGACCCATGTGTATCAGATACCTGCACGATGGTACATGAGGCAGTATGGCTTGATCAATTCACATACAGAATTCTGATGTTTTTTATGCAGCCGAGAGGTACTGGTGTCAGCCATAGGTGTGAGGTGCAGCACTCTTTTTCTTCCCTGAACCTCATTTAAAGACAATTGGGATAAACATGAAAATAATTTTTTGTACCTCTCCGTACAACTGACTGCTTGTGTATAGCACAGATCTATTGCAGTGTCCCAGAACATGCAGACTACTACTCCTATTATGGCCATTTCTATTGCTGTGTCAATGCCTGTTCTGGTAAGTGTTTGCACTGCAACTTCTGCTGGTTTTCCCCTAGTATTCTCTGGTAATGTGCATTCTCATGTGGATTCTCATGTATTCCTGTGTATTATTACATTGTACAGTGGTATGCAAGGCTGTTGATCACGTGACCTGTAACCATGGTTCCTCCAATGGCCGACTAGCTCTGGCCAGGAGCAACCATGTGACCTCCCACTTCCTCCTAACAAGTGAGTCTTCCCCCTGCTTCCAAGCAAGGAGGATGTGTGTCGTCCCTCTCCTGCCTCAGAGGAGTTGGGCTTCTTCTCTGCAGCTCCCACTTCACCACTAGAAGTGTGGATCAGGTGCTCTGCTATATTCAAGTCTTCGGCTGTATCTGCCTGCTCAAGTGTCCGGATTCTTCTCTCTCATCTGGGTGTCATTCCATTATCTCTCATCATCACTACAAGGATTCACAGCAAGTATTATTCTCAAGCTAATCCACCCAGCAACGCTATTTCTCTCCTACTCCTACTCCCATCATCCGGCACGTATTCTCACAGCCTATGCAGCACCACTCCTGCTTTACTTGTCAAAGCCTGCTATATACCCGGTTGCATCCGGACAGACTGTTGCTACTAGTTACCTCATCTATAATAAAACCGCTGTTACTGAACCCTGGCATTGGTGTCCACTAACTGGTGCCCTGACTAAGTGCAGCGAGGAATCGCATGCCCATCATCACCCGCAGATTCCACAGACCGGCCCTACAGCTGTGCTGCCCTCAGGCCTATACCGTGACAAGTATAACCCCTGCAGCTGCCCCGGTCATTGCCCGCTCATAACACCAGCACTGCGGAAGTGGCCCCCAGGGGCCAGGGCATCGCATTTTTGGCGTCACGAACAGGATACAGACTGTGTTGTGCCAACTGTCAGTGCCCCCAGAACTGTACTGAAACCCCCTAGAGACTTTGCTGATTGCTATGGGGTTGATTGAAGTGTTTCGGGCCCTGAACTGTACACAAGATGGCCACCATCTTCTTCAATTTCTGGCTGTGCCATACCCCGGAGAGGAGGGGGTTAACAGCCATGCTGCCAAAGCGCGGGAATCGTCCGGCGCCATAGACTTTTCATTGACTGCTCCTGATTGGCTGCCTAGGCCGGATGACGTCACTGTTGCTGGGCAGATTCTGGAACCTGATCCTCCAGCCTGGCGCTCCTCCCCGTCCTGCTACAAGTTCCGGCCAGAGCGTGACAAGATGGCGGCCCCCGAGAAACGTTTGCCTGCAGCCGCAGCACCAGTGATGCCGGAGCTGCCGGAGAGCAATCCTGCCTGCCTGCTAGCACCGCTCCCATCCTACAGCGACACCAGCTGGGCCGCTGCCCCGTCGGACGACGGAAGTCTTCGCCGGGCCTTCATCCCGGCCTCTGCTGATCAGAATGAGGGGCCCATACCTGAGACCAGCATTTCTCCGGGACCCGGTCACTCCAGCGCCGCTGACCTCGCTTCTTGTACCGGAGGGTCCACATCACCGGACAGCGAACAGATTGTAAGTGGACCGACTCTGTTGTCCTCAGTCCCTGGCCCTAAAGGGGAGAACTCTGCTAAGGCCTTCATATCCCCGGGTCTGTGGCAACCTCCAGGACGTGATTCGCCGCCCCTGCCGCAATGGATGCTCGGGCCGGGGCCTAAGATTATGCAGCTGATCGAGGACATTCAGCAGGCCCTCGCTGCCCTGTCGCCTGCCACTACAGCTGCCACCGCTATGCCTAGCGCTACTCCTGCAGCTTCCACTACAGCGGGCCCGTCTACTACCGCAGTCCCCTCTACTGCCCCCACTGCTGTGGCTAAGGCTGCCTCTTCTACCACGACCGTCACCTATCATGTGGCCCCCATCATCTCTCCTATCACCACGGTGACGCCCAGCATTGTAGTCACTACGGCATCCAGTGATGCTTCTGCTCCAGGCCCTTCATGCTATCGCTATCCGTGGAAGAAGAAAAAGAAGAAGCCTACTCAGGTCCTCCAGGACATTTCTGCTAAGTATCCTTATAGAGACCAGAGCCCTTAAACTGTTTTGTTGTCTAACTGTTTTGTTCCAGTTCCTGCAACGTTCAAGGTTTGTGCCTGGTCCTCCTGACCAAGTTCCCTGTACTAACCAGCCATGAGCTGATGGACACTTACCATAACAAAAGGTTCTCTAGTGCCTGTCCCAGAGCCTTTTACATGGACGATGTTCCAATTGCCTAAAAGAGACTCTACCTAACAGAGACACTTAACCCATTCCTTCCTAATGCACTTTCCTGTGATTGTGTGTTCCACACAGGGTATTATTGCACTTATTGTACTATTGCATTCCAGTGTTATCGAAGTCTTTGTATTTCCTCCTCTGAGTAAGCAAAAGGTTATATAGATTGCCTCAGAGTAGAGCGCCTCTTTTGTAAAACAGTATATTTTTCCAGTGTCTAAGACAGATAGCTCCTCCTCTGAGTAAGAGAAGTCAGTTTACATATACCTCAGAGAAAGCCTAGTTTATGTAGGAGTGTATTTTCTCATCCAGTCTCAGTATTGTGTATTATTATCATATCTATAGGTGGAAAGATTTAGTTGAGCCAATTCGTATGCAGATTTCCTCAGATTTTCATTCAGATTTTTCTCAGATTTTCATTCAGATTTATGCGAGACAGTTCTCTTCAAGACCTCGCAGTATTTATTGTCTTTTGTGTTTCCCTTCCTTTTGTTTCCAGTATTTGTTCGCCTCTGTCTTGTCCCAACACAGTAGTTATCACACATAGTCATACCTAACCTTCACACTTGTCCATACATATCGCACCTTGGATACCTTTTCGTGTGTTTGGCCTGTGGAGTGCTTGTGTGTGTGATTGAGTGGTATGAAAGGGAGCTCCCCATGTATGTTTGCTTTTATTATTTTGTTCTTTTCTCTTCCAGGTATCCAAGACACTACTCGCCAAGGTAGTACACAGGTCTTCACGTTCTCCTCCAGTAGGGTAACACATTTAACAGAAAACCTACTGTCTAACTGGCTGGAATATGGAGGGTCACCTGCCAGCAGTTAAGTTGTCCTGGCTTACACGTCAGATGGTTCACGCACTAGCTACCTGGTCGCCAGAGTACGTTAGGCACCCCTAGGTGAAGTCCTGCCACTAGAGTTTCTCATTCTCTCTCTCTTCTCACCTGTGCCTTGGGCGTGGGAAACACACACCTCATCACACTCACTCTCATAATTCATTCCTGTTGTTTGATTGTCCAGTCTATTCATGTTTGCTGCCTTCTAGATTCGCTGAGGTCGGCTCAAATTTGCTAGGGAGGTATGCAGTGTCCCAGAACATGCAGACTACTACTCCTATTATGGCCATTTCTATTGCTGTGTCAATGCCTGTTCTGGTAAGTGTTTGCACTGCAACTTCTGCTGGTTTTCCCCTAGTATTCTCTGGTAATGTGCATTCTCATGTGGATTCTCATGTATTCCTGTGTATTATTACATTGTACAGTGGTATGCAAGGCTGTTGATCACGTGACCTGTAACCATGGTTCCTCCAATGGCCGACTAGCTCTGGCCAGGAGCAACCATGTGACCTCCCACTTCCTCCTAACAAGTGAGTCTTCCCCCTGCTTCCAAGCAAGGAGGATGTGTGTCGTCCCTCTCCTGCCTCAGAGGGGTTGGGCTTCTTCTCTGCAGCTCCCACTTCACCACTAGAAGTGTGGATCAGGTGCTCTGCTATATTCAAGTCTTCGGCTGTATCTGCCTGCTCAAGTGTCCGGATTCTTCTCTCTCATCTGGGTGTCATTCCGTTATCTCTCATCATCACTACAAGGATTCACAGCAAGTATTATTCTCAAGCTAATCCACCCAGCAACGCTATTTCTCTCCTACTCCTACTCCCATCATCCGGCACGTATTCTCACAGCCTATGCAGCACCACTCCTGCTTTACTTGTCAAAGCCTGCTATATACCCGGTTGCATCCGGACAGACTGTTGCTACTAGTTACCTCATCTATAATAAAACCGCTGTTACTGAACCCTGGCATTGGTGTCCACTAACTGGTGCCCTGACTAAGTGCAGCGAGGAATCGCATGCCCATCATCACCCGCAGATTCCACAGACCGGCCCTACAGCTGTGCCGCCCTCAGGCCTATACCGTGACAAGTATAACCCCTGCAGCTGCCCCGGTCATTGCCCGCTCATAACACCAGCACTGCGGAAGTGGCCCCCAGGGGCCAGGGCATCGCACTATCATTTAAAGGGGTATCCACATCTTAAAGGGATTGTTCACCCAATTTTTTTTCTCTCAAACTGGTGCCAGAAAGTGTCAGAGATTTGTTATTTACTTCTATTAAAAAAATCTCCAGTCTTCCAGTACTTATCAGCTGCTGTATGTTATGCTGGAAGTGGTGTATTCTCTCCAGTCTGACACAGCGCTCTCTGCTGCCACCTCTGTCCATGTCAGGAACTGTCCAGAGCAGCAGTAAATCCCCATAGAAAATCTCTCCTGCTCTGGACAGTTCCTGACATGGACAGAGGTGGCAGTAGAGAGCACTGTGTCAGCCTGGAAAGAATATACCACTTCCCACAGGACATACAGCAGCTGATAAGTACCGGAAGACTGGAGATTTTTAATAGTAGTAAATTACAAATCTCTGGCACTTTCTGGCACCAGTTAATTTAAAAGAAAAAAAATGGTCAACAACCTCTTTAACTAATAGAGATAAACTTGTAGGGCTCGTCATTGCTGACAGCTTGTTGTCCAGGTTACCAGCCACCACTCTGCTCTAAATGCAGTGCTCTGGCCAAACACCTGCCAACTCACTGATATTATAGCAAGTTCAGAGGTCACTGGTAACTATATCCTCTTCTTAGTATGAACTCACCTGGTTTCATTTGGAATTATCAGTTTTCATAAGAATATAAAGTTTTAGTTGTCATTTTGTTAAACAAATTCTAACATGGTATCAGAGCTGCAGTCATGTATTATCTGTGTATTACTGTGGTGTGTGTATTGTGTATTACTGCAGTGTGTGTCTTGTGTATTATCTGTGTATTATCTGCGGTGTGTGTATTGTGTATTACTGCGGTGAGTGTATTGTGTATTACTGCGGTGTGTGTCTTGTGTATTATCTGTGTATTATCTGCGGTGTGTGTATTGTGTATTACTGCGGTGTGTGTATTGTGTATTATCTGTGTATTACTGCGGTGTGTGTATTGTGTATTACTGC
Source organism: Dendropsophus ebraccatus (assembly GCF_027789765.1). Classification (NCBI taxonomy): domain Eukaryota; kingdom Metazoa; phylum Chordata; class Amphibia; order Anura; family Hylidae; genus Dendropsophus; species Dendropsophus ebraccatus. Next base: position 4,996,008 of record NC_091456.1, on the reverse strand, counting down.
AGTGTGTGTATTGTGTATTATCTGCGGTGTGTGTATTGTGTATTATCTGTGTATTACTGCGGTGTGTGTGTATTGTGTATTACTGCGGTGTGTGTATTGTGTATTACTGCGGTGTGTGTATTGTGTATTATCTGCGGTGTGTGTATTGTGTATTATCTGTGTATTACTGCGGTGTGTGTGTATTGTGTATTACTGCGGTGTGTGTATTGTGTATTACTGCGGTGTGTGTATTGTGTATTATCTGTGTATTATCTGCAGTGTGTGTATTGTGTATTATCTGTGTATTACTGCGGTGTGTGTATTGTGTATTATCTGTGTATTACTGCGGTGTGTGTATTGTGTATTACTGCGGTGTGTGTATTGTGTATTACTGCGGTGTGTGTATTGTGTATTACTGCAGTGTGTGTATTGTGTATTATCTGCGGTGTGTGTATTGTGTATTATCTGTGTATTACTGCGGTGTGTGTGTATTGTGTATTACTGCGGTGTGTGTATTGTGTATTACTGCGGTGTGTGTATTGTGTATTATCTGTGTATTATCTGCAGTGTGTGTATTGTGTATTATCTGTGTATTATCTGCGGTGTGTGTATTGTGTATTATCTGTGTATTACTGCGGTGTGTGTATTGTGTATTACTGCAGTGTGTGTATTGTGTATTACTGCGGTGTGTGTATTGTGTATTATCTGTGTATTACTGCGGTGTGTGTATTGTGTATTATCTGCGGTGTGTGTATTGTGTATTATCTGTGTATTACTGCGGTGTGTGTATTGTGTATTATCTGTGTATTACTGCGGTGTGTGTATTGTGTATTATCTGTGTATTACTGCGGTGTGTGTATTGTGTATTACTGCGGTGTGTGTATTGTGTATTATCTGTGTATTACTGCGGTGTGTGTATTGTGTATTATCTGTGTATTACTGCGGTGTGTGTATTGTGTATTACTGCGGTGTGTGTATTGTGTATTACTGCGGTGTGTGTATTGTGTATTACTGCAGTGTGTGTATTGTGTATTACTGCGGTGTGTGTATTGTGTATTACTGCGGTGTGTGTATTGTGTATTACTGCGGTGTGTGTATTGTGTATTATCTGTGTATTACTGCGGTGTGTGTGTATTGTGTATTACTGCGGTGTGTGTATTGTGTATTACTGCGGTGTGTGTATTGTGTATTATCTGTGTATTATCTGCAGTGTGTGTATTGTGTATTATCTGTGTATTATCTGCGGTGTGTGTATTGTGTATTATCTGTGTATTACTGCGGTGTGTGTATTGTGTATTACTGCGGTGTGTGTATTGTGTATTACTGCGGTGTGTGTATTGTGTATTATCTGTGTATTATCTGCGGTGTGTGTATTGTGTATTATCTGCGGTGTGTGTATTGTGTATTATCTGTGTATTACTGCGGTGTGTGTATTGTGTATTATCTGCGGTGTGTGTATTGTGTATTATCTGTGTATTACTGCGGTGTGTGTATTGTGTATTATCTGTGTATTACTGCGGTGTGTGTATTGTGTATTATCTGTGTATTACTGCGGTGCAGTAGCGTAGCTACCGTGGTCGCGGGGGTCGCCGCCGCGACCGGGCCCGCCACAAAGGGGGGCCCGCAAGGCCCTCCCGATCAATCACTCTTGTGACCGCAAGCATTGTTTTGCTTGCGGTCACAAGAGTCCGACTCCGTCTTGTGTCGCGTCTTATCCCCAGCAGCGCGCGCATCCCAGAGCTCCCTGCGCGCCTTGGGCCCTGACTTCCGGTTCCGGCACGCAGGGAGCTCTGGGATGCGCGCGCTGCCGGGGACAGACCGAAGGAGTGAGGATCAACATGGGAGCGCGTTGTCAGGTGAGTTAAGTCTTGTTTTGTTTTTTATCAGCCTGCAGGGTGGGGGGAAAGGGGACCATCTATAAGGGAGGAGGGGGGGGGGGGTGAAGGGGACCATCTATAAGGGAGGAGGGGGGGGTGAAGGGGACCATCTATAAGGGAGGAGGGGGGGGTGAAGGGGACCATCTATAAGGGAGGAGGGGGGGGAAAGGGGACCATCTATAAGGGAGGAGGGGGGGGGGGGAAAGGGGACCATCTATAAGGAAGGGGGGGGGGGGAAGGGGACCATCTATAAGGGAGGAGGGGGGGGGGGTGAAGGGGACCATCTATAAGGAAGGGGGGGGGGGGGAAGGGGACCATCTATAAGGGAGGAGGGGGGGTGAAGGGGACCATCTATAAGGGAGGAGGGGGGGTGAAGGGGACCATCTATAAGGGAGGGGGGGGTGAAGGGGACCATCTATAAGGGAGGGGGGGGGTGAAGGGGACCATCTATAAGGGAGGGGGGGGGGTGAAGGGGACCATCTATAAGGGAGGAGGGGGGGGAAAGGGGACCATCTATAAGGGAGGAGGGGGGGGTGAAGGGGACCATCTATAAGGGAGGAGGGGGGGGTGAAGGGGACCATCTATAAGGGAGGAGGGGGGGGGGGGGGTGAAGGGGACCATCTATAAGGGAGGAGGGGGGGGGTGAAGGGGACCATCTATAAGGGAGGAGGGGGGGGGGGTGAAGGGGACCATCTATAAGGGAGGAGGGGGGGGGGTGAAGGGGACCATCTATAAGGGAGGAGGGGGGGTGAAGGGGACCATCTATAAGGGAGGAGGGGGGGGGGTGAAGGGGACCATCTATAAGGGAGGGGGGGTGAAGGGGACCATCTATAAGGGAGGGGGGGAAGGGGACCATCTATAAGGGAGGGGGGAGAGGGGGGGCCATCTATAAGGGAGGGTGGGGGGAGAGGGGGCCATCTATAAGGGAGGGTGGGGGGAGAGGGGGCCATCTATAAGGGAGGGTGGGGGGAGAGGGGGCCATCTATAAGGGAGGGGGGGGAGAGGGGGCCATCTATAAGGGAGGGTGGGGGGAGAGGGGGCCATCTATAAGGGAGGGTGGGGGGAGAGGGGGCCATCTATCAAGGAGGGGGGAGAGGGGGCCATCCATAAGGGAGGGTGAGGAGAGAGGGGGCCATCTATAAGGGAGGACGGGGGGTGAAGGTGACCATCTATAAGGGAGGGGGGGGGAAGGGCACCATCTATAAGGGAGGGGGGGGGGGGAAGGGGACCATCTATAAGGGAGGGGGGAGAGGGGGCCATCTATAAGGGAGGGTGGGGGGAGAGGGGGCCATCCATAAGGGAGGGTGAGGAGAGAGGGGGCCATCCATAAGGGAGGGTGAGGAGAGAGGGGGCCATCTATAAGGGAGGGTGGGGGGAGAGGGGGCCATCTATAAGGGAGGGTGGGGGGAGAGGGGGCCATCTATAAGGGAGGGTGGGGGGAGAGGGGGCCATCTATAAGGAGGGCAACATGGGGGTAGAGGGGCCATCTATTTGGGGGGGGGGAAACATAGGGGGAGAGGGAATACACAGAGGGGGGCATATATTATTAGGGGGTCACATAGAGTCAGGGCTACCCACTTAATGAGGGTGTAAAGGGGCCAATACAAATGTGCAGTGTGTATAGAGATGAGGATGGTGCCAGAGTGAGGAGACTAATATGTCTGTCTGGCAGATTCTGTGGATTCGTGGCTCGGAGAAGTTCTCATATCGGCCCAGGGGAGATGGAGAAGAAGATGAAAAGGGAAGAACTCCGATCAGAAAAGACGTCTCCTGTGAGTCACCTGATATAACTGCACTGTAATGTATATGGTGTATAGAGCCTGTGTAGAGCTGGGGCCACCTCTATATGACTGGATGAGGTGATTTAGTGTACTGGATTTGGTCAGTAACAATATGGTGGTGATGGTAGTGGTTGTGGTGTGGCGGTAATGTTTCCTTCCTATATACTGGTATTACTGGTAATATTGGTCTCAGTATACAGGATTTGGTCGGTAACAGTATGGCGGTAATATGTACGGTGATAATACTCTTCTTCCAATATGCTGGTGTTAGTGGTAATATCTGTCTTGGTGTGTGTATATATATATATATATATATATATATATATATATACACCAATAGCATCACTTGGTCGTGAAAGGAGGGGGGGGGGGCCCAAGTTGGCCTCTCGCACCAGGGCCCAGGAGACATTAGCTACGCCCCTGCTGCGGTGTGTGTATTGTGTATTATCTGTGTATTATCTGCGGTGTGTGTATTGTGTACAGGGCCGCCATCAGGAATTTCGGGGCCCCATACAACCAAAGTGTCTGGGCCCCCCACATTAATAAAAAAAAAAAAAAAATAGTGTGTTGGCCCCACGCCTTGCTGGGAGGTATAATTTGGTTCAGATCAATTCTAGAGAACTGGCTCATATTCCCAATTTTCCCCAGTGGCTGAAAATGTAACCTCTGTTATACAGTTATAAAATTGTAGAAATTAAATGTGAACAAGGTGCAATTCAAATAGACACTTACTTGTATAGCTGCCTCTTGTGCTCTGTATGCAGTGCATTATATTCACCCCTGCAACGTACAATTTATAGCGTGTCTACAAGCCCAGCGGGGCTCATTATGATGGAGACTAAAACTTATACAAGAGTGGGGTAGGGGTTCCCCTGTATTCAGAATGCTGTTGAGTACTAGGCAATGCCCCGTTTGGGGTTATTGAATTTCGAGGGTCTGGGGGGCTGTTTGATTTGTATATGTTCACCAATATCACCCCCCCCCCCCCCGGTATGCTCACTAACATAGAATATGTTGATAAGGCTAATATAATGAGGCTGTTCCATGTTAGTGAGCATATACAAATCACCCCCCCCCCCCAGGCAGACTAGTTTAGCTCACCCAAGCCAGTGATAGGGAATACATGGCGGTGAGAACGCTTTCTAGGAGATCCTGTTTGTGCAGCAGAGGTGTCTTTATCCTGCTCTGCATAGACCCTCGAAATTCAATAATCCCAGATGGGGCATTGCCGAGCACTCAGCAGCATTCTGAATACAGGGGAACCCCTACCCCACTCTTGTATAAGTTTTAGTCTCCATCATAATGAGCCCCGCTGGGCTTGTAGACACGCTATAAATTTCACGTTGCAAGGGTGAATATAATGCACTGCATACAGAGCACAAGAGGCAGCTATACAAGTAAGTGTCTGTTTGAATTGCACCTTGTTCACCTTTAGGTTCTACAATTTTATAACTGTATAACAGAGGTTACATTTTAAGCCACTGGGGAAAATGGGATATATGAGCCAGTTCTCTAGAATTGATCTCACACACAGACACCAGCACACATGTATACAGACACCAGCACACATGTATACACACATACAGACACCAGCACACATGTATACAGACACCAGCACACCAGGGCACGATGAAGTTTGAACTTCTGCAACCTGGAGAAATCACCTGATATCACCTGCAGTCCTATGTAACACCACATAACACAGTGGTATCTCTGAGTACAGATAATGTAGTAGTCACCTGCAGTCCTATGTAACAGCACAGATAACACAGTGATATCCCTCTGAGTACAGATAATGTAGATGTCACCTGCAGTCCTATGTAACACCACAGATAACACAGTGATATCTCTGAGTACAGATAATGTAGTAGTCACCTGCAGTCCTATGTAACACCACAGATAACACAGTGATATCTCTTGAGTACAGATAATGTAGTAGCTGTCACCTGCAGTCCTATGTAACAGCACAGATAACACAGTGATATCTCTGAGTACAGATAATGTAGTAGTCACCTGCAGTCCTATGTAACACAACAGATAACACAGTGATATCTCTGAGTACAGATAATGTAGTAGCTGTCACCTGCAGTCCTATGTAACACCACAGATAACACAGCGATATCTCTGAGTACAGATAATGTAGTAGTCACCTGCAGTCCTATGTAACACAACAGATAACACAGTGATATCTCTGAGTACAGATAATGTAGATGTCACCTGCAGTCCTATGTAACAGCACAGATAACACAGTGATATCTCTGAGTACAGATAATGTAGTAGCTGTCACCTCGGGGCGCCCCTACTAAATGATGTTCTACAAAATAAGAAAAGTGTCATACAGGGACTCACAGGTGACGTCTTCTTTGATCTGAGGCGTCACTTTCCCTTTTCCTCTCCATCCGGCCCGGACCTCCATGATGAGTCCTTCCAGATACGTTTCATCCCCTTAGAACCTGCGAGACAAACAATTTAGGCTCCGCACATTTCTAGCAACTTCCTTTCCTTTCTCCCCCCTGTAGGCTCCCATAGTAACTGCGCTGTGTGGGATGCCCCCTGTATGTAGGATTCCCAGCTGTGCCCCCATGAGCTAATAATGCCCCTAGAGGTGGCCCCCATGAACTAATAATGCCCCCAGAGGTACCCCCATGCACTAATAATGCCCCCAGAGATGCCCCCATGAGTTAATAATGCCCCCAGAGGTGCCCCATATACTAATAATGCCCCCAGAGGTGCCCCCATGAGCTAATAATGCCCCCAGAGGTGCCCCCATATACTAATAATGCCCCCAGAGGTGCCCCCATGAACTAATAATGCCCCCAGAGGTGCCCCCATGAACTAATAATGCCCCAGAGGTGCCCCCCATATACTAATAATGCCCCCAGAGGTGCCCCCATGAACTAATAATGCCCCCAGAGGTGCCCCCATATACTAATAATGCCCCCAGAGGTGCGCCCATACACTAATAATGCCCCCAGAGGTGCCCCCATATACTAATAATGCCCCCAGAGGTGCCCCCATATACTAATAATGCCCCCAGAGGTGCCCCCATATACTAATAATGCCCCCAGAGGTGCCCCCATATACTAATAATGCCCCCAGAGGTGCCCCCATATACTAATAATGCCCCCAGAGGTGCCCCCATATACTAATAATGCCCCCAGAGGTGCCCCCATATACTAATAATGCCCCCAGAGGTGCCCCCATACACTAATAATGCCCCCAGAGGTGCCCCCATACACTAATAATGCCCCCAGAGGTGCCCCCATACACTAATAATGCCCCCAGAGGTGCCCCCATACACTAATAATGCCCCCAGAGGTGCGCCCATACACTAATAATGCCCCCAGAGGTGCCCCCATATACTAATAATGCCCCCAAAGGTGCCCCCATATACTAATAATGCCCCCAGAGGTGCCCCTATACACCAATAATGCCCCCAGAGGTGCCCCCATACACCAATAATGCCCCCAGAGGTGCCCCCATACACCAATAATGCCCCCAGAGGTGCCCCCATACACTAATAATGCCCCCAGAGGTGCCCCCATGAGCTAATAATGCCCCCAGAGGTGCCCCCATACACTAATAACGCCCCCAGAGGTGCCCCCATACACTAATAATGCCCCCAGAGGTGCCCCCATACACTAATAATGCCCCCAGAGGTGCCCCCATACACTAATAATGCCCCCAGAGGTGCCCCCATACACTAATAATGCCCCCAGAGGTGCCCCCATGAGCTAATAATGCCCCCAGAGGTGCCCCCATACACTAATAACGCCCCCAGAGGTGCCCCCATACACTAATAATGCCCCCAGAGGTGCCCCCATACACTAATAATGCCCCCAGAGGTGCCCCCATACACTAATAATGCCCCCAGAGGTGCCCCCATGAGCTAATAACGCCCCCAGAGGTGCCCCCATATACTAATAATGTCCCCAGAGGTGCCCCCATATACTAATAATGCCCCCAGAGGTGCCCCCCATATACTAATAATGCCCCCAGAGGTGCCCCCATATACTAATAATGCCCCCAGAGGTGCCCCCATATACTAATAATGTCCCCAGAGGTGCCCCCATACACTAATAACGCCCCCAGAGGTGCCCCCATATACTAATAATGCCCCCAGAGGTGCCCCCATATACTAATAATGTCCCCAGAGGTGCCCCCATATACTACCCAGAGGTGCCCCCATATACTAATAATGCCCCCAGAGGTGCCCCCATATACTAATAATGCCCCCAGAGGTGCCCCCATATACTAATAATGTCCCCAGAGGTGCCCCCATACACTAATAACGCCCCCAGAGGTGCCCCCATACACTAATAATGCCCCCAGAGGTGCCCCCCATACACTAATAACGCCCCCAGAGGTGCCCCTAAAAAAAACAAACATCCTACTCACCTAATCCGCGCTGTGCAGGCAGCAACTCTTCCTCCTCCTCTTCGGGCTCCATCTTGCGAGCCGCAGGGACGGGACTTCCGGCAGACGTGATGACGTCACATCATCACGCCTGCCGGAGGGGCACATGATCACGGCCCGGCCTCCCATAGGCTGCTGGTATGAAGTGCCGGCAGCCTATGGGAGAGAATACAGGAGGAGGACGCTGACAGGTCCTTCTCCTGTATTCTGATCGCCTTAATGTTCCGCCCGCTGTGCGGGCGGAATATTAAAGCGATCAGTGCATCCCGAGAAGCTGTGTGGCCGCAGCTTCTCGGGATGCTCAAAAACAGTTGGCAAGGGGGGCCGTGCGGGCCCCCCTAGCGTAGCGGTCGGGGGGCGGCGGCCGGCTGGCCCGCCGGGCCCCCCCCCCCGTGTCTCTTAGGGTCCGGGCCCCATACGGCAGTACCACTTGTACTGCCCTATCGGCGGCCCTGATTGTGTATTATCTGCGGTGTGTGTATTGTGTATTACTGCGGTGTGTGTATTGTGTATTATCTGTGTATTATCTGCGGTGTGTGTATTGTGTATTACTGCGGTGTGTATTGTGTATTACTGCAGTGTGTGTATTGTGTATTACTGCGGTGTGTGTATTGTGTATTACTGCGGTGTGTGTATTGTGTATTACTGCGGTGTGTGTATTGTGTATTACTGCGGTGTGTATTGTGTATTATCTGCGGTGTGTGTATTGTGTATTATCTGCGGTGTGTGTATTGTGTATTACTGCGGTATGTATTGTGTATTACTGCGGTGTGTGTATTGTGTATTATCTGCGGTGTGTGTATTGTGTATTACTGCGGTGTGTATTGTGTATTACTGCGGTGTGTGTATTGTGTATTACTGCGGTGTGTGTATTGTGTATTACTGCGGTGTGTGTATTGTGTATTACTGCGGTGTGTGTATTGTGTATTACTGCGGTGTGTATTGTGTATTATCTGCGGTGTGTGTATTGTGTATTATCTGCGGTGTGTGTATTGTGTATTACTGCGGTATGTATTGTGTATTACTGCGGTGTGTGTATTGTGTATTACTGCGGTGTGTGTATTGTGTATTATCTGCGGTGTGTGTATTGTGTATTACTGCGGTGTGTGTATTGTGTATTACTGCGGTGTGTGTATTGTGTATTACTGCGGTGTGTATTGTGTATTATCTGCGGTGTGTATTGTGTATTACTGCGGTGTGTGTATTGTGTATCACTGCGGTGTGTATTGTGTATTATCTGCGGTGTGTGTATTGTGTATTATCTGTGTATTATCTGCGGTGTGTGTATTGTGTATTATCTGCGGTGTGTGTATTGTGTATTACTGCGGTGTGTGTATTGTGTATTATCTGCGGTGTGTGTATTGTGTATTATCTGTGTATTATCTGCGGTGTGTGTATTGTGTATTACTGCGGTGTGTATTGTGTATTACTGCGGTGTGTGTATTGTGTATTACTGCGGTGTGTGTATTGTGTATTACTGCGGTGTGTGTATTGTGTATTACTGCAGTGTGTGTATTGTGTATTACTGCGGTGTGTATTGTGTATTACTGTGGTGTGTGTATTGTGTATTACTGCGGTGTGTGTATTGTGTATTACTGCGGTGTGTATTGTGTATTATCTGCGGTGTGTGTATTGTGTATTATCTGCGGTGTGTGTATTGTGTATTACTGTGGTATGTATTGTGTATTACTGCGGTGTGTGTATTGTGTATTACTGCGGTGTGTGTATTGTGTATTACTGCGGTGTGTGTATTGTGTATTATCTGTGTATTATCTGCGGTGTGTGTATTGTGTATTACTGCGGTGTGTATTGTGTATTACTGCGGTGTGTGTATTGTGTATTACTGCGGTGTGTGTATTGTGTATTACTGCGGTGTGTATTGTGTATTATCTGCGGTGTGTGTATTGTGTATTACTGCGGTGTGTGTATTGTGTATTACTGCGGTGTGTATTGTGTATTACTGCGGTGTGTGTATTGTGTATTACTGCGGTGTGTGTATTGTGTATTACTGCCGTGTGTATTGTGTATTATCTGCGGTGTGTGTATTGTGTATTACTGCGGAGTGTGTATTGTATATTACTGCGGTGTGTGTATTGTGTATTATCTGCGGTGTGTGTATTGTGTATTACTGCGGTATGTATTGTGTATTACTGCGGTGTGTGTATTGTGTATTACTGCGGTGTGTGTATTGTGTATTATCTGTGTATTATCTGCGGTGTGTGTAATGTGTATTACTGCGGTGAGTGTATTGTGTATTACTGTGGTGTGTGTATTGTGTATTATCTGTGTATTATCTGCGGTGTGTGTAATGTGTATTACTGCGGTGTGTGTATTGTGTATTACTGCGGTGTGTACATCAGCATTCTACAACATGATCTTCCCTCATCTCATATTACTCCCCATCCTCCTCTTCTTCTTCTTCTGGAACATTGGAGGATTAATTTACCAAAGGGAAAATTATATTTTACCAATTTACTAATTTATAGTTCAGGATTATTTCCACCTTTAAAATATATCCACCATATATACAATACATGTCTGACAGCTGGTGCCACCTCTGAAAGAGAAGGTCTAAGCAGGAAACTACATTTTCCAAAAGGCTTTCTTTTAAATTAACTGGTGTCAGAAAGTGCCAGAGATTTGTAAATTACTTCTGCTTAAAAATCTCCAGTCTTCCAGTACTTATCAGCTGCTGTATATCCTGCAGGAAGTGGTGTATTCTCTCCAGTCTGACACAGTGCTCTCTGCTGCCACCTCTGTCCATGTCAGGAACTGCCCAGAGCAACAGTAGGCTAGTACTTTAAGTGATTTGATCAAAAACTGATCAGTAAGGCTATGGCCGTGATTTATCAATCTACCTGAACTTCACACTGTTTGTGTTTTTCCCACAGTAACCAATCACAGCTCAGGATTTATATCTTAACGTTCTCTGGTAACATGAAACCTGAGCTGTGATTGGTTGTTATAGGGAAATCCCTACAGTGTGGGGTTCAGGCAGTTCGATAAGTCTGGGCCTATCAATTCATTTAACCCCTTAATGACCAAGGGCGTACATGTAAGCCCTGGCATCGTTAAGGGTTTTCAGATGGGGCCACTCGGCAATCCCACATTGAACAGCCACGGGGAGACGTGCAGCAATGTGTGGTTATTTGCACAGAGCTGGATTTGTGTATGCAGAAAACACTGAGAATTTCCCATGGTCACTATAGTAGGAATACGTTTTAGACTATGTTCACACAGTGTATAAACAACGGCCGCTGTTTGACAATATTACCATATCGGCTACAGGAACATGATTTTATTTGGATTGCGGGCACATTTGGGTGTACCTGGACTCCAATTACCATAGAGTTCAATGCAATGTACGTCAGTCAGAACGGCCATACATTGTCTGAACAGATCCATTGTTAACACTCTACAAAGTCAATTATTCCCGCGACCGTATTTGAATAACAACCGTTGTAGGGTACAATGTAAGAATAGAACGGGCGGCATTGCATTGATCTCAATGCAATGCCACCCAGGCTGAAAAGAACGTCCGCTTCTTTTTAAAAATAATACAGTTGTGTGAACATATCCTTAACCATCAACTGTGTCCAATTACAATGAAGCAAGAGTATATAAGGACGAATCTACATGCAGTGGTTATTGACATGCAGTGTTGTTACAGTGTTGCCGTCTGTTTTTTGAGTATAGGGTGAACGCACATAAAATGGCTGACAATATCCAGCTGCCTGGCCTCATGGATTCCTCACACTGCTGTCAGCCTTTGGGACGAATGGACAAATCACACTTCACATACACGTGATTAAAGAATACATTGAAAGAGTAGCAGGGGGTGGGGGGGAACATAATACAGAACTTATATTTACCGCTTCCTGTGCCCGCACTGCACCACATCCTGCTCCAGGGGCGCCCGCCGCCACCCTCTTCCACCTTACGACCCGGTTGATGGACACCCCATTCAGCCAGTCAGTGAGAGGGGCAGGGGCAGTAACTGATTGGCTGTGGGTATTCGAAGGGGATATAGAAATATAGAAAAGTGGATATAGAAATGTTGATGACATCATTAGGAGTAGTTGAGGTTTCCCTATCCTGGGATTTATGAGGATGTATAATAGTCAGGAGGGGGGGGGGGTAGCTGCACATTAGTCAGTACTGTGACATTACTACTCATTGGCAATGCTACATGTCATCAATGTATATTAGACAATAGCCCATAAGGAAACCTTTTGTTAGTCCGAATCAGCAATGTGTTGTTTGGCTGCTTTGTAGAACATATTGTTTCTTAGGAACGCTTAGTCACTTTACAGATATTCGCTGGATACATTGTATCTGGCAGCGACTATTATCTTGTGTACAGAGAATTGTGTATTCACAAAGCAACCAGAGGACACTCAAGGAAAGATAGAGATTCTATCCAGCTATTGAGGTCAAAGTGGAACTCAAGGGCTTAAAGCGAAAAGTCCTGTCGGTGGTTAAGGACTCCGTAATTGGGGATTGTTTACCCTGTTCTACTGCAAAACCAACAAAAAGAAGAGAATACAAAAATCTAACAAGATAGTATTGGGTATAGTGATCAGGCACGGCTTATAGGGACGGAAAGGGGCCCCTATGTCCAAGGGGGCGGCCACTATCCATGACCTATCACCTTCCGGCTTATTATGTAGCAGGAAAGAAGATTCTGCAACATTTTTCTAAATTTACTGAAAGGTTGAAGCTTCATTACACGGGGGCTCGATGACCCATCTGTGCTAACTAGAATAAATCTTAGCATGAATGAGGAAAATTAGTGCTAGGCCCTTGTGGTACACCTCAAAAATCAGCAGCTTATGCAATGAAGAAATTGGAGTCATCACTCCAATTGCAGTAGAAGTCCGGCCATTTATTAATAAGTAAGAGCCAGCTGGGGCAGGAGGGAATGTAATAAGAAGTTGAAACTTACCTCTTCCTGTGCCTGTGGTGCGTGGTGGAATCGGCCCCGGGACCCCAGCCGGAAGCCATTTTCCCCCAAGTTGTAATGGCGTCACACCTGTGCTGGCCGATGGACAGCTCCCTCAGCCAATCAGTGACTAGAGCTGTGTCCCACCCCAGTCATTGACTGGCTGGGCAGCTAGTCCATCAGCAGGGTCATGACACATGCAGGACCGGAGATCCTGGAGCAGGGCGGGGGTCACTGAGCAGCGATCTGGGGTTGGAGAGGCGCAGGTAGAGGTGAGTTAATACTCTGTGTTACTTTTCCCCATGCACCTGACTTTAAAAAAAAACAAAACCCAGAGGCCGGACTTCTCCTTTAAGTGAGTTTGCAATTACTTGTTTATATTGTTCGTCTCCCATAGAAAATGCCGCCATTCAATAGGCTTTTTTTTAATAGTGATGTTTTTACTTCTACCATTCATTAGGCTTTATTATACCCCATGTGTGGGTGAAAAAGTAAGTAAACCTACAACCAAGAACATTCCATCTCCTTGCAGGTGTTGCCCTTGTTTAGACTCAATCCCAGGACCCTCCCCCTGCATTGCAGCAGTGCCGACTTCTGAGCCGCCATGCTTATATGACACTTTTGCCGATGCACCGGCCTCCACCAAGATGGATTTGTCCTCGGCTGCAATAATACATCGGCTACGTGTTATTTCAATTCAATGTAAAGTCTTGCTCATCATGACAGTTATCCTAAATTAAGAGCTTCATATATGGATCAAGCACTTAGCTAAGAATATCCCTAGTAGTATTTCTTCCCGCCGTCATATTAGTTTTGCTTCCATGTGACGATGACATTGTGACCTCATAGAGAAGTGAAGTGCGGGTGATGGAACACAATGCACAGCCCTTACCTGCTGCTTTCATTTGCTTATGCATGCACCATTGGCATTAAATCTTTCCATGTAATAATGTAGGACAGCGCACTCCGAGCTCGGGATGAGATAAAAACACCCGGCATTGTTAATAATGCTTGAGAAAATGATTTATAATTATATAAATGTCAGCGCTGGCTAAGCCTGCTCTTTATTAATAGCCTTATTAATTACACCGCTGTAAAGGAGCGGGATTATAGTTATTAGATAGCGACGGCAACACTCCACAGCTTTAATTAAATCATTTTATGTTTGGTATCAATCTTCAGAAAAAAACACCCAAAGCTTCACTTAGAAATAAGAAGGTTCTCCAGCCTGGTCCGTCCCCATACGTGAGCGTAATAAATACCTGATGACATTTCTCAGGGTATGTGAACTGCCATAGACAGATGCTTCCAAGTCATTATCCACTTCCCTGCTCATCCGGCTTCCCTTCCATCCAATACCAGAGTTAGTACCAGTCCAAAGGATCCGGGGGGAGCCGGAAAAAATGCCACCCTTTGCCTTTTAATTGAAAATAAATGGTGCGTGTCGTCCAATGAGATGAATGTCACAGCACACCCGTCATACTGTCACTGTCATCGCTTTATTACATCGCCAAGAATCATTTACGCAATCTTTAACATAAATGTAACATTTACAAGTAGCAGAAGATGGAGGGCTGCTGCACGGCTGCGACTTCTCTGCAATACTTCATGGAAATACAATGGGATTTCCTCTTCTTCTAACACCGATAGCAGCGATTGTTTCCCGAATAAACTTGCTTCCCTTTTACACTATATCTGCTTTTTCCTCTCTCTCCGCTGACAACCAGTAACAATGTCAGCAGTGAAAATACTGCACTGCGGGAAGCCTGTGGAATCAGCACCAAGGACAGCAGTGCTGACTGGGGAGACGCCGGCGAGCGCGCACGTTATTTTCCAAGGTGCCCTTAATTACAGCGGCTCCAAATTAAACCTGGTGCCGAAGAGAACGAATGCGCCACATATGATAGCCTGATTTAATGCAGATTAAAGAATTAACATAGCAGAATGAATTTTACATCAGTAAGCATTAGAAAACGTCTATTTTTTTCTTCCTTATGTATCTGGTTATTCTTACTTTTTCCTAACTTATTAATAGATTTTCTGTGAATATATTTTGTTGTGAATGTAAATGGTAAAAGTCATATTAAAGGAGAAGTCCCATGGAAGGACAAGAAGTGCGGGCAGGCTGGTGGGGGCAGGAAAATAATAAAGACCTGAACTCTGCCGTCCTTGTGCCTCTGATGTGCCAGTCTCAGGTCCTGTTCACATCATCCAGCTACATTAAGCTATAGCTGCCACGTCTCGACCCCGGCTGAGTGATTGCACAGCCAATCAGTGACCAGGATGAGACACCGGGCAATTGCTCAGCCTGGCCATGACGCTTCAGCTGGAAAAGCCGGAAACATGATGTACCCAGTTTCCAGCAGGAGCTGACAGCTGACTGTCCCGGGACTGACACATCGGAGGTCCAAGGACGGGTGAGTTCAGTTCTTTATTATTTTCCTGCCCACCCACCAGCCCCCACCTTCTCTGATCGGAGTCACTCACTTTTCTTCCTCCTCTCCATCTGGCCCAGCCATCATGAAGACTTCTCCTGATGATTCCTCTTTTTTTGCAAAATCTGGAAGACAAAAGATTTAGGCTCCTGACTCCAGCTCCATCCTTACCTCTGTATAAACTCACCACTTTTCCACACCGTATAAGAGCCTAGTTTTTGCTTCCCCCTCCAGTACCTTGTATACCACCTCCCCACCCCCAGTAGGTAGTCATCACCCTAGTAGATAACACCACCCCAGTAGGTAGTATCCCAAAATGTAGGCATCAGCCTGTAAGTAATCCCCCCAGTATGTAGTATTTCCCATGTATAGCCCCCCCACCCCACACAGTGGGCACCCCCTGTAGACTGCATCTCCTAAATTAGGCGCCCCTGTAGGTAACCTCCCTGTCAGTTAGTCAGCTGTATGGCTGCAACACAATAGTCTTCTGGCAACTGCTCTCTAATACGCTCTTCAAGCACGCAGGTGACGCCACTCATGTGCAGCAGGATCCCTGTGGGAGAGAGATGCCTCTTGTGGGTGGAGGCTAAATGTTACCTCTGCCCACAAGAGTGACTGGCAGGGTGGGGAGCAAATGGCTCCTCGCTTTGTCAATCACAATGCCGCATTTATCCATATGCATGCCTCAGGAGCACATACAGTTAAATGGCCAAGCGTAGCACCCGGCAGCAGAAAAGGCCTCCTAGGCAGGGTCAGGCTGGGGCAGCAAAGCAGTCACACAACACCAGCTCATGTACTGTACTGCCCCCACATATCATAGCAAGAATAGCAGCCAATTAATACATTCATTTTTGCTGTTTCTAGCAGACGTTATTTCATACATTGTGTAAACCAATGGCTGTTGTTTCCATAAACTTCAATGGAAATCATTGAAGACTGAAAATGTCTGTGATTTTACAGCGTGTGAAGATAAAAGTCTAAAAGTTAGTTTTCGAGTGAAATACCCCTGTAGTAATTTTGGAACATCTTTCCTGAGAACTTATTGTGACATTCCTCTTTAAAGGGCTACTTTGGCAAAAATCTTTTTCTTTCAAATCAACTGGATAGTTATATAGATTTGTTATTTACTTCTATTTAAAGATCTCAGTGCTCTCTGCTGCCACCTCTGTCCACGTCAGGAACAGTCCAGGAGAGGTTGTCTATGGGGATTTGCTGCTGCTCTGGACAGTTCCTGACGTGGACAGAGGTGGCAGCAGAGAGCGCTGCTTGTGGCCGAACAACATCTTTATTGTAGTCGTGATACACTCAGCATGGTAGGGGGAAGATGGATAAAAACAGGTGTACCTCTAAACAACAAACGTTTTTGCGCTCATCTGCGCTTCCTCAGGCCAACGAAGGCTGAGCGTGAAAACGTTTGTTTTTTAGAGGCGCACCTGTTTTTATCCATCTTCCCCCTTCCATGCTGAGTGTATCACGACTACAATAAAGATGTTGTTCGGCCACAAGTGGTGAGTGCTACTCAGTGTTTCTACCAGTGTTCATTAGTTACAAAAAACCTTCTCATTATAAAAAACTAGAAAATGTACCCGGCGCTGCCCGGGTATAAAGTGTCAGTGTGTTAATTAGATTTGTTCTAAGGTGCCCAGGAGGCCAAGCTAAAGGTATTGTTTCATCTGAGTTAATCAGTGGAATTAGTGTATACCTGTAGTGCATAGTTGGAGGGGTTCTGTATACCCACAATGTATAGTTTTTAGGGGTCTCGCATATCTGTAGTGCATAGTTGGGGGGGCTGTATACCTATAGTGTATAGTTGAGGTAGGTCCTGTATACCTGCAGTGTACAGTTGGTGAAGGTCCTGTATACCTGTACTGTATAGTTCGGGGGTCCTGTATACCTGTAGTATATAGTTGGTGCTGTATACCTGTAATGTATAGTTGGTGGAGGTCTTGTATACCTGTAGTTTATAGTTTGAGGGTCCTGGATACCTGTACTGTATAATTGGTGGAGGTCTTGTATACCTGTAGTATATAGTTCGGGGGTCCTGTATACCTGTAGTAAATAGTTTGAGGGTCATGTATAACTATAGTATAGAGTTGGTGGAGGTCCTGTATACCTGTAGTGTATAGTTTGGGGTCCTATATACCTGTAGTATATAGCTGGTGGAGTTCCTGTATACCTGTAGCATATTTGGGGTCCTGTATACTTGTAATATAGAGTTGGTGAAGGTGCTGTATACCTGTATTATAGAGTTGGTGTAGGTCCTGTATACCTGTAGTGTATGGTTTTGAGGTCCTGTATACCTGTAGTGTATAGTTTGGGGTCCTATATACCTGTAGTATATAGTTGGTGGAGTTCCTGTATAACTGTAGTGTATAGTTTTGGAGTCCTGTATACCTGTAGTGTATAGTTTGGGGTCCTGTATACCTGTAGTATATAGTTGGTGGAGGTCCTGTATACCTGAAGTATATAGTTGGTGGAGGTCCTGTATACCTGTAGAATATAGTTTTGGGGTCCTGTATACCTGTAGTGTAAAGTTTGGGGTCCTGTATACCTGTAGTATATAGTTTTGTGGAGGTCCCGTGCACTTGTAGTGTAAAGTTTTGGGGTCCTGTATACCTGTAGTGTCCTGTATACCTGCAGGGTTGTATTTACCCGTATGGCAGTGTTATTCAGTCACAGTGTGTCGGTATTGGTCATGTCTGGTATGGGGGTGTTATCCAGTCACAGTATGGCGGTATTGGTCAGGTCTGGTGTGGCTGTGTTATCCAGTCACGGTATGGTGGTATTGGTCAGGTCTGGTATGGCGGTGTTACCCAGTCACAGTATGGTGGTATTGGTCAGGTCTGATATGATGGTGTTATCCAGTCACAGTATGGTGGTATTGGTCAGGACTGGTGTGGCGGTGTTACCCAGTCACAGTTTGCCGGTATTGGTCAGGTCTGGTATGGCAGTGTTATCCAGTCACAGTATGGCGGTATTGGTCAGGTCTGGTATGACAGTGTTATCCAGCACAGTATGGTGGTATTGGTCAGGTCTGGTATGGCAGTGTTATCCAGTCACAGTATGGCGGTATTGGTCAGGTCTGGTATGACAGTGTTATCCAGCACAGTATAGCGGTATTGGTCAGGTCTGGTGTGGCAGTGTTATCCATTCACAGTATGGCGGTATTGGTCAGGTCTTATATGACAGTGTTATCCAGTCACAGTATGGCGGTATTGGTCAGGTCTGGCATGACAGTGTTATCCAGTCACAGTATGGCGGTATTGGTCAGGTCTGGTGTGGCAGTGTTATCCAGTCACAGTATGGTGGTATTGGTCAGGTCTTATATGACAGTGTTATCCAGTCACAGTATGGCGGTATTGGTCAGGTCTGGTGTGGCAGTGTTATCCAGTCACAGTATGGTGGTATTGGTCAGGTCTGGTGTGGCGGTGTTACCCAGTCACAGTATGGCGGTATTGGTCAGGTCTGGTATGGAGGTGTTATCCAGTCACAGTATGGCGGTATTGGTCAGGTCTGGCAGTGTTATCCAGTCACAGTATGGCGGTATTGGTCAGGTCTGGTGTGACAGTGTTATCCAGCACAGTATGGCGGTATTGGTCAGGTCTGGTGTAGCAGTGTTACCCAGTCACAGTTTGGTACACCTGTTGTGCCCTGTATATACATGTACTGTATGGATGAAGTAGGGGGTCCTGTATATACATGTACTGTATAGATGGAGTAGGGGGTCCTGTATATACATGTACTGTATAGATGGAGTAGGGGGTCCTGTATACATGTACTGTATAGATGGAGTAGGGGGTCCTGTATATACATGTACTGTATAGATGGAGTAGGGAGTCCTGTATACATGTACTGTATAGATGGAGTAGGGGGTCCTGTATACATGTACTGTATAGATGGAGTAGGGGGTCCTGTATACATGTACTGTATAGATGGAGTAGGGGGTCCTGTATATACATGTACTGTATAGATGGAGTAGGGGGTCCTGTATACATGTACTGTATAGTTGGAGTAGGGGGTCCTGTATATACATGTACTGTATAGATGGAGTAGGGGGTCCTGTATATACATGTACTGTATAGATGGAGTAGGGGGCCCTGTATATACATGTACTGTATAGATGGAGTAGGGGGTCCTGTATATACATGTACTGTATAGATGGAGTAGGGGGTCCTGTATACATGTACTGTATAGATGGAGTAGGGGCTCCTGTATATACATGTACAGTATAAATGGAGTAGGGGGTCCTGTATATACATGTACTGTATAGATGGAGTAGGGGGTCCTGTATATACATGTCCTGTATAGATGGAGTAGGGGGTCCTGTATATACATGTACTGTATAGATGGAGTAGGGGGCCCTGTATATACATGTACTGTATAGATGGAGTAGGGGGTCCTGTATACATGTACTGTATAGTTGGAGTAGGGGGTCCTGTATATACATGTACTGTATAGATGGAGTAGGGGGTCCTGTATATACATGTACTGTATAGATGGAGTAGGGGGCCCTGTATATACATGTACTGTATAGATGGAGTAGGGGGTCTTGTATATACATGTACTGTATAGATGGAGTAGGGGGTCCTGTATACATGTACTGTATAGATGGAGTAGGGGCTCCTGTATATACATGTACAGTATAGATGGAGTAGGGGGTCCTGTATATACATGTACTGTATAGATGGAGTAGGGGGTCCTGTATATACATGTCCTGTATAGATGGAGTAGGGGGTCCTGTATATACATGTACTGTATAGTTGGAGTAGGGGGTCCTGTATATACATGTACTGTATAGATGGAGTAGGGGGTCCTGTATACATGTACTGTATAGATGGAGTAGGGGCTCCTGTATATACATGTACAGTATAGATGGAGTAGGGGGTCCTGTATATACATGTACTGTATAGATGGAGTAGGGGGTCCTGTATATACATGTCCTGTATAGATGGAGTAGGGGGTCCTGTATATACATGTACTGTATAGATGGAGTAGGGGGCCCTGTATATACATGTACTGAATAGATGGAGTAGGGAGTCCTGTATATACATGTACTGTATAGATGGAGTAGGGGGTCCTGTATACATGTACTGTATAGATGGAGTAGGGGGCCCTGTATATATATGTACTGTATAGATGGAGTAGGGGGTCCTGTATATACATGTACTGTATAGATGGAGTAGGGGGCCCTGTATATACATGTACTGTATAGATGGAGTAGGGGGTCCTGTATATACATGTACTGTATAGATGGAGTAGGGGGTCCTGTATACATGTACTGTATAGATGGAGTAGGGGGTCCTGTATATACATGTACTGTATAGATGGATTAGGAGGTCCTGTATATACATGTACTGTATAGATGGAGTAGGGGGTCCTGTATACATGTACTGTATAGATGGAGTAGGGGGCCCTGTATATACATGTACTGTATAGATGGAGTAGGGGGTCCTGTATATACATGTACTGTATAGATGGAGTAGGGGGTCCTGTATATATATGTACTGTATAGATGGAGTAGGGGGCCCTGTATATATATGTACTGTATAGATGGAGTAGGGGGTCCTGTATATACATGTACTGTATAGATGGAGTAGGGGGTCCTGTATATATATGTCCTGTATAGTTGGAGTAGGGGGTCCTGTATACATGTACTGTATAGATTGAGTAGGGGGTCCTGTATATACATGTACTGTATAGATGGAGTAGGGGGTTCTGTATACATGTACTGTATAGATGGAGTAGGGGGTCCTGTATACATGTACTGTATAGATGGAGTAGGGGGTCCTGTATATACATGTACTGTATAGATGGAGTAGGGGGCCCTGTATATACATGTACTGTATAGATGGAGTAGGGGTCCTGTATATACATGTACTGTATAGATGGAGTAGGGGGCCCTGTATACCTGTACTGTATAGATGGAGTAGGGGGTCCTGTATACATGTACTGTATAGATGGAGTAGGGGGTCTACCAGTTATTACTGTGGATGTTGTGAGGCAGCTTCCCTAGCAACCATTGCTCCCTGTGAAAATGAAAGCAGTAATCCTATTGGTTGCTAAGGCTCCAACTGCCGTGTCTGCTGCAGCTAATTATATCACCTGTGTTTGCAGTGAGGAGATTTTCCCATTCATCTCTATGGGGCGCCTCTCTTTCCCCTCCCCCTCCCCTCCTGTACATCTGGCGGGGACGGGACCTTCGCAATAACCTTCCCGGGCACCCAATGTATCTGTGGGCCAAATTTGGGGTCAAACGGTTCAGGTGTTTGGAAGTCTATAGAGGACAGACAGACAGACAGACAGAAGGACAGACAGACAGACTTTGATTTTTATGATATAGATATTGGAATACGAAAAATACAATTTACACCTTATTATGGTATATCATCTTATTCCACCACTACTTGTGCATGGAGCTGGTCCTAGTCAATTCCTCTGGGCGGGAAGCCCTAATACTTACCCAAGTTACAGCGTTCAGACTGGAGTTCGGTGAATACACTTCACGCTTTAATGAACTCATCTCCATTCTGCATCACATTCTCTATCAGCCGTTCTACCAACCATGTGGGACAGACAGAGGTTCAGGGCCAAAGCTAAAGGCTTCATGTGATTGTGGATGACTGCACACTACATAGTATAATACACACCACAGTCCATTGGGTCTTCTAACCCTTGAAAACCTCTAATAAAAGCCACATATGGACAAAAATAACACAAACCAACCAAATCCTTACCACTCCTACACTAATTGTTCTATTGTCTGCCATTGATCTTTGTTACTTTGGTTACGGCAATGTCACATGACCATTGTGATGGCAAAGGTTTATAGTATGGTGGCAAAATGTAATGCAATGAAGCTTACAAAAATTTGGTTTGTTAATTAAACAAATTTTTGCATGCTTCATTTCCAAATTCGATGAAGATGGTGCCCCCCCCCCCCAAAAAAAAAATGCTCACCTGTCCTCCACACTCCTCCACGGTTTCTGCTGCCTCTGGGCCACTCACCTCTTTACTGTCACGCTTGGGTCTTGAGAGTGAAAGCTTTCTCAGCCAATCACTAGCCGCAGCATTGTCCCTCAGCCACTCATTGGCTGAGCAGAATCTTGGCTGTGGAGGACACCAGAGACAAGAACACCAGGGGAGCACGGACTGGTAAGTATTGATGTTTATTAAAGTTCGGTTAACAAGTTCGTAAATTTTACACCAAAAATTTATGCAAACCTGAACTTTGCTCATTGCTAGTTATAATACTTCTCATTTCTAGTTATAATACTTCTCATTGCTAGTTATAATACTTCTCATTGCTAGTTATAATACTTCTCATTTCTAGTTGCACATCAAAGATCTATGAGCGATTCTGTGGTCTCTGAGCATCATCTAGAACAATGCAGATATATAGAAGACAGTTGTCATCACTACTTCTCCAGACGTTGTGCACATATAGAATAGATATATATATATATATATATATATATATATCCTGTACAGTTCACTGGAGGTGTAAGGTGCGGTGTTCTTACAAGGAAGTTACTAGGAGTAAAACACAGCACAAAATGTTCTAAGAAATGAGAATTCTGAGACTTTTCAAAACAAAGGACATTGCCCGTGGTCTCCAACAGCAGATACAGAAAATGGATGGAGGCGCTGAATCCAGCACCAAGGTTTATATACATATATATATATATATATATATATATATATATATATATATATATATATATAACGTCCAGTGTGAAGTGCACTCTGTTCAGACCGTTGTAAGGGTGCCAGCAGCTGGAGACCGAATCCACGTCTCCCCGTAAATACTCCAAGAATTCTGCAGCACAACCATGTAGTGAAAAAATCCAAAATGTGTTTATTCCATATCAGTAGAAAATTCCATGCAACGTTTCTGTCTCTTCTCGAGACCTTTCTCAAGCATAAACATAGTGAGTAACACATCCATTTTATACACACGTGAAATCAAATACAATTGATTGTCAATCAATGCAAAGTCATAGTGAAAGTAAGATCGTTCACAATGTAAGGTCCAATGGGACAAAGTGTACATTAGTATACAATTGCTTGTGCATTTTATGTATATATCACACAAAATCATAGTGCATAAAGTGATACATTTAAAATAGTATGTAATTTGCTGGGCGGAGTCAGCCACCACTATCCACTGCTATTGGTTCTTCATTCACATGCCTTCATCTCAGGACCTCATCTCCCTGGTGTAAAACAGCCTCTCTATGCAGGTGTGTGAAGACTCTCACTCTGCCCGTCCCTGTGGGTGGATACATGGGAGGACCTATGGGGGCTCGTCTCTGTAGCTCCAATCACAGTAAGTAAACATGTTGTTTTGCGATCATGATGAAACTTAGCTGAACAACTGCGATCATCTAGGAGCCGGGGCCATATTATGTACATATTGCAGATCCAAAAGGACTATCAATACTCGGAACTCCATCCTTCAAACTTCGGGTTATCTGGCCTGACGTTGTTAGCTCCGTGTTCACACACAGCGCTACAACAAAAGTGTACCTGGGTGTCTCAACCACCCTGCAAGCAGAGTGGGAGATTCCCCTACCTGCCCAAACCCATGAGTAAGTTATAGAAAGTCCTATTGTTACATGTTCAGTGTACTAACCCCGTTGTTGGAATTAACCCCATCCTGATGTTACTGGTTAGCAGTGGGTTGTGGTGGAGTCCTCGCGCTCAGTCTCGATGATTCTAAATAAATAAAAGAGAAAGAATGTGATTACTCAAGTAATATCAAAGTACAAGACCATCATGTTAGGGTAAGTTCAGGACAAACCACCTCCCAATATTCACCTATACATATAAGTATTTATTTTAAACTCCACATTAAGACCCTTCGGTTGCAAAGTATCCAACCGAAAGATCCATAGTAATTCCCTTTTCTTCAGTGCTGTCACCCGATCACCTCCCCTTGGTAGTGGGGGAATGTGATCAATGATCATAAATTTCAAATCTCTCTCACTGTGCTTCATTTCAGTAAAATGTTTCGAGACAGGGAGATCTTCTCTCCTCTGTCTGATGGAATATCGGTGCTGGTTGAGTTGGGTGCGCATCTCGCAAGTGGTCTCACCCACGTATAGTAACTGGCATGGGCACCAGAGTACGTAGATTATCCATTTGGACGTACAAGTGAGGTAAAACTTAATGTCATATTTTCTACTCGTTTGTGGATGTACAAATTCATTCCCTTTGTGCATGTAGGTGCAGGTAATGCATTGTCTGCATGGAAATGACCCCTTGTTTTTAACCATAAGGAATCCCTGTCCTGTTTGGTTATGGTTAAAAACAAGGGGTCATTTCCATGCAGACAATGCATTACCTGCACCTACATGCACAAAGGGAATGAATTTGTACATCCACAAACGAGTAGAAAATATGACATTAAGTTTTACCTCACTTGTACGTCCAAATGGATAATCTACGTACTCTGGTGCCCATGCCAGTTACTATACGTGGGTGAGACCACTTGCGAGATGCGCACCCAACTCAACCAGCACCGATATTCCATCAGACAGAGGAGAGAAGATCTCCCTGTCTCGAAACATTTTACTGAAATGAAGCACAGTGAGAGAGATTTGAAATTTATGATCATTGATCACATTCCCCCACTACCAAGGGGAGGTGATCGGGTGACAGCACTGAAGAAAAGGGAATTACTATGGATCTTTCGGTTGGATACTTTGCAACCGAAGGGTCTTAATGTGGAGTTTAAAATAAATACTTATATGTATAGGTGAATATTGGGAGGTGGTTTGTCCTGAACTTACCCTAACATGATGGTCTTGTACTTTGATATTACTTGAGTAATCACATTCTTTCTCTTTTATTTATTTAGAATCATCGAGACTGAGCGCGAGGACTCCACCACAACCCACTGCTAACCAGTAACATCAGGATGGGGTTAATTCCAACAACGGGGTTAGTACACTGAACATGTAACAATAGGACTTTCTATAACTTACTCATGGGTTTGGGCAGGTAGGGGAATCTCCCACTCTGCTTGCAGGGTGGTTGAGACACCCAGGTACACTTTCGCTGTAGCGCTGTGTGTGAACACGGAGCTAACCGCGTCAGGCCGGATAACCCGAAGTTTGAAGGATGGAGTTCCGAGTATTGATAGTCCTTTTGGATCTGCAATATGTACATAATATGGCCCCGGCTCCTAGATGATCGCAGTTGTTCAGCTAAGTTTCATCATGATCGCAAAACAACATGTTTACTTACTGTGATTGGAGCTACAGAGACGAGCCCCCATAGGTCCTCCCATGTATCCACCCACAGGGACGGGCAGAGTGAGAGTCTGCACACACCTGCATAGAGAGGCTGTTTTACACCAGGGAGATGAGGTCCTGAGATGAAGGCATGTGAATGAAGAACCAATAGCAGTGGATAGTGGTGGCTGACTCCGCCCAGCAAATTACATACTATTTTAAATGTATCACTTTATGCACTATGATTTTGTGTGATATATACATAAAATGCACAAGCAATTGTATACTAATGTACACTTTGTCCCATTGGACCTTACATTGTGAACGATCTTACTTTCACTATGACTTTGCATTGATTGACAATCAATTGTATTTGATTTCACGTGTGTATAAAATGGATGTGTTACTCACTATGTTTATGCTTGAGAAAAGTCTCGAGAAGAGACAGAAACGTTGCATGGAATTTTCTACTGATATGGAATAAACACATTTTGGATTTTTTCACTACATGGTTGTGCTGCAGAATTCTTGGAGTATATATATATATATATATATATATATATATATATATATATATATATGAGAGGTATGGAAGAGGGATGAGGCTGCGGCTACTGGAGGCCATTCATTTTGACAAGCAGATGGGATGGTCGTCAGGAGAAAAGCCTCGGAGGACCTGATAAAAGATTCTCCAGCAACATCTGGACATCGGGAGAAGGTAATAACAGCCAAATAAATCATGTCCCTCTGATAGAGAATGTTCATCATGGCCGGAAAGATCCACATCAGCAGCAGCAGCGGAGATTCGGCGGCCCTGGATATCGCAGCGCAGCCTGCAGTCATTTGTTGCATTTTGCTCCAGATAAGGACAAATTCTTCATTCAGATGAGACTCATTTGTCTTGCCACCGACTCTGTGCTCGCTCTCCACGTCCTCGACGCTTTACTTCCAGCTGCTTGTTTATGTTACAATCAGAACGTGTAATTGTTCTTAAGACGAGACGCTTATAAGGATTACTGCGCTATAACATGGGGTTTATTTGATTTGTAACCTTTCTCTTGCCAGATGTATTGTTACTTTTATCCATTCTTTGGGTTATTTAAAACTTCCTCCGGCTTTTGACTTTCCTTGGGTTCTAACTAAGTTAAACAAAGCGCTTTTATATAGTTCTTCTTCTCCGATTATATGAGTACATCTCTGTACGTTCATATCTGATTTTGAGCTGTAGTTTTAAGCTGTCAGTATTTTTCTTCTATCAAAACCTAAAACTGTATATCCAGATTCACTAGCATTGTCGTCCTGTTCGCTCCTCTGCCGTGCTCCGTGCTCACCCTTGTGTCTTCTGGCAAACTCCTCCACCTTCTGGTGTAATGACACCTCTGGCCACTAGGATGCGCAGGCGGCATCTATACCGGCATCGTGTCTCCACCTCCGACTGACAATCCAGAGCTACCTGACTGTCTGACTATGATACCCATCCCTGGTACTGCGCTGACTCTCCTGCTGATCACTTGGCTTGCTGACCTCGTATACTCAGCCTGTTCCCCGGTGTCCTGCACAACTCTGTCTGTTTCTTGGGAATCGACTACTGCTCACACTGAGACCATACACTGAGTAACCTGGTGTCCTCTAGCCACAAAGGTCCAGCTTCCACATCCTGGAGTCCAAAGCCAAACCAGTAGTAGCGAATCAGAGCTTTTCTCTAGGCTCGGCCATCAGTTTGTCAACCAGCCACCTTTGAACTCCATGCCAGTCTTCATTGGATACCTGGATAAACTGGATCCAGCTTTTCCAGGCACCTGGAGTGGAGCGGCACTGGGTTCAAAGGCGGCTGGCTGACAAGCTGATGGCCGAGCCTTGCGAAAAGCTCTGATTCGCTACTACTGTAAATTCACTAATCCCTACAAATAACCGCACACAGAGCTGGGCCGCTGCCCACCAAAATAGAAATCTACGTAGCTCTTGCGATGATTGAGGAGCTTAGCTCAGGATGGATAGAAGAACTGATTCCTAGTACATCCCCAACTCCAAGATTCACAGGGAAGGACGGCCATTCGCTATCCCCAGTGGATTATCGCAGGTAATTATGTTTTTTTAGTAAGTGATGGGGGCTATGGCAGATGCCAGAGTAGTCATATTTGAGGACCATAGAACATACAGAGACAGATTTTTCTTAGACATTATCTTGTTACCTCTGATCCTTTCCAGGTCAGTTTTGTTTACATATAGGAGGACATGTATTATATAGCATAGATGCCATTGTGTGACGTAAAGGGGCCAGAAAACAGACACCAACATCCCCTAATGGTGCTTGGCCGTCACGCAGACTGTAACCCACACTATGGTGGCTTGTACGATGAAGCACGAATAAAGGACTGTGACAAAGTGGTGAGTGCCTGAAGTGGTGAGTGCCTGAAGTGGTGAGTGCCTGAAGTGGTGAGTGCCTGAAGTGGTGAGTGCCTAAACTGGTGAGTGCCTTTCAACTTCTCTTTCTATTGAAGATATTGCTATGTCTGTAGATAAGAAATGAGCACCCCACAGACACAGTGACGATTTTGTCACTCCGAGTATATACTATTGTTATATATATATATACTATCGTTGCAGACATTTGCGTTGTGCCCATCACCCATGTTTCTGATTTTCTATTGTGGCTCAGTTTCTACCAGGTCAGAACAAATAACAGTAATCCTGGTTTGGGGTGTGATCACGTTCCTAGATAAATGGGAGAATAAAAATATCTAATTATAGAATAATCAGAATAATTATATTTCTATAGAATTCCAGAATATTTCTAAACTGTTTATTATATCTGTTAAAAAATAACTAAGAATAAAAAGCAAATGTTTTACTGGAATCGTCCTGCAGCCGTTTTCATCAATAATCGGATTTGTCTTATTATCTGTCTGAAAAGCCCGGAGCTGATAACACACGCTGAGATATTGATTCCTGGGATGGACAGCAGAGTTATTAGGGGAAAAATTTTTTGGTCCTTTTCATTATCAATCTAAAAACAAGCAGCTACTTGTATGGATATCGTTGAAATTCACTCTAAGAGGAAATAAGTGAGGGAGACACTTATAATATGGATATTTTCCAATAATGACTAGTAGTATACTTTAACAACAACTCCTTAACACAGTCTTAACCACCAGGTATCTCACCTCTTCAATCAGTTGTCTACTGCCTGTTGTCAGGGGATGTCAGGGATGGGACTGAAGGACACAGGACATATGAGGCCCTAGCACAGACACCCGCCCCACTGTCCCTGCCTGCTTACTGCAACTGCCCTAAACGGCAGCGGACAACTGGGGGACAGTCCCTGGCCTGAATAGGTGCAACACAGAACATGGCCAACACAGATATACACAATTACGCGAAGTCAGTAAGCAGGGTCGGTAACAGCCGGTCGGTGCAGTACAGAACCGTAAGTCAGAGGGGAAGTCAGTAAGCCAAAAAACAGAATTAGGGAGCCATGAATACAATCAGGATAAACGCTAGGTCAAGGGACACTCAGGTACTGAGGCTCTATCGCAGGCAAAGAGGGAAGGGAATAGGCAGGGCTTTAAGGGAGGTGAAGTCCCAGCTCCAGGTTCTGATTGGGGTAGAAACCTCTGCCTCCCCAATAGGGCTAAAGCTGACTGGCAGCGGCACCTGCCAGTCAGTATAACTACAAACAGTGTACAGCTGAAGTGCTCAGACAGAGAGTGGTGCAGTTCCAGCTGTTCCGTATGTATCTAAGGATGCCGCGGGTGCGCCTCTAGCAGCCAGACAGACCAGTTACCAGGGACACTGTCAGCACGTCTCCGCAGCCACGGACCCAGCTAACAGTAGAGCTAGTGTCAGGGGCCGAGTGCACCGGCCGGCGCCTCCTCCTCACAAGGGATTTCTGTCTTTTGTTACAGGTAGATCAGAACAAAACACAGGAAAGGAAATGGGAAGGACATTTGCAAGAGCTGTGTGCAGGGAGGGAAAGCCTGGGCTGTGTACCAGCAAGCTGTATAAGTCTGCCAACTTCTGAGGATCCTCACCATTCCCGAAAGGTAGTTCTGGACATTGTATCAGTGTACCTACCGCTGTATTTCCACAGTACAGCAGTATAGTCCCCCGCCCTCCAGCAGTAGTTCAGTGCTCAGTAACCTCTTCCTTGCTATAACGCTGCTGTTTCTTTATTTTCTGCTCACAGAATAACTTGCAAAGCCAGCGCATCAGTGACTCCCTGCCCCCCATGTGCCATCTTTAGTACTATGTAAATCCTCCCCCCGCACAGTGACACCTGCACACATTTACCATGGCATAGCGCATAGTGCTATACTGTGCTGTGATTGGATATATGCCGCTGTTACTTCTAGCATTATCTAATGACCCTTCTCATGTCTTACAGATGTGGGGTCTGCAATGTGATGGGAGCCTCTATTAGAGGTTGTCAACGCCCTTATTATAAAATGTCCCTCCCGCCCAAAGCTTCCTGTCTGCTCTGTATACACTGAGGATACGCAGCGTTGGGTGATCTATAGACAGAACAAGTCGAGCCAAAATATTCTGCAAGGAGGCCACCAGAATTACTTATTTAAAGGGGTACTCCAGCCAAAATCTTTTTATTTCAAATCAACTGGTTTCAGAAAGTTATGTAGATTTGTAAATTACTTTTATTTAAAAAAATGTCCAGTATTCCAGTACTTAGCAGCTGCTGCATGTCCGCAGGAAGTGGTGTATTCTCTCCAGTCTGAAACGGCACTCACAAAAAAATAGGGCCAATTAGTCTATTTTGGATTCTGCATAGAAATAGAACAATGGCATTTGTTATGTCTACGCAGGGAATCTATAGTATTGTTTCAGACAAAAATACAAAAACAAAAAAAAAAACAACAACTAAGATTTTATATATATATATATATATATATATATATATATATATAATTCAGTTATATAGAATATTTTACTTACACTTACAAAAAAAAAACAATTTTTAAGAGTGGATATTGAAATTAAAGTAGCGTCCTGTACCAAAGATGACCATAAATTATGCGTACAGTGGTAACTTGGTTTAAGAGGGTTTTGGTTTAAGAGCTCACAGTTTTTCAAAACTGAAACTTGGTGTAAGAGCATTGCTTTGGTGTAAGAGCTCCCTGTACTGGGTGGGAGGGACATGGTCTGCATAGCGGGGTCTACAGCCCTGTACTCTGACCCAGGAAGTCTCCCTCACCTTCCAAATCATAGCAGATCCACTTCAGGCTGGGGCTTACATCAGGGGACAGGACTGTGGAGGTCTCTCCATAGCTGTAACCCCTCTCTCCCCGGACAGAGAGTGCTGCTATACTGTGCCCACATCTCCCTGCTCATTCCTTCCTGCCCCCTGCAGTCTCTGTCCGCCCTTGTGTTTCCCATCCTCTCCATTACTGTACAGTAACTTATAATATCACAGATTCTGCTGTTTCTGAATGTTTGTTTCATCTGTTTTACATGTTATTCAGAATAATAAATCATAATTTTTTGGGTGTGGAACCAATTGTCTGCATTTCTATGATTTCTTATGGTAAAATTTGCTTTGGTTTAAGAGCTGATTTGGATTACAAGCACGATCCTGGAACGAATTATACTCCTCATCCAAGGTACCACTGTATTTGATACACAGATTTGGTTTTACTATAGTGAATACAATAATCTGTGCGTGGGATTATCATATACCAGGACTCATCATGTGTGATATCCCGGCATCTTGTGCTGCGCTACCACAGTGACTGGAGACACGGACTGTGACAGCGGGAGTGACGCCTCATCCTTTCTGCTGCTCATTTCCACTCGTCTCTATTCTGCTGCCTACAAGTCTGTATTCAGTGACAGCTGGTCACCCCGACCATGTGTCTAAGAGCAGAAAAACAAATACATTGAATACATAGTACGCGCCATTTATTATATACCAGCAAGGAAGCCAAAGTCTCGGATTCTAAAAACAAATCATTTGTCATAAGAAAAACTGGCAGCGATCAGTAATTAACAATTGTAAAATATTGCTGAAATTAATCTCTATTTATCTTGTGGAGGCCGAATGACTCATGTATCACAGCAATATGTGTGGAAGATTATGAATTGTGGTAATAGAAGTTTTACACATGTCCTCAAGACTGGACAAAAGGGAGAATGGAGGCGGGGGAGACAGAGAGAAAGGCTCACACACAGATTTTTGTGTCTCCAGCAGAAAGCAGCAGCTGAGAACTGGGGGAAGGAGACTGAATAGATAATAACAAGTAGGGAAGGAATTGTTAGTCTCACTATGGGCAGCAACATATCAAAAGTAATGTATGAGTGGAATACCCCTTTAATAGTCTGAAGTTTATAGAGGTTCTCCATAACTAAATAGAGGAGCTCTATACAGAAGAGAAATACAGAGAGATAGGGACAGAGAGGAGAGGAGGGAGAGAAATGGATTGTGGGTAGTTTTCTGTGGGAGCAGTGAAGCCATTGTCCAGTATACCAAGTAACTGGTTGACTATTGTTCATTATACACAGTCACTGGGTGCTGGGCGTGTATTATACCAAGTCACTGGGTGCTGGCGTCACATCCGCGGCACATACCTCTCGCCGCGCCGCTGGTGCCCCATCTCCTGCTCTGTGCTGGGGCTCCTCCTCCTCCAGCTCCCTGGCAGCCCGACGGGAGCGTCCCTGTCTCCTAGGGAGCGCGCTCGCCGGCTTTGCTGTAACTTAAAGGGTGACTGTGCCTTTAATTGACTGCTGCTCTGCTCTGAGGCTCTCCTATAAATTGCAGCCCTGCCCCACCACAGGTGTTGGAGCCTCTGCATGCTTCCTAGTGTGTTTTGTCCCAGCCGCCCATTGCTCCTGCCTGTTGTTCCTGTCCGTTGTTCTTGCCTGTTGTTCCTGCCACTTGCGGTCCCTGCTCGTGACTGTGTCTGTGTGTGCCGCTGCCTGCCTGTTGCCCCACTGTTCCTGCTACACCTCATCCCCCGTCACTAGCAAGCCAATCCAGGGGTAGCGACCTGGGGGTTGCCTGCCGCAGCTAGTCCGCGGCAAGTCTTCCCTGGTGCGGTTTACGCCATCGCTGGTGATGGTCCAGTGGATCCACTACTCCAGTCATTACAGCTGGGTGCATTATAGGAAGTCACTAGGTGCTGGGTGTGCATTATAGGAAGTCACTGGGTGCTGGGTGTGCATTATAGGAGGTCACTGGGTGCTGGCTGTGTATTATAACAAGTCACTGGGGGCTGGGTGTGCATTATACCAAGTCACTGGGTGCTGGGTGTGCATTATAGGAAGTCAATGGGTGCTGGGTGTGTATTATAGGAAGTCAATGGGTGCTGGGTGTGTATTATAAGGGAAGTCACTGGGTGCTGGGTGTGTATTATAGGAAGTCAATGGGTGCTGGGTGTGTATTATAAGGGAAGTCACTGGGTGCTGGGTGTGCATTATAGGAAGTCACTGGGTGCTGGGTGTACATTATACCAAGTCACTGGGTGCTGGGTGTGCATTATAGGAAGTCACTGGGTGCTGGGTGTGCATTATACCAAGTCACTGGGTGCTGGGTGTGCATTATAGGAGGTCACTGGGTGCTGGGTATGCATTATACCAAGTCGCTGGGTGTGCATTATACCAAGTCACTGGGTGCTGGGTGTGCATTATAGGAAGTCACTGGGTGCTGGGTGTGCATTATACCAAGTCACTGGGGGCTGGGGGTGCATTATAGGAAGTCACTGGGTGCTGGTTGTGTATTATAGGAAGTCACTGGGTGCTGGGTGTGCATTATAGGAAGTCACAGTGAACACAGTGTCCATCTTAACCCCTTAACGACCGCGGGCGTAAGTGTACGCCCCCAAAACCCGTGCCTTAATGCAAACAGGCGTACATTTACGCCCGCGGGGAAGATGGCCTGCTATAATGTATAGCAGGCCATCCTAGCTTGTCGGCACGGGGGGTGGTTAACTCCCCCCGTGCTGACGATCGCCGCTATTGGCTGATCAATTCAGATCAGCCAATAGCGGCGATCTGAAGGTTTACGGGTCATGGGTGACCCGATGACCTGGAAAACAATGGCGGTCGGTGCTGTCCGAGGACGGCACCGACCGCCATTACTGTTAAAAGTAATGGTGGCCTAGGTGCCACGTCCCGATCGCCATGCGGCCGATCACGGCGATATAAGTCCCCAAAAAGTGTTAAATACCTGCTGGGGACACCTCAGCTAGGTAGCTCAGGTGTCCCCAGCAGGTATTGGCACATACTCACCTGATCCCGGCGTCCCGATCGCTTCTTCCGGGTCCCGATCGCGTCCTCTTCTTCGTCGCAATTTCCGGAATTCGGGACCTACTGCCCCCTAGCGGCTGATAAGTGTATATTATACACTTATCAGTTACTATAGGGTTGAAGAAAGGTGTTGTTTTTTTTTCTTCAAATTTTTTTGCCCTTTTTTTTTTAGTTTCCGCACCTTACCGCCGCTGAGTGCTGATCAGCATCGCACGTAAGTGCGCCGCTGATCAGCAACTCCTTCTTTTTGGCGTAGGGTGTTTTTTTTTCTATATCCTACAGCCACGTTTTGCTGATAAGTACCGCACATAAGTGTGGCATTTATCAGCAACTCCTTTCTTGGCGTAGGTTTTTTTTTTATACTTAATGTTAAAAAGACACGTAAAAAACACTATTACACTACACGAAATAAAGTTTTACACTACACCACTACACATCTACATACCCCATATACTAATCCCCATATAAAAATGGCCCCCAGGGTGTTTTCGGCGTCGGGACGCATACGTTATTATTGCTTCGGACACCGAAACAGCCAGTGAGGATGAATGGGGAGATCCTTCTTTCCTCCATTCACCCTCATCGTCCTCATCATCCAGTGACGTATCTGGGGGTAGCGTAGCGTACGCTGCCCCCCAGACACGTCTTTTCCCCATATCGCACCAGGGCAACATTTTCCAGGTGACGTCCCCCACACTGGAAAACAGGAGACCCCAGAAGAAGTGCAGAGTGTGGCGTAACAGGGGGATCAGGAAGGACGCCATTTTCCAGTGTGACACCTGTCCTGATCACCCCAGCCTCTGCATACTGGATCGCTTCAAGGCGTACCACACGTCATTGGGGTTCTACATTATCTAAATTCTTCCCCTTATTCCTATTTCAGGGGTCACGTTGATCCGGGGATTATTCTGATCGCCATTATGGAGTCGGGAAGGAATTTTTCCCCTGTGATGAGGCTACTGTCGTCTGGCTCACGAGGGTTTTTTTTGCCTTTCTCTGGATCAACACAGGTTGAATTTGATGGACACCTGTCATTTTCAACCTTATAAACTAATAATTGACCTAATACCCCCAAATAAATTAGAATTTTCCCTTTTCCCCAGCTAAATAGATATGGCCGCCATTCCCATTAGAGACTTGCCATGATGCAATTACAAAGCCTCTGTGCGGCCAGGACAGTAGAAACCCCCCACAAGTGACACCATTCTGGAAACTACACCCCATAAAGAATCTAACAAGGGGGACAGCGGGGATATGGCCCCCTGGTGACGGCCACATTTGTGCCATGAAAATGAAAAAAATGGTATTTTAAATTTTTACAGCACATGTTCTACATAAGTGCCTGTCGCCAGTGGGGTCCATATGCTCACTGCACCCCTTGTGAGATTCCTTATGGGGTGTAATTTCCAGAATGGGGTCACTTGTGGGGGGTTTCTACTGTCCTGGCAGCACAGGAGCTGTGTAATTGCGACATGGCCTCCATCCTCCATTCCAGACTCTAAATGGCGCTCTGTCCCTTTGGTGGCTTGCCCTGTGCCCATATGGCATATTATGTCCACATGTGGGGTATTTTCCTACTCAGGGGAAATTACCCTACACGTTTTGCATTCATTTTCTTTTTTAACCCCTTGTGGAAATGGGAAAAATCAAGGCTAGACCAACATTTAATGTAAATTTCTTTTTCATTTTTACACTAAATGATTGATCTTGTCATGATTTTTTCATTTTCACAAGGGGTTAAAAGATAAAAAAACCCACAAAATGTGTATAGAAATTTCCCCTGAGTTCAGAAATACCCCACATGTGTACATAAAGCGCCATGCGGGTGCAGGGTAAGCCTCCAAAGGGAAGGAGCGCCATTTGGCTTTTGGAGGCTGGAATGGATTTCGAGGGCCTTGTTGCATGTAAAAGGCCCCTGTGTTTCCAAGACAGTTGAAACCCCCCACAAGTGACCCCATTATGGAAACTACACCCCTCAGGGAATGTAACAAGGGGTGTAGTGAGCATATGGACCCCACTGGTGGCGGGCACAAATGTGGAACAATGTGGCGTGAAAATGAAATATAAAATTTTTTACACTATAATGTTGGTCTAGCCTTAAATTTTTCATTTTCACAAGAAGTTAAAAGAGAAAAAAACACACAAAATGTGTAGAGCAATTTCCCCAGAGTCCGTAAATACCCCACATGTGGACATAAAGCGCCATGTGGGCGCAGGGCAAGCCTCCGGAGGGAAGGAGCGCCATTTGGATTTTGAAGGCTGGATTTGGCCAGAATGGATGATGAATGTCATGTCGCATTTACAGAGCCCTCGTGCTGCCAAAACAGTGGAAATCCCCCACAAGTGACCCAATTATGGAAACTACACCCCTCAAGGAATCTAACAAGGGGTGCAGTGAGGATATGGACCCCTTGATGACGGGCACATTTGTGACGTGAAAGTAAAAAAATTAAAATTTTCACTTTCACGTCACATTGTTCCACATTTGTGCCCGTCACCAGTGGGGTCCATATGCTCACTGCACCCCTTGTTAGATTCCTTGAGGGGTGTAGTTTCCAGAATGGGGTCCCTTGTGGGGGGATTCCAGTGTTTTGGCAGCACGAGGGCTCTGTAAATGCGACATGGCCCTTGAAATCCATTCCAGTGAAATCCAGCTTGCAAAGGCCAATTGGCGCTCCTTCCCTTTGAAGGCTCGTCCTGCGCCCGCTTGGCACTTTATGTCCACATGTGGGGTATTTCTGTACTCGGGAGAAACTGCGCTACATGTTTTTTGGGTTGTTATTCCTTTTATCCCTTTGTGAAAATGAAAAATTGAAGGCTAGAACGTTTTAGTGTAAAAAATAAATTTTTCTTTTTTCACGCCATATTGTTCTGAAAATCTGTGAAGCACCTGTGGGGTCCAAATGCTCACCGCACCCCTTGTTACATTCCTTGAGGGGTGCAGTTTTCTAAGTGGTGTCCCTTTAGGGGTGTTTTTTAGGTTTTGGCACCCCAGAGCCTCTGCCAACCTGAAGGGGTACAGTCAGAAATGACCAAATATAACGGAGGCATTGAAATTCACTAGGCGCTCCTTTGTATCTGAGGCTTGTGGTTGTGTCAAATAGCGCAATAGGGCCACATATGGGGTATTTTTATAAACTGCAGAAACGGGGCAATCAATATTGGGGTGCATTTCTCTGGTAATTGGTTTACAATTATGAAAGATATTGGATTACAAGAAAATCTCTGCACAGAAAATTACAATTTTCAAATTTCTTACATACTTAGCTTTTATTTCTGTGACTCCACTAAAGGGTTAAAAAACTTTCTGGATGTGCTTTTGCAGAGTTTGGGGGGTGCAGTTTCTGAAATGGGGTGCTTTGTGGGGCTTTCTAACATACAGTCCCCTCAAATACACTTTAAGGCTGGGTTCACACTACGTATATTTCAGTCAGTATTGTGGTCCTCATATTGCAACCAAAACCAGGAGTGAATTAAAAACACAGAAAGGATCTGTTCACACAATGTTGAAATTGAGTGGATGGCCGCCATATAACAGTAAATAACTGCCATTATTTCAATATAACAGCCGTTGTTCTAAAATAACAGCAAATATTTGCCATTAAATGGCGGCCATCCACTCAATTTCAAACATTGTGTGAACAGATCCTTTCTGTGTATTCAATCCACTCCTGGTTTTGGTTGCAATATGAGGACCACAATACTGACTGAAATATACGTAGTGTGAACCCAGCCTAAACCTGAACAGGTCCCTAAAAATATCTGATTTTGAAATTTTACTGAAAATTTGGAAATTTGCTGCTAATGTTTTACGCTTTCTATTGTCTAAAAAAATGAAATATAGTTTAAAACAAATGCCGCCAACATAAAGTAGACATGTTGCTAATGCTATTTAATATATAATTTATGTGGCATAACCATTTTCTGTATAAGCAGAAAAGTTTCAAAGTTGGAAAAATGCAATTTTTCACAATTTTTCACGTTATTTTGGATTTTTTCATAAAGATTTGTTATAAGTATTGACTCCATTTTACCAGAAACGTGAAGTACAATATGTCACGAGAAAACAATCTCAGAATCAGCCAGATAGGTAAAAGCATCCCGAAGTTATTAATGAATAAAGTGACACAGGTCAAATTCATAAAATTTGCCTCGGTCCTTAAGGCCATTTCAGGCCCGGTCCTTAAGGGGTTAATACCTCACTGGGTACTCATTTACCAATGTCCACTGCTGTCGTGGAAGAACATTGATATTACACCGCTGATCCACCAACGTCCACTACCGTCCATGGCGGAAATTTAATTATTGACAGGCTGATTTACATCTTTTTTTAAAAAAATTGCTAATTTCCAATTTTGACCCTGTCACAGCTGTTGGAGACAATTGATAATCTTTAATAGTCCCCCTATTGTAGCTTGTATATTTTGCTTGTTCTAATAAAAATTTTCTGTATGCAAGTCGCGAAATGAACTTAGGAGCATTTCGCTCATCTCTAGTCGAGACCTTCTTGGCCAGGAGACAGTAAGAAAGAATTGTGTTTATGGTGAGAGATTGTGTCAGGATATCCGGGCGATGAAGGAAATGTATGGAGACAGATCGGACATATGGTGGCAGCCGATTATCCTGATCATCTAATTCATAGAAATTTGCCGGCACATTATATTTCTGAGCATTATTGTGATGATATAACCCGGCTTACTGTTCTGTTACTGTAACAAATACAACGTCATGAGGGATTTACCGTCTTTTCTTCTGTACGATTCCAAACATTAGAGCCAATTGAGAAAACCCGATACCATTGAGAATCATTGGCTCAATGTTACTATATATTTTTTTATAATAAAGCTATTGTTGAAGAATTATCATTATTCTTTGTCTCCTAGGAGACCTCGGTTAGACGGTTAATAAAACAATAATGGAGGTTTACCTTTGTGTATTCACTTATCAGAGCGACATAGAAATATCACCTCTATAGTCACTGAGCAGATAGAATATATTCTACTTATTCCTGTATCTCACCCGCTACATGTACAAACGAATGGGGGATTGACTCAAGCGTACAATACATCTCAATTGATCTATGTTCACTTCCCCAATCCACTAATTATCTCTGGCTGTAATGGAAGCTCACTATGCACTGCTGGACACGAGGACTGGAGGTCCCATTCATCATGGAAATGACGCTATAGACAGTGCTGCTCGGCCTTATAACAAGGAGATATGGATTGGAGATGCTCGTGTTACTAATTGTAATGCATTATAATATGGAGGAACAATGTGACGGCCATTTACTGCAGAAACAATTAACAAGATGCAATAATGTGTTTTAGCATGATAGCGGAATACGACAGAAATGTGACGGCATAAAATACAAACATGCAGGGCAATATACTATTGAGAATACGGCTGGCAGCAGCAGTAAGTTATATACTATAATGAAGGACAGAAATGGCTGCACAGCGCCCCCATGGTTGATACAAAAGCCTATCAGCTACATTAAAAAACAACATCAGAAGCTAGTATATAATTTGATCAAACCATATTGCCTCATGTACCACGTGCAGGTCTTCTGATACACATGAGCCCCTACGCTAAACGAACGCAAACCCAGTAAAGCAAGTGGAAGCAGAAAAGGGGGGGCCACAGAATAGCCCTGAAACCTCACTGTCACAGGACCAACCCCCAAGGTCCCCCCCCCCCAAAACTCCGCAGGTGCCACCGGGGGTGAAAGCGGACACCAAGCAACACATGTGTGAACAAGGTGTTACTACTTTCTGTCCTCCAGGCTTGTGCAAATTTCATGTATTGTCCCTTTTCTTTTTGGCTAGCACTCCTCCCTTGTAAGACCCATGTGATCCAAATTGGCAGGAAGCACCTGTGTACATATGGTAAGTCCCTTCTCTTTCTCCCATTTTACCTGCTGGTGGTTTAGTAAGTAGTAAGACCTTGTTCACACTTGTGTTGCTTGGTGTCTGCTCGAGGCACTTGGGGTTATGTCCTGTGACAGCGGGATTGCAGGGCCATTCTGTAGCCCCTCTTCCCTGCTTGTGCACGCTTTGCCCGACACAGTGTCGTATAGCGTAGGTACTCATGTGTATCAGAAGACCTGCACGTGGTACATGAGGCAATATGATTTGATCAAATTAT
The DNA here is from genome assembly GCF_027789765.1 of Dendropsophus ebraccatus. NCBI lineage: Eukaryota > Metazoa > Chordata > Amphibia > Anura > Hylidae > Dendropsophus > Dendropsophus ebraccatus. Next base: position 4,955,943 of record NC_091456.1, on the reverse strand, counting down.
ATACTAACTTCTAATGTTGGTTTTTAATGTAGCTGATAGGCTTTCGTATTAACCATGGTTGCGATGTGCATTTCTGTCCTCCAGGCTTAAGCTATATACTATAATACTGTAAGCAAAAAGAATCCGGCACTCACCAACCAGCTATATACTATACTATGCTTCTCTCTATTTTGAATACGACTGACAGCAGAGGTCAGTTTTATGCCATAAGGGTACGTGCACACTACGGAATTAAGACAGAAAATCCGTTGCAGATTCTGCAGCTCTCACCCACTCGTGGACTTTGGCGGCTACGCGTCTCCATCCGTGCCAGAGACCCCATTCTATGCACGTTCCCGACAGATTTCCCATTAAGATTCTGTATTGTGTACATACCCTTAGGTCATGTTCACACGTTGTAAGAGACTGGCCGTTCCGTGACCCGGCCGGGTCAGAGAACAGCCAGTTTCAGAAAAGATCATCCCGGCCGGATGATCTTTACTGCCACTGTATTCGGATGTGGGCGCATCAGTGCGTGCCCGCATCAGAATACCCCACTGCACACAATGGAGCTCTGGCCGCATGCTCCATTGTGTGAACTGACAGGGTTTTCTGCGGCCACTATTCACTGAATAGCGGCCGCAGAAAACTGACATGTCCTTTCGGATATCTGGTACTCGACCGGTGACATGCTAAGATGTGCTGGTGATGCCACTTCTGTGGTGGTTGGTCGGTTTTGTTGTACAGCTCAGCCAAAGATGTAAGTGTCGTGACGCCAGTGGTAGTCCAGCACAAAGGTGTGATGTTAGTACCTGCTTTGTGTTGTGGCTGGCTGTACTGTTCCTCAAATGGCTGCTGGGTTGTAGTCGGTCCCTTGGGTTCCTGTCATGGTAGTCCTGAGTGGCAATTGACCCACTCGTACTATCGGTACCACCATCCACAGAAAGGGCAAAGGTGTGCGGTTAGTGTGTATAGGTGCTGGTGCAAGCAAGAGATGAGTCCCAGTGATGTAAAAATATAACAGCTTTACTGTACAGTGTACTGTACAATACACTTTGGCAGCAAAAAGATAAATCTTTACATGAACTATAGTGCTTGAATCGGTTTGTGCTAAGGAGATGCTTGAAGAAGAAGAGTAGAGGTAGTTGTAGTGATGCTTGAAGAGTTGAATGTAGAGTAGCATAGAGGAGAGGAGTTTGTCAAAGGAGTCCTAACCCAATGTAGCAATGTACTCTGCCGGAACTTGAGAGGATACTTGAGAGTAAGAAGTTACTTGTATCCGTGTTAAGACTATAGTCTGACCACCTTCTGCCCTAAAGTATTGAGTGACTTGTCCTTCTAGGGTGATACAAGCCCCAGCCGTGGTTACCTGAAGCTAAGCTTCCGGGGGTGTCCCAGTAACCTGCACTGCAAGATAGGATACGTAGACCTTCTGGTAGCTTTGTCCTATCCAGGCTAGTTCCTCTTTTATATCAGGATTCTGCCCTGCACCTTTTAGACTGGTTCACGGCATGGGCTAGGTTGTTCCCAGGCTCTTCTCCCTCTTGTAGTGTTTAGCACTGCAGAATGATTTAGTATAAGTACTGAAAGAACAAGTGTCTCTAGTTGCATCTGACCACACTCGTGTCTTAGACTTAACTCAGAGAATCTGGGTCAGAACTGACGCTACACCTCCTCCCACCAAGTAATTTCCTACAGGGGCTTAGTAAGGTACCCTGTGAGTGGTGAAAAGGAGTGTGTGTGCAAAGAAAGAGGAAAAGAGATAGACTAGAAGTAGAGAGCATCTCCTATAGGTCAGCAAAACACATGGTACACACAAAACAGAAACCTTTCCAAACTTCAGTTGTGCAGTACATAAGAGCTGGTGGGACACCACAGGTGTAGAAGAAGTTTTCAAAACTGCTGTGAAAGTAAAGTCATTAGAACCTACAAAAACAGCTTGTTAAAGTAATTTTGCTTAGAAGGGGAGATGTCTAATGGCAGCAGCCTCCGGAAATGTGATTAAAGCTCCACAGAAGATACAACAAAAATAGCAATTTAATAGAGATTATAGGAGGAGACTGTGTCAGAAGTACAAACATGTGTATGGGATTCAATGACAAATCGAGGCGACCCCCCCCCCCCCCCCCCCAGTGACCCCAATCAGATCTGTAGGAGCTCGCTGCTCAGTAACTATATGGAAGTTTTTAAACTAGTCAGAAAGTAGGGAATTACTCACCTGGACGGTGGAAGGATATGGCTGCAGGACACAGACACAAATACTTCACTCATAAAAGTAAAAACACAATATGACCGTCATTTCTTGTTATTTTACTATAATGCAGCTACAATATGTTCACATGTAGCTGTAAAATATTTTTTAAGGGGCAACGAAAAAAAAATCCTTTCAAATCCTTCCAATCATGCTTTCTTCTATATGTGGTGTCCCACCACAGGTGTTTCTAGTCTTTACACCCCTCACAAAAGTCTATACATTAAAGTAAAAGTGGTAATGAAGTAGTACCTAAGTTTTGCCACTAGATGTCGCTAGTATATTGTGTACCTAAGTATTGCACAACTGGATGTAACTAAAGGTTTATTGTTTTAGGATCTGTTCACCAATGGGAGTTCTTTCTCTTTTCTACCTATCTCTACCCTTCTCTTTTTATTGCACTTTCTTCTCACCCACTTACAGCACACCTTACAAATGATATAGAAGGAAGTCACATGGCGAGAGGAAGCATAGCCACACCTTAGTGAGTCTTACCTTGGCTGTTGTAAAGGAAGGACGCAAGCCAGAAAGGTCCCTGTAGTAGCCAAGAAGGGCCCTCTCTGGTCTATTTAGAGAATCAACGCACACCTTAGCACTTGTTTCTTGAAAGCAGCACTTCCACACACTATGCAGTGCTAAACGCCCACTTAGAGAGGACAAGTCAGGGATCACCCCAACGTACACCGAGAACCAGTCGAAAAGTGGAACTGACCAGGATAGAGCAAAGTTGCTGGAAGCCTACATAGTCTATCTGGCAGAACGGGTGTCATCAGAGAACTCTGACCACTCTGCTCATCCCAGGTAACAAGGTTACCCTGTAGGACGGGTCGCCCGACACTGGTGGGCAGTAGGTGGTGCAAAGACCAAAGAGTCAAAACACAGGAACAAGTATACTCTCTACTGTAAAGTACTCTACTTTTTCTTCTTCTAAAGTTCTGGCTGAGCACATTTCTACCCTGGGTTAGGACTCTCTCGACATCCTCCTCTCTACTTCTCTGAACCTCTTCTACCTCTCAGCACGCAACTCAGTCTGCACAACTATACCTCTCTCTAAACTCTCTAAAGTATATTATCAAGTCAAGATCCTACTGTATATCACTGTATTAAACCTTCCTGCAGTAAAGAAGACGTTTATTTATTCTAATTGGACTATTTATTCACTAAGCGCCTACACAGCAATTGCACTTTCCTTGGGTCATCTCCCCTTTCTGTGGGTGGCGGTACCAATAGTCCTGGTATGCCACCATACCTGTGTGCCCAACTGGCATTGGTGTCACGACAACCTAACATCCGACCAACCACCATAGAAGTGGCGTCACACGTTACCAGCTAGCAAGTGACTGGTCGCAGGTATACCACATATATACATAGGGGTACATTTAATAATGGCATACTCGTATACTGGTCTTAAATCCGGCCCCGCCTCTATTCACCCTGCTGGATTTAAAAAGAGGCGCACCTGTCGCAGGTTGGGCACAGAAATCTGCACCTGTTCTGCAGCAGGGATAGATTTCTGCCATGATTTCTGCCTGGAGGCCACACCTCCTACCTGCCTTGCCAACCAGCCCCCCCCCCCCCCCCCCAGCGCCCATTAGGCAAGCGGGCTATACGCCATGAAAAAGGCTCCTATTACCTGCAAAAATCTGCACTTCGGTGGAATACATCGGGGTGCATTTTATAATTGTGCCCCGTACTGTAGTCTTACATTTTTAGATATTTTTGATGTTTTTCACCTGTATATTTGGGTTTTTTTGCATTACCATATGGCATTTTTTGCATTTGACAAGAGATGAGCAAACTTTTCAAAAGTTTGGTTCGGCAGGCTCGCGAGCATTAATGTAAAGTTTTGGATTTAAATTAACCGATGCAAAACAGCTAAACAATTGCAGGCATTAAACTGTTTTAAAGCTGTTAAAAAAAAAAGGTTGCCTATCTATACTTAACTGTCCACGCTCCACCGATGTCCTTCTTCTCCATTGCCCCCTGCAGCCACCAAAATCCCATTCAGTGGGCTGTCCCTCTTGTCTCTGGAGGTGATGAAACAATGGGGGACATATATCAAGGAATTTGTGCCTATTTTTAGGTGAATAATTGGATTTTTTAAAAAGTTCTATTTCGACGGGTGAATATTTTTTAGATGCAATTTTTTTTAACCTGCCTGTTTTGAGTATTCACCCCAAAAATTGCATAATCCGCGATTTGCTCCCAATTGATCTTTTGTGACTTTTTAAAAAGTTGCAGAAAATGGTGAATGCCTCCGTCTGGTCAGTACCAGGGGAGTTTGCAATGTTTTTGAATATTCTGAGAATACATTATTAACAAATTCATGAAAAGTTTATTAAATTAGTCTTATCCGGCTCGGTAAAAAAAAAAGATAAATACTCTGTAAACAAATCCCACGTTTTAGACTCAATGGTAAATGTCCCACCAGGTCTTTTTGTTTCTTAGATGTGCGGTCGCCATCTTTTAGAACTTGTTTAGAACTTTTTGCAAAGTTTGGAACGTATCTCGGTTTGGAAGGTTCAGTTCGCTCATCTCTACATTTGACCGATGGGTTGATCATGTGGAATTTTTTTAAATGAAGTATATTGCATGATATATAGGTATGGAATGATGCTATGGTTATTGCAGTGATTGGGACCACCTGCAAATTCATTCAAAGTCCCTCGAAGATAGCAAAGAGTTGCAGTGGAAGCCTATGTGGGAAAACCCAAGGAGTAGTGAACAAACAGGGTTGGATCAATACATTCTAACAAGTTTGCGGCCTGCTGCTTTATGGCTGCAATCTGTGGAAGCTAACTGGAATATACAGATAAGTGGCTATATAAAGGCGACGTATCAGATAACGGCCGCTGCTCATAGACACTGGTGGACGGTCATTAGAAAGGTTACAGACATTTAGCTATTCCCTGGGCATGTTAAGCCTTCTTGTGTGACATTCAGCAGCGTTCTATAAATCGTAGCCGGAGTGTCAGCATGCTAATATGTAGCACCTTGTTTCCCTATAACTAATTTCCATCCGTATCTACAGAATTACAGAGCTTTACGTAACCTTCATAATTACAATTTATCCGAGGACCTTTGGAGTCGAGGATATATCTACAGTATATAGCAGTCACATTGTATAAAATAATACCGCGTATTCTCCCCAATATTGGCAGCACTTTATACTCCGGTAATTTGTATTACGGTAATAGTTATGCTTTAAAAGGCGGACGTCATACTGGCAATTCTCTGGCATTAACAAATATTTTAACGTCTGCATTTTTTAATGGGAAAGCAATCTTTGGTGCTTACTATTTAAAGATGGCAATAAGCATGGCGCTCCTATGGAATTACGTACTCCTGGTGGGGGGTTCTATGTCTTACATTTTACTCTCAGGTAGGTCGCTGCTCTGTATCGCTCCATTGTACTGGTGACTGGACTAGGTGACATCAGGGCAAGAGGTGGAGTAGACCGCCCAATAGGAATACTGGGATGCGGGGCCAATCAGACTCTGTGCCGGCGTTCCATTCCCAGATCACTATTTTAACCACAGATGCCTGGGATTGGTCTTTTTGCCCTAAGAGTGCTCTTGCTTAGTCGTGCTGTTACCCTAAAGTGGACCCTTCTACCTGGATTTCTGACCCTCCTGCCTGGATTTCTGACCCTCCTACCTGGATTTCTGACCCTCCTGCTTGGATTTCTTACCCTTCCGTCTGGATTTCTGACCCTCCTACCTGGATTTCTTACCCTTCCGTCTGGATTTCTGAGCCTCGTACCTGGATTTCTGACCCTTCCGTCTGGATTTCTGACCCTCCTGCCTGGATTTCTGACCCCCCTACCTGGATTTCTGACCCTCCTGCCTGGATTTCTGACCCTCCTGCCTGGATTTCTGACCCTCCTGCCTGGATTTCTGACCCTCCTACCTGGATTTCTGACCCTCCTGCCTGGATTTCTGACCCTCCTACCTGGATTTCTTACCCTTCCGTCTGGATTTCTTACCCTTCCGTCTGGATTTCTAACCCCCCTACCTGGATTTCTGAATCCTCCTATCCGGATTTCTGACCCTCCTGCCTGGATTTCTAACCCCCCTACCTGGATTTCTGACCCTCCTGCCTGGATTTCTGACCCTCCTGCCTGGATTTCTGACCCTCCTGCCCGGATTTCTGACCCTCCTGCCTGGATTTCTTACCCTTCCGTCTGGATTTCTTACCCTTCCGTCTGGATTTCTGACCCTCCTGCCTGGATTTCTGACCCTCCTGCCTGGATTTCTTACCCTTCCGTCTGGATTTCTGACCCTCCTACCTGGATTTCTGACCCTCCTGCCTGGATTTCTGACCCTTCCGCTTGGATTTCTGACCCTTCCGCTTGGATTTCTGACCCTTCTGTCTGGATTTCTGGCCCTCCTACCTGGATTTCTGACCCTCCTGCCTGGATTTCTGACCCTTCTGTCTGGATTTCTGACCCTTCCGTCTGGATTTCTGACCCTTCCGCTTGGATTTCTGACCTTTCCGCTTGGATTTCTGACCCTTTAGTCTGAATTTCTTACCCTTCCGCCTGGGATTTTGTACGAAAATTCAGCTTATTACTTATTACTCTAACAACAGACACCTGATGAAGAACCCAATACAGGATTGAAATGTGTAGTGAACACTTTACTGAAAGCCTGCTGATTGTTCCGGTGCTTGTAGATATTTTGGTACCTTGACTTACCCCAGTGCTCACAGTAAGAGGGAACCTACTGGGCTTTATGCACCTAATCTACATTACACGTCTAGTAAAATAAATTACATATGACGCTTGCAGCTGCTTCTCTTTGCAGTTGGGTTCAAGTATTTTACTAAATTATGAAGTGTAAATGAGAAAAAAATAATAGCGCTTAGAAATCGTCTCCTCCACCTTTACTTACTCTGGATGTTGCCAACTACTATTCCATGCTTGAAGGCGTATGTGTGTATGGAATTACAATAGATAGAGCGGGAACGGAAGGCGCCATGAGTTTTTCTTATTTATACTGGATTATGATGGACTTTAGATCAGCACCAGTATCCTAAACCAGGGAAAATGGATGTGTAGAAGGATAGATGCGTTATGTGGCATTGTATTTTATATTACCATTTACTTACTCTCTCTCTATATAGATATTTATAGTATTATATAATATTATTCAATGAGACCTCACTTCAGATAGTTTAAGAAGAGGACACATAAAGTGAGAACAGGACGACTTGTTTTCTATTTCCGTCCCCGTCATTACTGCGCCAATCTTCTCAGTAGTGGAGTAGAATATCCTAATGAGAGTGTGCTAGGACTATGAATGATAAACTCCTGTATAAATAGACATGACAGCTGTGTACTGATACTAATTCAGTCTATTGACTGCAGGAAAGTAGAAGATATATAAAAAAAAATCACTGAACAAAGAACAAAGAACAAAGAGCACCTATACCGAGCTGCAGTGTCTCCTGATTGCTTGGATATTAGCGATGCTTAGCCGTGTAGTGCACACATGATACACATATGTTTCTCTTCAGTAGGTTCAGATCTGGACTTCTTATGGGCGATTTATTCTATTAAATGTTAGAGCATGCTATATTAAAGAAAACATTCTACTGCCCTGGAGGATTTTAAGCCTTTTTCTATTAAAGGGGTAGTCCGGCAAAAATCTTTCTTTCAAATCAACTGGTTGAAGAAAGTTATATACATTCATAATTTACTTCTTTTTAAAAATCTCCAGTCTTCCAGAACTTATCAGCTGCTGTATGTCCTGCATATAGTGTTTTTTTCTTTCAGTCTGACACAGTGCTCTCTGCTGCCACCTCTGTCCATGTCAGGAACTGTCTAGAGCAGGAGAGGTTTTCTATGGGGATTTGCTGCTGCTCTGGAAAGTTCCTGACATGGACAGAGGTGGCAGCAGAGAGCACTGTGTCCGACTGGAGAGAATACACCACTTACTGCAGGACATACAGCAGCTGGTAAGTAGTGGAAGACTGGAGATTTTTAAATAGAAGTAAATTATGAATGTTTATAACTTTCTGAAACCAGTTGATTTGAAAGAAAAAGATTTTCGGTGGAGTACCCCTTTAATTATCTTAGAAACATAGAAGTTCGTCAGCAGAAAAAGAAACCCTGGTCCATCTAGTCCGCCCTTTCCAACCCCATTGATAGAGGATAACCTGCTTTGCTATGTTAGTTTGGCAGAATATCCTCATCATGTGCCTCTGTCCTGCTATCCCGGGATTTCCAGGTGTCATGTAACTACTATGAAACCCTTAGGACTTCGGCAGCTTTATTTGTTGGATGGATAATATGAGTAGAAGAGCGTCTTAATGAAGAATAATATGATTTAAATCTCTGGCGATGGCGTCACATTAGCGCGGCCGGCTCTATATGTTAATCATGGAGGAGGCTGGATGTGTCAGCGCTGAAAACCTGTGGGGGGAAGAGTAATTATCTCTGAAACTAATTTAATCCCACGGACGTTGTTTACTAGCGGGTCGTAGTTCTGTGCGAGGAACAAATAGGGATGTGGGACGTGATCCTCTCCAATGGGCCATAATAATATCCACAAGAATACTTTAGTATAGCTCAATAATAATATATAGATTTGTCTTTCATTTGTCTTATACCGGATAATACATCCCATATATTCTATTATACTATTATTATTATATATTCAATAATTACAGTTATACAATTATAATTCTACAGATGTATTTTAGATGTATTATATGTGTAAAAATATACACAAATGTACGTTGTGCAGTCATCGGGACAGTAGAGGAGGTATCTCCATCAGGGGCAGTAGAGGAGGTATTACCATCGGGGCAGTAAAGGAGGTATCATCATCAGGGGCAGTAGAGGAGGTATCACCATCAGGGCAGTAGAGGAGGTATCTCCATCAGGGGCAATAGAGGAGGTATCACCATCAGGGCAGTAGAGGAGGTATCACCATCAGGGCAGTAGAGGAGGTATCACCATCAGGGCAGTAAAGGAGGTATCACCATCGGGGCAGTAGAGGAGGTATCACCATCAGGGCGGTAGAGGAGGTATCACCATCAGGGCAGTAAAGGAGGTATCTCCATCAGGGCAGTAGAGGAGGTATCACCATCGGGGCAGTAAAGGAGGTATCACCATCAGGGCAGTAGAGGAGGTATCACCATCGGGGCAGTAAAGGAGGTATCACCATCGGGCAGTAGAGGAGGTATCTCCATCAGGGGCAATAGAGGAGGTATCACCATCAGGGCAGTAGAGGAGGTATCTCCATCAGGGCAGTAAAGGAGGTATCACCATCAGGGCAGTAGAGGAGGTATCACCATCAGGGCAGTAGAGGAGGTATCACCATCAGGGGAGTAGAGGAGGTATCACCATCAGGGGCAGTAGAGGAGGTATCACCATCGGGGCAGTAGAGGAGGTATCACCATCTGGGCGGTAGAGGAGGTATGACCATCAGGGCAGTAAAGGAGGTATCACCATCAGGGGCAGTAGAGGAGGTATCTCCATCAGGGCAGTAGAGGAGGTATCTCCATCAGGGCAGTAAAGAAGGTATGACCATCGGGGCAGTAGAGGAGGTATCACCATCAGGGGCAGTAGAGGAGGTATCACCATCAGGCGAGTAAAGGAGGTATTACCATCAGGGCAGTAGAGGAGGTATCACCATCGGGGCAGTAAAGGAGGTATCACCATCGGGGCAGTAAAGAAGGTATAACCATTGTGGCAGTAGAGGAGGTATCTCCATCAGGGCAGTAGAGGAGGTATCACCATCGGGGCAGTAGAGGAGGTATAACCATTGTGGCAGTAGAGGAGGTATCTCCATCAGGGCAGTAGAGGAGGTATCACCATCGGGGCAGTAGAGGAGGTATCTCCATCAAGGCAGTAGAGGAGGTATCACCATCGTGGCAGTAGAGGAGGTATCTCCATCAGGGCAGTAGAGGAGGTATCATCATCGGGGCAGTAAAGGAGGTATCTCCATCAGGGCAGTAGAGGAAGTATCATCATCGGGGCAGTAAAGGAGGTATCTCCATCAGGGCAGTAGAGGAGGTATCTCCATCAGGGGCAGTAGAGGAGGTATCACCATCGGGGCAGTAGAGGAGGTATCACCATCGGGGCAGTAGAGGAGGTATCACCATCGGGGCAGTAGAGGAGGTATCTCCATCAGGACAGTAAAGGAGGTATCACCATCAGGGCAGTAAAGGAGGTATCGCCATTGGGGCAGTAGAGGAGGTATCATCATCAGGGCAGTAAAGGAGGTATCTTCATCAGGGCAATAAAGGAGGTATCACCATCAGGGCAGTAGAGGAGGTATCTCCATCGGCAGTAAAGGAGGTATCTTCATCAGGGCAATAAAGGAGGTATCATCATCAGGGCAGTAAAGGAGGTATCGCCATCAGGGCAGTTGAGAAGGTATTATTATCAGGGCAGTAAAGGAGGTATCTCCATCGGGGCAGTAAAGGAGGTATCACCATCAGGGCAGTAAAGGACGTATCTCCATCGGGGCAGTAAAGGAGGTATCACCATCGGGGCAGTAAAGGAGGTATCACCATCAGGGCAGTAGAGGAGGTATCACCATCGGGGCAGTAAAGGAGGTATCACCATCGGGGCAGTAGAGGAGGTATCACAATCGGGGCAGTAGAGGAGGTATCACCATCAGGGCAGTAAAGGACGTATCACCATCGGGGCAGTAAAGGAGGTATCACCATCGGGGCAGTAGAGGAGGTATCTCCATCGGGGCAGTAAAGGAGGTATCTCCATCAGGGGCAATAGAGGAGGTATCACCATCAGGGCAGTAGAGGAGGTATCTCCATCAGGGGCAATAGAGGAGGTATCACCATCGGGGCAGTAAAGGAGGTATCACCATCAGGGCAGTAGAGAAGGTGTCATCTGCCATCAGGGCCCCCCCACATCAGGGCAGAGCCATTACCTCGGCTTCCTGAGCTTATGAGCTGAATGGGAGTTGTGTAAATCCACATGCGGTCATCTCTCCTTAGTTGCGGATTCCGGCAGTCAGGATTGTATAATGAGAGTCTATAACTGTGTAGAGTAACTGCGGGATAGTATAGGGGTTGGGAATCCTTTCATGCTTGGCCCTTGGGGGAGAAATAATAATAATACAGCTGTTATTTACCTAGAGAACCAGTCTGGAAGAGAGCGCTAAGGGGGGCAATTATCAGTATGAACCAGAATTTGAGGGTGAATATTTTTTAGATGGGACTTTTTGGATGGTTTATTATTCAGGTTCAGGTTTAAAGATGGTTCCTCTTGGCTATCAAGAAGTTCAATTCAATTTATGTTTAAAACAGTTGAATGATGGCCAGAAAATAAAGCTATGTGTGAACAACTAGAAAATAACGGCCGTTATTCTATACATTGTGTGCACAGACGTCTGTTATTTGCATAGACTTCAATGGGAATCATGGATAATTGAAAACAAAAAATTTTTAGCGTCCATTATTTTGCAAAAAAAGACAATGGGGGACATTTACTAAGGGGTCTAATGTGTGCAAATATTCTAATGGGAATTGGTGTGTATTTTGTTCCAATATCTTGTGACTGATTCATTAAAATGTAGCACTGCTATAGTAAAAGTAAAAAGTCTCACAAAAAGTCCCAAAATCGCAAAGCATATTCACCTGGTACCTGTGCGACTTTTTAAAAAGTTGCAAATGATAAGTTGGGCGCTAATCTCAGATTTTGTTTAATACTCAATTTAAAAAGGTGATTAAAACTTGAAAAGTTGATTAAAACTCGATTAAAAAAAGTTGCATCTAAAAAATATTCACCAGTCCAATTCTGGTTCATAAATAGAACTTAGACCAAAAATGGGTGAAAAATCCAATTATTCACCAAAAAATAGGCACAAAGCCCTTGATAAATTTCCTCCAATGTGTGAACATAGCGTAACTTTATTTTTTAATAATTTTCACACTGACTGAAACACGATATTCTGTTACTTCCCGTTCTATAGAGATCAGTTCGCAGCATCCATTATAAGGCTTTGTTCACATGGCCTGAGACACCGGCCGTTCTGTGACCGGCTGGGTCACAGAACGGCCGGTGTAAGAGAAGATCATCCTGGCCGTTACGGATCTTCACTTAAGTGTGCGCCCGCATCCGAATTCACAATGGAGCCGCACGCTGCACTGACAGGTTCTCTGCGGCCGCTACTCAATGAATGACATGTCAGTTTTTTGCACGGCCGCTAGCGATTCCGGCCGGAGTGTATACTATATGTATGTATATATGTACTATGTGTATACACTCCGGACGGGATTCCCTCTAGCTGCAGCACAATGTAAGTTAAGTATTAATCATGGCCGTGTTGCAAATCGCCAACAACGGCCGTGATTAATACTTAACTTACGTTGTGTGAACATGACCTAAAGCTGAAAATAAATAACACAGATTCCAGCATTGACAATACGTGACAGAGACTGCTGCTCCTGTCCTTGCTGTAAAGCAGATCTCTTCAGTGCTGTTTGTAGAGGATAGCAGCCGCTCACACAAGATGGCCGACTCCATAATCTTGTAAGAATAATAAAACAGAAAATAAAAGAAAAGGAGAAGAGAAGATCTTTCTGGATCTGGTTATATTTACAAACATAATCACCATTCGGATCTATTTAAATTAAAATAAACCAGCATCACTTTAAGTTCTCTTCTAATATACGTCTAACACATGAGATGCTGTAAATTTACACCTCAGTCTCTCACCTCACACGCGGATTATAAGTAACTCAGCCATAGGCTCATCCACATTAATATAAGTTGTGTACTCACCTACTAAATGCCATATGCTTATTTGCATTTCCATGAATATCAATGACATTTAAAGGAATCCTCTAAGTGATAAAAAATCTCAGCTTAGAGAATTAGATTTATTTGCAATTTAAACTTTCGAAACTTGTAACATGATGTCTAATGATTGAACTGCCCAAAGCGGCATCACATGAATGTAGTTACAGGTGAGGATATGACTGCCGGACTGTGCACACCTGTAGTGGTAATAGCTCAGTGCACCTGATAATAAGACTCCATATATTCAGAAGAAACATATTCAGCTGAGCTATATCCAGACCACCCACTACACTAGTGGAGTCACACAGCACCATCTGGCAAGTGACCAGTCGTGCCTCCCAGCGGGGTGACACCACAAGAGCATGCTATTTCTTTTATCCTCCTCCTCGGCACGTCCTAAAAAAAGGCTCTGGACGGACTTCTCCTTTAAGGCCCTAGAGGCTTCAATTTATTTAAAATGCTCAATTTGTTTTAGCGATCACATCTCTTCCATAGGCCGACTGGAAGGAGAAGGAGCGGAGGATGTATATGCTTATAGGAAGAACCTTCAGTTTGGCCTCATCCTGATCGCTGCACTTAGAGACGCTGCACAGAATTCTAACAAAAATCTTCAATTTTCTCCCCGAAGCCGCAGATCAATCAAGCATGTCTCCTTTGTTTATCTGAACCTCGGGATCCTCCTGGCTTCTTCTCTTACAGCTTAATTCTTTATAGTATAAGGTCAGTGATGCAGCGCTCTTTAATCTGGCCTTTTCTGGTAAAACTTTACTCAGAACCAAGGTGCACTGAGACTCTGGCACATAAATCTCACCATCCCGTATACTATCTCTACCGCCACCCAATATTGCAGAGATATAACAGTATACAGTGGGAAATGCTGCATTACGTGTGATCTCCCGCACCACTCACTTAACTATGGAAACTATAGAAGATACACAATGAAACACAATGAAACATTCTTGTTGTTGGTCGCATGGTTGGTCACGGCCACTGCGCATGAGCTCTGTTCTTGCTGATCAGTCTAATGTGCATTTACCCTAAGGGTGGTATTACACGGAACGATTATCGTTTGAAAAATCGTTAAATCATTCGGATTTGAACGATAATCATTTCGTGTAATAGCAGGCAACGATTAAACGACCAACGAGAAATCGTTGATCGTTTAATAGGATCCGGACCTATTTTTATCGTTACATCGTTCGCACGAATAAGAATTCACAGCTGAAACGTACGCAATAGCGACGACTAAACGACCGCAAGAACGATCATAAATAACGATCATCGTTTCGTGTACTTGGGCGAACGATTTCGGGTTGTTTGCCTTAGCGGTCGTTTAAGATCGCTTATCGTTAATCGTTAGTCGTCGGAAAATTGCTTGGTGTAATAGTACCCTTAGTCTCCGTGCACATTAGACCTTATTCATTCCCAGGAAGAGTCACAGATGAATGTCACAAATCAGAATTCTAAGTAAAGATGCTGCAGAATTGATTTATTTTGTAGCAAACAAATACACAGACAATATAAGAACAAGATTATTAGGACCTGCCTGTAGTCATTCAGGTACAGGGTTACCGCTACACTTACAATAACCTGCTCCAACCTACAACACCTCCCAGTCCTCCCCCTACTGGGGCTCCTGAAGATCACGTTATGTGTTGTCCTGTTCCTGGCAGTGTGGAGCAGCGGCCTCACATTGCACAGTGCCCTGGAGGGTCAGGCTATCTAAAGTATTAGTGGTGGCGTACTATAAAAGCTTAGGGGTGAGGAGGTTGTGCACTGTAAAGGATGATCCTGGGGTAGTCATTCCCTCACATCCTCACCCCTATACTTTATAGTGCAGTACGAGCACACACCCTAACCCATTCTTTATGGTGCACCCCCAACGTACCCCAAGGGTGAGGCGGTGGTGCAGTATTAAGGGTAGGGCTGATGGTGGATGCTGTAACCAACTGAACATAATTCACGTTATTTGTGCTGCTTGGCATTATGTAGAATGGAGTGTAGCAGAATACAAACCCTGCCGGGCTGTGATGGGTCCATTGGGCTCTTATCACGGTAATCCTGAGTGGCAATCGACCCACCCGGACTATCGGTACTGCCACCCACAGAAAGGGGAAATATAACCCAAGGTTTGTTACTGGTGCGGCTACTGTGTATAGGTGCTGGTGCAGAGTAAAGGATGACCGAGTCCCAGTGATGAAAAAATAGAACCGCTTTACTGTACAGTCTCTTAATAGTACAAAACACTTTGGTAGCAAATAGATAAATCTTTGTACAGGCTTTTGTGCTTACATTCAGTTGTGCTGAGGAGATACTTGAGTGGAGGTAGTTGTAATGGTGCTTGTATAGCCGAAAGTAGAATAGAGTAGCGTAGAGAAGAGGAGTTTGTCAAGGGAGTCCTAACCCAAAGTAGTGCTGTGCTCTGTGCCGGAATTTGAGAGAATACTTGATAGTGAGAAATAGTTGTACCCATGTATAGACCTTAGTCTGACCACCTTTTGCCTTACAGTGTCGAGGTACCCGTCCTAATAGGGTGATACAAGCCCCAACCTTGGTTACCTGGGTGCAGCTATGTTTCCGAGGGTGTCCCGGTCAACCTGCACTGTGAGATAGAAAATGTAGACCTTCTGGTAGCTTTGTTCTTTTCAGGCTAGTTTCTCTTGTGTATCAGGATACTGCCCTGCACTTTGTAGAGTGGTTTTCGGCGTGGGCTAGTATGATCCCTGACTTTTCTTCCTTTGAAGTGTCTAGCACTGCATATTAGATATGAGATAAGTACTGAAAGAACTGGTTGTCTCTGGTTGCTTCTGCATACACGTTTCTTAACCAACCCACTAAACACACTCTCTGCACTGAACTGACTTCCTCTAACATGGGGCTTACTAGCTACTTCCCCAGGGGCTGTGTGCCCCTTAATAGTGATATGCCCCTCTTGTGCCCCTAGTAGTGATGATATGCCCCTCCTGTGCCCCTAGTAGTGATGATATGCCCCCCTGTGCCCCTAGTAGTGATTATATGCTCCTCCCGTGCCCCTAGTAGTGATGATATGCCCCTCCTGTGCTTTCTCAGTAGTGATGACCCCCATCCTGTGCACACCCAGTAGTGATTATATGCTCCTCCCGTGCCCCTAGTAGTGATGATATTCCCCTCCTGTGCTTTCTCAGTAGTGATGACCCCCATCCTGTGCACACCCAGTAGTGATTATATGCTCCTCCCGTGCCCCTAGTAGTGATGATATGCCCCTCCTGTGCCCCTAGTAGTGATGATATGCCCCTCCTGTGCCCCTAGTAGTGATGATATGCCCCTCATGTGCTTTCTCAGTAGTGATGACCCCCATCCTGTGCACACCCAGTAGTGATGATCCCTACTCCTGTGCTCCCAGTTGGGGGGGGGGGAATCTCTTTCAGTAATGAAGCAGTCTCTCCCACTGCTGCTCTGCCCCACCTAGAAGTGAAAGGGACAGAGCAGAGAGCTGCTGGCTCCCTCTGCCTCCTGTTTGTGCCCATAGAAAGTCACAGATGTCAGTGCCCGCAGGGAATCCAGCATCACGCTGCAGTCCTTGGTTCTGTACGCATGTTCTGCCGTGCTGTATGCTATAAGTGTAGCGTGCAATGGAATATGCATACAGAAGCAGGCTGCACTCTGTGTACTGTAGTGAGCGGTTATACATGTAATATACCCATGATCCATCACTGTCTCCCCCCCCCCCCTTTCACTTTGCAGTCACTGGTGTGATGGGGGGCAGTGAGATTGGGTGCCACCCTAGGCATCAAACCATGGGTTCCTATTGGCAGATAGAGCCCTGGGTGTATCATCCACTTCAATTGAATTGGTAACATTGTTGCGCCCGCTATAGCTGTATATATTGTAATAATGTAGGGTATACAGTATATCTATTCATCACCGTGTATTTTATCCATACATTTCCACCACAGATTTTAGTTACACAATAATAATCCTCTGACCGTCCTTAAAGGTTCTCTGTGTGGATATCGTATATTTCCAGCACTATGTGACCCCTTAATCCTTCCTCAGGTATACAGTAATATACGTGTTTCTGGCCGACGTTCCGTTACTTAGTTTTGAAACGTTTCCTTTCGTCTTCTCTATCAATCCTTTGTACTATAAGCAGCTGGAAAAGCTTCATGTGAAGGATACGATGAAACCGGGGCTGATGCTTCGCTGACATCACAAGGTCAACGTGAAGGTTAAGAGCGGAGGCCGCTCTCGGTATTGATAATCTATAATCAGGGGACGTCCAACATGTCTAAACCTGCTCAAACAATCTGCGAGGTCGATGTCCAGGTGTTTCTGTTCTGATGATCAGAACTTTCCAGCCGGGGTCTAATCTTCAGACGTATGCTGTTAATCTTAGGCGAGCAGCTTTTCCTGTATTCAGTGTCTCTTTTCATACTGTGCTCAGTCAATACAATGAGCTGCGCTCGTGAGGGTAATGTTAATGCTCACCCGCCATTACCCATAAAACAACACTCACTTTTTAGCACAGTGCTGCCTTGGGTTATGAGCATGATCTGTTCCGGGGATGGCGCTTGTAGTCCAAATCACTCTTAAACCAAAGCAAATTTTCCAATAAGAAATAATTGAAATGCAGATAATTGGTTTCACACCCCAAAAATAATGATTTTTGTTACTGTTACTATACAGTATAGCAATCAGAATGTGGAGTATCATGTATAGTAAGGGCATAAACTTGAACATCTTCAAACAGCAGCAGCTTGTAGATACAGGATGGAGCTGCAGATCCCCATATTGCAGTAACGTAGTACAACAGGCTAGAATAGAGAAGCAGGGCTGCTGTCAGAGGTCTGTGTGGTCACATGACAGCAAGGGGGAGGGGTGTGTGTTCAGCATGAACCAATCAGGAAGTGAGAATCAGAGCTGTGCAGGAGGACAGTGACAGAAACCTTTCTATACGGCAGTGTGTATGGCTGAGTGTGAGTGCAGGCACATTATAGCAGCAGTGTTTATAGCTGATTGCAAGTGCAGGCAGATTATTGCGGGATTGGAGAGGATGGGAACCACAAGGGCTGACAGAGACTGCAGGAAGGAATGAGCAGGACAGATGTGGGCACATAGAGGGATTACAGCTATGAAGAGATTACCTCCGCAGTCCAGTCCCCTGATACAAGCCCCAGCCTGAAGTGGATCTGCTATGATTAGGAAGGTGAGGGAGACTTCCTGGGTCAGAGTACAGGGCTGTAGACCCCGCTATGCAGACCATGCCCCTCCCCCTCCCACCCAGTAAGGGAGCTCTTACACCAAAGCAATGCTCTTACACCAAGTCACAATTTTGAAAAACTGTGAGCTCTTGAGCCAAGGTACCACTTTACTTTCGAATATTCCAGACTGGAAGCATTGAGGAGAAAAGACCCCCTTGTCTGAGAATATAGCAAGTCACTAGGAATATGTTACTTCACTAACGTCTGCGGCAATGTGTACAGGGCCAAAAGCTCCCCGACTCAGAGGGCGCTGGAGGACGTTCTTCTGCTTCAGACAACAGACAGATGACAGAATCACCATTTATTAGGTAAAAATATTGTTCACATTGTTCCTTCATTTGCTGGGATCAGATGGAGTAAACGATCAGTAAAATCAGTGAACGACTGTTTACACGGAACGATCTGTGAATTTTTTGCGAACGACGATTTAAAAACAAGTTAAAAGATCAAAATGAATGGTTGCATAAACCCCGCCCCTTTATGACACGCTGCGGCTAATTTACCTATTCTGTTCCATCAGAAACATAATATTTTTAGTTTAGTTTTGTGACAACCCGCCATATTTAGGACACGAGACATAAATCCGCTCAAACATTGATATGCAGGGTTGGTGAAAACCAGACAACCTTAGTAAATGAGGCCCAATGTGTCAGTACAGGAGTGCGAAGATTTAGGCTATGTTCACACAACGTATCAGACTGGCTGTTCCGTGACCCCAGCCGGGTCACGGAACGGCTGGTCTGTGCCCCGATCATTGCAGCCGGTACCTAAGTACTGGCTGGATGGTCTGTCCGGCCGCAGAGCTCTGATACGGGCACATTAGCACGCCCGCATCAGAGCTTCCCCCTGGACACTATGGAGTGAGCGGCCGGAGCTTCATAGTGTGAACTGACAGGGCAAGGCATTGTTCCACCCCGGCCGTAGTTTTACGTAGTGCCGGCCGTAGTTTTACGTAGTGTGAACATAGCCTTAAGCAGGTTTGAAGCTCCCGGCATCATACTGATACATGATGGAGTGACTTGCAAAGTTCGGTCCGTAGAACATCCTCTGTGCATGGACCATAAATACAGAACGTGTGACTGCCCCCTAAGGCCTCATTCCCATGTTCAGTAGTTTTTCAGGACCGTATGTTATAACCGCAATCCGTAAAAACAATTGTCCTTGGTGCTTCTGTAATCCAAATTTTTTGTGGACATTCCTTCTGAAAAAATTACAAATCCCAAAAAATGTTGGATGCTCCTATACATTTCTATGGTGATTCCGAGCTGCACTTATAACCGCATTAGGACATGTGATCTGGGATTTTTTTTTGCTTTGATCACGTTTTTTGTAGACCACCTATGGACATGTGGATGGGGCCATTGAAATCTGCGATCTGTCCGCCATTGATTCCTTTTACTATAAAATAATTTATTTTTCTGTTTAAGCTGCAGCCGTAATGTTATGTAGAGAACTGGGTCCCCATGTTAGAACCGCGCACCGCCGACCGTATAAGAGGAAATGGGATAGAGCGAGATTTCACTTTTCATGTGTGACCAGGAACATTTTTTTTCGGTACTCAAAATGACATCACCTGATAAAATGTGTGAGATTTAATTAGAGGTTTCTTTTAAACGCAGCATGGAAGGTATTAGGTGTTCAGCCTCACATAAGACATAGACCACGATTAGAGATGAGCACATTGCCCGCACACTCGGATATGCTCAACTCTTCCCAAAATCCCAGAAAGGTTCAAAAGTGACAAAAAGAAAAGTGCTGAAATGCAAAAAACAAGCTGCCCTCTTTGGCCATGTTCTCACACAGTATTTTCTCTCAGTATTTGTGCAACCAAAATCAGGAGTGGATTGACAACTCAGAAAGGCTATGCTCACACACTGTTGAAATTCAGTGGATGGCCGTCGTTCAATGGCAAATAATGGGCGTTATTTTAAAACAGGGGCTGTTAATTCCCAGTAAATGACGGCCAACAACTAAATTTCAGCAGTGTGTGAGCATAGCCTTTCTGTGTTTTTATCCACTCCTGGTTTTGGTTGCAAAATACTGATCAAAAATCCTGTGTGGGAACATAGCCTCTATCTGTAAAATAGAGGCAAAACCGTCATGTGAACATACCCTTGTTATCTTTGTTGGGCTATCATAGATATTCTTCCACCAATTCCCTCACACCACATCAGGAAATCAGGAAGGTCAGCTTTACACGATTGCAATTGTCGTGGTGTCCCACCACGGGTGTTGCTATTGGTTGCAACCCTTACAAAAGCCTGTACTTATTGTAAGTGATGATGTAGTAGTGATAAAGTTTCGTCACAAGGTGTCACTGTTGTAAGTATATGTACTTAGTCGCTGCACAGCTGAGGTATGTAAAGAGTTATTGTTTACTTATATGGATCTGTGAACCTATGAGAGTGTCTTCTTCTTCTTCTATCATCTCTCACTTTACTTCTTCTTTATGCACGCTTCACCCATTCACAGCACACCTTACAGGGAGCTGTAGATAGGAAATCATTAGGTAGAGGGAGTGTAGTGTTCTTTTGTATTGGACTTTATAGGGGAAGGATGCAGGCTAGAACACTCCCTACAGTGGTTCTTTGGGCCCTGGTCCTCTTCCAGGTCCCCAGTCTTAGTAAGGGGTCTTTGGTAGAGCTAGGACGCATCTAACATTTTCTCTTCAAGTTACCTTACTCAGCACTATGCAACTCTTACAGGAGAGGACAAGTCAGAGATCATCTCAACCCACGCCGTGGACTAGGAGAGTCTCCACAAAGGCAGAAAGCTAGGAACTGATCTGGATAGAGTAAAGTTGCTAGAAGCCTATAAACTCTATCTCGCAGCCAGGGGCGTAGCTAAGGTCTCTTGGGCCCTGGTGCAAGAGGTCAACTTGGGCCCCCCCCCCCCCTTACCACATACTGACTAATAACACCACATACTGACTAACACCACCACTGCTACTGACTAATAACACCACATACTGACTAATAACATCACATACTGACTAACACCACCACTGCTACTGACTAATAACACCACATACTGACTAACACCACCGCTGCTATTGACTAATACCACCACATACTAACACCACCGCTGCTACTGAATATAATCCTCTGTACATAGACCAATATCACTTCATACAGTCATATAGAGGTGGACGCACTGTACACAGGCTCTATACACCATATATATCACAGTGCAGTTATATCAGGTGACTCACAGGGGACGTCTTCTCTGATCGGAGTTCTTCCCTTTTCATCTTCTCCATCTGCCCTGGGCCGTTCTGAGAACTTCTCAGAGCCACAAATCCACAGAATCTGCCAGACAAACATATTAGACTCCTACACTCATACCACTACACCCCCATCATCCTCTTGTTCCATCATCATACCACTACACCCCATCATCCTCTTGTTCCATCACCATACCACTACATCCCCATCACCCTCTTGTTCCATCATCATCATACCACTACACCCCTCATCATCCTCTTGTTCCATCATCATCATTCCACTACATCCCCATCATCCTCTTGTTCCATCATCATCATCATACCACTACATCCCCATCACCCGCTTGTTCCATCATCATACCACTACATCCCCATCATCCTCTTGTGCTTCATCATCATATCACTACACCCCCCATCATCCTCTTGTTCCATCATCATACCACTACACCCCGCATCCTCCTCTTGTTCCATCATCATACCACTACACCCCCATAGTCCTCTTGTTCCATCATCATCATACCACTACACCCCCATCATCCTCTTCTTCCATCATCATACCACTACACCCCCCATCATCCTCTTGTTCCATCATCATACCACTACACCCCCCATCATCCTCTTCTTCCATCATCATACCACTACACCCCCATCATCCCCTTTAAAACAAAAAAATCTTTACTCACCTGAATGATTTCTCTTGTCCCCTTGTCACACGCGCTGGCGGGCTTCCCGCGGCGGGGGCGGGGCTTCCTGCAGAGGGGGCGGAGCTTCGCAGGACCAGTTTTTTCTCAATACCGGCGCACACAGAGCTCCCTAGGAAGCCGCAAGACAGCCGGGGGCCCATCCCAGCCTGCCTCTTGTGATCGCAAGCAAAACATTGCTTGCGGTCACAAGAGGGAGTGGGAGGCGGGCAGTGCAGTGGCAAGGGGGGGCCTCGCGGGCCCCCCCTTGGTAGCGGCCCGGTCATGGCGGCGACCGCGGTCGCTACGCCACTGCTCGCAGCGCAGGTGTCAGCAGGGAACCCTCAGCATTCCGCTCATCCCAGGTAACAGGCTCTGGGGCTTGTGTGACCCTCTAGGACGGGGCCCCAAAACTGGTAGGGCAATAGGTGGTTCATTCTGACAAGAGTCGATGCTCGTGCACAAGTATTCTCTCTCAAGTATTCTTTTATGTCTATCTCATTATCTAACATCCCGGCAGAGCACAGTACTACATTGGGTTGGGACTCTCACAACATCCTCCTCTCTACTTCTCTGACTCTTCTGTATACCTCTCAACACGCAACCCAGTCAGCACGACTGTACTCCTCACTATACTCCTATCACAGATCTGGATACTGATTTATAATTGTTTTATCATCATGTGCCAAGTATTCTCTCAATGTAAAGCTAAATGTTCTGCTGCACACAAGTACCTTCAGAGTAAACAGGATTTTATTTATGGTAAAGAGACTCTTCACCCTGCACCAACACAGTATACACTACATCCTTGGGACATCCTTGGGTGGCAGTACCAATAGTCCGGGTGGGTCATCACTCCACTCCGGACCACCGTGATAACAACCCAAGGGACCCCGCAGCAGCCCGGCAGGTCACCGACCACAGGGGAACAAGGTGTAACCACCCCTCTAAAATACCTGTGTGCCCAACTGGCACTGGCATCACGATATAACACCCTAGGGTCCGGCTACATCTCGGCCAACCACCATAGAGCTGGCGTCACGCTCCACCACCTAGTGACTGGCCGTACCACCTCCATACTAACACGGGGGAGGCTCACCACATTGTTACTTATGTGCAGAACTGTAATTTGCATTTATCTTTTTCATGCAGGAGATTTTCGCTTTAGCAGGGAGTCAGCTGGACATCGGAGTTGATGGATTTCCGGCTACAGTTGCCATCTGCGTGGTTCCCTCTCCAGTATATGCAGACAGCTTACCTTACCTTCTGGGATTTCTAGAGTATAATCCTTCACTGGACCCCAGCAGCAGATTCAGCCTTTTCAATAGACTTTAATTTTCTTTTTAACATTTTGTGAGTTTGGAGCTGGAGCTCTACAATATCATCAGATTCTATTAAACCGGTAACATTGTTGCACCCTGTATATATATATATATATATATATATATATATATATATATATATATATATATATACTAGAAAATGTACCCGGCGCTGCCCAGGTATAAAGTGTCAGTGTGTTAATTAGATTTATTCTAAGGTGCCCAGGAGGCCAATCTATGTCCTTGTTTTTTTTGTTTAAGGGGAAATCGCCAGTAGCCCTATATGCCCCTATATACCCGACAGTTCTGCACTGTTTATGTAAATTGTAGCTTATGCACATTAGAGATAAACTAAAAACTTCAAACATCTGCCCTGTATACCTGTAGTGTATAGTTGGGGGTGGGGGGCTGTATATCTGTAGTGTATAGTTGAGGGGGTCCTGTATACCTGTAGTGTGTAGTTGGGGGGGGCTGTATACCTGTAGTGTATAGCTGAGGGAGGTCCTGTATACCAGTACTGTATAATTGGGGGGGGGGGGGGTGTATACCTGTACTGTATGGTTTGGGAAGTACTGTATACCTTCCGTGTATATCTGGTAGAGGTCCTGTATACCTGTACTGTATAGTTGGGGGTCCTGTATACCTGTAATATATAGTTAGTGAAGGTGCTGTATACCTGTAATGTTTAGTTGGTGGAGGTCTTCTATACTTGTAGTTTATAGTTTGAGGGTCCTGGATATCTGTAGTGTATAGTTGGTGGAGGTATTGTATACATGTAGTATATAGTTTGGGGGTCCTGTATACCTGTAGTGTATAGTTTGGGGGTCCTGTGTACCTGTAGTTTATGGTTGGTAGAGGTCTTGTATACCTGTAGTGTAAAGTTTGTGGGTCCCGTATACCTGTAGTATAAAGTTGGTGGAGGTGCTGTATACCTGTACTATATAGTTGGTGGAGGTCCTGTATACCTGTAGTGTATATTTTTGGGGTCCTGTATACCTGTAGTGTATAGTTTGGGGTCCTGTATACCTGTAATATATAGTTGGTGGAGGTCCTGTATACCTATAGTGTATAGTTTTGGGGTCCTGTATACCTGTAGTGTAGAGTTTGGGGTCCGGTATACCTGTAATATATAGTTGGTGGAGGTCCTGGATACCTGTAGTGCATAATTTGGGGTCCTGTATACCTGTGGTATAGAGTAGGTGGAGGTGCTGTATACCTGTAGTATAGAGTTGGTGGAGATCTTGTATACCTGAAGTATATAGTTCGGGGGTCCTGTATACCTGTAGTGTATAGTTTGAGGGTCCTGTATACCTGTAGTATATAGTTGGTGGAGTTCCTGTATACCTGTAGTGTATAGTTTGGGGTCCTTTATACCTGTAGTATAGAGTTGGTGGAGGTGCTGTATACCTGTAGTGTATAGTTTTGGGTTCCTGTATACCTGTAGTGTATAGTTTGGGGTCCTGTATACCTGTAGTATATAGTTGATGGAGGTCTTGTATACCTGTAGTGTATACTTTTGGGTCCTGTATACCCGTAGTGTATAGTTGGTGGAGGTCCTGTATACCTGTAGTGTATAGTTTTGGGGTCCTGTATCCCTGTACTGTATAGTTTGAGGGTCCATTTATACCTGTAGTATAGAGTTGGGGAAGTGCTGTATACCTGTAGTATAGAGTTGGTGGAGGTCCCGTGCACCTGTAGTGTATAGTTTTGGGGTCCTGTATACCTGTAGTGTCCTGTATACCTGAAGGGTCGTATTTACCATAAGGCACTCGTGGTCTTCCTAGGGCAGCACCTTGCATGGGGGCAGCACCGGGGAGCAGGGGGAAGGAAACAACTTTTAAATTTACTTTATTTTTTTAGTCTTCCACCTCCTGTTCAGACTTGCCAGAAAATCTAGTGTCTTTTCGAAGGGGGGTATGGTAGTATTGGTCAGGTCTGGTATGGCAGTGTCATCCAGTCACAGTATGGCGGTATTGGTCAGGTCTAGTATGGCAGCGTTATCCAGTCACAGTATGGCGGTATTGGTCAGGTCTGGTATAGCGGTGTTATCCAGTCACAGTATGGTGGTATTGGTCAGGTCTGGTATAGCAGTATTATCCAGTCAAAGTATGGCGGTATTGGTCAGGTCTGGTATGGCAGTGTTATCCAGTCACAGTGTGGTGGTATTGGTCAGGTCTGGTATGGTAGTGTTATCCAGTCACAGTATGGCGGTATTGGTCAGGTCTGGTATGGCAGTGTTATCCAGTCACAGTATGGTGGTATTGGTCAGGTTTGGTATGACAGTGTTATCCAGTCACAATGGGGTGGTATTGGTCAGGTCTGGTATGGCGGTATTGGTCAGGTCTGGTATGGCGGTATTGGTCAGGTCTGATATGGTGGTGTTGAATGTGACCTCTGGAGCTATTACCTACCAATCCTGATGCTAATTGGTGAGTGAAGATGGGGCGTCCTCAGGTTTAGTACTTAGGGCAGCAGCAGCTGGTAATACGGCCCTGTATACCTGTACTGTATAGATGGAGTAGGGGGCCCTGTATACATGTACTGTATAGATGGAGTAGGGTGCCCTGTATACATGTACGGTATAGATGGAGTAGGGGGTCCTGTATACCTGTACTGTATAGATGGAGTAGGGGTCCTGTATACCTGTACTGTATAGATGGAGTAGGGGGTCCTGTATACCTGTACTGTATAGATGGAGTAGGGGGTCTACCAGTTATTTCTGTGGATCTGTTGTGAGGCAGCTGCCATAGCAACCATTCAGATTCCAGCTCCCTATGAAAATGAAAGTAGTAATCCTATTGGTTGCTAAGGCTCCCAATTGCCATTACTGCTGGGCAGAGCTGCAGCTAATTATATCACCTGTGTGTGCAGTGAGGAGATTTTCCATTCATCTCTATGGGGCGCTCTTCCCCCTCCCCTCCTGTACATCTGGTAAGGACGGGACCTTCACTCTAACCTTCCTGGGCACCCAATGTATCTGTGGGCCAAATTTGGGGTCAAATGGTTCAGGCGTTTGGAAGTCTATAGAGGACAGATGGACAGACAGACTTTCATTTTTATGATATAGCTGTGTCTATTATAATCATTTATGATATATGTTCAGTTATACACTAAATTGGAGCATTTATTAGCTTACTATTTTATTGGAACATTTTCTACACAGATTTTATGTCCATCTTGATGTAACTTAGAGATTTCTTGTGCCTATTTTGCATGTTTGTAGCCCTGGATTAGTAGATGACTTATACTGTTGGTCTTTGGTGGTCTTGGTGCAGTTGATGCTGCATCAGGTGGGGATTTTCTGGCTTTGTCTGCCATGTTTCTGGGGCCTTGACTATGAAGCTGTAGCAGGATGCAATATATACCCCAGTGTCTGGGATGCAGTATATACCTCAGTGTCTGGGATGCAGTATATACCCCGGTGTCTGGTATGCAGTATATAACTCAGTGTCTGGGATGCAGTATATACCCCAGTGTCTGGGAGGCACTATATACCTCAGTGTCTGGGATGCAGTATATACCTCAGTGTCTGGTATGCATTATATACCTCAGTGTCTGGGATGCAGTATATACCATAGTGTCTGGGATGCAGTATATACCTCGGTGTCTGGGATGCAGTATATACCTCAGTGTCTGGTATGCATTATATACCTCAGTGTCTGGGATGCAGTATATACCATAATGTCTGGGATGCAGTATATACCTCGGTGTCTGGGATGCAGTATATACCTCAGTGTCTGGGATGCAGTATATACCTCAGTGTCTGGTATGCAGTATATAACTCAGTGTCTGGGATGCAGTATATACCCCAGTGTCTGGTATGCAGTATATACCCCGGTGTCTGGGATGCAGTATATACCCCAGTGTCTGGAATGCAGTATATACCTCAGTGTCTGGGATGCAGTATATACCTCGGTGTCTGGGATGCAGTATATACCTCGGTGTCTGGGATGCAGTATATACCTCAGTGTCTGGGATGCAGTATATACCCCGGTGTCTGGTATGCAGTATATACCTCAGTGTCTGGGATGCAGTATATACCTCAGTGTCTGGGATGCAGTATATACTTCGGTGTCTGGGATGCAGTATATACCTCAGTGTCTGGGATGCAGTATATAACTCAGTGTCTGGGATGCAGTATATACCATAGTGTCTGGGATGCAGTATATACCTCAGTGTCTGGGATGCAGTATATACCTCGGTGTCTGGGATGCAGTATATACCTCAGTGTCTGGGATGCAGTATATACCATAGTGTCTGGGATGCAGTATATACCTCAGTGTCTGGGATGCAGTATATACCATAGTGTCTGGGATGCAGTATATACCTCGGTGTCTGGGATGCAGTATATACCATAGTGTCTGGGATGCAGTATATACCTCAGTGTCTGGGATGCAGTATATACCATAGTGTCTGGGATGCAGTATATACTCCAGTGGCATCTGAGTTATTCTTATTCCACCTAATTCCTCTGTGGGGCAATTACTGCATTATAACAAACCCTTCACCCCGACCACCTCTCGGCCACCCTACACTATGAGTGGTTACATGCTGTGTATCAGATGGTATATATGTAGACGTGCCTGGCGGCTGCTATATCTCTTACATTCTATATGACCCCTGTCTGTTTCAGCTACATGAATAATAGATCAGCTGTTGCATATTTCATGCCGTATTTCCATCTTTTGCCCATCTTGATTACATTAGTATTACATCTTATATCTTGAACCTTATTTTTTTTAAGGAGTAAGGAACATAGCGGCAGTTCAGACATGATATTATCCATCCGTCCGTCCATCCGAGCCAACGTTGGGGTGTGAGAGCTTTATAATTATATATATATATATATATATATATATATATATATATATATATATATATATATACATACACTGTATATATATATATATATATATATATATATATATATATATATATATATATATATTATTGACAATTCTTTTATAGATAAGTTATAGAAAGGCTTAAATCTAAACCGACACCATAAGAATAAAGCACAAATAATCAAACTTGCTCAGTAATCTTCCTGTTTGGTTCGTCTGCACAGTATTTTACTTATTAAAGCCGAGATTTATGCTCCAGAGCTGCGCTCCCTGCCGGCCATATTGCAGACTGTGAGAACTACTGTCAAGATGACTGAGGAGAAACTTCTACATTTGTTTCCTTTTCTTTTCTTTTTTTAATGAACACTTTGCAAGAGCGGCAAACGTCTCTACTTTATAGTCGGACGGCATTGTCAGGTTCTGCAGCTCTGGACGGATTCTGAACAGTTTACACGGTAACCTCCTTCCCTTACACACACCTCATACCATCCTCTCCGATAGCTAAATGATAGAGAGATGTTCAGCGCAACTGTTATATTCTGATTGGATGTTGGCTCCGTGTTCAGGAGATTTAAAGGGTTTTCCATAACCTTTGATATGTTGCTGAGACTAACAATTCCTTCCATACTTGTTGTTACCTATTCAGTCTCCTTCCCCCAGTTCTCAGCTGCTGCTTTCTGCTGAAAATGCAAAAATCTGTGTGTGAGCTTTTCTGTCTCCCCCTCCTCCCCCTCCCTTCTGAGACGGGTTATGTAAACAAGTCCCTGACTGGCTGTATCTGCAACATTGAGGCTGAGAGGGTTAATCTGAGGTCAAGTTGCTGATGAACTCACTGTGATTATCCCTCCCAGCATTACAAAGAAGCTACAATGTTTCAGATAAAGTCTGCCAGGGACTTGTTTACATCAGCCTTCTCAAAAGGGAGGGGGGAGACAGAGAGAAAAGCTCACACACAGATTTTTGTGTCTTTAGCAGAAAGCGGCAGCTCAGAACTGGGGGAGGGAGACTGAATAGATAATAACAAGTATGGAAGGAATTGTTAGTCTCACCGTGGGCAGCAACATATCAAAAGTAATGTTTGAGTGGAGTACCCCTTTAACTATGGCCAGACAAGCTAAGCGGCCTTTGGTCATCTTTTTTTTTTTTAAATCTTATTGATAGCTAAGATAAACTTAATAGTGAGGAGCGTTAGACGGGGATTATACTGAACTGATGACTATATAGCTAATTTCTGAGAAACCAAGAGACTTTTGCAAAAATTAGCAACTTTTTGATACATGAAGCCAATGTCTCTCTCTCTCTCTCTCTCTCTCTCTCTCTCTCTCTCTCTCTCTCTCTCTCTATCTCCCATCTATAGCGCTAGTCTCTAATTCCATTACTAATCCGGATTTTTGCCTATTTGTTGTTTCTATTCACTGCAGCTCTTCTTATTGTTTTTAGGTAAGAAGCCGAGATTCTTAAGGAATATATATTAAGTTAATGACTTACCATTGGCAAAAGCAAAACGAGATCTGAGCATGGGGCCCGAAACATAAACCATGGAGGGGCTTTTATGTGAGGGCGTTCATCATTCTACCACATAAAGCAGAAATACAACGGACTCGGCGGCTTCAGGATAAATTGCAGAGTTTAATTGTTAGAGCCTAGACAATGTCCGGATAACAATGCTGATGTCTCTGACTCGGCCATTGTTCCCTTCTGTTATATTATATGGTGGAGCCGGAGCAGTGAGAATCCTGTCCCCGATGCCGGGATATGACTCAGGTGCTCGCACGGCTCTCTGACTTGTGTTTCTAATACCCCACAGAGATATTAGCCTAATAAATTCCACTGTGTACTTAAAGACAGACAATTATTAACCCAACAGATTATTAATAAATCAGGAAACAACGAAGCCTAAACAAACAGCATTTCCATTCTCCCAGTGGAATAAATTTGTAAGACGCTAATACCGAAGGCGATTTGTAGCTCTTTCATCATATTCGCATTTTGGGATTTGCGGATTTGATTTACACCCGAGCGAGATGTGAGAAAATATTGTGATTACTATTTGTTAGGATGGCGACCTATGGGATCAGGCCGGGGTCTGGCAGTGGTGGGGGACTCAGAATGGGGAGGCCGGGATCTGGCAGAGGTGAGGGACTCAGAATGGGGAGGCCGGGGTCTGGCAGTGGTGGGGGACTCAGAAGGGGAGGCCGGGGTCTGGCAGAGGTGAGGGACTCAGGAGGGGGAGGCCAGGGTCTGGCAGTGGTGGGGGACTCAGGAGGGGGAGGCCAGGGTCTGGCAGTGGTGGGGGACTCAGAAGGGGGAGGCCAGGGTCTGGCAGTGGTGGGGGACTCAGAAGGGGAGGCCGGGGTCTGGCAGTGGTGCGGAACTCAGAAGGAGGAGGCCGTGGTCTGGCAGTGGTGAGGGAATCAGAAGGGGGAGGCCGGGGTCTGTCAGTGGAGGCGGAATCAGAAGGGGAGGCCGGGGTCTGGCAGTGGTGAGGGACTCAGGAGGAGGAGGCCAGGGTCTGGCAGTGGTGAGGGAATCAGAAGGGGGAGGCCGGGGTCTGGCAGTGGTGGGGGAAGTAGAAGGGGGAGGCCGGGGTCTGGCAGTGGTGGGGGAATCAGAAGGGGGAGACCGGGGTCTGGCAGTGGTGAGGGACTCAGAAGGGGAGGCCGGGGTCTGGCAGTGGTGGGGGAATCAGAAGGGGGAGGCCGGGGTCTGGCAGTGGTGGGGGAATCAGAAGGGGGAGGCCGGGGTCTGGCAGTGGTGGGGGAATCAGAAGGGGGAGGCCGGGGTCTGGCAGTGGTGAGCGACTCAGAAGGGAAGGCCGGGTTCTGGCAGTGGTGAGGGACTCAGAAGGGGAGGCCGGGGTCTGGCA
The DNA here is from genome assembly GCF_027789765.1 of Dendropsophus ebraccatus. Lineage (NCBI taxonomy): Eukaryota > Metazoa > Chordata > Amphibia > Anura > Hylidae > Dendropsophus > Dendropsophus ebraccatus. The sequence continues at coordinate 4,924,761 of NC_091456.1, read as the reverse complement.
GTGGTGGGGGAATCAGAAGGGGGAGGCCGGGGTCTGGCAGTGGTGGGGGACTCAGAAGGAGGAGGTGGGGGTCTGGCAGTGGTGGGGGACTCAGAAGGGGAGGCCGGAGTCTGGCAGTGGTGAGGGACTCAGGAGGGGGAGGCCGGGGTCTGGCAGTGGTGGGGGACTCAGAAGGGGGAGACGGGGGTCTGTCAGTGGTTGGGGAATCAGAATGAGGAGGCCGGGGTCTGGCAGGGGTGGGGGACTCAGAAGGGGGATGGAGAAAGCCTTTCATTTATGCTGCTTAATTGGAAGAAATAAAAGACAGAGAAATTTTTCACCATTTTACATCTTGTGACATAAAAAAGTAAAACAATTTTGCACAATCGCTTCAGTGTGAATAAATTTGCAACAAGATCTATTGGTATGTATGGTTTCAGTGCCACGACTAATGTAACAAATGGGACTTTTTATGCAAAAAAAGGCGCAAAAAGGCACAAAATGGTACAATGCCGCTCCAGCCCGGATCCCACACACAAATGGCACAAATGCAAAGATTTGCAATTTCAAAGGGTAAAATAATGCAATTACTCATTAGCTCCAAATTTATGACGGTGCCTGCGCCATTTTGATACATTTTGTGCAGGAAAAAAAGTGCTCTAAAGGCAGAAGGCAGAATATAATATAGAATATAGAGCACTTCTTATTCATAACAATTTTGATAAGTTCCCCCCCCCCCACTTTGTATTTATCTATTGGAAAACACTTGTCATCAACACTCTACAGGATCATCCTATTGATTTAGGATGATTAAATATTATATGAAGTCTCTCCAGAAGGTCGCACATGATCAATACCTCGTTTATCGTTGACAGATTTCCAATATTCTATGTATTTTGGCTAACATTTTTGGTGGGTGGCCCAGATTTGCCTGAAACTCATAATACTTGTTTATTCCCCAAACAACCAATCACAGCTCAGCTTTCATGTTACCAGACCTAATTGTGATATAAAACTTGGGCTGTGATTGGTTGCTGTAGGAAAAAGGAAAAAAACAGACCGTGTGGGGTTCAGGCAGCTTGATGAACTTGCACCTATGTTTTTATTAAAGGGGCAGTTCAGCAGGAAAAAAAAATCTTTCTAATCAATTAAGGCCAGAAAGTGCTAGAGATTTGTAATTTACTTCTATTAAAAAATTTCCAGCCTTCCAGTACTTATCAGCTGCTGTATGTTCTGCAGGAAGTGGTGTTTTCTCTCCAGTCTGACACAGTGCTCTCTGCTGCCACCTCAGTTTTTATGGGGATTTGCTTCTGCTCTGGACAGTTCCTGACATGGACAGAGGTGGCAGCAGAGAGCACTGTGTCAGACTGGAGAGAATACACCACTTCCTGCAGGACATACAGCAGCTGATAAGTACTGGAAGACTAGTGATTTTTAAATAGAAGTAAATTACAAATCTCTGGCACTTTCTGGCTCCAGTTGGTTTGAATGTTTGTGAACTATCTGTTTTAAACATCAGTGAAAGGCAATGGTTGTTGTGCAGTGACTTAGATATGTCTGGAAACAAAATCTTTCCCATAGTTATTTCCCCATAGTGTGAGTCTGCGATGTCAGAAGCATCAGCTCCGCTAACACATGGCATACAGATATCTGGAGGATATGGCGGATGGGGTTTCAGTGATATTCCATTGGATTGCGCTCCATCTGCAGAGGAGCGCACCATTCATCATCCTGATAGAGGGAAGCCAGCCGAGCTGTTGTCATAGGTGCAAAAACTCCAAAAGCAAAACATCTGAGTCTGTTTTGGTGCCACAATCCATGTTCTGCATCAGACTCTTGTACATTGGCAGAAGAGCCGTCAGGGTTGCTCCATGCTGATGCGCTCCATCCATTTCTGCATCCCGTTCATCTGCCATGTCTCAACTAAGTGGTGAAATTAGGCCTGTAGGGAATTTGGGACTTTCAAACTCTTTCAGGCTTCTGAGAGCCGACATGATATTTTATCATCTGCCTGGTTGCTGCCGGGGACGTTCAATCGACCTTCTGTACAATGTTTGATACTAAAGACCCTTGAGGCTTTTGCATACTTTCCTATCTGAGACTACTTAGTATTACAGCTCCTCGCTGTGCGTATGATGGCGATATCACGAGGGCAGTTTGCCGGATCCTCAGTGTGACGAGATGTAAGCTGACACATGGTCTCGTTTTCGAGGTCTTTCGGAGAGGTCGGATGGGGCAGGGGAGGAAAACAACATCCAAATGGACAATGTATCATAAGGATTATTTTCACTCCAAACTTCGAGTGTTTTCCGTATATAATTCTGCACATAGAGTCTTATTTTTCTGTCTTGTTTAATTGCTGTCACCGATTTCTTTCTCCTTAACCCCTTCAGGACCGGCAGATTTTTGCCTTTAGGACCAGAAGCCATTCTTGAAATCTGACCAGTCTCACTTTATTTGGTTTTAGCTCCGTATTGCTGTATTTTATCCCTGGGATCTGAGATTGTTTTTTTCGTGACATATTGTACTTTAGGTTGGTGGTAAATTTGATTTTCTTGTGAAAAATGTCCCCATCCGTGAAAAAATAGCAAAACTAACTTTACATTTTCTGTGATCCCTGTGCGGGTTCACTTATGTGATCATTTTATTGCCAGTGTTGTTACATATCGATACCATACATGTTTTTTTTACATTTATTATTATTATTTATTGCATTGGGGGGTATGGGGATTATGTGTGTATTGCACTTTTTTTTTGGATAATTTTTTGCGTTTTAAAAAAAATATTTTTACAGTTTTACTTTCTTTTACTGTCCCACCATGGTAAGGATTTCACTATCTTATTGGCTGATGATAGGCACAATACACTGAATTGCTGATCTGCATTGCAGTGTAACGTGCCTTGCATTGCTGATCACACTCTGCCTTATGACACTGAAGGCCTTTAGGAAGGACTCCCGTTGTCATAGCTACCATCAGGGCTCTACGATCGCTTTGCACAGTCCCAATGGTGAACAGAGGGAGAATTCTCCCTCTGTTTTGCCCTATGGATTCTGCCGTTGCACTAATTGCAGCATCTATAGGGTAAACTGCCGCAATCCGAGCTCGGGTCCCGGCAGATGCCCGACTATCACTGACAGCTGCGACCCTACCTGGATGGCATGGGCACAGCTTCTTCACCCTTTTTATCTGAGGGCATTATTGTACGTTCCTTAGTGGGATGTGATGCAAAAATGAATGTACAATTATATCCTAGGTCTTGGTTACGTCCTTGATCTTGGTCATTATCAATCCCTTCAAATGAAGTTGGCTTTTAAAATAGCTGAAACTAATTTGTTACATTCTAATTCTCTCTAGATCTTCCCCCTTTCTCTATGCATCCATTGTTCTGTATAACCTCCAGTCTTGGGATTAACTATTGTAGCCCAGGATGTGGCCGCCCTTATGGTAATATATAGGACGTCTATTACACTCCCCACATAAAGCTCTTATTATAATGCATCGGTTTCTGATCCATTTTCTGTATGCAATGCCTGAATAATAAACCTTATTAACACACTGCAGACATTGCCGGCTCGGATAGGAAATATAGTCAGATCCCATGAAGAAACCCATCAGGCTCAGCAGCACAATGATTGCTTACAATATAATCCGGGTGGGGTCCTACCCCAAAGCATTTAATCAATGTGGAGTCCTCGCCGCCTTATATATTCCGCAAATCCACCCTGTAAGAAGCTTTCCATTCTGTGACCGACTCTTATGGCCGCGCCAAAATCCTAAAGAGGCAACAAAATATACAACAGAGACTGGAGGAATCATAAGTGACAGGATCCATTTAATAGTATAGAAAGGAGATCAGCTCCAGGTGGACAAAAAAATCTGAATTAAGAATATTTCTCCATGTTGAATCCAATAGAAACTGATTTAAGTTCCATAGAAATAAAAGGGATTTGTCATAATTCCATTTTTTTTTTATTTAATTAAAGGAGAAGTCCGGGTAAATCAATTTTTTTAGCAAGTGTTTTGGCTGGGGGGGGGGATAAAAGAAATAATGTGCTCTTCCCATGCTCCAGCGCTGATGGCCGCATCTGGCCGCTCCGGTCTCTGGGTTCTGGGCCACTTCCTGGTCTGAGCGGGGACCCGAGCCGTGACGTGACGTCCGCTCAGCCACTCAGCAGCCCTAGTGGGGTCCCGCCTCTGCCGCTGACTGGCTGAGAGGACATCACACCTCATGATCTGGGTCCCCGCTCAGACCAGGAAGCGGCCAGGACTGGAGCGGCCAGATGCAGCCACCAGCGCTGGAGCGGGAGAGGGAAGAGCATGTTATTTCTTTTATCCTCCCCAGCTCTTGCTCAATAAATACATTTGCCCAGACTTTTCCTTTAGGTAGGAAAAAGGAGAATGTATATTTTATCATGGCCGCCTGCAGGAGCAATGGTGCTTTAGTGACAGGCACCTACACATCTCTGGGCTCACGAGTCTTAGGCCTCATTCACACATCCCTATGTTTAGTCGTATTAGTAGTATTAATACTACAATAATATTACAACGACTGAACCATACGTCTGGGTTTTCATGCCGCTGCTTAGAGTATCTCATCTGCAGCATGTAGGAAAGGTTTGTGGAGCTTGTACCATTTGTTTCCCTCAGCGAGACGCCTTCATGCATCGGTCCTATACAAAGCACATTTTCTGGGCACACAAGGGGCTGATAGTTCCTGGAAAAGTAACATCTAGCAGGTGTCAGAAGAAACTGATGGAGTGTGCAGGGCTCGCTGCCATCCGAAATCTCCATATCATTAGAGCAGGTCTGAGGGAGATCCATCAGTCATCACGGCGGCGGCGGCGGCGGCGGCATTGCTTCACAGGCTGCTTGTCCTTGTCACACATCTATGCCCACAGAACAGCAGGTGCTACACAACACTGACAGTGGGAAACCCTTTCTATAGAAGAAATCTCTTATTGTTACTCAAACTGAAATGTTTAATCTCAGAAACATGCAAGCGCTAGAAATCAGCCTATCTATCTAAACTTGGACAATTTTTTTCTACAGCAAACAATGCTGTAACCAGCCGCCACCCCCGGGGGCCTTTGTCTACTGACTGTTTGCAGCCCCGACCATGTTTGCTCCAGAGCGGTGGAGGTCCTCCAGCCTCCTCTCTCTCCCTGACCTGGGCTCTTTGCTTCTGACACAGTTGCAGTTCCTCCACTTTCCTCTAGGGCACGTGTGTGTGTGTCTGTGTACGTGTGTGTGTATGTGTGTGTGTGTGTGTGTGTGTATGTGTATGTGTGTCTGTGTATGTGTATGTGTGTGTGTGTGTCTGTGTGTGTGTGTCTGTGTATGTGTATGTGTGTGTATGTGTGTATGTGTGTGTGTGTGTGTGTGTGTGTGTGTGTGTGTGTGTCTGTGTATGTGTGTGTGTCTGTGTGTGTGCAGCTACTTAGATTAAAGGGCCATTTTTCCCTTCATTCTTCTCCTTGTACCGATCCTGTTTCTCCTGCACCTATTTAAAGCTGTTCTGTCTGTTCCTCCTTGCCTGCGTGTTGTTGGTTTCTTGTGTTCCCAAGGGAAGGTTTGTTTCTGTGTCTGCTCTTGCATGTATCCTAACCTGTGCCTGTTCCTCAGATTACATTTGCCTGCCTGACCTCTTCTGTACTTCTTGTCTCTCCTGTTGCCGACCAGGACTGCCTGCACTCCATCTGAGCCACCTGCTCATTGACTGCCTCAACCCTGCTACCCCTCTGATTCTCCCGTTGATCATCCAGCCTGCTGACTATGTACATACTGCCTGTTACTCCAGTGTTTTGCACCAGCACTGTTTGGTTCTCAGCACCAGCCATTACCCATACAGGGATCCCACTTGTGGGCCGACCTGGTGCCCTCTAGCAGCAGAACTTCAGCTTCTGTATCCGGCAACAGTGATGAAGGGTAAAGACTAGTGATGAGCGAGCATGCTCGTCCGAGCTTGGTACTCGTTTGGGTATTAAGGTACGGATTTCGCAATACTCGAAGAAATCTCATCATCCTTTTCCTGTAAGTTTGGGCGCTATTTCTCAGTCAATAACCATGCAGGAGACTCTTTGGTGCATCCTGCGATGACGTGGGACCCATACATGCCTAAAGTACTCTGCTCCCTGGCATGGCAGAAAGTCAACTCATTGATGCAAATAGTCTAGTCGGCACCACTACGCTGCAGCACAGCGAGGCTCTATGGAAAAGACGCTAATAACCGTATGTGGAGGTGCTCCCAATGAAAGGTAGAGTATATTGAAACAATGTAGACATTAAGCATGGGGCACTCACCAATCTTCAGGCTTGACTTTCTTAATTCCCTGCACCAATAGGGAGGGAGGTCAGGTGGACTAGGGGACGCACTCCTCCCAGGACAGCTGTTTCACATCTACTGGCGCTTCTTCCGGCCAGGGAGACTCCCCTGCCAGAAGAAGCACCAGTAGGCCTGAAACAGCTGGATAAAGTGCTTATTGTCTACATTGTTTTTGTCAAATCAGTTTGGCACAGCGGGTCCATATCCGCTGCCTATTACATATGGTCTTTATATACAAAGATCTCGCCTAAGCAAATGGGTCCTTTTTATTTTATTTTTTACTTTAGAATCAACGAAAAGCTTGATAACAAACGGCATTCTAGTAGTTCTGAGTTTATGATAAAATAGCGTTCTGTACCCCAGCAAGGTCTTGTGGGTGTTTGTGTATGTAAATGAGGGAAGTATATCTGACATGCATCGTAAGAACGTTAATTAATTATATTACCAACTGTTATTTTATTATCATCAGAGCCGAGCAAACCCCAAGGAAAGGCGTCTAATATGCAGAAATATAGAAATCGCTGCTTGCTATGCCGAACGCTGCACATGCACCAAGGACGTGAACTGCATTCGTGATTTAGCAATGGATGTGGATTTTTCCCCTCATACCACAGTAACACCACCACTCATTTCTATACCAGTAGTTAGCCTTAATGCAATAGGAAATGCATCCACTTAAAGGGGTACTCCGGCGGAAATCTCTCCCCCCCCCCCAAATCAACTGGTTCTGATCTATATAAGTTTCTGACACCAGTTGATTTGAAAGAAAAAGATTTTTGCCGGAGTACCCCTTTAAAGCAACTCTGTACCCACAATCTGACCCCCCCAAAACTGCTTGTACCTTCGGATAGCTGCTTTTAATCCAAGATCTGTCCTGGGGTCCGTTCGGCAGGTGATGCAGTTATTGTCCTAAAAAACAACTTTTAAACTGGCAGCCCCGTGCCCAACGGCCATGGCCTAGATTGTGTATGCATTAGGCTGGCACAACCTCTCTGCCCCTCCTCCCCGCCCTCCTCATCATTAGGAATGCTCCAGGCAGATTGTCTCCTATTCCCCACCTGTGTCAGCACGGCACATGGGTTGGATCGTTAAGCACCTGTGCAATGTTAAGAAAGGAGAAAATGTTCCAGTGGCATTCCTTATGATGAGGAGGGCAGGGAGGAGGGATGGAGGGGTAGTGCAAGCCTAATGCATACACAATCTAAGCCCCGGCTGTTGGGCACATAAAAGTAGTTTTTTAGGACAGCTTCCAGCTGAAATGTCACAGCCCGGCTGTGCGATTGCCAGTGTCCCGCCCCCAGTCACTGATTGGCTATAGGGGCAATCACTCAATTTGTGACTTTGCAGCTAGGAGAGCTGCAAGACACCAGCAGTTGTGAACAGGACCCTGGAGCGGCACTACAGAGCAGGGGGATAGGTAAGTTTACATTGTTTGTTATTTTCCCACACCCCCTGCCTGCAATTTTTTTTAGTTTAGTTTTTAGTTTAGTTTTTTGTTTTAGGTAAAGGAGAAATTCAGGAGTGTCACTAACATGGCTGCTTATTTCTGGCAACAGCACCCCTCCTGTTTGCATGCGGTATTGCAGCTTGATTCCATTGAAGTGAAAGGAGCCGAGTCGTAATAACCCACACATCCTTAGCCCAGGTGTGGTGATGTTTTTGGAATGTTTTTTTTTTTTCACCTCTGGATTAACCCTTTAATGTATACAGTTGCATTTACAGTTACCGTTTGGGCCCTATTACACAGGACGACTATCGTTCAAAAAATCGTTAGATCGTTCGGATGTGAACAACAATCGTCAATAGTGTAATAGCAGACGATTAAACGACCAACGAGAAATCGTTGGTCTTTTCATAGAATTGACACCTATTTTTATCGTTGATCGTTTGCAAATCGTTCACATGTAATAAGATGTCGTTTGGTCGTTCACAGCAGCAATGGACGCAGTAGCGACGACAGGATGGCCGCAAGAACGAATATAAGTAACGATCAATGTTCCGTGTAATTGGGTGAACATTTTGAGGTCGTTCGCCCTAGCGGTCGATTGACATCGTTTATCGTTGAAAAATCGCTTAGTGCAATAGTACCCTTACAATGTATACAGATACATTAATACCAGGTCTTTATTCCATGAACGTCCAGGTTATTTGCTTTTTCTTCCCAGCCATAAAAATCCAGCTGCACATTTGTCATTGAGTCCTTTGAATCCCTGGCACTCTCCCATGTCATTGCATTACACAACAAGCATGGGTATGATGTATAGCCGCCATGATGTCAGCCGAAAGATCAAGCTTCATCGGTGCCCGGACTTGATTTACTCTGCCATCCTGAGCCCCGGCTGCTAACCATGACTTCACTTCATCCTGCTGGAGGAGAAACCTGTGTGATCTGATCCTCAGCGCAGGAAAAGGTGGAATTATTCTACTAACGTGTAATAGATTGCATTGGGTAAGCTGCTTCTATTTGGTGAACCTGTTTTTTTTTTAGTTTAGAGACTTAAAGTGGTTTTAATTTCTTTTCTTTGCTCACAGTGAAAATATGATTGCATGTCCTGGACAGTTCCTGACATGGACAGAGGTGGCAGCAGTGAGCACTGTGTCAGACTGGAGAGAATACACCACTTCCTGCAGGACATACAGCAGCTGAGAAGTACTGGAAGTAGTAAAGTAAATTACAAATCTATATAACTTTCTGATACCAGTTGATTTGAAAGAAAAAGATTTTTGCCGGAGTGCCCCTTTAAGTCATATTAGAATACTTTACTGGGATAAACAATAAATTATCGGGGCCTTTGTCTCTATATTATAGGGAGGACGCTGTTTATTTGCTGCTGAAATAACTTTACTCACTTCAATCAGTTCCTGCTACTCTCTTAATGAAATCTCCCCCCGGAGACCGATTACATTTAGAATTACTGACAATAAACCTCTGTGAGAACCCCCTATACTCTTCTCCGGCTCTGTGTTAGTCTGCTGCTGCTGCTGCTGCTGCCTGATCTTGTGTCCTCACTTTGTTTTTGTACTTTAAGAGAATGTTATTGGGAAATCTCATATAAGAAACAAGAGATAAGATGCCTGATGAAGAGGGTGCTTAACCCTTGAAACGCGTAGCAATAAAGAACACATCTGATTGGCAAGAATACTGGGAATCTCTGCCTCTTGATTGAAGTGGAGTGACTGCCTGGAGGTTTGAGCGCCAAGGAATCCACCATTGTTGAAAGGTTATTTGGATTCTGGTCCGGATCCCACATCCAGGGAGATCGGAAGGTGGAAGGCAGCAGCCCTCCTTATATACCTACAAGCCTACATTACAGCCGTGCCTAATATGTACGACCTAACCAGGTGAGTGTGCATTTGTGTGAATTTGCACATACACATCTCACAGGGTTAATCTGCCTGCACATGCAGCGCCACTGTGTTTCCTTTTTTTTCTTTTTATGTACAAAACAAAAGATAATAAACATATAAGCAATTAAAAAGCAAAAGTACTTAAAGTACAGCGGTCCCTGGGTTCAAAAGTAACTTGGATTAAGAGCGTTTTGCAAGAAGAGATCACAGTTTCTCAAAACTGTAACTTGGTGTAAGAGCATTGCTTTGGTGAAAGAGCTCCCTGTACTGGGTGGGAGGGGGAGTGGGGGAGGGGCATGGTCTGCATATCAGTGATTTCTTATGGGAAAATTTGCTTTGGTATAAGAGTGGATTTGGATTACAAGTGCCGTCTCAGAATGAATTATACTCCTAATCCAAGGCACCACTGTATATGAGAAGTAGATCTATCAAGATCCAGTCTTATTTAACTGATAACATTGAATTGTTTTTGTCCCTCACTCTATGGATAGATGGTAACAAGCTGAGACTGTAAAGGCTGTAAAATGCCATTGATATGTGACGTCTCAGATGGTGGTTGGCCATGATATAGCCCTGCCCTGTGTTCTGTCGTTATACTTTAGAAACTACAGTAGATCTGTACTGAGAGTTAAAAGAGTGAAGTAGGTAGAGAGGAATCAGAAGAGTAGAGAGGAGAATGTCGAGAGAGAGTCCCAACCCAAGAAGTACTGTGCTCTGCCAGAACTTCAGAGGTAGAATAAGTAGAATACTTGAAAGTAGAGAGAATACTTGTGCCCGTGTTTTGACTCCTTGGTCTTTGCACCACCTATTGCCCACCAGTGTGGGGTGAACCGTCCTAGAGGGTGTCACAAGCCCCAGATCTTGTTATCTGGGATGAGCAGAGTGTTCAGAGTTCTCTGATTATACCCGTTGTCAGGTAGGGGGTCTGGGAAAACAAGACAAGTGCAGCCCTAGAACTGGCACCCAGCCCAGCTGGCCCTCCCTGCTTACCACAACAGCCCTAAGTAGCTGCGGACAACTGGGCGGCATTCCCTAACCTGGCTCAAGTGAATACACTAAAAACAGAGACAAGACTAACAAACGAGCAAGGGGAAGTCAGAGGTCCGAGTCGGTAACAGCTGGTCAGTATTGGTACAAAATCATGATCCAAAGAATAGTCGAGGTCCAAGCCAAAAGGTCAGGTATCAGAAGTATAAAGTAAGAGTAACGCTAGGTCAAGATACACAGGAGGAACCAGGTTCTATCGCAGGCAAGAAATGAGACCACAGGTCTGATACTTATGGAGCCTGGAGTCCCAGCCCCAGACTTGATTGGGACTGAGGCTCCAGGTCCTGTCCAGATACAGAAAGCTAACTGGTAAGTCAGCTGCCAGTCAACAATCGGTGAACACACACAACACCTAAGCTGATCAGCCAGGGGAGTCAAACCCCGGCCTCTGCTATAACAAAGAACAGCAGAGCCGAGTATGTGAAAAACATGTTAAGAATTATGGCAGAAATGGACGCCAAGCCGAATGCACGGCCCGAGTCCTAACACCCGCGCTGCAAGACAGAGTGCCTAGGCTCAATCTGGATCAGTTCCTTCTTCTTGTGGATACTGTCCTGCACTGTGTTCCTCTTGTCCATGGCGTGGGTTAGGATAATCCCTGACTTCTTCTCTCTAGTAGTGACTTAACACTGCATATTGTGTAATAAGGTTGCTTGAGGGAAAACTGTAGGGAGCATCCTTCCTTTACAGAATCCAAGGCAAGAAGACCTCACACTTCCTTTACCCATGTGACTTCCTTCCTAGAGCATGTGTAAACTGTGCTGTGAGTGGGTGAGGAAGAAGAAAGAACTCTCATTGGTGTATCTATGTGATACATAAGATACAACAACCCTTTAGTTCCTACAGCTGTGCAATATCTAGACATAAATACAACAACGACATCTAGTGGTAAAACATTGGTACTACTACATTACCACTTACACTTTTGAGTACAGGCTTTTGCAAATGGTGTAACCAATACCAACACCACAGATACCTTGTCATCTCACCTGATACAATATAGTAGACTCGTTTTCTTGCACTTTACTTCCGGAGTGCTACATTTTATATGTACTGTATGACTATGTGCCATTTGCAGTCTACAAATACTGAAGTGAGTTAGTCTTCCCCAGCTGTTCCTGCTGCGTTTGGCCGCTACACCTGCCAGTGGGAGCAGTTCATTTAGTACCATTAGGCCGTTGCATTGTGCTACGTTGCCCCTTTATAACGGCGGCATTGAGAATATATAACGGCAGCTCCGGTACGGACACAGGAATCATTGGTACCTGCAGGACCTCGAGTGGTTGTGTGCTGGCTATTAATCATAATACTGCGGCCGGTATCAGACACTGTATAAGATGCGACCACAGATGAAGATGGATGGTAAACAGATCGCAGTTATTAGCCCAATAAATTTACTTTTCACTTGTTACGTCTTATACGTCAGCTGGTGTGACTCCGCACCGTTCTCTCCACAGATAATAAATAGCATTATTAATGTGCTTAATGCTACAATTCTGTAACTCCTATAATAACCTGATAATAAGACATATTAGTCTCATCGAACTAACGAAAACCCTGTCGACTCTTTCCAGCACATGTGGGAATTTTACTTCATATTATTATATTAGTATTAAGTGTTTCAGGTTTCATCGGTTCAAGTTTGAGCTTTTCTAATACTATTATATGTAACAGACTACAGTCCTTGTGAACACATTAAAGGGGAACTCCACTCAAAAATAACACTTGATATGGTGCTGCCCATGGTGAAACTCACAATTCCTTAATAACAGTGAGTTCATTAGCAACTGAACTTCAGATTATCCCTCCCATCATGACAAAAAAAGCTAGAATGTTGCAGATAAAGCCTGCCAGGGACTTCAGTCAGTCTTCTCAGATGGGAGGGGAGACAGAGAGAAAAGCTCACACACAGATTTTTGTGTCTTCAGCAGAAAGCAGCTGCTTCCAGTGAGAGGGTGATCATGTAGCATTAGACCAGAATTGCCTTAGAAATTAAAAAATTTAATTGATAGTATTCAGTCACACAAGTGGGATGAGGTATCCACTGCAATTAGGGTTTTTCCCACTAGGTGTCCCCACTCTGTTTCTATGTAACTTGTTCTATGCATGGCTGCAGTCCCCCAAGGGTTAACTGTTATGTGTCGCCTGTTGCCTTTTTGTCCACTCACAGGTGCAGGTGCTTTCCCGCATATCTCTAGCCTATCTTCTTTACTCTCTCTCTCTTTGTACACACACACACACACACACACACACACACACAGACAGCCCACCAATCACAGACAGGGTTAGATAAACCCCTGTAGTTATAACCGCTATGCAGTGCTAAACCTTTACAATTGCTTCATTCCTCTGATTGGCCGTGAATGACCCGGAGCTGGTAGCGGTGTTATTGGAGCGATTGATAGAGTTGTGCCTATTGTTTGCACAACTTATCCAGTTGAGTGCACAATTGTTCACCTTATCCTCACTCCCTTTGCTTTACACGTATTGCTGCACTAGAAGGCGCCCCTTTTCTCCATTCTCAAACCTTTACAAGGGGAGAGAAACCAAACAGAGAACACCTTGTCCACACCATGAACCTTTCTAAAAGTGAAGGGCAGTTACCTCAGGAGTCATAGGAACTGACCCCAGTGGAACATAGGTACAGAACGTCTACGTATTCCACTGCGCAGCGCAGGAGAACTGGGAAGGCTCGGGAGTCTGCTTAACCCAGATAACAAGGCCTAGGGCTTGCATTACCCACCTAGAATGAGTAGCTCACAACTAGTGGGCATAAGGCGGTCAGACTAGAAGTCACCTACACACCTCTACTGTTCCGGCAGAGTACACTACTACCTTGGGGAAGGCTCCTCTGGCAACTACTTTCCTCTACTCTCTCTAATGCAAAGCACCTTCTTACTACCGGCGCCTGGTCTCTACTGAAATACTAGCACCTATGTCTCTTGCCAGATAGCAACTGTTGTATTGCACTGGACTGTATTACTACCACGATTACTGTTTTTGTATTGCACTACGTTTACCCTACTTTGCTGAAGTATTGGACTCTGGCCTCTCTTTGCGCACCCGCACACACACACTTGTACATATGGGTTAAACTATTTTGTGAGCCGTTGAGGTTGCAAGACTGTCTGGGGTGGGTCCTATACCACTCCAGGTTACCGTGACAAGTGCCCAAGTGACCTTAGACCCACTCAGCTACCACACCACCGTATCAGCTGACCCAGCGGGAGACCAACCAACACCACCAAACGAAAAACTCTCCCCTGCGCCTCATTGGGCTATCGCATACATTTGTGAAGAATTTCTAGAAGTAAATAACTATTTAACAATTTAAGCAAAAGAAGTAAAGGCCACAGGAGCATACACTCTATGGCTATGGGCAGCCCAAGTGGTTAGCCTCACAGCAATGGGGTCCTGGGTTCAAATCCCACATCTGCAAAGAGTTTGTATGTTCTCTCCATGTTTCGTGGGTTTCCTCCGGGTACTCCGGTTTCCACCCCAAAACTTACAGGTAGGTCAATTTAGATTGTGAGTCTTAATGGGGACAGGGACCAAAATTGAGTGCTGCAGAATCAGTTGGTGCCATACAAATAAAGAGTATTATTACTATTATCCCACTTCTCATATAGATGGCCACCTTTGCCCGATATGTTCCCAGAGAGGGTACATAGCCTGTAAGAGGAGCGGGTACATAGCCTGTAAGAGGAGTGGGTACACGGCCTATAAGAGGAGCGGGTACATAGCCTGTAAGAGGAGCGGGTACACGGCCTATAAGAGGAGCGGGTACACGGCCTATAAGAGGAGCGGGTACATAGCCTATAAGAAGAGCAGGTACATGGCCTATAAGAGGAGCGGGTACACGGCCTATAAGAGGAGCGGGTACACGGCCTATAAGAGGAGCGGGTACACGGCCTATAAGAGGAGCGGGTACATGGCCTATAAGAGGAGCGGGTACACGGCCTATAAGAGGAGCGGGTACATGGCCTATAAGAGGAGCGGGTACACGGCCTATAAGAGGAGCGGGTACATGGCCTATAAGAGAAGCGGGTACACGGCCTATAAGAGGAGCGGGTACATGGCCTATAAGAGGAGCGGGTACATGGTCTATAAGAGGAGCGGGTACACAGCCTATAAGAGGAGCGGGTACATGGTCTATAAGAGGAGCGGGTACATGGCGCATAAGAGGAGCGGGTACACGGCCTATAAGAGAAGCGGGTACACGGCCTATAAGAGGAGAGGGTACATGGCCTATAAGAGGAGCGGCTACATGGCCTATAAGAGGAGCCGGTACATGGCCTATAAGAGGAGCGGGTACACGGCCTATAAGAGGAGCGGGTACACGGCCTATAAGAGAAGCGGGTACATAGCCTATAAGAGGAGCGGGTACATGGCCTATAAGAGGAGCGGGTGCACGGCCTATAAGAGGAGCGGGTACATGGCCTATAAGAGGAGTGGGTACACGGCCTATAAGAGAAGCGGGTACACGGCCTATAAGAGAAGCGGGTACACGGCCTATAAGAGGAGCGGCTACACGGCCTATAAGAGGAGCGGGTACATGGCCTATAAGAGGAGCGGGTACATGGCCTATAAGAGGAGCGGTACACGGCCTATAAGAGAAGAGGGTACACGGCCTATAAGAGGAGCGGGTACACGGCCTATAAAAGGAGCGGGTACACGGCCTATAAGAGAAGAGGGTACACGGCCTATAAGAGGAGCGGGTACACGGCCTATAAGAGAAGCGGGTACATGGCCTATAAGAGGAGCGGGTACATGGCCTATAAGAGGAGCGGCTACACGGCCTATAAGAGAAGCGGGTACACGGCCTATAAGAGAAGTGGGTACACGGCCTATAAGAGAAGAGGGTACATGGCCTTTAAGAGGAGCGGGTACACGGCCTAAAGAGGAGCGGGTACATGGCCTATAAGAGGAGCGGGTACACGGCCTATAAGAGGAGCGGGCACACGGCCCATAAGAGGAGCGGGTACATGGCCTATAAGAGGAGCGGGTACATGGCCTATAAGAGGAGCGGGTACACGGCCTATAAGAGGAGCGGGTACACGGCCTATAAGAGGAGCGGGTACACGGCCTATAAGAGGAGCGGGTACACGGCCTATAAGAGGAGCGGGTACACGGCCTATAAGAGGAGCGGGTACACGGCCTATAAGAGGAGCGGGTACATGGCCTATAAGAGGAGCGGGTACATGGCCTATAAGAGGAGCGGGTACATGGCCTATAAGAGGAGCGGCTACACGGCCTATAAGAGAAGCGGGTACACGGCCTATAAGAGAAGCGGGTACACGGCCTATAAGAGAAGAGGGTACATGGCCTTTAAGAGGAGCGGGTACACGGCCTAAAGAGGAGCGGGTACATGGCCTATAAGAGGAGCGGGTACATGGCCTATAAGAGGAGCGGGTACATGGCCTATAAGAGGAGCGGGTACACGGCCTATAAGAGGAGCGGGTACACGGCCTATAAGAGGAGCGGGTACACGGCCTATAAGAGAAGCGGGTACACGGCCTATAAAAGGAGCGGGTACACGGCCTATAAGAGGAGCGGGTACACGGCCTATAAGAGGAGCGGGTACACGGCCTATAAGAGGAGCGGGTACATGGCCTATAAGAGGAGCGGGTACATGGTCTATAAGAGGAGCGGGTACATGGCCTATAAGAGGAGCGGGTACATGGCCTATAAGAGGAGCGGGTACATGGCCTATAAGAGGAGCGGGTACACGGCCTATAAGAGAAGCGGGTACATGGCCCATAAGAGGAGCGGGTACATGGCCTATAAGAGGAGCGGGTACACGGCCTATAAGAGGAGCGGGTACATGGTCTATAAGAGGAGCGGGTACATGGCTTATAAAAGGAGCTGGTACATGGCCTATAAGAGGAGCGGGTACATGGCCTATAAGAGGAGCGGGTACATGGTCTATAAGAGGAGCGGGTACATGGCTTATAAAAGGAGCGGGTACATGGCCTATAAGAGGAGCGGGTACACGGCCTATAAGAGGAGCTGGTACATGGTCTATAAGAGGAGCGGGTACACGGCCTATAAGAGAAGAGGGTACACGGCCTATAAGAGGAGCGGGTACATGGTCTATAAGAGGAGCGGGTACACGGCCTATAAGAGGAGCGGGTACACGGCCTATAAGAGGAGCGGGTACACGGCCTATAAGAGGAGCGGGTACATGGCCTATAAGAGGAGCGGGTACATGGCCTGTAAGAGGAGCGGGTACACGGCCTATAAGAGGAGCGGGTACACGGCCTATAAGAGAAGCGGGTACATGGCCTATAAAAGAAGCGGGTACACGGCCTATAAGAGGAGCGGGTACATGGCCTATAAGAGGAGCGGGTACATGGCCTGTAAGAGGAGCGGGTACACGGCCTATAAGAGGAGCGGGTACACGGCCTATAAGAGGAGCGGGTACACGGCCTATAAGAGAAGCGGGTACACGGCCTATAAGAGGTTGGAGCTGAGAATACATAGGCCCAGTATTTGATGACCAACAAGAAAACTCAAAGCTTTAAAAGCTAAAACTATAAAAAACAGAAACATAAGAAACCTAAATAAATAGGAAATTGCTCCTTTATCCAGTTTTTAGAAACCCTTTCCCTGTTCGTAACTTCTCACCAGACCGCTCAGCCATAAGAATATAACTTCCACCATTTTATCGTCTTTCAGTATATACATAATAAAAGACGTCGGCTTTGTATCGCCCACCGCTGCTGCCGCTGCATGTTGTGTAGAGCTGCTCTTTGTGCTGCCATTATATCTGTCTCCAGGAATCAGCCATATAGAATGTGAAGTGGCAGTAACACCGACTTGCAGATTTCATCCCAGACCCAGATTCCACATTATTGGTGCAGTAAGCAAAGAGCCGAATATGCCTATGAAGGATTTTATTAGCTGCTTAACAATAACTTAAATGGCTGCACAAACAAATCAGTTAGCAAACAAACGCGCTGATCGCTCGACCATCGGCCTATTTTACTGTCTGCTAATTTTAATTTTTTTTCTTTAAAGTGTGTATTTTGCAAAATCAGGGGGTAAATAATGAGCATGTTCATTGTATGGACGTCATAATCAATTACAGCCGTTATTCTATACATTGAGGGCCCTGCTGGACGATTTCCCATTGACTTCAATGTAACGCTTTATTATGTTGAAAATATGGCCGTATATTTTTCTCAATATTACGGCCATATTTTTATTTTATCTTACAGTGTAGCCTGAGGCTGCGTTCATACAACATTGGTCCATTATTTAAGTTTAGGTTGAATGATGGCCGTGTTCAACGCCCTTTTGGCTGCGGCTATTTTTAAAGGTTCATTGAATTTAGTTGAAAAGACGGTGAAAGGACGGCCCCAAATAAGTATATCTTTAAACAACTTAAAATAACGTCCGTTAATAAATGTTAAAAACATTAATCCGAAAGCCGTTGTGAACAACGGCCGTTATTCTATGCATTGTGTGACCTAAGGGCCGTTAGTTTTACATAGTGTGAACTTAGCCAAAACGTAAAAATTTTCATTGAAATGAGGCCTATAATTAAGCTTAAAGCGTAATTATCATTAACAAAAAATCTTCTGACATGAGGTTTGTATCGGTCGGGGTCCGGGTGCTGAGACCCCTCACTAGAAGAAAGCCGCGCCTTCTTCTCTGCTATAAACCTGTAATAAAAGTGATGTCTGTTATAATGGAAGTCTATGGAACTTCTGGTAGACAGAATTGCTGGAACTTCCATAGGCTCCCATTATAATTCGGTTGACTCCTCGTATTATCAGTTACAGCAGGGATGAAGGTTAGGGTTAGACGGAATTATAATGGAGCCTATGGAACTTCCGTCTACCAGAGGTTTCATAGGCTCCATTATGATTCTGTCTTCTGCTACTTTACCAGTGAGAGCGGAGCTGGTGGGGTGGAGCGAGCCCTGCTGCGTGTCTGCCCCATCGTTCTAATGATGGGCGGTGGTCTTACCACCCGGACCCTGACCGATACATACCTCTGACATGTTGCTATGACATGTACGTTTTTATTTTAAATGATGTGAACAAAGCCTACAAGACTAAATAAAACATAAACATGTGACATCACAATAGAGCACATCATTAATAAATATACTGCAGTGTGTGGATGCAAATATTCAATGTAGGTTGGCACATCTAACCACAGTATGATATATATCCTTCACTGTCAAAAATGAATATAAAGGGGAAGGACAGTCGATAAAATATAACTTTTATTGTTTCCAAATATAAAATAGGCTATGTCGCCAATTGTACAGAATGGGAAGTCAGGTAAGTCATGTATCAGGCAGATCCACCAAAATCCACCAGAATGAGGTAGATTACTTCCTGGATAACATGGTGATGTCACTTCCTGGATAACATGGTGATGTCACTTCCTGGATAACATGATGTCGTCACTTCCTGGATAACATGGTGATGTCACTTCCTGGATAACATGGTGATGTCACTTCCTGGATAAACATGGTGATGTCACTTCCTGGATAACATGGTGATGTCACTTCCTGGATAACATGGTGATGTCACTTCCTGGATAACATGGTGATGTCACTTCCTGGATAACATGGTGATGTCACGACCCGACTCCCAGAGCTGTGCGGCTGTGGCTGCTGGAGAGGATGATGGCAGGGGGATGCTCAGTGTCCCTCCAGTGCCCTGTGTCCCTCAGTGTCCCTCTGCCATCATCCTCTTCAGCAGCCACAGCCGCACAGCTCTGGGAGTCGGGTCGTGAAATCACCATGTTATCCAGGAAATGACATCACAATGTTATCCAGGAAGTGACATCACCATGTTATCCAGGAAGTGACATCACCATGTTATCCAGGAAGTGACATCACCATGTTATCCAGAAAGTGACATCACCATGTTATCCAGGAAGGGACATCACCATGTCATCCAGGAAGTGACATCACCATGTCGTCCAGGAAGTGACATCACCATGTTATCCAGGAAAGTGACATCAGCATGTTATCCAGGAAGTCACATCACCATTTTATCCAGGAAGTCACATCACCATGTTATCCAGGAAGTCACATCATCATGTTATCCAGGAAGTGACATCACTATGTTATCCAGGAAGTGACATCATCATGTTGTCCAGGAAGTGACATCACCATGTTATCCAGGAAGTGACATCACTATGATATCCAGGAAGTGACATCATCATGTTATCCAGGAAGTGACATCACCATGTTATCCAGGAAGTGACATCATCATGTTATCCAGGAAGTGACATCACCATGTTATCCAGGAAGTGACATCACCATGTTATCCAGGAAGTGACATCACCATGTTATCCAGGAAGTGAAGCCTTGATGCAGTAGTAAGAGCAAGGAAAAAAGCCCTTTCATTAGAATTTCCCGTGTATATTCTGGATTTGTATAACTTTTGGGGGGCAATACAATACTTTAATCACAGTGAATTCATAAGCGACTTGACCTCAGACGCTCCCAGCATTACAAAGAAGCTACAATGTTGCAGATACAGCCTGCCAGGGACTTGTTTACATCAGCCGTCTCAGAAGGGAGGGGGAGGAGGGGCAGACAGAGAAAGGCTCACACATACAGATTTTTGTGTCCTCAGCAGAAAGCAGCAGCTGAGAACTGGGGGAAAGAGACTGAATAGATAATAACTAATATGGAAGGAATTGTTAGTCTCACCAGGGGCAGCAACATATCAGAAATTATGTTTGAGTTGGATACCCCTAAATACCTACCCTGTATGGTACATTTATTGATAACATGATTTTTTTCTATCATAATCTACAGATACAGTCCATGCATGTTCCCCACCCTGCAGTCTGTGCCATATGTGATACAGTACAGATACAGTCCCTGTATGTTCCCCACCCTGCAGTCAGTGCTATACGTGATACAGTACAGATACAGTCCCTGTATGTTCCCCACCCTGTACTCTGTGCCATATGTGATACAGTACAGATACAGTCCCTGTATGTTCCCCACCCTGCAGTCTGTGCCATACGTGATACAGTACAGATACAGTCCCTGTATGTTCCCCACCCTGCAGTCTGTGCCATACGTGATACAGTACAGATACAGTCCCTGTATGTTCCCCACCCTGCAGTCAGTGCTATACGTGATACAGTACAGATACAGTCCCTGTATGTTCCCCACCCTGTACTCTGTGCCATACCTGATACAGTACAGATACAGTCCATGCATGTTCCCCACCCTGTAGTCTGTGCCATACGTGATACAGTACAGATACAGTCCCTGTATGTTCCCCACCCTGCAGTCAGTGCTATACGTGATACAGTACAGATACAGTCCCTGTATGTTCCCCACCCTGTACTCTGTGCCATACCTGATACAGTACAGATACAGTCCCTGTATGTTCACCACCCTGCAGTCTGTGCCATACGTGATACAGTACAGATACAGTCCCTGTATCTATGTTCCCCACCCTGCAGTCTGTGCCATACGTGATACAGTACAGATACAGTCCCTGTATCTATGTTCCCCACCCTGCAGTCTGTGCCATACCTGATACAGTCACGCAGACACTTACAGAGATTGCCTGAAATTGATAAAACGTCCTCCTGCTTTCAAGATGATTTCAAAGAGTTCCTCTTTATGTCTCAGATTATTTGCTCCATTTTCCTGCAAAGAGTGGACTGAAAATCTCAAGTACTTAGTGTAATGCCCCAAAGCAGATGCCTAAAGTGTCTGGTATATTTGTCCATGATCTTCGCTTCACTTTGAACACCCACTTTGTTGTATATTTTAAGTGCATGTTCTATCAATTCCCAATAATAGGCACATCAAGGGGACCGGCCTGGAGAGTCGGAGTACCTATGGACCATGGAAGCGGCATCGCTAAGTGTTTGCCAATTATTATAACAATAGCAGCGCTGACATCAAATATATCTTTTAACATTTTTTTCCCCTTAGTTATCTGACGGAAATATATCTTATTGCACAGTAGGGACCATTTATCCCACCAGGTGCTTTCTTGTGTACCTCTCATGTAATTTTCACTTTTCCAAAATCAATAAATATCAATAGAACAAGTGATTTTAAGAAACTCTGTAATAGGTTTTATTAAGCAAAAGAGTTTCTGTACTCAAAAAGCTGTTTTCCCACCTTTCCCCCTCACTGCAGAAGAAGCAGGATTTCTGTGTCCATTATACTGTATGGAGAGGGGAGGGCCGAGGGGGATGAGTGAGCACAGAGAGGAGAAAAGCAGCCCTGCACAGCACATCATCCTGCAATTTTCTCACTAAGCTCCCAGAGTATGTGTCTCTTATAGTACAGTATGTCTCTTATAGTATGTGCCTTGTGGTGTGTCTCTTATAGTGTGTCTCTTATAGTGTGTCTCTTATAGTGTGTCTCTTATAGTGTGTCTCTTATAGTATGTCTCTTATAATATGTGCCTTATAGTATGTCTCTTATAGTATGTCTCTTATAGTGTGTCTCTTATAGTATGTCTCTTATAGTGTGTCTCTTATAGTGTTATAGTATGTCTCTTATAGTGTGTCTCTTATAGCGTGTCTCTTATAGTGTGTCTCTTATAGTACGTCTCTTACAGTATGTCTCTTACAGTATGTCTCTTATAGTATGTCTCTTATCGTATGTGCCTTGGAGTGTGTCTCTTATAGTGTGTCTCTTATAGTATGTCTCTTATAGTGTGTCTCTTATAGTGTGTCTCTTATAGTATGTCTCTTATAGTGTGTCTCTTACAGTATGTCTCTTATAGCGAGTCTCTTATAGTGTGTCTCTTATAGTATGTCTCTTACAGTATGTCTCTTACAGTATGTCTCTTATAGTACATGTATGTCTCTTATAGTGTGTCTCTTATAGTGTGTCTCTTATAGTGTGTCTCTTATATGTGCCTTATAGTTTGTCTCTTATAGTACATGTATGTCTCTTATAGTGGGTCTCTTATAGTACGTCTCTTACAGTATGTCTCTTACAGTATGTCTCTTATAGTATGTCTCTTATAGTATGTCTCTTATAGTATGTCTCTTACAAGATGTCTCTTATAGTATGTCTCTTACAGTATGTCTCTTATAGTACATGTATGTCTCTTACCTTCCTCCTCGGCACCGTTTCTGTGCAGCTATTCTAATTCCCTAGGCTAGTAGGTTGCTTTGGTGCACTGTGGGTGGGACTTCATGGCTTAGTGCACCGATCCGCCCCGTTCCCATCTGGCCCGCACCGCTGATATATATTAGAATGGACGGGCTAATGTATATAATAGGAATAATCATTTCTTTCTGTGATAAATAACCTCTAGTTACCTATAACCGAGAAGCTGCTGGTTGTAGTAGTTATCTGTTATCTGTCCGTCATACACAATGCACAGAGTACGGAGCGGATCAGCTGATCCTACTGTATTAGTGATAGGGAAATGTAATGTAATGTGCTGCCCAGGTTTGTGCTGAGTTTGCCGAGCGGGTCGGAGGAATCCTTCAGGGGCTCCTTATAATTATGTGTAATCCTCGTCCTCTACAGGTCATGGCTGGTCCATGTAGTTCACAATTACCTGCTGTTATAGATACTAATTACACCGTAACCTGGAACCTGTGTAGATTCCCGTCTTCTTCATCAGCTTCTCCCCCGGCATGGAGTATCGCAGCTATTATAGGCCTCCTGAGCCGCCGTCGCTACCTGGATGTTATCAGTGGGTGATGAATTATTAATTACTAACATGCTTGTTATTTTTGTACCTATTTTAACCCCTTCCTGTCAGCCAGTAAGTACGGAGCCTACACTGATAATACAGGGCGGCTATTATCAGTGTCGTCTCTGCCTGGAGTCCTGGCACATTGAGGCGAGCAGCAGGGTAAGTCGGTGGTGGATTTATCTAACAATGGCCTCCGAGAAGCTATTGTAACATGAATCAATCATATGTCGGGGGACACTGTACACACTGGCGGCATCTATCAGCACAAAAATAAATAAATCTTTTGACTTTTTATTTAAAACAGCATAGAGAATCCACTAGTGCAGGGGTCTTAAGAACAAGCTGTTACGTAGTTACTAGAGATGAGCGAACTGCGAACATGCTGGAGTCCATCCGAACCCGAACGTTCGGCATGTGATTAGCGGTGGCTGCTGAAGTTGGATAAAGCCCTAAGGCTATGTGGAAATCATGGATATAGTCATTGGCTGTATCCATGTTTTCCAGACAACCTTAGAGCTTTATCCAACTTCAGCAGCCGCCGCTAATCAAATACAGAACGTTCGGGTTCAGATGGACTCCAGCTGCTCCAGGGTCGCTCATCTCTAGTAGTTACCATTGGTGTCATTTGTTTTACCTCCACCATTACATATTTTCATAAGTTTTGATGTTTTGTGCTTTGCCCCATAGAAATCTATAGATTCTATACTGTCTGTAACTATAGATAGAAATATACAGTTGTGTATAGGAGTCCTCACCCGGGGTTTTAGGGCTCATACATAGTGCTATACACGGCTCTTAGGGCTCATACATAGTGCTATACACGGCTCTTAGGGCTCATACATAGTGCTATACACGGCTCTTAGGGCTCATACATAGTGCTATACACGGCTCTTAGGGCTCATACATAGTGCTATACACGGCTCTTAGGGCTCATACATAGTGTTATACACGGCTCTTAGGGCTCATACATAGTGCTATACACGGCTCTTAGGGCTCGTACATAGTGCTATACACGGCTCTTAGGGCTCATACATAGTGCTATACACGGCTCTTAGGGCTCATACATAGTGCTATACACGGCTCTTAGGGCTCATACATAGTGCTATACACGGCTCTTAGGGCTCATACATAGTGCTATACACGGCTCTTAGGGCTCATACATATTGCTATACACGGCTCTTAGGGCTCATACATAGTGCTATACACGGCTCTTAGGGCTCATACATAGTGCTATACACGGCTCTTAGGGCTCATACATAGTGCTATACACGGCTTTTAGGGCTATTGTTGAAATTAAGGTTTTTCCCAAACTAATTTAGTCCAAATCAAACTTTTTGCTAAAAATTTGGTGAAGCTGTCACATTAAACCTTTGGAAAGTTTACAAATTTCTAGGTAAACACAAAAAAGGAGATCAGCAAAAAATCCAATGGAGTAGTCAATAAAGGGTCTCTATTATACATTGCCCCCTGAAACATCTGAATATGTAAAAAAAAGGGGTTCATGGAGCCTCAGTCACAAATCTCAAAACACGGAAATAGCCAGATATCCCTCCTGGGAAGAAATGGGGGGATCACCAAACCACCTTGATACGTAGCCCCTTAAGTCCCATTCAGTTACGAGTATTAGGACACAGACAGGGAAATACCAGGGTGGTGAGTATTGCGACATGACAAGGGAAATACTAAAGCCAGGTATCCATCCACGGACAGCTGCCTCGGGGTATTGCCTTCGGTCAGTGTGGAGTGGGATTCTGGCTAACGGGGCAATGTATCAGTGGAGAGTCTTGAGTGAGTTCTCCATTGGTTTTTTTCTGATCTCCTTGAGCTCAGTCATTGTTGTGTTTTGCTGGTCTTCTATTCATTGACCCCCGTTAGCCAGAATCCTGCTCCACACCAATGAAAGGCAATACCCCAGGGCAGCTGTCTGTGGATGGATGTCTGGTGGCTTTGGTAATACCTTGTCATAGTAATCACTGAACTCAAGGAGATCAGTGAAAAAATTCCAATAAAGTAATTCAATCAAGAGTCCGTGGAGCCTTGGTTGCGAGTCTCTAAACACGGAAATAGCCAGATATCTCTAGCCTGTTGCCACGGGGTGCCTCCATGATGGGAAGTCAGATATGCAAAAGAACACTGCAGAGACACCATCACGTGTCTCGACGTCAGAGAACTAGCCAGACCTTCCTCCAGGAAGGAACAACCAAGCCAAGGAATGTCTCCAATTAAGGAAACAACCTAAGCAAGGTATCCATCCACAGACAGCTGTTTCAGGGTTTTTGCCCCTCATCAGTGTGGAGTAGGTTTCTGGCTAGTGGGAGCAATGACTAGTAAGTGCATGCAAAATGACGCTGGTTGACCTCAGGGAGACCACCAAAACACCGCAGAGACACCATCACATGTCTCAACATCAGTGTATTCTAGAACATTGCCCCCTGGGAAATCAAATATACTACTACTACTACCACTTCACACTGATGAGGGGCAAACCCCCCAAAACAGCTGTCTGTGGATGGATACCTTGCTTAGGTGGTTTCCTTAATTGGAGACATTCCTTGGCTTGGTTGTTCCTTCCCGGAGGAAGGTCTGGCTAGTTCACTGACATCGAGACATGTGATGGTGTGTCTGCAGTGTTCTTTTGCATATTTGATTTCCCAGGGGGCAATGTTCTAGAATACACTGACGTTGAGACACGTGATGGTGTCTCTGCGGTGTTTTGGTGGTCTCCCTGAGGTCAACCAGCGTAATTTTGCATGCACTTACTAGTCATTGCTCCCTCTAGCCAGAAACCTACTCTACACTGATGAGGGGCAAAAACCCTGAAACAGCTGTCTGTGGATGGATACCTTGCTTAGGTTGTTTCCTTAATTGGAGACATTCCTTGGCTTGGTTGTTCCTTCCTGGAGGAAGGTCTGGCTAGTTCTCTGACGTCGAGACACGTGATGGTGTCTCTGCAGTGGGATGTGAGGGCAGAGCCGCATCTCTAACAATTATTATTTGCTATATTATTATATGCTATATATATACTATTACTGTTTTTTTATACGCATTTATGTATTATGCAGAATTTTAGCATTTATCATATTTTTGACCTACTTTCCATCCTGGTGAGGTTGTGATGTTATTTTGTAGCTTTTATGCTTATCCCTCCGCTCCTGCAGCACAGCTCTTCATAACGTCGTACGTTTCCTGACCGACTTGCCAGCAATTTTCTGCTCCCAGCCCTTAGTATAATGGAATGAAGCCGCTCGTCTGGGTATTGATCCAGCTGGTTATAAATGGGTTTTGAAGAATAGCATTTAAAATAAACTTGTAAACATTATTATAACAATGCATGCCAGTGGTTTATACCCTAATCTCTTCGTATTACTGGAAGCTTCATAACAGGAGCCAGGAGATATGGAATTGGAAATGAAATGGCATTAAAGGCATCAAAACCAGAATAAATCTGACACACAATGACTGCGGTGCTAACAAACTAGTGATCAATGCGCAGAATACAGTCGGTGGGACGCTCAGTGTTCTCTCATCTTTTTCTACCCTATATAAAAAATGGGTTCAAGAAGAAATTCATTAAACTTAAAATCTGATGGAACAACAAGACATTAGCTGGCAATTTATTAACAATGTTATGGGCCATCATTTATTTTTACATTGTCCTCTATCCACAGGAAAGGGGATAATAAGAGATTGTGGGGTATTTGACCTCCATATCCCCCCACCCCGGATCTCCATATTGTCCCACAGCTCCTTTGTTTTGGATAGAGCCAGTGGTAGGGCACATGATCCGCAGCTCTATTCATTCCTATAGAGGCGTCATAAGTCATAAGTGTCAAGAAAGAATAAGAGAAGCTAGAGGCTCAAAGTGTCTCCACCTGTAGATTACAGACATCAGTACCAAAGACAAAGGAACG
Source organism: Dendropsophus ebraccatus (assembly GCF_027789765.1). Lineage (NCBI taxonomy): Eukaryota > Metazoa > Chordata > Amphibia > Anura > Hylidae > Dendropsophus > Dendropsophus ebraccatus. The sequence continues at coordinate 4,897,484 of NC_091456.1, read as the reverse complement.
GTAGTGGTAGACAGACTGAGTCAAAATTATAGCCAAAGTTTATTTATAACAGTACCATATATACAAAGTGTAATTGTGGTACTCTGCCAGTAGTTGAGATAGCCAGTGATGCCAATTCTGTGGTGTAAATCTTTACACACTGGAGTGCTTGACCTTTGTGCTGGAGGAGGTGCTTGAGAGTAGCAAGAGAGAGAGGTAGTTGTATTGGTGCTTGTAGAGTAGAGTAGAGGAGTTTGCCAGAGGAGCCCCAACCCAGTGTAGCAATGTACTCTGCCAGAACCTGAAAATATCTTCAATAGTGAATTGTTAGTTGTGCTTGTGTTTAGACTTTAGTCTGACCACCTACTGCTCTACAGTTACCAGCTACCCATCCTGTCAGGGTACTACAAGCCCCAGTCACGGTTATTTTGGTGTAGCTAAGTGTCCGGAGGTGTCCCAGTTACCTGCACTGCACTATAGGATACGTAGGCCTTCAGTACTGCTTTGTCCTATCGAGGCTAGTTCCTCCTGTGCTCAGGATACTGCCCTGCTATGTGTAGACATGTTCTCGGCGTGGGCTAAGGTGTTCCTTGATGACCTCTCCCTTTAAAGTGCTTAGCTCTGTGTATCAGATAAAGTACAAGTTGTGAAAGAAATGGTTGTTTCTTGCTGCATCTATACACTCTTGTGTTTAGAATAGACTGCACTGAACTGCCTTTGTTGTTCCCAACAGGGGTCCTGGCATCAGCCAGGTCCTGGCTTAACTACAGCAGGAACAGTAGGTTTTGCGTGTTTCCTCTCTCAAAATCTGTCTGGAACTGAACTGCACTTCCTCCCACATGGAGCTAACTAACTCCTCCTACAGGGGGTGAGTGGGTGTAGATAGTCAGGATAGGTAGAGAGAGAGCACCTCCTCTTGGTCAGCAATAAAACACAAGGTTTAGAAAATCCTTAACCCAATACTGACTGCAGCTGTGCAATACATACAAATATAAAACACTGACACCTAGTAGTGAAACTTTAGAATACCTTATCACCACTTTAACCTGAAAGAAAAGGTTTTCTAACAGGTGCACAGGAGAGAGAAAAACACCAAAGTATATCTGTCCCATCTGATAGACAGTAAGAATGTATCAGTAGGGGAAAAGAATAGAGGAATCAGTAGGAAGGGGTCGATCATCAGGTACTGTATACCTGTAACACAATGCTATACCAACCTCAATGCTAGAAGCCGCTAGGGTCAGCAGTCCCCTACGTCTAGCAGAATCTTGCAGAAATATACCTGAGTCTCACCACTATCATCACGCCGGAGGTGCAAAGCGTGCTGGGAGATGTAGTTTCCCAGGTGGGCGCCTGGTGGGGGATCAGTGAGTTCACCATATGCTTTTTGTGCATTTTATTTTTTAATGGGATTTCTGGAGTTCCCCTTTCTTTAATACTTGAAATCCCAGCATATCCTGAGGGCTGCAGATTGCTAGTAAAAGCTGGGAGTTGTGGTGTTTGCAGCAGTTGTATGTTGAGTGTTGTACACTGGATGTCTTGTGGAAGATCAGAATACATATTTCTGTGGAAGTAATCCCAGAACAGCAAAAATAGGGGCTAAAACACACACACACACACACTAACATTAACATACTATCATCATTCATGTCACAATACCGTCACACTGTTACTGACCAGTAATCCAGTAAACCATGACCAATAATAGCGGTGTTACTGTTGATAGTTCCCCCGTTAAAAAGCCTCTCCCCAATTACATAGCATCCCCCATTTAAGGTGTCTTCCCTGTAAATTAGTCCTCCTCATGTAGGCATCCCCCAGTGGGGAAAAAAACTATGTTCACTTGGCTGCTTATGTGCTGGGGTGCTGAGGGAGCGGCCTCCTGTGGGCATACCTCTGCCTGCGGCCACAAGGGTGATTGGCAGAGCAGGTAGTTAATGGCTCCTTGCTCTGTCGATCACAGCATCGCACTTAACTGTAGACGCTCATCAGGAGTGCTAACAGTTACATGGCCACCAGACCGCCCTCCCAGGAACCAGGTGCTGCCAGTGACCCCGATGCAGGGACCCCTCTGGGAAATCCCTGCTTATATATGCAGAATATTTTTATAAGAATGGGGATTACAATCTTTTCTGACTTATAAATTTGGGTTGTGCTTTTGTAGTCTCCAGCTATATAACTTTTGTTTCATACAATATATTTTATTACTTTTTTTTCCTTTTACATGCTTTTTCTTTAACTATTGCTTTTACTTTAGTGACACCAGTTATTACTTATAAGAAGCTGTCATTCTGTACAAACCTTTGACATAGAATTAGTTTTATAGTATAATGTCCTTGTTAGCAGCAGGCCAGAATGATTATTCAGCATGTCATCTCGGAAGCATCTGTCCGTGAACTAGTGGGGATTCCTGACAGCATCAATATCAATCACCGCAGTCACCAGATCCCTCATTGTTATTTACGGGATCTTAGGCCCCATGTCGGCCTTTCTGATGATTAGGCAGATCTGCTCTTTTCTTGTATTCTGCATATCCTATAAACCAAACCTATGAGATGTGCCCTGTAAGTTTCCCATCAGCTCCACGTCTGCTTCATTTATCATTTGTTCCTTTTTGTATATAGATTGATAGTTACATAGTTACATAGTTACATAGTTACATAGTTAATACGGTTGAAAAAAGACACATGTCCATCAAGTTCAACCAAGGAGGGGATGGATACAGGGAAGGGGGAGGGGTGATAGGTTCTATACATATGCATTTATATTATTTTGGTCTAAGAACTTGTCTAGCCCTGTTTTGAAGCCCTCTACTGTTTTTGCTGTGACCAGATCCTGTGGTAGACTGTTCCACAGATTCACAGTTCTCATGGTAAAGAAGGCTTGTCGCCTCCGGAGATTGAACCTTTTTTTCTCCAGGCGGAGGCAGTGCCCTCTTGTCTCTCCGGGCGGAGGCAGCGCCCCCTTGTCCTTTGAGGGGGTTTTACCTGGAACATCTTTTCCCCATATTTCTTGTAGGGGCCATTTATATATTTAAATAAGTTAATCATATCTCCCCTTAAACGTCTCTTCTCCAGACTAAACAAATGTAACTCCCCTAATCTCTCCTCATAACTAAGATGCTCCATTCCCCTTATTAGTTTAGTTGCCCGTCTTTGTACCCTCTCCAGCTCTAGAACATCCTTTTTATGAATCGGGTTCCAAAACTGGACGGCATACTCCAGATGGGGCCGCACCAAAGCTTTATAAAGCGGTAATATTATATCCCTGTCCCGAGAGTCCATGCCTGTTTTAATGCATGACAATATCCTACTGGCCTTAGAAGCAGCTGACTGACATTGTGCTGTTCTGTAGTCTATTATCTACAAGTATACCCAGATCCTTCTCCATCAGCGACTCTCCCAGAGTAACTCCCCCCAGGACATATGATGCTGCAGGTTATTAATCCCCCCAGGACATATGATGCATGTGGGTTATTAGTACCCAGGTGCATAACTTTACATTTATCCACATTGAACCTCATTTGCCAAGTGGACCCCCAAACACTCAGTGTGTCTAAGTCATCCTGTAACATCTGCACATCCTCCATAGACTGTACTGTACTACAAAGCTTGGTGTCATCTGCAAAGATAGAAACATTGCTGTTAATTCCATTCTCAATATCATTAATAAACAAGTTAAACAGAAGAGGGCCCAGTACTGACCCTTGGGGTACACCACTTATTACTGGGGACCATTCGGAGTAGGAATCATTGACCACCACTCTCTGGGTGAGATTATTAAGCCAGTTTTCAATCCAGTTACACATCAAATTTTCCAAACCGATAGACTTTAACTTACCCATCAGACGTCCATGAGGAACTGTGTCAAACGCTTTTGCAAAATCCAGGTACACGATATCCACAGCCGCGCCGCCATCCAGGCTTCTACTTACCTCTTCATAGAAACATATTAGGTTGGTTTGACAGCTTCTGTCCTTAGTAAAACCATGCTGGTTATCACTTATAATACTATTAGCCACTACATATTTCTGGATGTAGTCCCTTATAAGCCCCTCTAATAGTTTCCCCACAATGGACGTTAAGCTTACGGGTCTATAGTTACCTGGGGAAGTTCGAGAGCCCTTTTTGAAGATTGGCATTACATTTGCCTTACGCCAGTCCCTCGGCACAATACCAGTAAGCAAAGAATCACGGAATATTTCATACAAGGGTAGAGAAATTACAGAACTGAGTTCCCTAAGAACTCTGGGGTGCAATCCATCAGGCCCTGGAGCTTTGGTTACATTGAGTTTGTTTAATTTATCTTGGACCATATCTATAGTAAACCAGTTCAGTACATTACATGTGTTAGCAGCACTGGCCCCACCCACCTCAGTACTGGCCCCACCCACCACAGCTCCATCCTCTTTTGTATATACAGAACTGAAGAACCCATTAAGTAACTCAGCTTTCTCCTGATCCCCAGTTATTACCTCCCCGTCACCATTATTTAGGGGTCCTACATGCTCTGACCTTGGTTTTTTTGCATTAATATATTTGAAGAATTTTTTGGGGTTTCTTTTGCTTTCTATGGCTACCTGCCTTTCATTGTGAATTTTTGCTGCTTTTATTACATTTTTACAGGTTTTGTTGACTTCTTTGTAATGTTTAAATGCTACAGCTGACCCCTCAGATTTATATTTTTTGAATGCCCCTTTTTTCTCATTTATAGCCCTTCTAACCTCGGTTGTCGCCATGTGGGATTGGATTTTAACCGTTTATATTTGTTACCCATAGGAATATATTTGGCAGTACAGTTATTTAATGTGGATTTGAAGATTTCCCATTTATTAGCTGTATCCGTATGTGACAGCAGCCGCTCCCAGTCTATGCCCTGAAGTTCTGCCCTTAACCCAGGAAAATTGGCCCTTTTAAAATGAAGAGTTTTTGCCCTCCCAACATGTTTTTCTTTTCTACACTTTAAGCTAAAAGTCCCTATATTGTGGTGACTATTCCCCAGGTGTTCATGGACAGTGACATCCCCAACCAGCTCAGCGTTGTTAGAAATAACCAGATCCAACAAGGCATCACTTCTAGTTGGCTCCTCCACAAACTGGCCCAGAAAATTATCCTGCAGGAGGGTAAGAAATTCCCTCCCCTTTGTGGTTTTAGCTGAACCGTGACCCCAATCTATATCTGGGTAGTTGAGGTAGTTGAGGTAGTTGTGAGAAGGACGGCACTTCCGTGGGTCAGTGTTGCTATAGGCAATAGTGTCCAGACAAATAGTAGAGAAGACCCGGCACTCACCAAATGAAGTTCTGCTTATTCATTGTAGTACATATGGCATTAGGTACAGTAGGACATGTTTCAGCTAAGCATGGCGTTCATCAGCTCAGAAGTAGTACCACAACTAGTACCACTACTGAACCTTACTTCTCTCTAAGGTTAAAGTGGTGATGAGGTATTCTACAGTTTCACCACTAGGTGTCAGTGTTTTATATTTGTATGTATTGCACAGCTGAAGTCAGTATTGGGTTAATGTTTCTGTTGTACCATGTGTTTTGTGCTAACCTATAGGAGGTGCTTTTTCTCTCTCTATCCCTGCTCTCCACACACACATACCACCTGTAGGGGGAATTAGTTAACTCAGTGTGGGAGGAAGTGAACAAGTCACTCTAGTTCAGACACAGTAGTGTACAGATGCAGTTGGAAACAACCAGTTCTTTTATTGCTACCGCTTTATCTATTGTGTAGTGCTAATCACTTAAAGGCAACCAAGTAACACCCTGACCCACGCCGAGAACATGTTTACACAGAGCAGGGCAGTATCCTGAGCACAAGAGGAACTAGCCTTGATAGAACAAAGCAGCCAGTACTGAAGGCCTACGTATCCTATCGCGCAGTGCAGGTAACTGAGACACCTCCGGACACTTACCTACATCCAGATAACCACAACTGGGGCTTGTATTACCCTGACAAGACTAGTAGCTTGCAACTGTAGGGCAAAAGGTGTTCAGACCAAAGTCTATACATAAATACAAGTAAGCACTTCACTACAAAGTATATCTTCAGGTACACAGCTACATTGGGTTGGGCCTCCTCTGGCCAACCCTTCTTCTCTTCAAGCACCGGTACAACTACCTCTCTTTTCTCTTGCTACTCTCAAGCACCTCCTCAAGGTCACGCACTAAAGTGTGTGAAAATTTTTCTATTCAGTAAAATCTGTATTGTTATATTGAAGAAGCCTTACAGTAAAACTGTTTTATTTTTATATCACAAGGACTCTGTCATTGTTTATCTGCACCAGCACCTATACACACAGCACACCTTGGGTTATTTTCCCCTATTCTGTGGGTGGTGGTACCGATAGTCCGGCTGGGTCAACTGCCACTCAGGACTAATGTGATAAGAGCCCAAGGGACCCGCAACAACCTGGCAGGTCACCGACCATTTGGAGAACACAGCCAGCCACACACACAAGCAGGTATCAACATCCCACCTGTGTGCTGGACAAGCACTGGCGTCACGACTATAACATCACCGGCTGAGCTGACACCAACACCAACTGGCTTACCACATCAAGCCCAGTTCTGTAATGGTTATTAGCTGCCTTTACTGAAGTCAGGGCCAATAAGAATGGAATTCCATATACCAGATGCCCTGTGAACACATTTAGAGGTCTTTATTGGTACTTGTGTTATTTTTATTGTTGAGACTTAAAAATTATAAGGCGGGGGTAAGGTGATGAAATAATAGAGAATTATTACAATACACATTGATTTTATTGGTGCCAACATAGAGGGAAGCAACCAGCTAGAAATCCAGGCGCCTCCTGTGGGTTTATTTCTGTTTCCCGATCAGGTGGAATTCACTTTCTATCTAATTTAAAACCCAAAATGCTGATCTAGGAAACCACCGCCAGTCTACTTCACAGCTTTTCTCTTTGTACTATAATTTTGGACCACTCTAAATTTTTCTTCACTCTAATTTATTAGCATTTCCTTCACAAAATAGAATTGTTCTCTGACATTGTGTAGCTGGAAAATTCCTAATGGAATAGTTACAGAAAGCGCCGCATGCGGTGATTTTACAGTCTATTTTAGGAAAACTTTTTACCAAGTGTGATTTATGTAAATGTGAATATGTGCTGGTTTTTTGCTTTTTCCTTTGCAGAGACGTTGGGTAGAATGTGGCTTTCTTTGATAACTCGATGTCTTATTTTTGGAAACCAAGATGCGATTCATAATATATGAATTACAGATTAAATCAACTTAAAGGGGTTATTCACAAAAAAAACAACCAAAAAAAAAAAACAAAAAAAAAAAACTAATTCTTTCAAATCAGCTGGTGTCAGAAAGTTATATAGATTTGTAATTTACAGAGGAGTAGCACGTACCTTCTGCCACAGCCACGGTGACATCCCCGGCTGTGGCTGCAGGCTTCCCCATGCTGCCCCTCGACCATCTGGTCCTCCAGGCTTCTGCCCCTCCCCCTGTCGGCAGACTCTCTTTTCTTCCTGGTGCTGGTGTGTTGTCCCACTATTAAGTGCCTTAGACACCTGTTGCAAAGTTCTCACTCCAGGTTAAGGTGATGGTGATGAAGCAGTTTATAGTTTCACCACAAGGTGTCAGTGTTCTTTCTAAGGGTAGCTTCACACGTACCGTATCGCTGCGTATTTAAGGCTGCGTATTTATCGCTGCGTTTTTGGTGCAATTTTTTAACATGCGAGTTTTGATTTTCACATGAAAATCATGTGAAAATCAAAACTCGCATGTAAAAATCGCACCAAAAACGCAGTGATAAAAATGCAGCGTTAAATACGCAGCATTAAATAGGCAGCGATACGGTACGTGTGAAGGCACCCTAAGTCTAGTTATTTCATGCATATCTGACACTAGGAATGGGTTACCGTTGTGTGTTCAGTGCTGACCTATAGGAGGTGCTTTCTCTTCTTCTATGGTAGTGACTAAATCCCATATAGGGACCTTGCTGGGTGCGCGCACACAGGTTTCCAGGCAAGCCCCGCCCTGGACGGATTTCATTGGCTGCTCCACTCCCGGCTTACTAGCAGCCAAAATCAGACCCTGCCGGACCCCTGACCCTAATCTGAACGTTTAATTTTAGGGTTAGGGTTGGGGGTCAGCTTAGGGTTACTGCCAACATATTACTTAGCTATCCCCTGCCCACACAACAACCCTAACCCTCGGGGTTGGTGCTAATTAGAAAGGTTAATGTTAAGGTTGGGGCTGGGGGGAGGGTTAGAACGTGACAAATCAGTGGGATGTAACCCTAATCCGACCCCCAACCCTAAAACTAAATGTTTGGATTAGGGTCGGGAGTCCAGCAGGGTCTGATTTTGGCTTCTATGAGTGGAGCAGCCAATGAAATCCGGCCGCGGTGGGGCTTGCCTGGAGAGCTGTGTGTGCACGCCCAGCGAAGTCCCTGTACGGTATGGGATTTAGACACTGCCCTTCTACCTATCCCTGCTCGTCACACACACTCCCCTGTAGGAGGAGTTAGCTCCGTGTGGGAGCAAGTGAGCAGGGAAGTCTAGTCTGAGACACGTGTGTACGCAGACGCAGCTAGAGATAACCAGTTATTCAAGTATTCCTACTATATCCTAACCCACGCCATGAACCAGTCTAAACAGCACAAGGCAGTATCCTAAGCACAAGAGGAACTAGCCTGGATAGGACAAAGCTACCAAGGAAGGTCTACGTATCATATCTCGCAGTGCAGGTAACTGTGACACCCCCAGAAACCTAGCTTCACCCAGATAACCACGACTGGGGCTTATATCACCCTATTAGGATGGGTCACTCGACACTGTAGGGCAGGGGTACTCAACAACTTTTAGTGAAGGTCACTTACGGGCATCTATTGTCAGGTGAAGGTCCGAGCTGAACATCAATAGTAAACTTGTTTTTTTGTTAACTTTTCACAAATGTTTTTGAATTATTTACATACAGAATTGATGCTTATAAGTGGGAAAACTGGCATTTTTTCTCTATATAGCCCCCCTGTTGCTCCCCCAGTAGTATATAGCCCCTGTGCGCTCCCCCAGTAGTATATAGCCCCCTGTGCACTCCCCCAGTAGTGTATAGAGTCCTGTGTGCTCCCACAGTAGTATATAGCCTCCCTGTGTACTCCCCAGTAGTATATAGCCCCCTGTACGCTTTCCCAGTAGTATATAGACCCCCGCTTTGTGCTCCTCAGTAGTATATAGACCCCTGTGTGCTCCCTCTCCCATATAGCGCCCCTGTGCGCTCCCCCAGTAGTATATAGCTGTATATAGCCCCCCACTTTGTGCTCCCCAGTGGTATTTAGCCCCCCTGTGCTCCCCCTCCCTTATAGCATAAAACATGAAAAAACAAACACTTATACTTACCTGGGTCCTGGCGTCTCCTCTTCTCTTCCCCTCTTATGGCCGCACTGCAGAGGTCACAAGAGGCCGCTCTCCCCTTGTCCTGGTGCCGGCGCTCCAGTGACGTCACTTGAGCACCGGCACCAGAGACGCTGCGGCCACAAGAGCGACTGACAGGAAGGGAGCGAATGGCTCCCTCTCTGTCAGTGCTGCAGCAAGGTAACTATGAGCGCTCATTATGAGCAATCATAGCTACTGTGCAGAGCGCAGCTTAGTATACAGGAATACTGAGCTGCAGCAGGGGTCCGGACAGCTGGCCACCGCTGTTCGTGCTCGGACGGCGGTCTGCCACTTGAGGACCCCTGATGTAGGACACAAGGTGGTCAGACATAGTCTATACACAGGTACAAGTAAACTTCTCACTCTACAAGTACTTCTTTAAAGTTCCGGCAAAGTACACTGCTACATTGGGTTGGGACTCCCTCAACAAACTCTTCTCCTCTACTCTCAACTTTCCAAGCACCGCTACAACTACCTCTTTCTACTCTACTTCTTCAAGCACAAACGAATTAAGCACTAAAGTCTGTGTGAAGATTTATGTATTCTGCCAAAGTGTTCTGTTTTTTATATCATTGGGTCATCCTTCATCCGCACCAGCACCTATAGAGATCTAAGAGTCGCCTGCTACAGCAAGTCTAACCCACCTTGCGGTGGGAACTAGTGCAGCTACGTCATTGCTAGTGGTGGTACAGTGGATCCACGATTCCTCCATGATTTTTTGGTGCTTTTTTTTTGTGTGGTTTTGCCACAAACGCACCTTTTAACAGTCATGTCAACAAACTTAAAGTGACTCTGTACCCACAATCTGACCCCCCCCCCCCCCCAAACCACTTGTACCTTCGGATAGCGGCTTTTAATCCAAGATCTGTCCTGCGGTCCTTTGGCAGGTGATGCAGTTATTGTCCTAAAAAACAACTTTTAAACTTGCAGCCCCGTGCCCTACGGGCATGGCTTACAGTATCTGTGCCCTAACTTTGCACCACCCCTCCGTCTCTCCTCCCCACCCTCTTCATCATTAGGAATGCCACTGGAAAATTTTCTCCAGTCTGAACATTGCACAAGTGTCTTAACTATCCAGCCCATGTTCAGTATTCGCACAGGTGATGAATAGGAGATAATCCGCCTGGAGCATTCCTAGTGATGAAGGGGGCGGGGAGGAGGGACAGAGAGGGTGTGCCAGCCTAATGCATACACAATCTAGGCCATGGCCGTTGGGCACGGGGCTGCAAATTTAAAAGTGTTTTTTTAGGACAATAACTGCATCACCTGCCGAACGGATACCAGGACAGATCTTGGATTAAAAGCAGCTATCTGAAGGTACAAGTGGTTTGGGGGGGGGGGGGGGGGGGTCAGATTGTGAGTACAGAGTCGCTTTAATTTTTTTTGCCACTTCTATTGAAATCAATGGGACATTCAAACTTGCTTTATTGGAGAGAAAGAATTAGCAATTTTAATGCGGTTTCCGCTGTACAATAACCCCTATCGTCCCGCTATTGTAGCTGCAATTGTTTAGCCGTTTTAATGCGGTTCCTTTAAGGTTCGGTTCAGATTAACCTGGCCTTTGCAGCAAAGTGCTGTGAACCTGCCGAACAGAACTGTAGTATCCCACTATGTGTTTTTCTTTTTCTTCTTACACCTCGATAAAAGTCCATCACTCCAGTCTCACAGGTTAGGACGTGAGGCCGCTATTCCTTATTTTAACCACTAGATGTCACACTCTCACAGCTGCCGCTAACGCTAGGTTAAGCTACACACACTTTTCCCTCTTTGAGAGTAACCATTTACCTTTAGCTGGGAGTTAGTGCTTGGCTTCCAGCCAGGCAGGATGTGTGGATTGTTTGTTCTTGCAGCTAGCTACCCAACCACTATGGGTAACTAGACTAGACCCCCAGGGAAGCTGGAGACAAGGGAGTCTTTACCCTTGCCTACGCCGAGGATTCTATTTTAGAACACAGGACAGTCGACCGTCTTAAAGAAAGGGACGGATACTTCAAGACTGGAGCTGCAGTAGAGCACAGTGCCAGCCAGCCGCTCTCTACTGACTAGATGCTCAACTTTGTAGGAAAAACACTACAAGTCAGCTCCACCCAGAGCAGAGACCTGGAACTTGTACTACCCCAGAGGACAGGTCACCTGACACTGGGGTAGAAGGCGGTTAGGTGAGATAACTGGGACTCATTTATTCGTAAGTATGAGGGACACTTTACTACATCCCGGCAGAGTACATAGTACATTAGGCAAGGGCCCTCCTATCCGATCCCCTGACACCTGTTACTCTTCTTTCTACTATCAACTCACCTATCTACCTGTTGGATTGCAACTGTTGATTATTTTTGCTCTAAGTACCTGAGCACTATTTGTTACTATTTTTGATACCTTTTAGAAGTGAAGTTTAGACATTGCTTGAAGTGTCATCTCAGCCGCCGCACTTGCCCCTACACCTCACACCTCACCTTAGTCCAAACCAAGGTGTTACTGCTCCTGACCACCGTGACAAGTAGCCTCCAAAACACCAGAAACCACCAGCAGGTTTAAAACCAGTTCCTGCGACCCGGGCCACGGCAGAACTATCGAAAAGTTATTCGTTGGATTACACCTAAGAGTTCTTAGAGAAGTCAGATCAGTTTTCTCCTTAATCTTGGTAACATTCAGAAAGTCTCCGGTGACTGGTATCGTATGGGACTGGTGCTAGGGAAAAGAGGTGACCATCTTCCTAGAGGGCTCTAGGTCTGCCACAGGGATGATTCTTTGTGTTATGAGGGATGGCTGTCCATATAGAGAGGAAATTATTACGGACAGGGTTTCATACACTGCTCTAATCTTGAATCCCCCCCGTGTCCACCCCAATGGATTTATCTAGAGGCTGACATCTCTGAGACGCCCTTAGTAATCTATGCTGGCTCGGAGCTGTGATTTACACCTGGGAGTATTTGCATGCCCACCCTCATGCAATGCTGCACCCCCTTCCGTCCACTTGGCGAGCAGCATACAGACAGCACAAAAAGTTGCACAATTTTTGCACCAGCTACGGCTTTGTGTTGTGCAGAAATGTGCGACCACTAAACAATCTGCGCTAAGCACAAACTTTCATGAATACCCCCTATATAGTTTTTCTACTTTGCAAAATTTTTTAACATTGTCCCTCAGATGTCTGATCCAACAGCTGTCATTGCACTGGCGGGCGGCCAAACAGCGAAATGACAGACATCACTTTTTCTATTCAAAAACAGAGAGAAAAAAATGTTGTTTGGAGCATAGACCTAATCACCTCTTTGATGAACTTGACGGACATGAGTCTTTTTTTACCATACTGTTTAGCAATGTAACTTAGTACTGCGCCTTTACATGGAACCATCAATCTATTGGACATTGTTAATGTTGTATTCACAAAGCTAGTCGCTTCTAAAAATTAAAGTGTGAGTTTGGGCGATCCCCTAGAAACTGCACTTTTTTTTGTAGATGGTGACCTCTCGATTACTGCCGTACCTGTCACCTCCTTAGACACTGAAGGTTGTAGACTTATTGGGGGAGATTCATCACAGGGTGCAAATTTTAGACTGGTGCAAACTGCCCACAGCAACCAATCACAGCTCAGCTTCCAGCTCTGGTGAAAGGAAAGAGGAGCTGTGATTGGTTGTTGTGGCAAGTTTGCACCAGTCTAAATTTTACACCCTTTGATAAATCTCCCCCATTGATTTTCATGGTTTCCCATGCTTTTTCTAAAAAGACTTGGGCATAACATTTAAAGGGGTTGTTCACCAAAAATTGTTTCTTTTAAATCAACTGGTGCCAGAAAATGCCAGAGATTTGTAATTTAATTCTATTTAAAAATCTCCAGTCTTCAAGTACTTATCAGCTGCTGTATGTCCTGCAGAAAGTGGTCTATACTCAGTCTGACACAGTGCTCTCTGCTGCCACCACTGTCCATGTCAGGAACTGTCCAGAGCAGGAGAGGTTTTCTATTGGGATTTGCTGCTGCTCTGGACAGTTCCTGACATGGACAGAGGTGGCAGCAGAGAGCACTGTGTCAGACTGGAGAGAATACACCACTTCCTGCAGGACATACAGCAACTGATAACTACTGGAAGACTTGAGAATTTTTAATAGAAGTAAATTACAAATTTTTGGCACTTTTTTTTTCTTTTCTGGTGAACGACCCCTTTAACCCTTTAATCAAATGTGAACAAATGTAGTAGACCTCCAGGGTTAGTCGGTTGCTTTAGCTATATTTCCTAAGACGATGACGTTCGGTTATAAAGTGTTGATCATTGATAATATGTGATTGAATCTAAATAGTGTCCAAAGGGTTAAGTCCGATCTCCTTTATGGCATTTCACAGTTGGTCTCCCACTTCCACAATCCCTCAGCCCTTTGGAGTTTCCTTTTCCGCCTCTTGAGCTGCAACTAGGTCAGGCCGAGCTCTGGAACGCCTGCGGCAGCCATCACTGCCAGTGGGGGAATCTGCCAGGATAATTTAAGAGGACAGATATTGCCTCTTCAATGACGCCAGGGACTGTGGACAGGACCGTCAGCCTACAGATCATCTACTATCAGCAGCCATAGAGATACTGGGATAGGTGGAGGCCACGGGGTACGAGTATAGAGCAGGATCCCCTGGTAATCCATGGGATCCATGTTCTCTCCGGTATCAGATCATGTCCGGGAATGACGGCACAATAACCATCATGGAAATAACATTGTAAGGGAGGACGGACGCAAAGCCTAGAACTAACCTTCCATTGTGCACATTGCTCTTATAGCCATAACATGTATGCACTGTAAATTACTATAGATTGCAAGCTCTGTGGGTGACATTGTGCTCAATCTCATCTCTCCACTTATATGTAGCAGAAAGCTGAAAGATAAGAGCGCCCGGTTACTAGAAGTTGTTGAGGGAGATAAGAGCGGCGCGGCGTCCTCTGGGCATTGATTAGCCAGCAAAGTGATAAGAAGCGGCGCGCGCTGTGTACACGGAGAATATACACTTAACCCGCCAGTCACTGCAGCTCCGCAATATAGAATGCGTCAGATGGTGTCTCATATATGTCTCATATAATCGGATGAACATTCTCTGTATTATACTATTCTGGATTATTAGATGAGTTATTTGCATACTCCTTGTTGCATTAAAGGGGTATTCCAAGAAAATGTACTTGTCCCTTATGCAGAGGATTTCCATAGGATATAGGACAAGTAAGAGATCATGGGGGTACGACCTCTGATCCCCCCCGGGCGTCACCGTATCAGCCCCGGCTTCTGTGTTATGAATAGAGCCACGAGTACGGCATGTGACCTGCGGCTCTATTCATTCCTATGGAGGTGTTGGAAAGAGTTGAGTACGCCGGAAGAGTGCTGAGCTCGGCTCTCTCCCTCCATAGGAATGAATAGAGCCGCAGGTCACATGCCGCACCCACAGCTCTATTCATAACACAGAAGTCGGGGGCCAATACTGAGATCAGTGGGGGGGATGGGAGGTCGGATCTTCTGTGATCAAGGACCAGTAGTTTGGGAGGTGAGGCACCTATTAACGTCCTTAACATAAAAGACCACCAGTGTCATCAAAAAATGAGTTATTGTAAAAATAATGTTTTATGGTAAACAGATTTCTTAAGAATTTTTGGTGATATTTTTTCTAATTTTCCATTTTTCTGTCTATATTATAAAATAATCCTGATATCTTGCAGTTCTTATTCTCACCACTGGGGCTAAAACTAAGCTGAGACTTCCTGTTGTGTCTGTGGTGATAAGAGGAGGCTGCAGTAAAGTGATCTGTACAGCATTGCAGCGTCATGTGACACCAGTAAATAAAGGAGACAAGAGCAGCTTCCTATGGAATGACCTCCTCACAGGTCACAGAGCGCTCAGTAATGTCTCACATTCATCTTAAGGGGCCAGAATCTGTCTGTTGTTGTCTATGTCCATGAGTCTTGCAGTAAAGCATGTCACTAAGTGCTGTTAAAAACAGCCCTTTTTTTTCAATAATGGAAATCAATAGAAAAACACATCCAAACGGATTGCTCACAATTGCATTTGTTTTGTTTTTTCCCCCCATAACATAGACGTTAAACGGACTGTAAAGACACAGTGTAAACCCAGCCTTAGGCTATGTTCCCACAAGTTTTTTTTGCCTATTTTACTGCTGCTTTTGGTGCCAAAATACAGGCATATTATGCAAATTGTGTCCATAATTTACATAATATGTCTGTTTTTTGGCGCCAAAATTATGTCTGTCTGCATAATGGCCAAAAGAGCAGATTATGGAATTACAGCCCTTTTATATACAGCCTGATGAATTTGAATTATTATTTGTTCTAATTCTGCATACAAAGCTTTTGCAATTGTCGGCCCCTTTAAATCTCCGGGATTCTTCCTGTTCCTCTAAGATCTCTATAGATTTTCTATTATATTTGAAGTGATTGTATAAACTGTTGCCAGCATCATTGTTCCGCAGGAAGGAGGTCGGTCGCTGTCAGCGCTTCACCTCTCCTCGCCGCATACAGTAATATATAAAGACAAATCACCAGTGTATTTAAGGTTGAACTAAGACGACGTCTCTGCCGCAGAATCATTTACCGGGAACTCAATCCACCTCCAGCCATTGTTCAAGCAGCAATTTAGACGAGAAGTTGAAGTTGGCAGCGAAAATAAACATTGCCGTCTCCCGGATCCCGGAATGAACCAATGGAATCGCACTCTGTAATTATCGCAGCTTGGATGTTATTTCTAGGGCAAAACTTGGCCGACTCTTTTTCTATCACAGGAAGAAATGAATGAGTTAATTACCGGAGGCTGTTTGTTACGTGAACGGCCACTAGTGAGAGGCTCGCTGGGTGGACGCTTCTCGTTTTCCATAGAACGTTCCCTGTGGTTCAACAGGACAAGTCAAAAAACCACCCAGCTGACTACTATAATATTATAATAATGCAAACGTGATTTACAGGAACATGAAACCTATTGGAATCGGACCCGGCGACTTCCCGGCGTATAATTATACAATTATCTCCATTCTATGTTTAGAACATCATGGAAAAATAAAACTCATTAGAAACTAAAATCATATGAGGCAAACAGATTCTTGTAATCGCGGTAAGGCTCGCCGCCACTGCGTCCTCTGACCACCGGAGAGGCTACTATCGGCAAACTTCTTGGAGGGGATTAGAATATCCAGATCGGTCACAGCACAGAATCCATATAGGAATAGAACTTGATCAGGTGATAGATTATCGGTCTTATACCTATCTACTTCTTTGCCATATCATATCCTCACACTTGACCATTTTGGTAAATTTTTAGATCTTCTTTATTCAGTGACACAATAATAAATCTGGACACATTGCTGTGTTTGTCCTTCCCTCCCTGTGTAACCTGTAATAAAGCCTTAAAGGGAACCTGTAACCCCCCGTGCCGGGGCAAAGTCCGGCCGACCCCCCGCTAGAGACCCTTATAGTTACACCGCGCACAAAGTCCATAGAGAATAACTGGAGACGTCAATCTCTATAAGCGTCGGACTCATCTCTGATGCGCGCGCCAGGCTTCAGGCAGTGATATCTCGGCGGCGGGAGCGGCTCCAGGAGCGGGACTTTGTGCACGGTGTAACTATAAGGGTCTCTAGCGGGGGGGTCGGCTGGACTCTGCCTCGGCACAGGGGGTTACAGGTCCTCTTTTAAGGGGAACTATCAGCAGGTGAGAGAAACCTAACCTGCTGCTATGTCCCTATTGCACAGGAGACGCTGAGGAGGACGGTATGTCTCTTATAGTGTGTCTCTTATAGTGTGTGTCTCTTGTAGTATGTCTCTTATAGGGTGTCTCTTACCTTCCTCCTCAGCGCTGTTCCCGTGCAGTTAGTAGTTTGCTCCGTGGTAAGACTGTTAGGAGCACTGCCCGCCCCCATAGCACTGCCCGCCCCCATAGCACTGCCCCCCCATAGCACTGCCCACCCCCATAGCACTGCCCGCCCCCATAGCACTGCCCCCCCATAGCACTGCCCGCCCCCATAGCACTGCCCGCCCCCATAGCACTGCCCGCCCCCATAGCACTGCCCGCCCACATAGCACTGCCCGCCCCATAGCACTGCCCGCCCCCATAGCACTGCCCGCCCCCATAGCACTGCCCGGCCCCCATAGCACTGCCCGCCCCCATAGCACTGCCCGCCCCCATAGCACTGCCCGCCCCATAGCACTGCCCGCCCCCATAGCACTGCCTGCCCCCACATAGCACTGCCCGCCCCCATAGCACTGCCCGCCCCCACATAGCACTGCCCGCCCCCATAGCACTGCCTGCCTCCACATAGCACTGCCCGCCCCCATAGCACTGCCCGCCCCCACATAGCACTGCCCGCCCCCATAGCACTGCCCGCCCCCATAGCACTGCCCGCCCCCATAGCACTGCCCGCCCCCATAGCACTGCCCGCCCCCATAGCACTGCCCGCCCCCATAGCACTGCCCGTCCCCCCATAGCACTGCCCGCCCCCATAGCAATACCCACCCCCATAGTGCTGATCCGCCCCTTCTAACGATTATCAATGGAGTGGGCCGGCCTGGGGTGGGCCAGATTGAAGCTACAGAGGCGGCAAGGCTCCTAATGGTCTTACCAGACCAAAGATAAATGACTAAGGCTGGGTTCACGTTTTTTTTTCATAATGGAAGTCAATGGAAAAACGGATGCACACAAATGGATCGCATTTGTGTGCATCCGATTTGATCCGTTTTTCCACTGACTTCCAGTACTTAAAAACGTAGTCAACCTCATTTTTGTGTCTGTTGAAAAAAAAAAACTGATCCATTTTGATCTGTTGTTGTTTTTTTTTTAATAATGGAAGCCAATGGAAAAAACAGATCAAAACGCAGTGTGAACCCAGCCTGAGAGACATCCCGGAGAGACGAATGCCAGTGTGAACCTAGCCTGAAGACTGTTATTTCTATTAACACAACGTACTTTATGACAAGAACGGCCATTCTTTTCATGTTGAAATGGGTTGCGTTGAAGTCAATGCAAACAACGGCCGTTGTATACACAATGCATCGAACAACAGCCGTTGTCTGATACGGCTATTAAAATAACCAGCATGTCAATACTTTCCGTCCGTTGTACATTGATTTCAATGCAATTTTCACGGCAAACAACGACCATTATTTGGCACTGAGTACAAAAAATAAGAAAAGGTAATAGAATTTCCATAATCCCAATCTGGCTGATAGGATTTCTCCAGAACGCACATTGGTTTCCTTCTCCGCCCCTGTTAGGACGTTGCGCTGCGGCCGGACAGGAAGAAAGATTTTTACCATTTAACATTTTAATAGATTTTTTTTTCTCTGAAGGCAACAAATCTAATGACAATGATTAAACCTCGCTGAGTCCGTCTGACCCAGATTCAGCAAAGATTCCGAGACGTCACAGTGACGGGGCCGGTCACATACTCAGGCAAAAGTTGCGGGAAGAGAAAAAAGAAATCGTTCTTGTAGGAAACAAGAAATTCCAAAGAAGAGAAGGAAGAAATGATGGCTGGAAATGTGCAAGGAAATGATTTTCCCTCGTCCACATATAACATCATACATATATTACATATAACATCATACATATATTACATATAACATCATACATATATGACATAAAACATCATGCATATATTACATATAACAATACATATATTACATATTACATCATATATATATATATTACATATAACATCATACATATATTACATATAACATCATACATATATGACATATAACATCATACATATAACATCATGCATATATTACATATAACATCATACATAAATTACATATAACATCATGCATATATTACATATAACATCATTCATATATTACATATAACATAATGCATATATTACATATAACAATACATATATGACATATAACATCATATATATATATATATTACATATAACATCATACATATATGACATATAACATCATACATATAACATCATACATATATGACATATAACATCATACATATATGACATATATCATCATACATATAACATCATACATATATTACATATAACATAATACATATATGGCATAACATCATACATATAACATCATACATATAACATCATACATATGACATATAACATCATACATATATTACATATAACATCATACATATATTACATATAACATCATACATATATTACATATAACATCATACATATATTACATATAACATAATACATATAACATCATACATATATGACATATAACATCATACATATAACATCATACATATATTACATATAACATCATACATATAACATCATGCATATATAACATATAACAATACATATATGACATATAACATCATACATATATGACATATAACATCATACATATATGACATATAACATCATACATATATTACATATAACATAATACATATATGGCATATAACATCATACATATAACATCATACATATATGACATATAACATCATACATATAACATCATACATATATTACATATAACATCATACATATAACATCATGCATATATAACATATAACAATACATATATGACATATAACATCATACATATATGACATATAACATCATACATATATTACATATAACATCATACATATATTACATATAACATCATGCATATATGACATATAACATCATACATATATGACATATAACATCATACATATATTACATATAACATAATACATATATGGCATATAACATCATACATATAACATCATACATATATGACATATAACATCATACATATAACATCATACATATATTACATATAACATCATACATATAACATCATGCATATATAACATATAACAATACATATATGACATATAACATCATACATATATGACATATAACATCATACATATAACATCATACATATATTACATATAACATCATACATATAACATCATGCATATATAACATATAACAATACATATATGACATATAACATCATGCATATATTACATATAACATCATACATATAACATCATACATATATTACATATAACATCATGCATATATGACATATAACATCATGCATATATGACATATAACATCATACATGTATGACATATAACATCATACATAAATTACATATAACATCATACATATAACATCATACATATATGACATATAACATCATACATATATGACATATAACATCATGCATATATTACATATAACAATACATATATTACATATAACATCATACATATATGACATATAACATCATACATATAACATCATACATATATGACATATAACATCATACATATATGACATATATCATCATACATATAACATCATACATATATTACATATAACATAATACATATATGGAATAACATCATACATATAACATCATACATATATGACATATAACATCATACATATAACATCATACATATATTACATATAACATCATGCATATTTTACATATAACATCATACATATATTACATATAACATCATACATATATGACATATAACATCATACATATATGACATATAACATCATACATATATTACATATAACATCATGCATATATTACATATAACATCATACATATATTACATATAACATCATACATATAACATCATACATATATTGCATATAACATCATACATATATGACATATAACATCATACATATATGACATATAACATCATACATATATTACATATAACATCATACATATATTACATATAACATCATACATATAACATCATACATATATTACATATAACATCATACATATATTACATATAACATCATACATATAACATCATGCATATATGACATATAACATCATACATATATTACATATAACATCATACATATATGACATATAACAGCGCCGTACAATGTATAGAGATGACTCTGTCCCTTTATTCCTGGAGTGCACTGGTAAACACATAAATGCTCTTCTATAAGACGTCTTAGATTTAAGTTCATTGCTGTGAAGAGATGAGAGGATTTCCCTTCCCACCACCTGTGACCTTTCATGCATTATGATTGCAGATGGATTTGTCACCGCTCTTCCTTACGGTGAGGTTTCGGGGGTAGGCCTGGGCTCGGGCAGTGAAAGGTCACCCTGTACCCAGCGTTGAGCGGACCCTCTTGGCTTAAGCTCTTTCCACCATTGTGGGAGGCGGCTGATAAGTTCCCTTCCGCCAGCCGAGCTTTAGTGCATCATAATGTCATTATTTAGCCCGGTGATTCCTGAAGGAAAGATGATTCTGGTGACTGACTGGCCCATGGGAAGCGCGCAGACACCGAGGCTTTTACCTTTCATCTTTAATTTCCCTTATATTACACTCTGAATAAATGGTTTGGGGGCCCAGAGGAGCTCAGCCAGACACAATCCTCCGCCGCTCCGATAAGGTTTCTATCCTCGGTGGGGAAATTCCTGACCAGAAATCGTGTGCAGAACGTTTGTCTCTCCGTAGCTGAAGCCGCCAATTCCATAGGTAACGTCCTCCTCTACTTCAAGGTCCAGCACTTTACCGCTCTTTGTTTTCCAGTCTATATTGTAACTTATTAACGTGACACTAAATGGGGGGGGGACGTGGATGATGCAGCCAGGCACTCGGAGAGCAAAATAACGTTTCTTTACTTTGGTCGGCAGTAGAAATCCTTTACGAGCCTTGGTAAGGAGAGTCTCTGGCATGTTCGGATGTTTGTACGCACATGGCGCTAATTGTTCCTGTTCGCTGGTCATGAACAATTTGTTCGATGATCGGAATATATAATGATCATTTTCGCACATACTGGAACTTGCACTACGCTTTGCGCCTGATAATCTGTATGCATGTGCGTAGACCGAAACATAGGCTTCTACTGTACGGTCGTTATTTGTTCGTGATTGTTTGGAAAACAGGAACGTGATCGCGATAATTTTTTTTTTTTTTCATGTTCGGGATCCGAACCGAACATTGGGATGTTGGCTCATCACTAATACAGGAGAGCAATGGTCTTTGTAGGAGGCTCCCATTTTACGGGGTCAGGAGCCCGGGCGGCCGGCGGGAGCCTCTTAGTGACGCCAGCCAGGGAAAAGGGGGCATCTTAATAAATCCCCCCCCCAAATGTCAGATGAAACGTTGCGTAGTAGGATGTGAATAAAATTACACGTTTGACTTGACGCGCTGTCTCCATAGCAGTTATATTGGATTGTATCCGGACCGCCGGGTTCCGTTTGGTCAGGCGTGCACTCTTTTTACTATCCGGTGCTGATCCATCGCTTATTGCAGAGAGTGGCAGTCTGCTGCTGATCCTGATCCTCGCTGTCCTAATCATTTTAAATGAACATATTGAAAGCCAACGATCAGTCAACGATCAAACGATGATCAGCCAACATCGTGCCTTTTAACATGACCAAACGATTATCGGTCGGAACAGTCGGTAATCACCCAAGTACGGCCAATAATCCTTTGGTGTATTATGCTCTAATGGTACTTTTACATGGAGCGATAATTCGTCCGATCGCACGATTAACGATTTTGAATGAACAATGTTTTTTTATAACGATCAGCGTTTAGACGGAATGATACATTGTACGGAAAAATTGTTATGCGATCGTTTTGCGATCGCTTAAGCCTATCTCACACATAGGTGAAATCGTTGAAAGACTGTTTACACGGAACGACGGAATGTTTACACGGAACAAATTTTTTGCGAACGACCAACGATAATTTGAGAACATGTTGAAAGATCAAAATGAACGATTTCTCGCTCGTCGTTTGATCGTTTGCAGAGTTTACATGTATAATTATCGTTCGAATTAGATTGTTATCGTGCAAATTCAAACGATAATCGTTCCATGTAAAAGGACCATTAGAATTCAGGTTAATACCCGCCGCGCTTTACTTTTTATCCGTTTCTCCGGCCAACATCTTCTTACTCCTGTGCACTAGACCAGGAAGCAGGAAGTATCCTAAGGAGCGCACAGTCATCATGGGCCGGGACCAGATCATATTCATGTTTATTATTAGTTTTTAAGGTTTTATATTTCATAATGTTGTAAAAAGTCGGCAAACACGGCCGTCCTGCAACCGTCAATAAGAGATGGATAGGTAGAGCGGCTTCCAAGCTGCGGATAGAGGTGACTCTGTAGCTTCTGCGTTACACACAGGGCGTCCTCTCTGCAGTTGTCTAACACGGTTAACAATCTCATATTATTATAGCCCTATGTTATCTACAGGATCCGCCTTCTTATACAGAACCGTCTGCAGTTATATGACAGAGATAATTATTGCAAAAGTGATATTGAGCTCGATGTAAAATCTCTAGTAAGATTCTCCCCCCAACCAACATGTCGCATCTGCAGAAACAACAGCAGCTTCTAAAAAATTTCTGTTCCCTTTACATACCACAAACACATAGCAAAAGTTTAAACTGCAGGTTTAGAGAATATATATAAAGTATTACATGCCTTAAAGGGGTATTCCACTCAATCATAACTTTGGATATGTTGCTGCCCATGGTGAGACTAACAATTCCTTCCATACTTCTTATTATCTATTCAGTCTCCTTCCACCAGTTCTCAGCTGCTGCTTTCTGCTGAAGACACAAAAATCTGTGTGTGAGCTTTCCTCTCTGTCTTCCCCTCCTCCCTTCTGAAACAGCTGTTGTAAACAAGTCCCTGGCAGGCTGTATCTGCAACATCGTAGCTTCTTTATAATACCGGGAGGATGAATCACAATGCATTCATTAGCAACATGACCAAAGAATAACCCTCCCAGCATTGCAAAGAAACTACAATGTTGCATATAAACCTGTCAGGGACTTGTTTACATGAGCCGTCTCAGAAGGGAGGGGGGAGGAGGGGGAGACAGATAAAAAGGTTCACACACCGATTTTTGTGTCTTTGGCAGAAAGCAGCAGCTGAGAACTGGGGGAAGGAGACTAAATAGATAATAACAAGTATGGAAGGAATTGTTAGTCTCACTATGGGCAGAAACATATTAAAAGTTATGTGTGAGTGGAATACCCCTTTAAGTATAATCTGAATGTACACACATCCCATCACTCAATATTGCAGAGGGCACAGGATAGCCCCCAGCCCGTTGCCGCTTCTCCGCCTGGCTCGGTAAGGGCACTAAATCCCCAGCCCTGTCCTTCACCGCTGCTTATCTCTTATGTTATATTTCCAAACCATCAAGCAGCAAAACTGCAGACAGATCACTGCCAGCAATAACTCCACATAAAATGGCTTATTGATTTTAGATCACAGCTTCCATCATCCTCAGACATTCTGTTTTTCCGGCTTTGATTCTTATCTCTCTCGAATCTCGGCTTTGCGTTTTAACCCTTGTTTTGCTGCCGACAGTGATGGTCCCGAGGCGCCAGATGCCGTTTAATAGAACATAATTATCAATGTTTCAGCGTATAAGGGAAGAGCGGCCGTGTGAATAGGAACCGTCATCGTTCTTACATCTTCTTCCTCTATCAGGTTACGTCCACAGGGAGCGAGAATAAAAAACGAAAAAGGTTAAATCTACACGAATCATCCGAAGGGGGAAGAAATCCCACAATTAACTCTCGTTAATTGACTGAAAATCAGGATAACGATTAGTGGAGCGGCGCAACGTTCCTCTCATTCCAGTCATAATTGTGGATTGAATAAATTACCGATTGGTACAGTTATTATGTTCACAAATCTATAATATTCCTTCTAATAATCTTACTACCTGGCAGGTTTTATTTGCTGAATCTTCATGCAGTTACTATAGCCGGAGCCTCCTGAGGATTATTAGTTACAGTTACAGAGGAGTGAACCTTTCAAGAGTTCGGATCGGCAAGTTTGCCAAACATTAAAGGGGTTCTCCAGCGAAAATCGTATTCTTTCAAATCAACTGGTGTCAGAAAGTTATTAAGATTTGTAATTTACTTCTATTAAAAAATCTGAAGTCTTCCCATACTTATTAGCTGCTGTATGTCATGCAGGAAGTGTTGTTTTATTTTCAATGTGACACAATGTGACACAGGATTAGGAGTGGGGGGAAACGGACCACCGCTATCTTCTATGAGCTGCCCGGACAATGTAGCGATGGTGCGGGGGGCTCCTCCCCGCGGCTCCTCCTGCACCTACCTGCTCGCTGCCGACACCTGGAATAGCAGCGGCAGCGAGGGGGGCTCCTCCTGCACCTACCTGCTCGCTGCCGACACCTGGAATAGCAGCGGCAGCGAGGGGGGCTCCTCCCCGCGGCTCCTCCTGCACCTACCTGCTCGCTGCCGACACCTGGAATAGCAGCGGCAGCGAGGGGGGCTCCTCCTGCACCTACCTGCTCGCTGCCGACACCTGGAATAGCAGCGGCAGCGAGGGGGGCTCCTCCTGCACCTACCTGCTCGCTGCCGACACCTGGAATAGCAGCGGCAGCGAGGGGGGCTTTAATCTTAGACCAAGTTTCCGTCCTGTAATGTAAGAATCTAATTAAAGATAAGTTATCTGTACAATAGTCGCTACGTTTTCCCTTGTTGCATATTCATGGAGCGATCCTTACACCCGGCCCAGGCGATTTCCGCAGGTTCACCACATCTGGGAGGCAATCCTGCTGGCGTCATTGCTTCTGTAAGTGATGTTTGTTTTGTTTCATGATTTATTGATAGCGCCAGACGCAGATG
This sequence comes from Dendropsophus ebraccatus, assembly GCF_027789765.1. Lineage (NCBI taxonomy): Eukaryota > Metazoa > Chordata > Amphibia > Anura > Hylidae > Dendropsophus > Dendropsophus ebraccatus. Next base: position 4,871,467 of record NC_091456.1, on the reverse strand, counting down.
CTGAACTCGCACTCATCTGTCGCAGAGAAATCATACAGCCTGTTCCTTCTGAAGTCTTCCTATACGTAAGCGAAAAATAACACCTTCACTTTGCAGATTTGTTTAATTGCGGCTCCTTCGGAAGCGAACGGCGTTCTCTATATTCCAGAAAATTAGCAGAATAACAAAGACTTTGTAGGTATCGCTGGTTCCCGAGGCTTCGGATACAACGCAACATTAAGAGGAATAAATTCAGTAGTAATTGTGACACTCGCTCTGGCAGGATTACTGCGCAGAACCAAAACGCTGTATAATCACCTGCTGGACGGTAAATAACTTTTATTTATGTTATTTATGAATTCATCTGTTTTACAATTCAGTTCTTTCCTCCAATGCAGAAACAATTCATTGCATTTATATATTCCTGCCGACGAGCTTTAATAGTTTTGGGGAGGGGCTTATGGGGAGATCGGCGGGGTCACAGATTGTTTACAGTGACTATAAAAAGTAATCAACCCCCATCGGTTTATTCACATTCACATCTTTACAAAAAACAATCAAACAAGAACAATGGAAATGGCTCCGTACAACTAATCTCTTCTTTTTCCAGATTCATCACAACATGCGACTTCCTATGACTGCTGCAGGTTCGGAATTATTCATCCCCTTCATGATCGGAGTCTTTAGTTATTAGTATGGCGCCCGTTTTCCGTTACGTCCGGTGGCATACGTGATGTATAGCCAGACGGCAGATTCTGGGACGGTTCCTGAGCCTTCAGTTCACTAATATTCTTGGGTTTGACTGATGTACCAACCGTCTTCAAACCCATAAAAGATTATAGGATCTATAGGATTCAAGTCAGGCGGCTGTGATGGTCGCCCCAGAATCTTCCATGACTTCCTCTGACACCATGCTTGTGGACTTAAAAGTATCTTTGGAATCCTTGTCCTGTTGGAGTGTCCAGTGGCCCCCAAGTGTCTGCCGCTGCAAAGGTGCATGCCGGGTGTAAGGGCGATTATCGTTTTAAAAATAGTTATATCGTCTGGATTTTAAAGCACATTGTTTTGTGTAGTTGCAGGCAACGATTAAACGACTAACGAGAAATCGTTCATCTTGTTCAGAACTGGACCTAAAATCATCGTGGATCATTTGCAGATGGTTTGCAAATCATTTGGTGTAATAACACGTCGTTTGGACGTTCCCATAGGCTCTGTAGGACGACGATAAGAACTATGATAAGTAACCATCATTGTGTCGTGTAATTGGGTCAATTATGTCAGGTTGTTCGCCAAAGTGGTAATTTGAGATTGTTTATGGTTAATCGTCAAAAATTTAATTGAACTCTAAGCCCAGCTCGCCTGATGGGGGGGGGGGGGGGCAGAGGGAATGAGGCGTGAAGGAGACGTGGCATCTGGCGTACATGGGGGTAGTTGTGTAGGCATCTGGCGTACATGGGGGTAGTACTGTAGGCGTCTGGTGTACATGGGGGTAGTTGTGTATGCGTCTGGTGTACATGGGGGTAGTTGTGTATGTGTCTGGTGTACATGGGGGTAGTACTGTAGGCGTCTACCGTACATGGGGGTAGTAGTGTATGCGTCTGGTGTACATGGGGGTAGTACTGTAGGCATCTGGTGTACATGGGGGTAGTTGTGTATGCGTCTGGTGTACATGGGGGTAGTTGTGTATGTGTCTGGTGTACATGGGGGTAGTACTGTAGGCGTCTGGTGTACATGGGGGTAGTACTGTAGGCGTCTACCGTACATGGGGGTAGTAGTGTATGCGTCTGGTGTACATGGGGGTAGTACTGTAGGCATCTGGTGTACATGGGGGTAGTAGTGTATGCGTCTGGCGTACATGGGGGTAGTTGTGTAGGCATCTGGTGTACATGGGGGTAGTAGTGTATGCGTCTGGTGTACATGGGGGTAGTACTGTAGGCGTCTGGTGTACATGGGGGTAGTACTGTAGGCATCTGTTGTACAGGGGGGTAGTTGTGTATGCGTCTGGTGTACATGGGGGTAGTTGTGTATGTGTCTGGTGTACATGGGGGTAGTACTGTAGGCGTCTGGTGTACATGGGGCACTGGCGGAACTACCGCCGTAGCAGCCGTAGCGGCCGCTACGGGGCCCCGCCGTATCGGGAGCCCGTGGCGCGGGCCCCCGGAGCTCACATAGCCTGTAGCACCCGGCGGCCGAGCAGGCCTCCCGGGTGCTACAGCTGTTTGGGGTCCAGGCAGTGGCCACGAAGGGGGGCCTGCGGGGCCCTCCCGATCAATCACGCTTGTGACCGCAAGCATTGTTTTGCTTGCGGTCACAAGAGTCCGGCTCCGTCTTCCCCCGGCTGCGTGCGTATCCCAGAACTCCCTGCGCGCCTTGGGCCCTGACTTCCGGTTCCGGCGCGCAGGGAGCTCTGGGATGCGAGCGCTGCCGGGGATAAGACGCGACACCCCCGGCAGCCACGCAGCAGCCGAGGACAGACCGAAGGAGTGAGGATCGACGTGGGAGCGTGTTGTCAGGTGAGTTAAGTTTTGTTTTTTTATCAGCCTGCAGGGTGGGGCGAAAGAGGGGGGCATCTATGAGGGTGGGGGGGGGGAAAGAGGGGGCATCTATGAGGGAGGGGGGGGGGGGAAAGAGGGGGCCATCTATGAGGGTGGGGGGGAAAGAGGGGGCCATCTATGAGGGGGGGGGGGAAAGAGGGGGGCATCTATGAGGGTGGGGGGGAAGAGGGGGGCATCTATGAGGGTGGGGGGGAAAGAGGGGGGCATCTATGAGGGTGGGGGGGGGGAAAGAGGGGGGCATCTATGAGGGTGGGGGGGGGAAAGAGGGGGGCATCTATGAGGGTTGGGGGGGAAAGAGGGGGGCATCTATGAGGGTGGGGGGGAAGAGGGGGGCATCTATGAGGGTGGGGGGGAAAAGAGGGGGGCATCTATGAGGGTGGGGGGGGGGAAGAGGGGGGCATCTATGAGGGTGGGGGGGGGGAAAGAGGGGGGCATCTATGAGGGTGGGGGGGGAGAGGGGGGCATCTATGAGGGTGGGTGGAAAGGGGGGCATCTATGAGGGTGGGGGGGGAAAGAGGGGGGCATCTATGAGGGTGGGGGGAAGGAGGGGGCCATCAATGAGGGTGGGGGGGGAAAGAGGGGGCATCTATGAGGGTGGGGGAAGGAGGGGGGCATCTATGAGGGTAGGGGGAAAGAGGGGGCATCTATGAGGGTGGGGGGAAGGAGGGGGGCATCTATGAGGGTAGGGGGAAAGAGGGGGCATATATGAGGGTGGGGAGGAAGAGGGGGGCATCTATGAGGGAGGAGGGAAGGGGACCATCTATAAGGGAGGGGGAAGGGGGCCATCTATAAGGAGGGGGGAGAGGAGGCCATCTATAAGGGAGGGTGGGGGGAGAGGGGGCCATCTATAAGGGAGGGTGGGGGGAGAGGGGACCATCCATAAGGGAGGGTGGGGGGAAAGGGGGCCATCTATAAGGAGGGGGGAGAGGAGGCCATCTATAAGGGAGGGTGGGGGGAGAGGGGGCCATCTATAAGGGAGGGGGAGAGGAGGCCATCTATAAGGGAGGGGGTAGAGGAGGCCATCTATATGGAGGGGGAGAGGAGGCCATCTATAAGGGAGGGGGTAGAGGAGGCCATCTATAAGGGAGGGTGGGGGGAGAGGGGGCCATCTATAAGGAGGGCAACATGGGGGGAGAGGGGCCATCTATTTGGGGGGGGGCAACATAGGGGGAGAGGGAATACACAGAGGGGGGCATATATTATTAGGGGGTCACATAGAGTCAGGGCTACCCACTAAATGAGGGTGTAAAGGGGACAGTACAGATGTGCAGTGTGTATAGAGATAAGGATGGTGCCAGAGTGAGGAGTCTAATATGTCTGTCTGGCAGATTCTGTGGATTCGTGGCTCGGAGAAGTTCTCATAACGGCCCAGGACGGATGGAGAAGATGAAAAGGAAAGAACTCCGATCAGAGAAGACGTCCCCTGTGAGTCACTTAATATAACTGTACTGTAATTTATATGGTGTACAGAACCTGTGTAGAGCTGAGTGTGTTTATGGCGTAGTGGTCGATTGAGGGGGTTGGGGCCCCAATCAAAAGTTTGCTATGGGGCCCAGCCATTTCTAGTTACGCCCCTGACATGGGGGTAGTACTGTAGGCGTCTACCGTACATGGGGGTAGTAGTGTATGCGTCTGGTGTACATGGGGGTAGTACTGTAGGCATCTGGTGTACATGGGGGTAGTAGTGTATGCGTCTGGTGTACATGGGGGTAGTACTGTAGGCATCTGTTGTACAGGGGGGTAGTTGTGTAGGCATCTGGCGTACATGGGGGTAGTAGTGTATGCGTCTGGTGTACATGGGGGTATTACTGTATGCGTCTGGCGTACATGGGGGTAGTAGTGTATGCGTCTGGCGTACATGGGGGAAGTACTGTAGGCATCTGGCGTACATGGGGGTAGTAGTGTATGCGTCTGGTGTACATGGGGGTAGTAGTGTATGCGTCTGGTGTACATGGGGGTAGTAGTGTATGCGTCTGGCGTACATGGGGGTAGTAGTGTATGCGTCTGGTGTACATGGGGGTAGTAGTGTATGCGTCTGGTGTACATGGGGGTAGTAGTGTATGCGTCTGGTGTACATGGGGGTAGTAGTGTATGCGTCTGGTGTACATGGGGGTAGTAGTGTATGTGTCTGGTGTACATGGGGGAAGTACTGTAGGCATCTGGCGTACATGGGGGTAGTAGTGTATGCGTCTGGTGTACATGGGGGTAGTACTGTAGGCATCTGTTGTACAGGGGGGTAGTTGTGTAGGCATCTGGCGTACATGGGGGTAGTAGTGTATGCGTCTGGTGTACATGGGGGTAGTACTGTAGGCGTCTGGCGTACATGGGGGTAGTAGTGTATGCGTCTGGCGTACATGGGGGTAGTAGTGTATGCGTCTGGCGTACATGGGGGAAGTACTGTAGGCATCTGGCGTACATGGGGGTAGTAGTGTATGCGTCTGGTGTACATGGGGGTAGTACTGTAGGCGTCTGTTGTACAGGGGGGTAGTTGTGTAGGCATCTGGTGTACATGGGGGTAGTACTGTAGGCGTCTGTTGTACAGGGGGGTAGTTGTGTAGGCATCTGGTGTACATGGGGGTAGTAGTGTAGGCGTCTGGCGTACATGGGGGTAGTAGTGTATGCGTCTGGTGTACATGGGGGTAGTAGTGTATGCGTCTGGTGTACATGGGGGTAGTAGTGTATGCGTCTGGTGTACATGGGGGTAGTAGTGTATGCGTCTGGTGTACATGGGGGTAGTAGTGTATGCGTCTGGCATACATGGGGGTAGTAGTGTATGCGTCTGGTGTACATGGGGGTAGTAGTGTATGTGTCTGGTGTACATGGGGGAAGTACTGTAGGCATCTGGCGTACATGGGGGTAGTAGTGTATGCGTCTGGTGTACATGGGGGTAGTACTGTAGGTGTCTGTTGTACAGGGGGGTAGTTGTGTAGGCATCTGGCGTACATGGGGGTAGTTGTGTATGCGTCTGGTGTACATGGGGGTAGTAGTGTATGCGTCTGGTGTACATGGGGGTAGTAGTGTATGCGTCTGGCATACATGGCGGTAGTAGTGTATGTGTCTGGCATACATGGGGGTAGTAGTGTATGCGTCTGGTGTACATGGGGGTAGTAGTGTATGCGTCTGGTGTACATGGGGGTAGTAGTGTATGTGTCTGGCATACATGGGGGTAGTAGTGTATGCGTCTGGTGTACATGGGGGTAGTACTGTAGGTGTCTGTTGTACAGGGGGGTAGTTGTGTAGGCATCTGGCGTACATGGGGGTAGTTGTGTAGGCATCTGGTGTACATGGGGGTAGTAGTGTATGCGTCTGGTGTACATGGGGGTAGTTGTGTAGGCATCTGGCGTACATGGGGGTAGTTGTGTAGGCATCTGGTGTACATGGGGGTATTACTGTAGGCGTCAGCCGCACTAAATAACCTGCAGAGGAATTTGACAAAGAAATATATAGCGCACAATATGTTTCTTTGTTTCGGCAGCGGCATATAGTTACATAGGTTCGGGGTTATGTTCGGTGCGGCGGACACATCGGGAGATTTCCCTGGCGGATGAACCAGATAGAAGCTAAAAATGAAATCTGATATGTGGCGGAGATGTCAGGGAATATTGCGGATGTCAGGAATTCTTGACATAACTTTATGCATAGACTCCATTCCGTCCTTCCAGTATATGTCTGACCAGTGTCATATCACATATATCCACTCACTATATATACTTATACTTATATCTGTGATTCTCCGCACCCCATCGCCCAGGAGTCTACAGAACCGATTCCTGTCCAGCCAAAGACGAATTGGGTGGATGGCCGTCAAGTAACGGCCATTGTTTTAAAAATAACAGTAATTATTTGCCATTAAATGACGGCCCTCCACTTAATTCCAGCAGTGCGTGAACATAGCCTTTCTGTGTTTTCATCCATTCTTGGTTTTGGTTGCAAAATACTGAGTAAAAATACTGTGTGTGAATATAGCCTGAATCTGAATCAGGGGCGCAGCATCTATAAGGTGAGGAGAGGGCTCATCCGCCACCCTGTATCTAATAAGGAATTGTCTCCCGACACCTAACAGTCTCCTCTACCCTGGAGATACAATATTACAATCGATAATGTCAGATATATTCCCTCAGGGCTGGACACTGTTAGGTAAAATAAAATATAATCACTAATGATTGACAAATATATATAACCATATGGTGGTAGACTTTCAATATATACTGGAATTATGTCAGGTATAAAACAGCATATTCATTCTACTGATTTTAAAAAATGGATATAATAATTATATTAAAAATAAAATGCACCATTTAAAAAAAAAAAAAAGTCAGTGTGAGTGCATGATCGCTTTTGAAATGAAGAAAAAAAAGTAAAAATAAATGAAAACTATGAAAATGCAAAAATGTTGAAAAATAAAAATAGGAAAAAACTATGGTTGAAAGTGACCGTACATGATAGAGCTCTGAGCAGCATTGTGGATGACTTACGGAGCAGCGCACACTCTTCCATCTCTGATTTTGGCCGCCATATTACTCTAACAGGTAAAGAATATTAAATGACGTTGAGGAATCACTTTAGGCCGATGCAATGATTATATTGAATAGAGGTAAAATATATCCATTCTGCCTCCCCTCATCCTCCTCGGTATCACCAGGTGTAATTCATAGACTATGCTCCCCCACTATTTTTCTAAATTACGTCCGTCATGTGGCTATTTGGCCGTTGGTTAGTGCATTGACGGCTGTCGGTCCATTATTCTAGATCAGGTGGACAGTAGAAACAGTGAAAGGACATTGAAAAAAGAAAAACTGTGTACGACCAACTTAAAAATAACGTCCAGTATTTGCAAAAGACGTCCGAAGATGATTGTCATGATCATTATTCTGAGGTCCGCACAGACAGCGTCCATTATTTTATACACTGTGTGCATTGGACGTCCGTCATTCCATTGACTTCAAGGTATTGCCCTGAGGACAAATAAAATACGTCAATAACGGCCGTCTTTTCTCTTTTTCTTACGTTGTGTGAACATAGCCTTACAGTGACATCGTACTAGACTCGTTGTGGCCGCAAACAAAAAATATGAAAACATTTTGACCAAAAGAGCTTACAATTAAAATAGCCGTGTGCTAAGAGCGACCGGACATCTCTGCTCCCAGCACATTGATTTCTCCTGTACATAATGAGGCTGCGTGTAAGATTGCGGAGACATTTATCCCTCCGTATAGAATAATAGACTAAGCATCGCAAAGTTTGCTTTGTGTATATACAGAACACAACGGCTCTGCGGGAAGAGAAATCTCCACGTAATTGCGCAATTCAGGATTTTAAATGAAAGTTCTATGTTTAACAAAAATCCTGCATCCTCCAGAGAAATCGTACACGTAAGGTGCTCACGTAAGACGGGAAATTCAATATATAAACCTATAGGGGTAATCAGGTCTATATGAAATGCTGATGAAGATGCCGGGGTCCTTACTGCTCACCCTGAGCTGCTTCATACATCACCTGTATTATACAGCCTGATCCAAGCTCATGTTATTACAGCTGTAAAGGGCCAGGGAGGAGGTGGCTGAACATAACAGCATGCACTTACCTCCCTGGCCCCAGCACTGGGGTCCGCTGTCCCCCGCTCTGGTTCCTGGTCTGAGCAGGGTCTCACCTCCGTCACTGACTAGCTGAGCGGCCTGACACATCACAACTCGGGTTCCCACTCAGACCAAGAAGCGACCAGGGGATCAGGAACCAGAGCGGAGGACAGCGGACCCCAGTGCTGCAGCCAGGGAGGTAAGTGCAAGTTGTTACAATCAGCCACTTCCTCCCCGACTCTTTTAAAAAAATGACGGACCCCAGACTTTTCTTTTTTTATAAGTGAGGTGTTTTTAGTCTTTGTATTGCTCATACAATATTACATTTGCATCTGTCTGGCATTGATTTTAGAGGGGAAACTTAAAGGGGTATTCAAAAAAAAATTTACTTTTCCCCTATCCACGGAATAGGGGAAAAGTAGGGGTTCGCGGGGGTTCGACCCCTGAACCCCCCGCCTATCTTCGCATCGGATCCCGCAGGCTCAGAGCTTGGACCACCCCGCAATCTCCTACTTTTTCCCCTTTAAAGCCCCTGGATAACCTTCCGCTCCCCATCCCTCACACAGTTGTAGTGCTATTCTTCGTATGAGATGGGCCTAAAGTTTAACTGCAAATTCTATACACTTATAGTTACACTTGGTTACATGACATGGGGAAAATCATCCCGCCGTGACCCACTAATAATCCTTACCCATTCCATTAAAGACACCGACCCAGTTTTGGATCATTTTTGGCCACAGCAGCCAATTTTATTAACATAAATAACAGACATATAAATAGCTGTAATGTAAATATATAAATATCAGATAAAAAAAAATATGTTACTAGAAACTATCCAGAGCTATCCAGAACGGGAAGAGGCTCCTTGAAGCTAAAACCCATCACCGGCCACCCATAAATTGCATTCTCCATTGGTGCTATTATCTGCATTATTATTATCACTGCCCCAGCGGGTTACCACAGGCTCAGGAGCCCAACTCCAATTACACTGGCCAAATATCCATAAAACCCAACTACTCCCCGGGCCACCACCCTGTCAGGAGCCCAACTCCAATTACACTGGCCGAATATCCATAAAACCCAACTACTCCCCGGGCCACCACCCTGTCAGGAGCCCAACTCCAATTACACTGGCCGAATATCCATAAAACCTAACTACTCCCCGAGCCACCACCCTGTCAGGAGCCCAACTCCAATTACACTGGCCGAATATCCATAAAACCCAACTACTCCCCGGGCCACCACCCTGTCAGGAGCCCAACTCCAATTACACTGGCCGAATATCCATAAAACCTAACTACTCCCCGAGCCACCACCCTGTCAGGAGCCCAACTCCAATTACACTGGCCGAATATCCATAAAACCCAACTACTCCCGGGCCACCACCCTGTCAGGAGCCCAAAAATCCTCCAAGTAACCCGATGATCCATTATAAAAGGTGGGTGCACCACTGCTCGGGTACCCCTTCCTTTCCATTTTAGCCAACCCCAAGGACCCCGTACTCCGCCAAAGACTGCCGTGACTAAAAAAAACAAACAAATAAGTCCCAATCCCTTCACCCCTCCCCCCTCTCATGAAATACGACCCGACAATCATACAAAAAACCCAACAATAAACAGGGAGGGTGGATAAGACTCTTCCACTGCTACTCCGCGCGTGCTGCTTATCCTTTCCGGAAGGGCTATATGATACCTCCCCTCGCTACCAGCTCCACCTCTAACAACTCCCGCCCTAGCTGAACTGTTCCTATTTACCCACTATGCTCCATTTCCCCTCTCATGCCGGCCTCCCTTACACTATGTTACGTCCGGCCTTCTCTCTGTCATTCTGAGTAGGATGCCATTCCTTTACGGACATATGCCAACAAAGTGTAAAAATGTCGGCTTTAAACCAGAGCACATAACATGTAAGCAGCACGAAGGGTGAATATGAAGAATACCCCCCCCCCCCCTACAAATTTCCCCCTTTTAAGAGAAAATCTTGTACAGGAAAGTTATATTCCCTATTATTTGTTGTGAGAAGGATTGTCTTACACATAAATTCCACCTTATAGGGGATAAAGAATGTGTTTTGATGCTAAAGTTGAGAACATTCATCTCTGGAATATCGAGTCTGACCATTTGTTTTGTTTTTTTTTACTTTTATTGTATTGTATTATCATTAGAAACACATAGAGAACCTTGTGCGGGGACCAGGAGCGTCGTAGCGTCAGGTCATAAAAGCCCCGTTCTTTATTGTCATGTTTCTCTTCTAGATATGACGGCACATAAACTAAATGAAATGGAATTGCCCGACATCAAAGCGCGCGTTCAGCTTTCTGCCGGAGTTAAAAGCACGTCACGTTATAGAGGAGAACGCTGATTCCGTCTCCTCTGTGATTACATTAGAAATAAACTTGTTGATGAAAATATTTTGGGAATTTGCAAACATGTAACGACGCGAGAGCGAAATATGTTTCGTTACTTTGGGGGATTCGGAGAACAATCGTCGCTTCTGATGCGGAATTCACTCAGGACTTACGATGCCTGGAAGCAAATCTGTAACATTTCCTCCAAAAACAGCTGCAGGTTTCATCAGGAATCAGGGAAGGTTATCGCCACAACATGCTGCTTTGCTAAACTGATTTTATTTTTATTTTTTTTTTTTTTTCTCAGATATGCAGAGACCTTTCCAAGTACTGTGTGTAGTATTGTTAATAGCCAGCATGGACAGCTGTACGTTCTTTACAGTAACGCTGCCTATATATATGGAATTGGCTTGGTGCCATTGAGTGTGTGGGACATGACTGTTAAAGGTAGCTGGCTCCGCTAATCATGTAAGTTCTAAATATATAGTAGGTTAAAGCAGAACTATCAGCAGGTTAGACCAGTCTACCCTGCTGATATGTCCCTATTGCACAGGAGACGATGAGGATGATGGTGTGTCTCCTACAGTGTGTCTCTTATAGTGTGTCTCTTATAGTATGTGTCTCCTTATAGTGTTTCTCTTATAGTGTGTCTCCTTATAGTGTGTCTCTTATAGTGTGTCTCTTATTGTCTGTCTCTTATAGTGTGTCTCCTATAGTATGTCTCTTATAGTGTGTCACTTATAGTATGTGTCTCCTTATAGTGTGTCTCTTATAGTATGTGTCTCTTATAGTATGTCTCTTATAGTATATGTCTCTTATGGTGTGTCTCTTATAGGGTCTCTTATAGTGTGTCTCTTATAGTATGTGTCTTATAGTATGTGTCTCTTATAGTATGTCTCTTATAGTATATGTCTCTTATGGTGTGTCTCTTATAGGGTCTCTTATAGTGTGTCTCTTATAGTATGTGTCTTATAGTGTGTCTCTTATAGTGTGTCTCTTATAGTATGTGTCTTATAGTGTGTCTTTTATAGTGTGTCTCTTATGGTGAGTCTCTTATGGTGTGTCTCTTATAGTGTGTCTCTTCTAGTATGTGTCTCCTTATAGTATATGTCTCTTATAGTGTGTCTCTTATAGCGTGTCTCTTATAGCGTGTCTCTTATAGTGTGTCTCTTATAGTGTGTCTCTTATAGTATGTGTCTCTTATAGTGTGTCTCTTATAGTATGTGTCTCTTATAGTATATGTCTCTTATAGTGTGTCTCCTTATAGTATATGTCTCTTATAGTGTGTCCCTTATAGTATGTCTCTTATAGTATATGTCTCTTATAGTGTGTCTCTTATAGTGTGTCTCTTATAGTGTGTCTCTTATAGTATATGTCTCTTATAGTGTGTCTCTTATAGTGTGTCTCTTATAGTGTGTCTCTTATAGTATATGTCTCTTATAGTGTGTCTCTTATAGTATGTGTCTCTTATAGCATGTCTCTTATAGTGTGTGTCTCTTATAGTGTGTCTCTTATAGTATGTGTCTCTTATAGTGTGTCTCTTATAGTGTGTCTCTTATAGTATGTGTCTCTTATTGTCTGTCTCTTATAGTGTGTCTCTTATAGTATGTGTCTCTTATAGTGTGTCTCTTATAGTGTGTCTCTTATAGTATGTGTCTCTTATAGTGTGTCTCTTCTAGTATGTGTCTCTTATAGTATGTGTCTCTTATAGTGTGTCTCTTCTAGTATGTGTCTCCTTATAGTATATGTCTCTTATAGTGTGTCTCTTCTAGTATGTGTCTCCTTATAGTATATGTCTCTTATAGTGTGTCTCTTCTAGTATGTGTCTCCTTATAGTATATGTCTCTTATAGTATGTCTCTTACCTTCATCCTCAGTGTCTTGCTGGTGCAGTTAGTAGTTTGCTCTATGGTCAGGTGACACTACTAGGGGCACTCCCAGCCCCCATAGCACCGATTCGCCCCGGCCGGCCCTTTTCTCTCTAAAAATAATGAATGGCGTGGGTCAGATCACTGCTATGGGGCAGGCACTGCTCCTAACACCCCCCCCCCCCCCCCCCCCCCCCCCAGTGCTCTTAATGGTCTCACCAGACCACTAACTGCACGGAACAGCTTTGAGGAGGAAAGTAAGAGACAAACAATCCTCCTCAGCCGCCGCTGGCACTGCTGATCCTGTGTCTGAGATGACAGGCTGCTCAGCCAATCACTGACTGAGGCGGGACAGTGCTGTGACCAGTGATTGGCTGAGCGGCCAGTCTCTTCAGATACGGGATAAGAGGTGTCAGTAGCGGCTGCAGGGAGTGCAAGGGCTAAACAAAGAGGAGCAGTTGACCGGCAAAAGGTGGGATATTTAGATGGGTGAAGCCTTAAGTGACACAGCAAAGGTGGTAAAATGTCTCCTCCGAACATGGGTAACATTTGTTTTGTTTGCAACATTTAAAGCAGTGTTCCCCAACTTCGGTCCTCAAGGACCACCAGGAGGTCAGAATTTGAGGATATCCCATACAAGGAACACCCATGATTACAGCTGATGCACTGACTATAATTATATCACCTGTGGTTATACCTGATGCACTGACTATAATTATATCACCTGTGGTTATACCTGATGCACTGACAATAATTATATCACCTGTGGTTATACCTGATGCACTGACTATAATTATATCACCTGTGGTTATACCTGATGCACTGACTATAATTATATCACCTGTGGTTATACCTGATGCACTGACAATAATTATATCACCTGTGGTTATACCTGATGTACTGACTATGATTATTTCACCTGTGGTTATACCTGATGCACTGACTATTATTATATCACCTGTAATAATATCTGATGCACTGACTATAATTATATCACCTGTAATAATAGCTGATGCACTGACTATAATAATATCACCTGTGGTTATACCTGATATACCGAGTATGATTATATCACCTGTGGTTATACCTGATGCACTGACTATAATTATATCACCTGTGGTTATACCTGATATACCAAGTATGATTATATCACCTGTGGTTATACCTGATGCACTGACTATAATTATATCACCTGTGGTTATACCTGATGCACTGATTATAATTATATCACCTGTAATAATACCTGATGCGCTGACTATAATTATATCACCTGTGAAATATTAAGGAAATCCTCAAAACCTGATCCGTCAGTGGTCTTCGAGGACTGGAGATGAGGAACACAAGTGATTACATTAGTTTGTATAGTAATAACCATTAAACATATGTGCCTCTACAGAGGACTGCAACTATTACTGATTGTTTGTCCTATTTTGTAATAAAGGAGAAAACAACAACTTGCTTAGTTATCATAGTCTGCTTCTCTATGTTTCTTTGTACTATTATTATTATTATTATTATTATTATTATTATAAAACCTTCCCTTACTGCACATTTATAATACTAGCGCACCGCCGGCACGGAGGTCCAGTCTCTTCACTGTGCCGCGTGCACCAGATCTACCATCAGAACTCCTTACATTAGACCTCCTAAATATTTAATAAACGACTCATATTTCTTAATCTCTTATATAGTTTTGATATTAATATTTCTATTAAACACGTCCATATAGTAGTTTTAGCTGTTAGCCATTTCCTGTTACCCATTGGGCGTTACACTGGAAAGCTTGTCATGGTTCGGCACTTACAGTCACATTATTGAATATCTGCCACGCATCACATGGTCACCTAAATCAATGAAGAAAAGATTACAGAGGAGAATACATTCTGTACAGGCTGCCAAGGACATGTGTAGAATAGAGGCAACTCATGGGGGTTGCCCCCGCATTTAGTACCTGGGCAGGACACCCTCCTCAAGAGAAAGGACAAACAAGGGCGGTTATGTGCCCAAGGGTCATGTGGCGCATTCAAATACAGAGCCCTTCTGTTCTTAGTGGCAGAAACCTAGTTTTAAAATAGGCACCCAGTTAGAATTTTTCTTTGGGACCCCTCTCCTCTATGTTCCCCACTGCAGGAAGCTTCTGATTTCTGGGAATAAGTGGCAATATTCTATTTTATTATCTGTTATATAAGCCCAGGAGGCCATAGTAAGTGTAGGTTTCATCCCGGCCATGAGGCCACCTCACCGTGGTGGGATGGTACACATTATTTGCTGATGGTATGCCAAGAACCACATTATTTTTATGGAGATTCTCTGTAGCAACTGGGGAGGGGGGGGGCTCCTTTTAGTGGTTTTCATATCTGCATTGGGTTTATGTCTTGCTATCAGCAGTTTCCTGTTATATTTTTTTGTGTGTTTTTGGTTATCTGTAGAGATGGGTGAACTGGACTTCCCAAACAGGGGTTTGTTATGAACTTTGTGTGTTAGTACACACTGTCCACAGCTCTCCTGGGTGAGAATAATCCTCTGTTGCACCTGCCAGGTTATGTCAGATGGTCTGTTCTAATACTATGTCTGGCAGCAGAATAACTGTCATTGACAATGACACTTATTCTGCTGCGAGACACAGTTTTAGAACAGACCATTTGACATACCTGTAACCTGGCTGATGACGGACATATTTAACTTCACCCAGGAGAGCTGTAGACATTGGTGGATCACTAGCGTACGCCCATGATGCCCCCAATGTCCACAGCCCCAATGTATTTTATAGAACTTTCTTAATGCCTTCATGACATCACTTTTTGTCATTTTTGTTTTTCCCTAATAGGTTTCTTAAAGCCATAACATTTATTCTTCCATGGGGGTCCCAGTTGTTAAACTCATCGATCTAGAGGTTTTCATCTAACCAGCAAATAGATTATATTTTGGTAATTCCGAAGCCGAACTAGCAAACTTCTATTAAAAAAAAAAAGTTTTCTATACTTTTTTTTTGTTGAAGTCCAATTTTTCATATATTTGCAAGCTGAATCCGTTCTGCTTCTCTGATTAATGAAGGTGAAGAATAGCAGTGTTCTGGTGAATTGTTAGCGGGATAACCATTGTGAGGTCGGACCTTCTGGTGGAACGCTTTAATAATATTATCCCATATATGCTGAAGTGACGCCATTGTTCGCCATTGTTCTGTATGTAATTATACATAGATGGGAGGGATCATTTATGGTTATTTAATTGCAGTTGTTTTTACACTGTTTATACCATGGATGGGAAAACTGTAATGAGATATTAGAAGGGGTCATAGTGGTCAGTAAGGTCCTGGTGAACATTCGTTCTCCGCAGCCCTTACCGTAGTGCCGTCTGGCGTTTTTGTATGCGGTGTACATGTGATGTCTGGTCTAAATGACAACTCCATCAGCCGTCTCGCGCTCTTTCTCTGTCCAGTTCTGCTTCATGAAGAGTCTTTGATGACAAAAGCAAGGGCGGTTATCCCATCAGCGCTGCTTCTGTCATGGCTACTTGCATTCCGCTCACTAACATTTCTCTCGGCATTGACAGGCAGCTGTGCTGCAGAATGTGATCTTTCAGGAGAGAAAGGGATTAATTTGCTAAGGTGAAAGCCCATTGACACCTTAACTGTGCGTGTGGTGAATTCTGCGCAGGAGAGAAATGGGGGAGGAAAATGGAGACATTGTTTCCTGAACGACCCTTGACGAGATATGAAAACATTAGGAAGGCGCACTCATCCTCTGACGGCTACAATTTTAGGCACTTTAACCTTAAAGGACATTTTACAAGAGTTTACAAGAGGAAACGGTAAATTAACCCCTTAGTAGTTAAAGAGGAAGTCCAACAAAATTGAAAACCGTCAGGCAGGCAAAATGATACATCAGTAAACTCCCCCCTCCCTGTCCCCATGTTGTGCTGTTAATGGCCACCGGCCATCATCCTCGGCTAGAATCTGGGTACACCATGTACCTGCCTCTTCCAGCTGCAATGCCACAGCCCGGGTAAGCTATTGCCTACTCAGGACGGGGCGGGACTAAGTGGTGCTAGGGGCGGAGCGATGTGGCACAAAGCCCACTAGGCCCCACCCACATATACCAATCCACAGGTGATAAAAATGACTTTTTACCAGAACAAGCACCATGAGGTGTGATATAAAATAAGTAATGAAAGCTGTAACATTTACCCCTTACACCTGTGGAGAGCAGTCAGACTGCAAATAGGGGGGGACAGTGTCACTTTAAGTCACCGGTGGCTGTCAATAGGGCCCGAGAGCTGCACTAGGGTGCACAAGGATAGGTAAGTTTACTTTGTTTATTATTATCCTGCACCCCCTCTGCCAGTCTCCTGGGACTTCTCCTTTAAGGTTGAACCTTGAGGTTGACTTAGATAACTGGATGGAAATAAATCACAAAAAGTTTCAGGCCCTTGATACTCGGGATAAAAGGCTGGTCCAAAAAATCCTATATACCTACCTGTCCAAGAAGCTATACTCACCCTAGGCTGTCCCACAAAGCCAACAAAAAGGGCGACAAATAAAAAAAACTTGGGACCTCTGGACCCTGGTCATATAGGTCCTCATAACCCCCCCCCCCCCAAACGATGCTTATGGGGTCATCAGGAAAGACCAAAAGAACAGAAAAGATGAAAAATTGATGACTTCTCTCTGCACCGTTCCAGATAATGACCCACACCCGATGGCAGCTACATTGTACAGTGGACTCTACTGCAAATCTGTCATAACCTTTAGGGGTCTGATCGGCACCCCTACCTGTGACACAATGATGAGGTGCCAGTTGCATGCAGGCTGTGCTAGCAGACCACCAAATAAACTGATCAATTGCATTGATCTCTAAAAGTAATCTAATGATTAATGCTTATCTAAGGAGTAAAGTGCAAAAAGTTTTCTTTAAAAAAAAGGTTCTACAAATATAAAATTTTTTATTTATCACCCCTTCTATTCCATTTTCAAGTTATAAAATGTAACACCCCCACCCCCCCCCACCCCCCCCCCCCAACAACAAAAAAAACAACAAAAACTGAATTTCAGAATTTTGGTCACTTCATATATCAATAAAAATGGAATATAAAGCAAATCTACCTCAAAAAGGTACTGGTAAAAACTAGGGATCATGGCACAAAAAACAAGCAATCAATAAGTATATTAAAGATTAGCATGATCCTAAAGAGAACCCGTCACTATGAAAATGCTCCTTAAGCTATCGGCATCATGTTATAGAGCAGGAGGAGCCGAGCGGAGTGATATATAACATCATGGAAAAAGATTCCGTATAACTTGTAATCTATTAGTTGAAATCTCTGATGTTTCCAGGCTAAAGAGTCCAGTTCATAGAGTTACTCCGCCCACTGGACTCCTTATCACAGAATGGGCAGGAATTGCAAACATATTACAAGTTATACTGAATCTTTTCCCACAAAGTTATATATCAATCTGCTCAGCTCTTCCTGCTCTATAACATGATGTCGATGGATTAGATAGCATTGTCTTGGTAAAATTTGTGCTGATTTGGCTCCCAGAACGGCTGCATGAACCTGGCAGCCGAGTCTCCTGTGGTGTTGGGGGTTCCGGGCTCCATGGTCTTAATGTCCACTAAAAAGCATTTTAATCCCGCGTATAAGGCAGGGGGAGAGCTGAGAACTAGTCATCTGGGCTGTGACTAGTCACGGCTCCCTGTCCTGTGTGCTCTGCGGGGTGATTGACAGGTAAGAAGGCGACCAGTCTCTTACTACTTTAGGCCAGCAATAAGATTCCCATTCACAGTTAGTGGGGGTTCCAGCAGTCAGACACCACTTAGACATGTGTTCCCTGTCCAATAAATATACCATATATTCCTATCCCTGGAATGGCCCTTTAAGGATATTATGTAGAAAATGCAGATAGTCTATACATTCAATACAGATAGTATACAGTATACACACAGTATACAGTACCAGAATAATAAAAAGTGTTGGCTCATTAGAACTGTAGATATTCAGAAGTACATGCACCTCTATGGGCATTGTGTTATATCTCTGACGGACATGACACGTTACCGGGACTTACTGGGGCCAAGCAGCAATAAATCATGAGTATGTAACATGGCACCATGTCAGTAAACACAGTGTAAGAGCGCAGAGCGCAGAGCTGGGATTAGCATTGGGCACATAGCCGGGAGTCTTGTACAGTGAATGACCCCCACTGTGAGTTATCAGCAGGTGCCTGGCCTGATAGAACCCACTATATACATTATATACAGAGACTACCATGCACTGCTGGATGTTTAGGGCTCCAGAGCTTTGTTGGTTGCTGTCATGGTGCCCATATCCACCCTCTGTATTTCTAAGTGATCAACACTGACAAGTTAGGGGCCTGAGGGTTTTCTTGGCACAGCGAGATGGCATATGTCATGGTTGGTGGCACCAGCTGCTCTCCTTGGCAAAGTCCTACTGCCTGATGTTATATAATATGGCACATTGAAACTTGTCATATTTGCTCCATGTGCTTTGATGAATTATAAAGAAAAGCTGTAACTTAGGTAAATAGTGGAGTAAATGAACATTGGCGGATCTGCCAAGTGTGTGCCGCAGTGCCGGGTGATGCCGCAGCCCTGCCGGGTGATGCCGCTGCCCTGCTGGGTGTTGCCGCTGCCTCCGCTGCAGACACATCATTCTTCCTGCACCCGCTAATCTGGCCGCTGGGGCTTTATTCCATTTTATCTGACGGTCACGGATTAGAAAAGGTGGATATTTAAAAATGTTGTTGTAAAATATATTGTGTAAATGTTCACGTCTAGTCAATAGAGTAACTTAAAGTGTCACTGTCGTTTCCTTTTTTTGCAGAAAGCAATAGTCCAGGGGATTTTAAAAAACTTTGTAATTGGGTTTATTGGGCAAATATACCATTATCTGCATTCAAAAAGACTTTCCCCAGCCCCCCCCCTTCCCTCCTCTCTCTCATCCACTGCTCATTATCAGGAAATCTCGACTAGTTTACATCAGTCATGCCCTGTGTAACCTATGGAGAGGGGAGGGGGGAGGAGGGAGATTAGTCGGCAGCAGAGAGCAGAGAACAAAGAATTAAAGGCTTACACAGCGGGAGCTGTATGAAAGCCGGTATTCAGGGGAGATAGCCCGGGGATCTAGCTGTAAATTAACTCTTTGTTGTCCTGTTTTGGTGCCTCATCCCCCTCCACCCCTCCCCTCTCCATAGAGAACAATGAAGACAGGGGGAGAGCTTCATGATAAAAATGCATTTTCAGCTAATTAACTTAATTACAAAGTTTCTTAAAATTGCCTGTACTATTGATTTCTGCAAAAAAAATGTAACCAACAGGTACCCTTTAAAGGACAACTCTGGGCAGGGTGATTGCTTGTAGAAGGGCCAGGAAGGGGTAGGCTGATGGAAATAACGTGCTCTCACCTCCCCCGCCCCAGCGCTGATGCCGCCTACCTTACTGTGGTCCCTACTTCCTGGTTTGAGAGGGGACCCGGGACGTGACGTGTCAGAGCAGTTCAGCCTGTCAGCTGCCAAGGCAGATGCCCTCTCTTACCAGGAAGCAGCCGGGGGACCGGAGCAGTGGGACACCGCATCAGTGCTGGAGTCAGGTGGGTGAGAGCACTTTATTTCTTTCAGCCTCCCCCTTCCCGACACTTCTACAAGAAAATCGCCCTGCCCACAGTTATCCTGTGCCCCAAAGCAAAATCAGTACAAGGTTCCTCTAGTGATTATGCCCAAGATGTACGGTACAATGTATTTGGCTTTATTTAGGTACCAGGGACCGGTAACAGCTGCCACCTATGAACCAACCCCTATAGCTGCTCTATCCCATCCCGCTATATCCTATAGAGGAGCTGAATAAATTATACATCTGTACAAGTCCCGTTACCATAACCGATAATTCAAAGAGAAATCCAAAAACCTCCATGGAGCAACAATTGTCCTGATCTGAGGAGAAAAACGTATGAACTTTACACCTGTACAACCCTTCTTAACCATCTACTACGGTGACATCATCATATTAACATCCAGACTTTGAATTAATTTAACAGACATCTGCACGACTTTTCAGCGGATGTGAAGAAGAATAGGATGGCGGACACTAGGCACCTGGACACTGACAGCAGTAACAGAGCAGAACAGGTAAGTATTAATGTTACATTCACCACAGCCCAAAAAGCATCTTATTATTTCTCACCATATAATTCCAGAGTTGTATTTGAGAAGAGAAGCCTTACATTTATCACCTGCACAATTATTTTGGCTATTTTGAGCAATTTTTAAGGCTAACAAAACTTGCCTAAAAAACAACACCAGGGTAGGAATGTATTGCTGCACGAAAAAAAATAATCACACATAATAAATATGGCTAATAAAGTAGCTAACCTGAAGCCACGCCCCCACCACACCTCCTCCGAGCGGAAAAAAAAAAAAAAAAGAGGTACAACTGGTACACTGCTAAAAAAATGCACAAATGCCTTAATAAATGCTGCTTAAAATTTTAACAATTTAGTGAAAATAGTGGTGCAAAGAGAAGGATAAATGTGGCCCCTGGTCTCTCCTGTACAGGTGTCATCAATTTATGATCCATTCCTGGCTTTGTCTTCAATAATTCAATAATTAAAAAACCTGAACATGTACACACAACCCTATAATAGAAAATGGATAAAGTTATCTCCGAGCAGTAGAGAGTTAAGAAAAATTGCGGGCACTCACCATAAAATCTGTATCTTTATAGGAGGAAAACTTTAAAACGCCATGCAGGATAAAGCTGACGACAAGGACACCAGTATTTTAAGGCAGCGTCTGGCGTCCTCACCCTCTGCTTTATCCTGCATTGCGTTTTTAAAGTTTTCCTACTAAAGATACAGTTTTTATGGTGAGTGCCCGCGATTTTTCTCATCTCTCTAATGCAGGAAGATTATATTGAAGTGAGCACACCAGTATTTGTGCATACTCTGAATCATTTTAAATTGGACTATGTGACTGTTACACTGGTGTTGATCACTATCTCTATTGTTGAATTGGACAAGATAGTAAAATTCCCATCATCATCATCATCAGCTGCCGCAGAGTCATGGAGATTGTGTATTCTTGTTTTTTACCTATTTTTACTCCTACGTTTCCTGTCTTATTCAGTAAAAGCAGGGGCGGGAGTTATAACCAACTAGAAATCCCTGTACCCTATTTTATGTAGAAATCACAGAATATTTACTGAAGTGTGAAAAAAAAGTTGTTGTATTTTTTGCCCCAGTGTCAATATCTCAGAATAATTGCTACCAAATCTCTTGTTTGAAAGTTAGTCTCTTGGCAACGAGTCGGCTAAGCAACAGTCTCCTAAAACCTTCTGCATAATTCCCATTGTTTTATGGATAATTTCCCATATCTCTAACAAGTGCACAGGTGCCGGCGGATAATGAGATATAGAATAGAAGTCATATAAATTAAGGGGATACGGGAAGATAATGAGGAATTATGCCTCGATAAATCACCCGCTGACACAAGGAGCTGTTTATATGTTTCGCGGATTGTGATACCTTTGCAGAAACAGTAAACTTCTCACCCATCTAAGGAAGGATACAGCCGTCTGTCAAACCCGCTCATAAATATAAGTCTATTAATGAAGGGAAGGAGGCAGAATGCAGAAGTCTCACCCCCGACAAGGATCCCAACTCCACTAATGAATATAAAAGTGCAGCGTTCACACTCCGACCCCTCCAAGACGTCTTTTCCGTGCAGCTACAACCTTAGCCTGACTCATAGCGGCAGCTCGAAACAATCATTTGTCCCCCGTAACCTTTAAAGCTGCCGTCATTACCTCTTATGTGATCAGCCGATCCTTATAGTACACACCGGCTCGCAGGGACCTGCCGTAGAACGTCTGAACCGGGGACGGATAGAATAATTACATTTCGGGGTAATCACTTTATAACGTTGTTCAGGTTATAATTAACGGTTCACAGGTAACAATTTTTATAGCATTTATCTAATAAACAGACTTCTGTGCATCTCTAAAGGGCATTTGGCATCTGACAACTACATGAAGTTTAATTGGAAAATATTAGAAAACGTCAATTAATGCAAACTAGAAATGAAAATCTGATAAGAATGGCCGAGCAGGGATGGACAGTTGCCTCTTCTACTTATCTCCTTTCCCTGATAGTCTGGGTTCTGTGTGGTCTGGATGGCAGAGGATTGGTCCAATCATTCCCTGGACTGGTATCACATAAGAAGTCCACTTGTGCTCTTGGACATTGCTTAGTCTCTTGTAGCTTGAGCTTACATTTTGTATTGTATTATTTGGTATACTGACCTCTTGTCTGTACTTCTTACCTGTTGTACTTTTCTACAATCTTCGGTTTGACCTGCATCTACCTGACTGTGTCACTTAGCTAGTGAAGGAAATGTTGCCCAGTTGTCCTCTGACCGCCTAGGGTTGGGCTGGCAAATGGGCAGGGACAGTATGGGGGTGGGGCGGTATTGCCGTGCTATGGCTCATACTGTATTCCAGATGTGGCTGAGCCAAGGAGCCATAAGTTCCTTGTCATTAAACACTCAAGCAAACCTCACAAAATTCTTTTCTTTCAAATCAACTGGTGCCAGAAAGTGCCAGGGAGTTGTACACTTTCTTCTATTAAAAAAATCTCCAGTCTTCCCATACTTATCAGCTGCTGTATGTCCTGTAGGAAGTGGTGTATTCTCTTCAGTCTGACACAGTGTTCTCTGCTGCCACCTCTGTCCATGTCAGGAACTGTCCAGAGCAGCAGCAAATCCCCATAGAAAACCTCTCCTGCTCTGGACAGTTCCTGACATGGACAGAGGTGGCAGCAGAGAGCGCTGTGTCAGACTGGAAAGAATACACCACTTCCTGCAGGACATACAGCAGCTCATAAGTATGGGAAGACTGGAGATTTTTAATAGAAGTAAATTACAAATCAGTGGCACTTTCTGGCACCAGTTGAAGAAAAGAATTTTTGACCAACTCCTTAAAGTGCTGTGTTCTAGAAAGCAGAAGGGGCCACTCCTCAGGGAAACCCATGACACCATTAACAAGACCAAATCCATTTTTTTTCAAATAATGAAGCAACCCAAACAGTCTATGTAGCACTGTAGAAACCTATATAGAGGGTTATTATATGACAGCACTGAAACAACATGAGAACATATCCGATCTGATAAGACGGAAAGATTGTGGGAGTTGGACGTTCTCTGGCTGGAGGCGAATCAGCTGCCCAGATGGTTTATACTGCAGATATTTTTTTTTTACATTCTGACTATACAGATAATGCCGTGTTTAATTAAACCATTTAAATGTCTATATGAAAAGGCTCAATCTCTCCCCTCAGGATTTTGGCTGATATGGCGGGCATCCCAAAGGAAGATAAAGATGCTTTAAATCTGCTATCTTGGATCCATTTTGGTAATAATGTGGACGCAAAAATTCATGCAAATCTCTTAGCCAATGGCTTGGCTCGTTGTTTGCCCACATTGAAAGAGCCAGATCAAACAGGATTTGTTCAAGGGAAATATTTTGGAAAAAACAATAATTTGTTGATGGGCTGAGTAAGGTAGTGTAATACAAATAATAGAGTAGGATTTAAACAATATATAGAATGCGAAAGGCTGGAGCTTCAGATTACTAGGAACTTTTTGGGCGGCAGATTAACAAAATCGTTAAAATAAATGAAAAATATATTGTTCAGGTTGTTATGAATGCGATGAAACCAAATCTTTTATTATTGTTATTATGTTTTTTTTTTATTTTTGTAGCTTTACTTTTTTTGTAACTTTTGGACAGGCAATGCACCTGGTCATTCTGCAACCAGTCCAACATCAGCACTGGTCTCCTCTCGTCAGCGTTCAATTGGGTTCGTTGGGGTTTCCTAAGATCTATACTTCTGAAATTTGGGATACATGACCCCTTTCTTCAAGCTATCGTGGCTCTCTACACATTTCCCTCAGGGATACATCTAGGTCACCATATTGGACTCTTTGCGAATGATATAATCCTATACATCTCCTCCCCTTTAATCTCCATGTCCCACATAACTCGTATCATTCATCATTACTCTGCCACAAGTTATTACACAATAAACTTTTCTAAATCTTTGATTCTAGACCTGGGGATATCATCGTACCTCAAATCCCACCTGCAAAGCTGGTATCCTTTCCAATGGTCAGAGGGGTCAGTACCATATCTGGGATTACTCTTACTTTTCCCACTTTCCAAATCAGCCCCCCCTAAACAAATTTCAATATATTGACCTCTTATCTCTAGATTCTCTAAACTTCCCATTTCCTGGATTGGAAAAAATTTCATTAGCAAAAATGCTGATACCTCCAAAACGATTATATTATTATTATGGGAATGCCCATCCAGACCCCCCTCTATATTTTGAAAAGAATACAAAAAAATTATTAATGGATTTTTCTGGCCTGGACAGAAAGCGAGAATGTCAGAAATAGTGTTCTGTAGTTTGGCACTGTGAGATGGCGGTTTGGGTTATCTATAGGTTAAGTCCCACTATTATACCACTATTCCAGACCAATTACGGTATTGGTGGTCTAATGGTACCTCCAAACAATGGATAGAAGAAGAGTCCTCCTTTATACCTTACTAGGATCCTCATACACTACTTTACATGGCTAGGCTCCAGTCTATTAGTGTAAAGAATTACCCCCCCCCCCCCTCCCAACTATGGTAGGAAGGGGTGTCTTATAAACGTTCCTTCTCCAAATGTCGCATCCCGCTGAGAGACATCTATAAATATCTGCAAATGAGACATTGCTCGCAAGGGATTGATGCATCTTCTATTCCTAATAAATCGCTTTACAAAGAGTTTTTTGTAAATCCCCTTTTATCTATTGCACATCAGGCCTTAGAATCTGATCGGCCTGTCATTCCTTACGTAGGTACAGTAAATGGGAGGATGGTTTACCGATTTCAGTCACGAAAGACCAATGGTCTCATGTATTTGTTTCTAAAGTGTCCAGGTGCATCAATCACTTGGAATCTTCACGTACATTACTCTATCGGTGGTACGTGATGCCTTGCCGCCTGTCTAAGACATTCCCAGGTACGTCCCCCATGTGGTGGAGGTGCCAAGGAAGTACAGGCAATTGCCCGCCTATTAATCCATTTTGGCATCAAATACATACAGTACCCTCTTGGATACCTCCATAGCAACTAGACCAGGCTCCTAATCTCAGATAGGAACCAAGTGGACTAAGTGGAAAGACTTCACCAAGGCATTTACTGGCCAGGATTAGCTACTAGGCCATAAAGAGGAACTTCCTTAAAGAGGAAGACAAATCTTACTTGCTGATATCCCCCTACTGCGCACGGGGCACCACAGAGGAAGGTATGTCTCTTACTGTTAGGTGCTCCAGACCAAGGATCACATTGCTGATCACACATGAATGGCACCGAGGATGAAGGTAAGAGACATATCTTCCTCCTCAGTACTTCATGCTCAATAGGGGCTATCAGCAGGTTAGATTCGTCCCCCTTTAAACATCCAGTGCCACCCAAGCTACTATGATGATATCCTATTCCTTACACATTATTTCCTTATAATACTCTGCAAGTCATGTGATGTTTTCTTGTTTTCCTGAGTTGCATTTGTTTTCTTATGCAATTATATACCCTTGTACTGCACATTTTTGGTAACTTTGGTTTGTTACCTATTTTGTATGTTTTCTTATAAAAAAAAAACAATAAAATAATAAATCAAAAAGGAAAAAAAAGAAGAAGAAAGAATTGCATTGGCACTGGTTAGCATGTCATCGGGAAGCTGAGGGTTAAAACGGACTCCTTACATGCTGAGGCCATGATCTGACTGCGGCATGTAAGGGGTTAATCTACCAGAAACAGAGATTTCTCTACTGGTAGTTACAGTAAGAGCCTGTAAACTGCCTTATAATACACCATAAAAGAAGCAGTGGAGCAAGTACTTTCATGAACAAGGGGAAAAGGTGTATTAGTGGTCATTAAGTGGTTAAATAAATCGGTGTTTACACAAATATAATGGCGCGTTTACAGATTTATCTGACAAATTTTTGAAGCCAAAGCCAGCAACAGACTATAAACAGGGAACAGGTCATAAAGGAAAGACTGAGATTTCGCCTGTTTTCAAATCCATTCCTGGCTTTGGCTTCCAAAATCTCTCGGTGTAAAGGCACCATTAGTCATATATATTCGATACATTGTAATTATCAGCTATAAGGTATAAAACAGGATCTGGGAAATAAACAAAGAAAAGTTTCTGTTTGTCCTGTGGATTTGGACGATCTGTACCTGATATTACCCTGTATCTTATATTCAATGTGACTGTTCCATTTCATTCTAAAAATCAACATATTAAATATTCAAGATATTTTAGGAAGTCCATATGGAGAAGAACAAAAATAGTACTAAGGAAGAAGAGGAAGGCTTTAATCTCACAGGAGTCTAGACTCCATAGATTATATACAAAATGTATAGATCATGAATAGGAGAACGGCTTACAGGTAAAAGCCAACCTGCTCATCACCACACAATGAATGGGATCCAGCCAAGTGCCAAGGCTTAGAGACAGACCTAGTACATGGGAAACTATTAGGAAGTTCAGTCAAGTATCGCATGTAGAATATATTGCCCATTAATAGAGCCGCTTGAGTCTCAAGGGATAATAAATGATCAGAGTTATGGACAAGCAAGGGAATCTTTGCTATCAGGGACATATGAAGGTGCTGCATACGGAGAATATGAGACAGAATCTGTCAGCACCGGGCCCCACCTAATGTGCTGGCAGTGTGTTGTACCTGAGGAGGTGATAGTGTGCTATAGCTGGCAGTCCCCTGTGAGCATGGTATCTTTTGGTAATTTGGCCGTGAAGTGGATCATGCACAATCTCTCATCTTTTACTGTAATGAAGAGTCAAAGAGGAGTTGTGGCTCAGCATTTGTGCCGCACTCTGGCTACCTTACCACTCCTTCCTCCTCCCTCTTCTTCATGAATAATCAATGCTGCCTGGCCTCCTGCTCGCTCAGCTGTCAGTTAGCATCTGCCAATAGAAGACTGATCTGCAATCAGCTATAGTTAAATCTCAGAGCCCAAATGTGTTGGACTTTTAGTCTAGGGGGAAATTACCTGTCTAGCGCCTATCAGCAGTTTTTTCTTTGGTTCGAATCCCCTGATGGAAATGAAATATAATATTTATTTTTTCTCATTATTGTATCATTTTTAAAAATGCAAAGAATTTCCTATCAGGTACAAATTAGTTTAGTATTTTTAATACAAAGATGAAAAAAAAAACTATATATAAATTTTTTCCCCTCATCATTGTATTAAAAAACTAATTAAAAACGAATTTGGACCTGATTGAGAATTCTTTGCACTTTAAAAATGTCATAATAATGAGAAAAAATAAAAAAGACAGTAGTATACTGTATATTTAATTTCTATCAGGGGAATCAAACCAAGACCAAATCAAAGAAAGACCACAGCTCCAACTCATTTGGGCTCAGAGATTTAATTATATGTGAGTGTTTCTTTCAGACATAACCTCCTTACAGAGGACCGATCTGCAATCAGAGACACTGGCTGACAGCTGAGCGAGCAGGAGGCCAGGCAGCAGAGATTATCATGAAGAAGAGTGAGTAAGGAAGGAGTGGTGAGGCAGTCAGAGTGCAGCACAAACGCTGAGCTATAACTCCTCTTTGACTCTTCATTACAGTAGGAGACCTGAGATTGTGCATAATCCACTTCACGGACACTATACCCAAAGGCACCATCGTCACTTCTACTTCTACACTTACACTTCTACACGTACACTTCTACTGTATGTTCGTTATTTGTTCATGAATGGTCGGCGAACACGAACCCAACACAATCATTTTTTTTTTTTTATGTTTGTGTTCGGGATCCGAACCGAATATCGGAATGTCGCTCATCACTAATGGCAACTTCCTGGAAAATACATATGGGAGCTACGGTAAGCATAGTCCTAGATGGCGCGTGCAGTGTACAGTATACAACCTTCATCACGTGCACGCCCCTATTGATGATACTGCACATCAAGTCTTCATTTCGGCCAGTTTGGGAGTTTTACAAGGTGGTATGGGAAATACACAGCTGTATGAAATAGAAGAACCAGGATATAGTGTATATATATATATATATATATATATATATATATATATATATGATTGTGCAACACTAAATATAAAGCTTTTAAGAAAGCGGCTTCAGTTGCCTAAAGCAGGGATTGTAGATTGTAGGGAGGGCTCCCATAGTGCGATAACCCATAAGATTCTCCGGGAAGGTTTAAGATCAATGAAGTAATCAAATCTGAGCTATGGAGAGAAATTGCCAAGAAACGAATGTACAAGAGAGCAAAGAGTCCAACTTTTATAGGGAAGGAAACACATGGGGGGAAGTAAACGTATTACACGTCATGTCGGAATGTAAAAAGATTCCAGAATTTGCCCAAATGAGGTATACTATAAAATGTACGTGGATGGTGATAGTAGAACATGAAGATACTATGGGCAGAATAATATAAACTGATGGTATATACAGTGCGGCCAAAAGCAATGACTGATGTGTGACCACCAACCCATACACATAGTATACAGATTTTAGATGTTTTTAAAAAAACTGGAAAGAAATCAACCTCAGCAGCCAAATAAGAGGAGAAAAGGTTCCCGTATTACCCCGAATGAACATAAGATGAGATTTGCCTTTGTATGAAAGCTGCTCTGGGCATCAGGATCCAATCATCTCCGCTCTTGAAAGTCTTAAAGGGGTTCTCCCACTATTAAGCATCATATTCATTGTGTAGCTCATAAAAATATGATTTAAAAAATATATTTATATGCTGTTATACAATGATTCTAGTGAATACGCATATGTATATAGTATTGCAGCATCTGATCTTCTGGCTGTATGTAGCAGTGTACAAGTCCATCTGATGAGCTGGTCTGTGGTGGCAGTCTGTGGTGGTAGTCTTTGGTGGCAGTCTGTGGTGGTAGTCTGTGGTGGTAGTCTGTGGTGGTAGTCTGTAGTGGCAGTCTGTGGTGGTAGTCTGTGGTGGCAGTCTTTGGTGGCAGTCTTTGGTGGCAGTCTGTGGTGGCAGTCTGTAGTGGCAGTCTGTGGTGGCAGTCTGTGGTGACAGTCTGTGGTGGTAGTCTGTGGTGGCAGTCTGTGGTGGCAGTCTTTGGTGGCAGTCTGTGGTGGTAGTCTGTGGTGGCAGTCTGTGGTGGCAGTCTGTGGTGGTAGTCTGTGGTGGCAGTCTGTGGTGGCAGTCTGTGGTGGCAGTCTGTGGTGACAGTCTTTGGTGGCAGTCTTTGGTGGCAGTCTGTGGTGGCAGTCTGTGGTGGTAGTCTGTGGTGGCAGTCTGTGGTGGCAGTCTGTGGTGACAGTCTTTGGTGGCAGTCTTTGGTGGCAGTCTGTGGTGGCAGTCTGTGGTTGTAGTCTGGCAGTGTGGTGCAGGTGCTCATCAGCAAAGGGCGAGTCTGGCTGTCCATGAGTGCTCATGGAGTGGCCTGGGGAGGAGGAAGATATGGTGCCATGACAAATGTCTCCCTTGTCACCACTGTCCAGCTACTGGGAGGCTATTGAGTCTGGCGTGAATGAGGAAGCAGTTCCTTCCAGTCCACCATCATCATACTGGGAAGCCGTATTGGACACAGATGCAGAAGTAAGTGACTGGAGTGTAGTGGTCCCAGAGGGGCCTTCAAACATGCCTGAGTGTGCAGCTGTCCCAGAGAGGCCATCAAACATGCCTGAGTGTGCAGCTGTCCCAGAGAGGCCATCAAGCCATAATAAGTGTGTAGCTGTATTACCGTGATTAGGGATGAGCTCATTTACAGTACTAGCGAAGTGCTAGGCTCGACAGTCATCTTGTCAGCCAGCTGCCTTTGTACTCTGTGCGGCTCCATGTTTTTCCCAGGACTGGATCCAGCTTTTCCAGGCACCTGGCATTGTGTTCAAAGTCAGCCGGCTGACAAGCTGACCGCCGAGCCTAGCGCAGTGCTTCGCTGGTACTGTAAATCCCTATTGGTGGTTGAAAAATATGAAAGAATTTCTGAACTTGATACCAAAAATGGTCAAGGTACAAGATCTGCCAAGCGGCCCCATGGTATATGTGTATATATATATATATATATATGTGTGTGATCTCCAATAGAAGCTCATCCACTGTGGGCCATTCTCTTATTTTATGCTTGCCAGACATCTTGCTGTTTGGTTTCGCTTGTGTTTCTGGGAGGGACGGACGTTCCTAGAGCAATTAATGTATTTTATACACCAATATCCACCAATCTCCGGAGAGCCGGTAGTGTTTCACATAAAGGCAATGTTCTTGTGCAATTATCGCCCGAGCTAATCAGTGTTTTGTGAGTTAGTATATAGCGGCGTATGTTTATAACCCGGAGAGGCGGTATACCTTTCAGCTCAATGAAATTAGCGCATTTAATAGAATCAGTCCAGGCCTCATCCAGTCTGCAGACTGCGAGCATGACCCCTTCTCTAATACAGCGTAAGAGCACTGTGAGTGTATCTAGATTAACTTGTTCAATCTGTGTAATGCATGCAAAGTGGCCGCCGTCTCATCAGCGAGTACATTGTGTTCGGCTTTTATTTATCTACGCTACTTTAGTTATTCGGTAAGAAGAGAAGAGAATAACTGTGCGCTTTGTTTCTATGAGTAGCGCACCGACGGGAGGGAATTCAGCACCATGGACAGCGATATCTGGATTTACTATTATAACAGCCAGTGGGCTGCAATTATAAGCCATCACCGACGGTAACTACATAAAGGCATATACTTATATAGTTAAAGGGGCACTCCAGCGATTTTTTTCTTTCAAGTAAACAGGTTTCAGAAAGTTATATTGATTTGTAATTTACTTTTATTTAAAAAAAAATCTCTACTAACCAGGAACTGTCCAGAGCAGCAGCAAATCCCCATAGAAAACTTCTCCTGCTCTGGACAGTTCCTGACATGGACAGAGGTGGCAGCAGAGAGCACTGTGTCAGACTGGAGAGAATACACCACTTCCTGCAGGACGTACAGCAGCTGATAGGTACTGGAAAACTACTCTACATGAATACATTATAAGGTAAACACATTTAGTGACTCCAGATGAGAATTATTGCTCTGCAGTCAGTATCTGGGATAAGGATTCCTCCTCTTCTGCAGCAGCTGAGGCCTGTACAGTACACCAAGCAGTCATATAACCTTAACTGCAAATTATTCACAGGATGAGGAGTCACCTTGCAGCTCTGTAACCTGTATAAACTAGTCACATGCGCTCTCATGATTTCCTACAACCACAGGGCTTCTCACTGACGGTTCAGGTTATGTTTTACAGCTTATTCGTTCTACACTAGTCTTATGTATGAATGGCTTATACATGCTCTACAAGGTCAGGTACAAGTAGCACAGGGCATTAAAGAGGGTTTTAAGCCTTTAAAATTCATATGATTGGCAGCTGTATATGCAATAACATAAGGAAAACTGCACATACTTACCCTTCAAATTCATAGTCCAGGTTGTGAACACCTTGGTTAACCCATAACATATGTTTAAAAGGCTAGTAGCTATTATCAATTACTATAAAAAAAAGAATAACATTCCCACCAACAAAATGAGGTCACAACACAAGACAACGTGACATCATGACCTTCTATGACATCACGCTGATGTAATTGCTTGAAAGGACACACTGCTGGAGCTGAAGAAGATTGTCTGCATGATCACCAAGAAGGGGGTCAAATCTTCTTACATTGTAAGCTTAAGTGTCACAACCGCAGGTAGAGTTCAGCCAGGGATGGAAAAGGATAAACACAGACAGTGAACCCTAAAGTAGTCCCTGCCCACTTTCCCTGCCTACATGCCTACTGCCTACAGTTCTAAGTGTCTGCGGACAACAGCGGTGATGGTCCCTCACCTGCAATATTGTGAAAACAAGGACAAGATGAACAAACACAAGGAAAGTCAAACAGGCTGAGGTCAAAACCAAACTAGCAACACCATACAAAATAAGAATACAAGTAGCTAGGTCAGAGGTACAATAAGGTAAGGAAATCAGGAAACCAGAAATGGCAGACAGAGAGCAAGACACAAGGAGGACGCTGAGTACACTTTACAAGAAAGACAAATAGCCAGCAAAGGGTTAACAGACCAAGGAAGTATATATAGGATACAAGGAGGACACAGGACACAAGGAGAATGCTGAGCACACTTTACAAGAAAGACTAATAGCCAGCAAAGGGTTAACAGAGCAAAGAAGTATATATAAGACACAAGGAGGATGCTGATCACGCTTTACAGGAAAGACTAATAGCCAGCAAAGGGTTAACAGAGCAAAGAAGTATATATAAGACACAAGGAGGACGCTGAGCATGCTTTACAAGAAAGACTAATAGCCAGCAAAGGGTCAACAGAGCAAAGAAGTATATATAAGACACAAGGAGGATGCTGAGCATGCTTTACAGGAAAGACTAATAGCCAGCAAACGTCTTAACAGACCAAGGAAAAATATATAAGATGCAGGGAGGACACAAGACACTTTACCTTACAGACAGAAGATGGTGCAGAAACTTGAACGGGTGCCGATGTTACAGGTATAATTCTGACTTTGTCCCTGACGTACCCTCCTGGCTCTCACACTGACTCTGGATACTAGGGTTTTGGTTCAGATTTGATCTCTGGCCATTTGGTTCTGACCTGGTTTGCTGACTATTCTACCCTTCCCTCTCTCCCAATCACTAGGATAGATGGGGACAGGAGTAAAGGTGAGGATTAGAACTTTACATCCCTGTTCCCAAACACTGCAGATTATTTAATTGGAAAAATCCATTGCTTGTACATGTCAAAAATACAACGGAATATACTGAATTTCTGATGAGTTTTAACTCTGTATTCCATGGATTTTGCTGTGGTTTTATACGCAGAGATAGCCTGACTTACTAAGGTTAATCTACATATTGGATACCCTCCTTTTTCCTTTTTGAAACACCATGGAAAATGTTGGTTCTCAGTGCTGTGTGTGACAGATTCTGCAAAGTGTGGAATATTACAGGTGCGAGTCTCATCCAACTGCTGGTCTACAGACCCAGACTACAGCCTCTCTTACAAGCCGTCCACCTCTGAGGTCCATCTCCAAGCAGTGAGGGACAGTAACAAACAGGCACAGGGCTCAGCTGAGCACTACTACCCCCGCTCTAAAATGTCTGGTGGGGGTCTCAGCAACTGGACTCTAAGGACCCGTTCACACTGAGCAAAAAAGGGGGAAATTCTAAGCGGAACTTGTGCCGCAGACTCCGCTCGGAATCCCACCTGTCTCACTCCTCTGCTCTCCGTTGCTCTTCGCTCAAAGAATTGACATGTCAATTTTATGAGCGGAAAGCATCGGAGAGCAGAGGAGTGAGACAGGTGGGATTCCGAGCGGAGTCTGCGGCACAAGTTCCGCTTAGAATTTCTGCCTGTTTTGCTCAGTGGGAATGGGCCCATATAATAATAATAATAATAATAATAATAATAATAATAATAGTAATAATAATAATATTGCTTTTATTTTTATACTGTCAACTGATTCCGCTGCACTTAACATATTTTGTCAGTTTTGGTCTCTGTATGTTTTGGGTTTGTTTTTTTTAAACTTTCTGTATTTATTAAGTTTTTTCATTGGGTTTAAGAGAAAAGTACCCGGAGGAAACCCAGGCAAACAGGAAAAGAACATACAAACTCTTTATAGATATTGTCCTTGGTGAGATTAGAAGCTACAGTGCCAACCACTGAGCCACTGTGCTGCCCTCTAAAATGTCACTATATTATGCAGTGGCGTTGCTAGGCATAATCATTCGGGGCCTAAGCCCCGAATTAATTTTGCCTAGCCCCGAAAGTTTTTTTTGACGCCAGCGCCGAATTAGCACGAGCAGCAGCCGTGACCTCTGACGTCTGGCCTGACCCGCACCTCGGATTGGCCGCGCTGGTACCGCTGAGACGTAGCTTTAGTGACGTCACTCGTCACTTGTGCATCATTGGATGCGTGTGCCGCGGCCGTCCACAGCGGCGCCACGCTCCTGTCCAGCCTCTCTTCTGCCCCCGACAGTCACCCGGCAAGCTCCTGCCCAGCCTCTCTCCTGCCACTGACAGTTACTGCAAGTTGGTGAGTATTGTAACCGGGGTGTGCGGGCGGGCCAGGTGGTGTAGTACAGCGCAGGTTGAGGGGGTATGCAGAAGCTGTGCTGGGAGAAGTGCGGGGGCGGCAGTGAAGGGTCTGAAGGCGCACATGTCTGTGCACTGTGCCTCAGCTCCCCTGTAGGCTGCAGCAGCGTGAGGCTGGTGGTGGTCGGGAAGGAGGAGGAAGCTGTGTGCTGCGGTGCAGAGACTGTAGCAGCTTCCTGTGGGCTCTGTGTGTGGGGGAGCTGAGGAGGCACAGCGGCTGCTGAAGCATCTGGCCGACAGGTGGCCGAATCTGGACTTGAGCGAGGAGGCCAGGGAGCACCACCACAGATGCAGGTAGTGGGGTTGGGGTTTAAGAGGGGGGGGGGGGGGTTGCTGAAATGCTGGGGGGCCACTGACCGAGGATTTACTTCCCCCTGGCTGGTCCCCGGGATATCCCGACAAGCCCCGCCCCCTGATGACAAGCCCCGCCCCCAGAACCGGCTTGTCACACAGTATACTGTATAAGTGAGGTCCCCCAGCTATGCAGTATATAGTATAAGTGAGGTCACCCAGCTATCCAGTATATACTGTATAAGTGAGGTCACCCTGCTATCCAGTATATACTGTATAAGTGAGGTCACCCAGCTATCCAGTATATACTGTATAACTGAGGTCACCTAGCTATGCAGTATATAGTATAAGTGAGGTCACCCAGCTATCCAGTATATACTGTATAAGTGAGGTCACCCTGCTATCCAGTATATACTGTATAACTGAGGTCACCTAGCTATGCAGTATATAGTATAAGTGAGGTCACCCAGCTATCCAGTATATACTGTATAAGTGAGGTCACCCTGCTATCCAGTATATACTGTATAAGTGAGGTCACCCAGCTATCCAGTATATACTGTATAAGTGAGGTCACCCAGCTATCCAGTATATACTGTATAACTGAGGTCACCTAGCTATGCAGTATATAGTATAAGTGAGGTCACCCAGCTATCCAGTATATACTGTATAAGTGAGGTCACCCAGCTATCCAGTATATACTGTATAAGTGAGGTCACCCAGCTATCCAGTATATACTGTATAAGTGAGGTCACCCTGCTATCCAGTATATACTGTATAAGTGAGGTCACCCAGCTATCCAGTATATACTGTATAAGTGATGTCACCCTGCTATCCAGTATATACTGTATAAGTGAGGTCCCCCAGCTATCCAGTATATACTGTATAAGTGAGGTCCCCCAGCTATCCAGTATATACTGTATAAGTGAGGTCACCCAGCTATCCAGTATATACTGTATAAGTGAGGTCACCCAGCTATCCAGTATATACTGTATAACTGAGGTCACCCAGCTATGCAGTATATAGTATAAGTGAGGTCACCCAGCTATCCAGTATATACTGTATAAGTGAGGTCACCCAGCTATCCAGTATATACTGTATAAGTGAGGTCACCCTGCTATCCAGTATATACTGTATAAGTGAGGTCACCCTGCTATCCAGTATATACTGTATAAGTGAGGTCCCCCAGCTATCCAGTATATACTGTATAACTGAGGTCACCCTGCTATCCAGTATATACTGTATAAGTGAGGTCACCCAGCTATCCAGTATATACTGTATAAGTGAGGTCACCCAGCTATCCAGTATATACTGTATAAGTGAGGTCACCCTGCTATCCAGTATATACTGTATAAGTGAGGTCACCCAGCTATCCAGTATATACTGTATAACTGAGGTCACCCTGCTATCCAGTATATACTGTATAAGTGAGGTCACCCAGCTATCCAGTATATACTGTATAAGTGAGGTCACCCAGCTATCCAGTATATACTGTATAAGTGAGGTCCCCCAGCTATCCAGTATATACTGTATAAGTGAGGTCACCCAGCTATCCAGTATATAGTATAAGTGAGGTCACCCAGCTATCCAGTATATACTGTATAAGTGAGGTCACCCAGCTATCCAGTATATACTGTATAAGTGAGGTCACCCAGCTATCCAGTATATACTGTATAAGTGAGGTCACCCAGCTATGCAGTATATACTGTATAAGTGAGGTCACCCAGCTATCCAGTATATACTGTATAAGTGAGGTCCCCCAGCTATCCAGTATATACTGTATAAGTGAGGTCACCCAGCTATCCAGTATATACTGTATAACTGAGGTCACTCAGCTATCCAGTATATACTGTATAAGTGAGGTCACCCAGCTATGCAGTATATACTGTATAAGTGAGGTCACCCAGCTATCCAGTATATAGTATAACTGAGGTCACTCAGCTATCCAGTATATACTGTATAAGTGAGGTCCCCCAGCTATCCAGTATATACTGTATAAGTGAGGTCCCCCAGCTATCCAGTATATACTGTATAACTGAGATCACCCAGCTATCCAGTATATAGTATAACTGAGGTCACCCAGCTTTCCCAGTATCCTGTTATCAGTATGTTGGAGGTCACCCAGCTTTCCCAGTATCCTGTTATCAGTATGTTGGAGGTCACCCAGCTTTCCCAGTATCCTGTTATCAGTATGATGGAGGTCACCCAGCTTTCCCAGTATCCTGTTATCAGTATGTTGGAGGTCACCCAGCTTTCCCAGTATCCTGTTATCAGTATAATGGAGGTTACCCAGCTTTCCCAGTATCCTGTTATCAGTATGATGGAGGTCAACCAGCTTTCCTAGTATCCTGCTATCAGTATGGTGGAGGTCACCCAGCTTTCCCAGTATCCTGTTATCAGTATGATGGAGGTTACCCAGCTTTCCCAGTATCCTGTTATCAGTATGATGGAGGTTACCCAGCTTTCCAAGCATCTTATACTGAGCATGATATGGTCACCCAGCTTTCCCACCATCTTGTAGTCAGTATAAAGGTTTTTGCATTTTGTAGAATCTTATCTGGTATAAGTTCCCTGAAGTAGAGAAGGTTGGGAAACACTGGTCTAGAGGATAGAAGTTAGGGCAGACCTTCCAGAGGCTGTGTGCACAGGGGGAGCTGTGAAGGAACTGCCTGTGTCTGCTTAGCTGCAGTTATGAGTGGCGGCAATAGCGGTCATTGGGGTTACTAGCTTGTGCACTGGGCTCCTTCGCTAACCTCTTATGACGGCACTCAGAGGGCTCGGGCCCCGAATGTTTTAGAACCCTAGCAACGCCCCTGATATTATGTCATAGTGCCCTTTAAGTAGTGGGATAAACAGTGTTAAAGTTATGTAGATAAGGACCTTGGTAAGAGGAACACTTTAAATTTGAAGGTGAAAAGTAAACTATTTATACAGCTAGAGAGGAATAGATGTAAGGTGCCAATGTATAATAGTAGGGCAGAATATAGATGTTTGGGCCTTTCAGGGAAGGGGACATGAGAACAGATAACGGTCTGAGCCACTGTTACAGCTTCAATGAGAAGGAGTTGTGAGTACTGGAGAGATGGAAGATAAGACCCTGATCAAAGGACTTTCCCAGCCTTTACTTTAGTGTAAATAAATTGCTTGGATGCAGCCCGTCCTCTGTAGATGAGAGTTCAGCCGGGCTGTGCAGTGTACAGAAAAGCAGAGAATCATTAAAATAACAAGACATCAAAAATGGCTAAACACAGAACAAAAGCTAGCACGTTCAGAAAAAGCTAGCACGTTCAGAAAAAGCTAGCACGATGAAGAAAAGCTAGCATGATGAAGAAAAGCTAGCACGATGAAGAAAAGCTAGCACGTTAAAGAAAAGCTAGCACGATGAAGAAAAGCTAGCACGATGAAGAAAAGCTAGCACAATGAAGAAAAGCTAGCACGATGAAGAAAAGCTAACACGTTCAGAAAAGCTAGCACGATGAAGAAAAGCTAGCACGATGAAGAAAAGCTAGCACGTTAAAGAAAAGCTAGCACGATGAAGAAAAGCTAGCACGATGAAGAAAAGCTAGCACAATGAAGAAAAGCTAGCACGATGAAGAAAAGCTAGCACAATGAAGAAAAGCTAGCACGATGAAGAAAAGCTAGCACGATGAAGAAAAGATAGCACGATGAAGAAAAGCTAGCACGTTCAGAAAAAGCTAGCACGATGAAGAAAAGCTAGCACGTTCAGGAAAAGCTAGCACGTTCAGAAAAAGCTAGCACGATGAAGAAAAGCTAGCACGATGAAGAAAAGCTAGCACGATGAAGAAAAGCTAGCAAGATGAAGAAAAGATAGCACGATGAAGAAAAGCTAGCACGTTCAGAAAAAGCTAGCACGATGAAGAAAAGCTAGCACGATGAAGAAAAGCTAGCACGTTAAAGAAAAGCTAGCACGATGAAGAAAAGCTAGCACGATGAAGAAAAGCTAGCACAATGAAGAAAAGCTAGCACGATGAAGAAAAGCTAGCACGATGAAGAAAAGCTAGCACGTTAAAGAAAAGCTAGCACGTTAAAGAAAAGCTAGCACGTTAAAGAAAAGCTAGCACGATGAAGAAAATCTAGCACGTTCAGAAAAGCTAGCACGTTCAGAAAAAGCTAGCACGATGAAGAAAAGCTAGCACAATGAAGAAAAGCTAGCACGATGAAGAAAAGCTAGCACGATGAAGAAAAGCTAGCACGTTAAGAAAAAGCTAGCACGATGAAGAAAAGCTAGCACGATGAAGAAAAGCTAGCACGATGAAGAAAAGCTAGCACGTTAAAGAAAAGCTAGCATGATGAAGAAAAGCTAGCACGATGAAGAAAAGCTAGCATGATGAAGAAAAGCTAGCACGATGAAGAAAAGCTAGCACGATGAAGAAAAGCTAGCACGATGAAGAAAAGCTAGCATGATGAAGAAAAGCTAGCACGTTCAGAAAAAGCTAGCACGATGAAGAAAAGCTAGCACATTAAAGAAAAGCTAGCACGATGAAGAAAAGCTAGCACGATGAAGAAAAGCTAGCACAATGAAGAAAAGCTAGCACGATAAAGAAAAGCTAGCACGATGAAGAAAAGCTAGCACGTTCAGAAAAAGCTAGCACGATGAAGAAAAGCTAGCACGTTAAAGAAAAGCTAGCATGATGAAGAAAAGCTAGCACGATGAAGAAAAGCTAGCATGATGAAGAAAAGCTAGCACGATGAAGAAAAGCTAGCACGATGAAGAAAAGGCTAGCACGATGAAGAAAAGCTAAGCATGATGAAGAAAGCTAGCACGTTCAGAAAAAGCTAGCACGATGAAGAAAAGCTAGCACATTAAAGAAAAGCTAGCACGATGAAGAAAAGCTAGCACGATGAAGAAAAGCTAGCACGATGAAGAAAAGCTAGCATGATGAAGAAAAGCTAGCACGATGAAGAAAAGCTAGCACGATGAAGAAAAGCTAGCACATTAAAGAAAAGCTAGCACGATGAAGAAAAGCTAGCACGATGAAGAAAAGCTAGCACGATGAAGAAAAGCTAGCACGATGAAGAAAAGCTAGCACGATGAAGAAAAGCTAGCATGATGAAGAAAAGCTAGCACGATGAAGAAAAGCTAGCATGATGAAGAAAAGCTAGCACGATGAAGAAAAGCTAGAAGATGAAGAAAAGCTAGCATGATGAAGAAAAGCTAGCACGATGAAGAAAAGCTAGCACGTCAGAAAGAAGCTAGGCCAACGATGAAGAAAAGCTAGCACGTTAAAGAAAAGCTAGCACGATGAAGAAAAGCTAGCACGATGAAGAAAAGCTAGCACGTTCAGAAAAAGCTAGCACGATGAAGAAAAGCTAGCACGATGAAGAAAAGCTAGCACGATGAAGAAAAGCTAGCACGTTCAGGAAAAGCTAGCACGTTAAAGAAAAGCTAGCACAATGAAGAAAAGCTAGCACGTTAAAGAAAAGCTAGCACAATGAAGAAAAGCTAGCACGATGAAGAAAAGCTAGCACGATGAAGAAAAGCTAGCACGTTCAGAAAAGCTAGCACGATGAAGAAAAGCTAGCACGTTCAGGAAAGCTAGCACGTTCAGGAAAGCTAGCACGATGAAGAAAAGCTAGCACGATGAAGAAAAGCTAGCACAATGAAGAAAAGCTAGCACGATGAAGAAAAGCTAGCACGATGAAGAAAAGCTAGCACGATGAAAGAAAAGCTAGCACGTTAAAGAAAAAGCTAGCACGATGAAGAAAAGCTAGCACGATGAAGAAAAGCTAGCACGTTCAGAAAAAGCTAGCACGATGAAGAAAAGCTAAGCACGATGAAGAAAAGCTAGCACGATGAAGAAAAGCTAGCACGATGAAAGAAAAGCTAGCACTATGAAGAAAAGCTAGCACGATAAGAAAAGCTAGCACGATGAAGAAAAGCCTTAGCACGATGATAGAAAAGCTAGCCGATGAAGAAAAGCTAGCACGTTAAAGAAAAGCTAGTCACTGATGAGAAAGCTAGCACGATGTAAGAAAGCTAGCCTGATGAAGAAAAAGCTAGCACGATGAAGAAAAGCTAGCACGATGAAGAAAAGCTAGCACGATGAAGAAAAGCTAGCACGATGAAGAAAAGCTAGCACGATGAAGAAAAGCTAGCATGATGAAGAAAAGCTAGCACGTTCAGAAAAAGCTAGCACGATGAAGAAAAGCTAGCACATTAAAGAAAAGCTAGCACGATGAAGAAAAGCTAGCACGATGAAGAAAAGCTAGCACGATGAAGAAAAGCTAGCACGATGAAGAAAAGCTAGCACATTAAAGAAAAGCTAGCACGATGAAGAAAAGCTAGCACGATGAAGAAAAGCTAGCACGATGAAGAAAAGCTAGCATGATGAAGAAAAGCTAGCACGATGAAGAAAAGCTAGCATGATGAAGAAAAGCTAGCACGATGAAGAAAAGCTAGAACGATGAAGAAAAGCTAGCATGATGAAGAAAAGCTAGCACGATGAAGAAAAGCTAGCACGATGAAGAAAAGCTAGCACGTTCAGAAAAAGCTAGCACGATGAAGAAAAGCTAGCACGTTAAAGAAAAGCTAGCACGATGAAGAAAAGCTAGCACGATGAAGAAAAGCTAGCACGTTCAGAAAAAGCTAGCACGATGAAGAAAAGCTAGCACGATGAAGAAAAGCTAGCACGATGAAGAAAAGCTAGCACGATGAAGAAAAGCTAGCACGTTAAAGAAAAGCTAGCACAATGAAGAAAAGCTAGCACGTTAAAGAAAAGCTAGCACAATGAAGAAAAGCTAGCACGATGAAGAAAAGCTAGCACAATGAAGAAAAGCTAGCACGATGAAGAAAAGCTAGCACGATGAAGAAAAGCTAGCATGATGAAGAAAAGCTAGCACGATGAAGAAAAGCTAGCACGATGAAGAAAAGCTAGCACGTTCAGAAAAGCTAGCACGATGAAGAAAAGCTAGCACGTTCAGGAAAGCTAGCACGTTCAGGAAAGCTAGCACGATGAAGAAAAGCTAGCACGATGAAGAAAAGCTAGCACAATGAAGAAAAGCTAGCACGATGAAGAAAAGCTAGCACGATGAAGAAAAGCTAGCACGTTAAAGAAAAGCTAGCATGATGAAGAAAAGCTAGCACGATGAAGAAAAGCTAGCACATTCAGAAAAAGCTAGCACGATGAAGAAAAGCTAGCACGATGAAGAAAAGCTAGCACGTTCAGGAAAAGCTAGCACGTTAAAGAAAAGCTAGCACGATGAAGAAAAGCTAGCACGATGA
This sequence comes from Dendropsophus ebraccatus, assembly GCF_027789765.1. Classification (NCBI taxonomy): domain Eukaryota; kingdom Metazoa; phylum Chordata; class Amphibia; order Anura; family Hylidae; genus Dendropsophus; species Dendropsophus ebraccatus. The sequence continues at coordinate 4,829,397 of NC_091456.1, read as the reverse complement.
AGAAAAGCTAGCATGATGAAGAAAAGCTAGCACGTTCAGAAAAAGCTAGCATGATGAACAAAAGCTAGCACGATGAAGAAAAGCTAGCACGATGAAGAAAAGCTAGCACGATGAAGAAAAGCTAGCACGTTCAGAAAAGCTAGCACGATGAAGAAAAGCTAGCACGTTCAGAAAAGCTAGCACGATGAAGAAAAGCTAGCACGTTCAGGAAAGCTAGCACGTTCAGAAAAGCTAGCACGATGAAGAAAAGCTAGCACGATGAAGAAAAGCTAGCACGATGAAGAAAAGCTAGCACGATGAAGAAAAGCTAGCACGTTCAGAAAAGCTAGCACGATGAAGAAAAGCTAGCACGTTCAGAAAAGCTAGCACGTTCAGAAAAGCTAGCACGATGAAGAAAAGCTAGCACGTTCAGGAAAGCTAGCACGTTCAGAAAAGCTAGCACGATGAAGAAAAGCTAGCACGTTGAAGAAAAGCTAGCACGATGAAGAAAAGCTAGCACGATGAAGAAAAGCTAGCACATTAAAGAAAAGCTAGCACGATGAAGAAAGGCTAGCACGTTCAGGAAAAGCTAGCACGATGAAGAAAAGCTAGCACGTTCAATGCTGGTCAGGACCCCCCCCCCCCACTCCCCTCTGAAAACCAGGTTGAACACAAATAAATCGGACCTGAACACCTATATGTCTTTCCATTAGGGGTGAGCGAATTTACAGTACTAGCAAAGTGAAGCACTTCACCTGTGGTCGGCTTGTCAGCCGGCTGCCCTTAAACTCTGTGCTGCTCCATGCCGCTCCTCTCCAGGCACCTGGAAAAGCTGGATCCAGTTCTGGGAAACTTCTTCCAGTTTCCCAGAACTGGTTTCAGCTTTTCCAGGTGCCCAGAGAGGAGCGGCACAGAGTTTAAAGGCGGCCGTCTGACAAGCCAACCATTGAGCCTAGTGAAGCGCTTTAATTTGCTAGTACTGTAACTTCGGTCGGCCCTACTTTCCATCTATATAGAATTGTAAAATCAATTTTCTATGTCTAAGTAAACTGGGACATTTTTTCCGGTTAAAGGGATATTCTCAGCTCTATAACTATATTTAAAAAATTATGTAATAAAAGGTGAAGGTACTTATTACCTTTTTAGCTCTGGCTCTTTGCTAGGCCCTCTGGTGTAGCTGCCATGCTTATAGCTGTTGTTTAGGTTCCTTACCACTAATATCAGCAGTGGTCGGGCTGCTGATTCCTTGGCTAGAGTGCACATTAGTGTGTGTACAGTCTCACCTGCCGGCCCTGCAGTAATCCATCACACTGACAGCTCCCAACTCAGAGTTGGTGTAGCTGGGCTGAGCACAGAACAGCAGAGCTCAGCACAGAACAGCAGAGCACAGCACAGAACAGCAGAGCATAGAACAGAACAGCAGAGCACAGCACAGAACAGCAGAGCACAGAACAACAGAGCACAGCACAGAACAGCAGAGCACAGCACAGAACAGCAGAGCATAGAACAGAACAGCAGAGCATAGAACAGAACAGCAGAGCACAGCACAGAACAGCAGAGCACAGCACAGAACAGAAGAGCAGAGAACAGAACAGCAGAGCATAGAACAGCAGAGCACAGCACAGAACAGCAGAGCACAGCACAGAACAGCAGAGCACAGCACAGAACAGCAGAGAACAGCAGAGCATAGAACAGAACAGCAGAGCATACTGTAGAACAGAACGGCAGAGCACAGCACAGAACAGCAGAGCAGAGCATAGAACAGAACAGCAGAGCCTACTGTAGAACAGAACAGCAGAGCACAGCACAGTTAGCACTGGGATATGTGATCTCTGACCAGGATCTGCAAATAGATCCAGAAACACTTTCTGCAGTACCCAAGTGACCACATGATTGTGCCCTGTAGGTCACTCAGTGCTTTTGAGGTTTTCCAATTATTAGCAGCTCATTGTCCTTTTACCTCCTAGTTGGAGCCTATTACTGTCTTCCTGAAACAAACAGACCTTCTTCTTTACCTTCTCCACTGACCCGACCTTCAAAGCCTCCTTCCTGGGAGCAGACACTCCTTCTGTCAGAAGTCAGGCCCATTATCTCCCAGTGGGGGAGGAAGGGGCAGAGCTTGTCCTGTGGTTTCTTCTCTAGAGCTAATTATAGTTTAGGAGATTATGAGTGGCCATTCATGGAGGCTGATGATGGAGGCTAATTTACCTAGTGACGGCCATGCAGTTCTCTGGGGTCCGTAACTTATGCTGTAATGTAAGTCATGAAAATTCACATCTGACAACTCTCAGGAATATTCCTTAGCTGTCCCTGGCCGTCCCCATCCACTGATAATTGATTGTTTTCTCTCCATCTACAGTAATAGGTAGAGATCTGTATCTGACTTTGTGCTGCGTTCCGATGTGAGTTTCCTTGAACTGCTTTGATGTCAGCGGTCTGTCTCCTAAAATACGCTTTACACAATGCGCCTGTATTATGTTGCCATCAGGGCAGCATAACTAAGATGACAGCTTCCTTTTAAGACTTCTTATTACATACTGGCTTCTTGTTATTTATTTGTTTTTTTGTCCCACAAATTTACTATTCCAACATCTTTATACCCCTTTTTCACGTCCCTTTATTCTAACCACTCACTGGCAATATCAATGCTCCACTCTTTTTATCTCCTTCCCAGGCTTGAGCAGAGGGGAGGCTAAGGCACATGCTTTAATGGGAGAGTTTTGTGTGCATGCTCTGTGACCTGTGTAGAGGCAAATGTGCAGGGTGGAGCTAAGGATTGTAGATCCTGTGTCATCTGTCTCCAGCATTATAATAAAGGTGTTACCTTTTAATCCTGCCTGTAATATTAATGAGATTACCAAGGAAAAGTTTTCTCTAAAGGAAGAGTGAGTCTATTGTTATGAGGTTTGCAGCTGGACAATGGTGACAGAGAAAACCAGAAAAACGTCACTATTTGTAAACATTATTATTCCCTCCACCTGTCAGTGGTTTCCTTATAATGACTTATTGGTGCATAGGTAAAAAATAAGGAAAGATCTATTAACCGGTACATTATACAGTGGTGCCTTGAATTACGAGCATAATTTGTTACGGGTGGCGCTTGTAATCCAAATCCACTCTTATACCAAAGTAAATTTTCCCATAAGAAATCATGAAATGCAGACAATTGATTCCACTCCCCCAAAATAATGATTTTTAAAAAAGTCTAAATAACGTTAAAAAAATTAACCAAACACTTGTAAACAGCTGAATCTGTGATATTATAAGTTACTGTACAGTATAGCAGCATGTGGTATATAATGTATAGTAACTGTATACCCTGATAACACAGCAGCTGGATATGTGATATATAAGTTACTGTACAGTATAGCAGCATGTGGTATATAATGTATAGTAACTGTATAACCCTGATAACACAGCAGCTGGATATGTGATATATATGTTACTATACAGTATAGTAATCAGCATGTGGTATATAATGTATAGTAACTGTATAACCCTGATAACACAGCAGCTGGATATGTGATATATAAGTTACTGTACAGTATAGCAGCATGTGGTGTATAATGTATAGTAACTGTATAACCCTGATAACACAGCAGCTGGATATGTGATATATGTTACTATACAGTATAGCAATCAGCATGTGGTGTATAATGTATAGTAACTGTATAACCCTGATAATACAGCAGCTGGATATGTGATATATAAGTTACTGTACAGTATAGCAGCATGTGGTATATAATGTATAGTAACTGTATACCCTGATAACACAGCAGCTGGATATGTGATATATAAGTTACTGTACAGTATAGCAGCATGTGGTATATAATGTATAGTAACTGTATAACCCTGATAACACAGCAGCTGGATATGTGATATATATGTTACTATACAGTATAGTAATCAGCATGTGGTATATAATGTATAGTAACTGTATAACCCTGATAACACAGCAGCTGGATATGTGATATATAAGTTACTGTACAGTATAGCAGCATGTGGTGTATAATGTATAGTAACTGTATAACCCTGATAACACAGCAGCTGGATATGTGATATATGTTACTATACAGTATAGCAATCAGCATGTGGTGTATAATGTATAGTAACTGTATAACCCTGATAATACAGCAGCTGGATATGTGATATATAAGTTACTGTACAGTATAGCAGCATGTGGTATATAATGAATAGTAACTGTATACCCTGATAACACAGCAGCTGGATATGTGATATATAAGTTACTGTACAGTATAGCAGCATGTGGTATATAATGTATAGTAACTGTATAACCCTGATAACACAGCAGCAGCTGAATATGTGATATATAAGTTACTGTACAGTATAGCAATCAGCATGTGGTGGATAGTGTATAGTAACTGTATAACCCTGATAACACAGCAGCTGGATATGTGATAAGTTACTGTACAGTATAGCAGCATGTGGTGTATAATGTATAGTAACTGTATAACCCTGATAACACAGCAGCAGCTGGATATGTGATATATAAGTTACTGTACAGTATAGCAGCATGTGGTATATAATGTATAATAACTGTATAACCCTGATAACACAGCAGCTGGATATGTGATATATAAGTTACTGTACAGTATAGCAGCATGTGGTATATAATGTATAGTAACTGTATAGCCCTGATAACACAGCAGCTGGATATGTGATATATGTTACTATACAGTATAGCAATCAGCATGTGGTGTATAATGTATAGTAACTGTATAACCCTGATAACACAGCAGCTGGATATGTGATATATAAGTTACTGTCCAGTATAGCAGCATGTGGTGTATAATGTATAGTAACTGTATAACCCTGATAACACAGCAGCAGCTGGATATGTGATATATAAGTTACTGTACAGTATAGCAATCAGCATGTGGTGTATAGTGTATAGTAACTGTATAACCCTGATAACACTGCAGCAGTTTGTAGATACAGGATGGAGCTGCAGATCCCCATAATGCAATAGTGTAGTACAGCAGGCTAGAATTTTGAAGCAGGGCTGCTGTCAGAGGTCTGTGTGGTCATAAGACAGCGATGGGGAAGGGGGTGAAAATCACAGGGTTGTGCAGGAGGACAGTGACAGAAATGTTTCTATACAGCAGTGTGAATGGCGTGTGAGTGCAGGCACATTATAGCAGCAGTGTGTACAGCTGAGTGTAAGTGCAGGTACATTATAGCAGCAGTGTGTATAGCTGAGTGTGAGTGCAGGCACATTATAACAGCAGTGTGTATAGCTGAATGTTAGTGCAGGCACATTATAGCAGCAGTGTGTATAGCTAAGTGTGAGTGCAGGCACATTATAAGTAGCAATGTGTATAACTGAGTGTAAGAGCAGGCACATTATAGCAGCAGAGTGTATAGCTGAGTGTAAGTGCAGGCACATTATAACAGCAGTGTGTATAGCTGAATGTAAGTGCAGGCACAATATAGCAGCAGTGTGTATAGCTGAGTGTGAGTGCAGGCACATTATAGCAGCAGTGTGAGTGGCTGAGTGTAAGTGCAGGCACATAATAGGAATGGAAAGGATGAGAAACACAAGGGCTGACAGAGACTGCATGAAGGAATGAGCCTTAAACCAAGTTCCAATTTTTTAAAACTGTGATCTCTTCTTGCAAAGCGCTCTCAATCCAAGTTACTCTTAAACCGAGATACCACTGTATATGTTATTCCTGCTTTATTATAAGTCCATCGTACATAATCATATACAATGGGTATTGGCAGTTTCTGCTCCTTGTAGTTTTTGTTCAGTACTTGCATCCGTCCTTTGTTCAGATCTGCTCTTATACCCCCAGGTACGTTTGCTTTGCCTCCTCTACCCCCGATCACCAGAACGAACTCCCAGTAATTTCCATAAAATGAGAAGCGTCAGCGTTTTGCCGCCGGCTGATGTTAACTGATTGTTGAGCTGTAGATGATTTGATTCATTCTGCCTCAATCACTTATCAGAGTCAAAACATCATGAAGCTTTTTCTCCTTAACCTCTGATCACTCAGCAGACTCGGCGCTCGATAATGGGCTTATAACCTGGAATCAGGATTCTTTTCTTTAGGGAGGGGGATAGGGATGATGGAACAGTATTAACCCCTCATTTTAGTCTTTGGAATCTTTTATCCATACATCTTCACAGAATTCCCTGTCTGGTCTATATTAATTCACAGGGGCGTAACTTAAAATGGCTGGGCTGGGCCCATAGCAAATTTTTCATTGAGCCCCCCACCCCAAATAACCACTGAGCCATCTAGGCCCCGCCCCCTCAGCAGCATCATTGGAATGGGCCAACCTAGATGCCTAGGCTCCACCCCCTCTGTGATGGCTGGATTAGAGAAGGCGGGCCTAGGCCTCTAGGTTGGCCCATTCTAATGACGTCATTGAGGGGGCGGGCCTACAACACCAATGTAGGCAGGCATATGGGGCACGACAGGCATAAAGCCCCGCCCAAACGGCACTGTCCGCCAACAATAACATGCATTTTTGAGGGGAAAGACCACAAAGAAATCTTTTATAAGGAAAGGTATGAAACGTCCAGAATATAAGCTTAAGAAGGTGCTGAGAACTCTGCATATGGAAATGGGGGGACAATATCGCTGTAAAGGGGCATTTGCAGAACCTGGGAGGGCCACTCGGCTACCGTGTTGATGATGGCTCATGGGGTCCAGTGTATTGCAGGAGAGGGCCACCGGGCCCCCTGATGCAGCAGGCCCAATAGCAGCCACTATGGCTGCTACAGTGGTAATGACGCCCATTAATTTACACAGAACCACATCTGTTTTGCACCTCCAATAGTCGTTATTTTCCTCCATTAGACTCCGACTTCAGTGGTACTCCCCCAAATATAGTTACTCTCTCACTGCTAACACCACTAGGCCCCATGAATGCCCCCTCCCAGTCTTTTCCTATAACAGCTCGGGTGTAGTCAGGCACATCTAGCCCTCTGGGATCTCCATTTACCGTCCCTTCTCCTATCCAATCATCCCCCTTACACACTAAACCTTTCCATGCTTTTCTAATCTGAGAGCAGCCACAAAGGTACAGCTCTGTATAGTGCTCCTTAATAATCCATACAAAGGCTCCTGAGCTCCCATTTATAATCCTGCAGTGTGAGAGAGGCCTGTGGATTGCCTCCTGCACCAGCGACCTTTATAGGTAGGCCCCAGGCCAATTTTTTTGCAGTTTCTAAAATGTTTGAATTCCATGGATGTTGAGTTATAACTAATCATAAATGAATCAGAACTAGGCCATGTGGGTGTCATTGTTCCTAAATGGCTCTTCTATATTACTAGAAGGGGCAGAATTAGAGATGAGCTAACCTAACTTCTTTACGAACCAAGATTCTTTATGAATTTTACAAGTTCGGTCCAGGAACGAACTGAATTTTTGGAAAAGTTTGTACAAACACAATCTAAAATGGCAGCAGCATATTGTACATTACATTATATCAAAAGCCCAGGTGCAAGGGGTTATCAATAATCGCTGGTAGCTGGGCAATGGACTGCCAGGGCCCTATCTCCCTGGCCCCGGTGCCTTCATACTTTCTCCTTCACTCTATGTATTGGAGAAAGTGAACTAAACATATACATTTACACTAGCTAGAGAGAGAGAGGACACTAAAGGATAGAGAATAGTGTAAAGATAATAGTGTAAGCTGTGTAGCTCTGAAATCGCTCCTGTCCTATCACTTTCTGTGTCAGTACACACTGTCCACAGCTCTCCTGGGTGAAGTTAACCCAGTGAGGTTCTGTGGCCTGTTCTAAAACTGTGTCTGGCAGCAAAATAAGTGTCATTGACAATGATATTTTTTCTGCTGCCTGACACAGTTTTTGAACAGGCCACCTGAGAGGTGACTGTCAGATTTAAAGGGGAACTCCAGCGAACCCATAAAAATAAAATGCACAAAAAGCATATACGTGCGCTCACCGATCCCTCACCAATTGTTTGACACCCTTTCCACTTGTTTATGCTGCTCCTGGCCCTAGACCCCGGTTTTACATAATGACACTCAAGATTATGCATGAAGTCCGGGAGGCAGTTCATTTTTATGGAGCTCCTACTCACTAACAAGCTTTGGCCCTGTAGGATCTTCCTCAGAAAGCCATCACCTCTGACCTTGTCAAAATCTGTAACAGTTGTCTTTTTTTCCAAGGGTAGAAACATGGGGGAGGAGATGCAGCTTCCTATGGGGCGGAAACATGGGGGAGGAGATGCAGCTTCCTATGGGGCAGAAACATCAGGGAGGAGATGCAGCTTCCTATGGGGCGGAAACATTGTGGAGGAGATGCAGCTTCCTATGGGGCAGAAACATCGGGGAGGTGATGCAGCTTTCTATGGGCCAGAAACATCAGGGAGGAGATGCAGCTTCCTATGGGGCAGAAACATCAGGGAGGAGATGCAGCTTCCTATGGGGCAGAAACATTGGGGAGAAGATACAGCTTCCTATGGGGAGGAAATATCGGGGAGGAGATGCAGCTTCCTTTGGGGCAGAAACATGGGGGAGGAGATGCAGCTTCTTATGGGGCAGAAACATTAGGGAGGAGATGCAGCTTCCTATGGGGTGGATACATTGGGGAGGAGATGCAGCTTCCTATGGGGCAGAAACATTGGGGAGAAGATACAGCTTCCTATGGGGTGGATACATTGGGGAGGAGATGCAGCTTCCTATGGGGCAGAAACATTGGGGAGGAGATGCAGCTTCCTATGGGGCAGAAACATCGGGGAGGAGATGCAGCTTCCTATGGGGCAGAAACATTGGGGAGAAGATACAGCTTCCTATGGGGTGGATACATTGGGGAGGAGATGCAGCTTCTATGGGGCAGAAACATCGGGGAGGAGATGCAGCTTCCTATGCTATTTATCAGGCTTTTCTTCCGCCGAAAATAATTACAGTAACATAAAGCGTAGTGCTGTAAAAACCTCCATTACGTATTTGTTCAATGTCCTTGAGCGGTTAATTGCTAATTCTCTATCGCGGTGTATTATTTTTCCCTCAAAGTTTCTCTATTACAGGTAACTTCTTATCTGCGTGACCCGACAGTCACAAGGTTATTGGTCGTCTTATCTTTGCTGCGGATCTGGATCTTCATAATTCCTTCAGCAGAATAGAAATTCCTGCTCTGCTGCTGGGAATATATAATTTGTTCTTCATCTAGCAAAGGTGATTTTATTCTGACAAAAGTTGATCTTCATTGTTATCACTTTGGTAAATGCCATCTGCTAAAGTGTGTCGCTATAATTCTGGCAGTTCCGTTGGTTTGGTAGGTCACCCGTACGGCTCTGTTAGTATTCAGAATACAGAGCATATCTCATTCGGCTGAGCAGTCCTGTCTGATCCCGCCGTCATAGTCCCTTCTCTCTGACCCCTACATCCTAACATCCATAGAGTGGATTAGTACAGAGAACAGTAGGGGACAAGCTGAAGAAATATGACAGGAAGTCAAACAATACAAATAGGAATAGTGCAGCCACAACTATCTCTATAATATAAACCCCCTAATAAGATTGACTTATAGGCCATGTTCACATAACGTCAAAAAAAAGAAGAGAGAAGACGTCCATTATTGACGCAATATAATTGACTAAAATGCAATCAATGGAATGATGGACGTCCAATGCACACAGTGTATAAAATAACGGACCTTGTCTGCACGGATGTCAAAATAATGATCATGACAATTATTTTCGGACATCTTTCGCAACCAGCGGACGTTATTTATTAGGTGCTCAAACACAATTTCTCTTTTTTCACTGTTTTCACTAATAAATTCAATGGGCTTTTCAATTAAAGACAAAGGGCGATCAGTCCACCTGACCTAGAATAATGGACCGACAGCCGTCAGTGCACTGACAGGCCGCCCAACAGCCAAATGACGGACATCATTTTTTCTTTTAAAAAAAAGAGAGGAAAAAATGTTGTGGGACATAATAGAAAAAAAACAAGAGATGGGCACCACTAAATACAATGTGATAATAAAGAAATCAATGGGGTTCTTCAATGTTTGGTATAAAAAAAAAAAGAAGAAGCAGAGCATAAGAAACTGCACACTCGGATATAAACAGCATAGTGTAAGTGACATTGGCTAGAGTTCTGCACCTAAAAACAGCTAAAAACTCAGCTTACACATTCCAGAATAAGGACTATGTCCCAAGACTGTGCGGCCCAATATGCCAATAGATGCTCACCAGATACTTGAAATGGAAACATATAGTGCATCATGCATGAAAAGTACCATCTATAGATAGTATACATAAGTAAACAATACATTGAATTCAATAAACCAAACTATTTAAAGAGGTTGTCCGGGAAAAACTAACTTTTCCCCTTTCTACAGGATAGGGGAGAAGTAAGAGATTGTGGGTAGTCCGACCTCTGTTCCCCCTGATGATCTCTGCGTTGACCTGTTGCTCCTCTGTTATGAATAGAGCTGTGGGTGCGGCACGTGACTCACGGCTCCATTGTTTCCTAAGGAGCCGAATACAGCACATTCCGGCTAACTTGGCTCTTTCCGGTGGCCCCATGGGGATGAACAGAGTCATGGTTCATGTGCCATACCCGCGGCTCTACTCATAACACAGAATTCGAGGCCCGGTACAGAGGTCGGAAGGGGGGGGGGGGGTTACAGAGGTTAGAACCCCCCCCCCCCCCCCAACAGTCTCTTACTTCTCCCTTATCCTGTGGATAGGAGAAAAGTTATTTTTTTCCTGGACAACCTCTTTAACTCGGAATTGTTTATCCGGAGTTAAAATTCCCTATAATAACCAGGCACTCTCCGCTCTCGAGTAGTGGGCACCTGGCAAATGGGGCGCCTTACACGAGTCAAACACTCGAACATTAAAAAATGGTCAACTTGAGTAACAAAGACCAAAGCCGTTTGCTACTCGCTCAGCTTTCCTTGCCAGTAATGGTCACGCACCGGATCACCACAGCACTGGAGAGGTGAGTGATACATTTTAGTTGCGGCTCACACCACCCTGAGACCCTTTCTTGAATGTTTGTAATTACGTAATAAAACTTAAAATAACATTGGATTGCAAAAAAAAAAAGCCAAACAAAGGTAATTTGTTCCAGTTTCCTGTCTAAAATCAAAAAAATGTTTACAAAATGATGTCCTCCTCTTCTCCACATTGTTGGAGTCATGCACAGACGTAATGCACAGACGTAATGCACAGACGTAATGCACAGACGTAATGCACAGACGTTACCGACCTGAAGTCAGCAGAAAAGAGAATTGTGTCGAGTAAAGCAAAATACACTGAACTCCCAATTTATAAAACAGCTTAGAGAATAATCTATTAGCAATGTAGATACAATGCACCAAGCGGTCACTCCGGGCTATATCCCCGTCTCCTCTGTGTGCATGGTAAGCGTACCCCGAAAAGGGGAACAAAGGGAAGCGCCGAATCTGTGAGAAGGAAACGTGTCTGTGATTTTAAGACTCTGAAAAGCTACAAGAGAATCCAGGGAGTCGTGCTGAGCAGTGAAGCAGATGCGTCTGTGATAATGACGACTGGAGGATGAAGAGGAAGCAACTCTGGATACGTCCTCCTAATGGTTCTTATCCGTCCAAGGAAAATACTCACAGCTGAATCAGACTGGAACCCAACTCTACAGTAAGAAAATGACGGAATACATTGTGGCCATAAAAACTACCAAGATGAAAGGATTGAGGAACTTGCTGATAAAACATAAGAAACATAGGAGGTGACCCGGGAGATCCTTCTCTTTCTCATCTGCTGGAAGGTCAGGCTGTTAACCAGGTCTGGCGGCTGCTAATTCACGACGCTGCATCTAACGGTGGAGTCAAATGCAGGAGAAAAGTCAATGCTATCTATTCGGTTTTAATTAAATCCAGAGTTAATCACTTTTTCCCATATGTTAAACAAGCTCGAGCGCTTCCTTTATTTCTCGTCTTGGCTGGGAATGCATTTTTCATGAATCTCTTTAAGTTCAGTTGATACAATATACATGACTGTGAACATGACATTTATTAAGCACCTACGGTGGAAGTCTCCAGTCTTCTCCAGTCTTGTTGTATGTGAGAGTAGATCTCCATGCATCACAGCACATGTGCATCCATTTCCCATATAGCCCCTTCCACATTGGCCTCTATGCTGGTGCAGTCAGTCAGAAAATGAGTGCTTGGGGGGGCTTTCACTCTGATCCGTCCCTGGCCCCGTGGTTCAGCCGGTGATCACACCCCCGCCATTACTGACCATGAAATGTTTACTGAAGTGCACAGCTATTATGATCAGTGTGCGGATAGTTCCAGGATGTCAGAAGATACAAGAAAGGGATCTCCACTTACAGGGATCTCGTACCCAGCTCCGGGCAGATTACATAGATATTAATAGCAAAGTCTGTTCATCTCTTCTCAGGGATCCCTCACTTTAGCTGACGTCCATTCTCAGCCATAGATGATGCATTTAACTAGTGGTGGGTGCAGGCCTGAATGTTTCTTCTAAAATGATGGATGTTCACACAGCGTGCACTATGACCGGTGTTCACTGTGGCCATAGGAAAAAAATAACTTGTCTATTCTCCAAGGTTGCAGTTTGGCGAAGAGCCACCGTAGTGGCCGCTGTTTTACATCAAGTGAACATAGTCTAAGGCTACATCTACGAACAAAGACCATTGTTGCACTAACAACTGCATTGAAATCAGTGCAGAACGGCCAGAAATAATTGTATCTCCTTGATGGATATTTGCACTGATTTGCACTGATTGATCTGATATATTATATTAGACCCCTTTTTGCACTGATTTAACATATCCTGAATGCAGCTCCCATCTTGCAGTAATCTCTAGTTGGAAAGGCATAAATCCTATTGTGGTGGTGACCACTGGGAGGGAGATGTTATCAGTGTTGTTGTACAGCTCAGCCAAAGGTGTAAATGTTGGGACGCCAGTGCTCGTCCAGCACTCAGGTGTAAGGTTGGTACCTGCTTTATAGAGCGTGGCTGACTGTACTCCCCTGAAATGGCCGGTGACCTGCCGGGCTGTGATGGGTCCCTTGGGCTCTTGTCACGGTGTCCTGATTGGCAATTGATGCTCCCGGACTATCGGTACCACCACCTACAGAAAGGGGAAAATGACCCAAGGTGTGCGGCTAGTGTGTATAGGTGCTGGTGCGGAGGAAAGGATGACTGAGTCCCAGTGATATAAAATTAGAACAGCTTTACTGTACAGTCTCTGAATACTACAGAACACTTTTGCAGCAAATTGATAAATCTTGGTACAGGTAATAGTGCCCAACTGGGTCTGTTCTGCGGAGATACTTGAAAGTGCTGAAGATAGTAGAGGTAGTTGTAGCGGTGCTTGTAGAGTTCAGAGTAGAGTAGAGCAGCGTAGAGGAGAGGAGTTTGTCAAGGGAGTCCCAACCCAAAGTAGTGCTGTGCTCTGCCGGAACTTGAGAGAAATACTTGAGAGTGAGAGAGACTTGTACCCATGTTTAGACCAATGTCTGAACACTTCTGCCCTACAGTGTCGAGCTTCCCGTCTTAATAGGGTGATACATGCCCCAGCTGTGGTTACCTGGGTGAAGCTGAGTGTCCGAGGGTGTCCCGATGTCACCTGAACTGTGAGATAGAATACGTAGACCTTCTGGTAGCTTTGTCATATCCAGGCTAATTCCTCTGTATATCAGGATACTGCCTTGTACTTTGTGGAGTAGTTCTCGCCATGGGCTAGGATTATCCCTGTATTTTTTACCTCTTGTAGTGTCTAGCACTGCATTGTGGAAATAGTGGATAGACGAGAGAAACTGAGTCTCTGATTGCTTCATACATGTGTGTCTTACTTACTCACCAACACACTGTCTAGACTAGACTGAACACACTAAACTGAACTTCCTGTGCACATGGGGCTAACTAGTTACTTCCCCAGCGGCTGTGTGTGTGTGCACTGCGAGATAGAATACGTAGACCTTCTGGTAGCTTTGTCCTATCCAGGCTAGTTCCTCTGTTCCTATCAGGATACTGCCCTGTACTTTGTAGAGTGGTTCTTGGCGTGGGCTATGATTATCCCCGACTTTTTTCCATCTTGTAGTGTCTACCACCGCATCGTGGAAATAGTGGATAGACTGGAGAAACTGAGTCTCTAGTTGCTTCATACACTTATGTCTTACTACCTCACCAACACACTGTCAAGACTAAACTGAATACACTGAACTGAACTTCCTGTCCACATGGGGCTAACTAGTTACTTCCCCAGGGGCTGTGTGTGTGTGTGTGTGTGTGTGGAGAGCAGAGATAGGCAGAGAAAGAAAGAGTATCTCCCATAGGTCAGCACAGACCACATGGTACAATAACAACAGTAACCCTTTGCTTACTTCAGCTGTGCATAAAATAACAAGGTTTCAAAGTAACCCTGACACCTAGTGGTGAAATTAGAGAATGCTACCTTCATCACCACCGATGCCCATCACCCACCTCGGTCTTTGGTTCCCTGGCCTTATAGTGTCCTCACTGGGCCAGGAACTCTGAAATGTTAAACCACAGATACTTCATGTGTTCCACCAGCGGATGTTGATATCCCAGGGTTCTTGTCTACTAGATATTACACATGTTGGGAATGGACTTTATATATAAGGACATTTGTGGCTAGTACTAGAGTGCGATAGTATACACATGTCTACTCTGGGTTCAATGTAGCTTAATGGAATCCATAGGGGAATCCCTCAATATCAGCAGATCCTGAATATTTGCATGGCAGGAGGAGTCACCTATTTGATGTATTATATGTAAGTAGTTATTTCCTTGGGTGGAATTAGTAAGGTTTGGCCTTTAATAATAATAATAATAATAATAATAATAATAATATTTTTTTAAAAAAATATAGGATATCCAGCAATCAGCAGCTTTGCAGGAAATATAGATGTGTTACAGTTAGTTCTGTATACAGTTTTCCAGGTGTGAACAGAGACCACAGCTCCTGCCCAATTACCACTGTCTTAGAAATGTCTTTCACATGTGTAACTAAAATGGCTAAAGGGAATATAAGACCTGGCGGCGCGGGAGAACGGCCACAAACAGATACACACAAACATTCATATCAAAGACAAGATAAAAGGGAATCAAGGAGCCAGACCTGGGGAAAAGATTTCTCTGAAATGCAGCATCACAGCCGCGGAGTAACGCTTTATAGAGTGATGAGTCAAAATGTAAGATCTAACGGTATGTTCACATTGTACTACAAAGTTGGTAGCAGAAAGCCAAGGCTAACTCAGCAATCAGCTGGTGCCAGAACGTTATACAGATTTGTAAATTACATCTATTTGAGGTATTCTAGTACTTATCATCTGCTGTATGTCCTGCAGAAAGTGATGTATTCTCTCCAGTCTGACACAGTGCTCTCTGCTGCCACCTCTGTCCATGTCAGGAACTGTCCAGAGCAGCAGAGGTTACTCTCAGTGTTTGCTGCTGCTCTGAACAATTTCTTACAAGGAGATGGCAGCAGAACGTCATGTGCTGATAAACACTGGAAGGATTTTTAAAACTTTTTAAAGTTAACAGATCTGTTAAACACTGTAGCACTAGTTGAGGCTATGTTCACATGTAGTAAGAGACCGGCCGTTCCGTCACCTGGCCAGGTCACGGAACGGCCAGTCTCTGAAAAGATCGTCCCAGCCAGTACTGCAGTACCGGACGGATGATCTTTAGGGCCGCAGAGCTCCGATGAGTGCGCATCCGTGCGCGCCCACATCAGAACTCCCCACAGCACACTATGAAGCTTGCGGCTGGAGACGCTCCCTCAATAGTGTGCACTGACAGGGTTTTCTGCGTCCGCTATTAACTGAATAGCATTCGCAGAAAACTGACATATCAGTTGTTTGTGGCGCCGCTAGGGATTATGAAAGTTTTACGAAAATATACGCACTGTGAACATAGCCTAATGCTGTATTTCATGTCTGACTCTTTTATTCCTAATGTTTTTATAACATTCCTTTAGGTGTATTTCTTTTTTCCAGTCCTCCACATAATATAATATTGTAGTCCTTTATAAGCCCTCATTCACACCCTTAGTTTTGCCGACAGCAGATATAACCTGTACACACATGTTAATTGTATTGGCTGCAGGTTTGATGCCTGGGGTATAATTCAGGTGGTTAAAAGACCATATAAAACCAATAGTTCCAGGATGTCGCTATTCAACACAATGTGGGATGTTCGCAGCATCTTGATACTCGGAGGCCGCACACGTTGTCACTTATTTGGTGCCTTGTAAACCTCCCCGGCCACAATCTCTGTTTCCAGCAGATTCATAGGGCTTATTTGTGCTTTGTGCTAATTTTTGTCAGATATTCTTTTTTTTTTTTTTTTTGGGGGGGGGGGGGGGGGGTTGTATTAGATTTTTTTGGTGTAAAGAATGAAAAATAGGTGTAAAACCTGACAAAAAGTCCCTGGAAAAGTTTTTTTTGGCACTAATACTGTATGGCACTGTATGACACTATATGGCACTGTAAGATACTGTATGGTACTGTGAGGCACTGTATGGCACTGTATGGTACTGTGAGGCACTGTATGGTACTATATGGTTCTGTGAGGCACTGTATTGGCACTGTATGGCATTGTGTGGCTCTGTATGGCACTCTATTGGCAATGAGACACTGTATTGGCACTGTATGGTACTGTGAGGCACTGTATTGGCACTGTATGGTACTATATGGTTCTGTGAGGCACTGTATTGGCACTGTATGGTACTGTGAGGCACTGTATTGGCACTGTATGGTACTATATGGTTCTGTGAGGCACTGTATTGGCTCTGTGAGGCACTGTATGGGACTATATGGCAAAGGATCTCTCCATCCCTCCCAATAACATCATAATAACATACAGACGTGTCCATAACTCACCTATAATGGACCTCGTTCCTATCACTATTTGTGCCTCCGAGGTCCAAACTAAATCCCGACTATCTACATTTGGCTTGTTGAGTTGAATGGGGCCAGCGCCGATCAGGCACAGATAAGTAGGTAGCCGATATTCAGATTTTGACAACTTTATAGTTGGATACATCTGTTTCACATATAGGCGGAGTTCACACTATTTTGTGGCCATCATTGCCAACGGCCGTCAAAAAGGCGTACGAAATTTGTCAGTGACGGCCATGTATAACAATCGCATTTATTATAGACGTCTTTGGCAAACATTGGACGTCTTTTTGACGGCCACAAAATCCTGTAGTGTGAGTTCATACACAGTAATGTCCCCTCTTCTTAGAGTGAATGTTAATATTTTCAATCTCGCTGCTGAAGTCCAGTTTTCCAGTTTTAATCTCCAAACACGGAGCCCCTGTATTCCCATCTCACACATATTATATATAGATGCCGTTAGCTTCCATGTGACCCTTGTGGCCCATAACCAATAACATGGATTCTAGGACTATCGTATATCATTCTCTCCTATAATGAGGACTGATCTGTGGACTAACATCTGGTGTCGCACATTTTTCGATGCTTTCCCCTCCCTTGTCTTTGGGTTCCATTAGGTTTTTCACACGTGGCAGATCTGATGGAGAAGTTTCTACAACTGAAAATCAGTGAGTAGTTGTTTCCTCAAGAACCATTGAGATGAATGGGACAGTCCCAGGTATTTCTGCAACAAATGTGAATATAACCTTAAAGGTGAAGTAGAACATATGCTTACCGGACCTTGTGCCAGTACTGGGTGGCATCGCCGGACTCTCGTACCTCGCTAGATGTCATTTACTCCTGGCTGTGAGGTACGTCACAACCCGGCTGCCACGTCAATGAAGGGTGGGATTTAGCCTGCTCAGCCAATCACTGACTGCAGCGGTATCCCACCCCAGTAACTGACTGGATGAGAGGTGCATCCATTAGTCGGGTCATGAAGTAGGTGCAAGAGGAGACGTGCAGGCTGTCAGCAGGGTCCAGGAGCGGGACGCGCGCTGCACGGACAACGGGACAGATATACCTTCTTTATTGTGTTCTCCCACCAAAACGGCCGTACGCTCAATAGTGTGCAGTGGGGAGTTCTGATGCGGGTGCGCTCAGATGCGCCTGCATGAAGGAAAGATCATCCGGCCAGTACTGCAGTAACGGCCGGGATGATCATTTCAGAGACCGGCCGTTCTGTGACCTGGCCGGGTCACGGAACGGCCGGTCTTTCACTCTGTGGGAACATGGCCTAATAGTATACATTGTATAAATCTAATAATATTAATTATATGACTGGATGGATATTAGAAAACTATGACAAGTTACTTAGTTTTATCCCAGGATCAAACGTTCTCCTCTACTCCCAGGGAACACACATGTGGCCAACGCTCCATTCATGTCCTATGGGGCTCCCTCTCCATTCATTCACAGGACAATTAGCCCTGGTGAGGGTCCCAGCAGTTGGACCCCCATCGATCAGCCTGCTATACCAAAGTCTGGGGGTTGAGATAACTTTTGATCTTGGGATAAGGCACTTAAGTAAAATATTTAGTTTTAAAGGGGAACTCTGGTAAAGATGTTTTTCTTTTAAATAAACTGGTGTCAGAATGTTATATAGATTTGTAAATGGCCTTTATGTAAAAAATCTCTAGTCTTCCAGTATTTATCAGCTGCTGTATGTCCTGCAGGAAGTGGTGTATTCTCTCCAGTCTGACACCTCTGTCCATATCAGGAACTGCCCAGAGCGGCAGCAAATGCCTATAGGTTCCATCATAAGAGTCACATTCAGTTTCATCGGTATCCTTCTCTTCCACATGTGCCTCATGGTGTCCCAGATATCTGTAGAATCTACTGACACAACCGCATAGAAATAAAGATATCAGCAATGATTCTACATCATATTTAATATCTCGTCACTCTGCAGACTGCCCGTACAGATTCATCCGGCTACAGATGGACGTGCAGCTGGTTCTATTATTGCACCATTAGTCCCACCTGATCACACACGACGTCCACCACTTCACGTCCCTCCTACAGGAAACAGACTTCTCTCCTCTACATTCACTTATAGTTCAGGATTTCTCATTTCTTCCTAGGAATCCTGGTAAACTCTGTAAATCTCAAATTAATTTCCCGTAATAATTCTACCGAATATTTTTGCATAATTATCCCTCAATCAAGAAAAACAAAGCATCATCATAGAATCTTCTGTTCTTCTCTCCTCATGGGGTCTAAAAAGAAGATACGACTCAAAATGAGGAGACGCTCCCCGAGATTCCGCTCAGCAACTGGTGGAAGAATCAGTAAGAAGTCGCCCCTGATTCTGGTCTGCGGAAGGGTGGGATGATGGAAGGGCAGCCCCCCAGGGTCCTATATACTGGGACCTGCCATCTTCACAGCATCACAGCTCTTCCTACAATGTTTCCCAAAAATAGGACAGTGTTTTATATAAATTTTTGGTCTCAAAGATGTGCTAGGTCTTATTTTCAGGGTATGTTTTATTTTTCCATTAGGATAAATTCATGTGTCACATGCACAGCAGGGACAGTGTATATTATGGCACCAGTGGGAGCTCACCACAGCACACTTGTACAGCACAGCAGGGACAGCATATAGTATGGAGGCTTCAAGCCACCAGGGGGAGCTCACCCCAGCACACTTTGTACTCTACACAGCAGGGACAGCGTACGGTATGGTGGCTACCGGCCACCAGGAGGAGCTTAGTACACTCGTACAGCACAGCAGGGACAGCGTGCAGTATGGCGGCAGGTGACGGGATAACGGCTCTACATCTGGTAGTAGGGGACAACAGGTATGTCGGCAGGCAACAGACCTTGCATTAACATTTACAAGTGATGGCTGCAAAAGGGGGCTTGGCGGCGGGTAGTGGTCTTTATGTCCTGCATGCAGCTGCTCTGCAAAGGACAGTAAAGGTAGGGGACAACGATGGTGGGCCCACAAGAATCTCAGCTCCATTGCCTGGTGTTCTGTTCATCGGGCATGCTTCCAAACAAACACTTTGCTAGGTCTCTCTTCTGTTATGTTTTCTGTTTCCTGTTTCCGTATGGCTGTACAGCTATGGAGATCACTCATCTACGATGTGTATTAAACCTATTATGGTCAAATAACCTTTGTTTTGTAAGGTCATTCCCAAGGGTTAAGATGTAGCGTGGCTTCTGGCAGCTTCTTCTTAGAGTCAGCCGAGCATGTCAATGCCGGGACTGTGGCTTCTGTCTCCTTTTTCTTTGCAAATGGAAAACAAACATGCCAAGAAGGAAGAAGAACCAGAGGGAAGAGCAAATGACACAAACATCCACACACATAGCCCAGAGCAGAGAGCAATCAATATTGTGTAAAATGTAAACTGATTTGACATAGACAGAAGAGATTTGGAGGCACGGAAGCCGAGAGAGTGATGGGCTCCGAGGGAAATTGTCTTCAAGAAAAGCTCTCGCTGCATCCGGAAACAAAGGATTCTGCGTTCCCAGATACAAGGGGAGGTAATGCGGCCGAGCACTCACTTCTATATATAAAGCCACACTCTAGGAGATAATAATAATAATAATATTTGTATAGTGGAAACAGATTCTGCTGATTTATACAGATTCAGTATTAAAGGGACGGTTGACCTTTAACCTGGACAGTATATACATTAGAATCTAGAATCCTTTAACACGTGTTCATTATCTTATTTGCTGTTCTCATACATTGTTCTGTTCATCCTTCTGTGCGGTATTGACGATGTAACTGTTACCAGGAAACCGTAATTTTACATATATATATATATATCTATCTTATTATAGCTTTACATATCCAGGTGCCAACGACTGACAGCACCATCTGATCACCAGGGGATTCACCAGTCTATCCCTGTGACCACTGGACATTGGGCCGGGACTCGGGGTCATATAATAAGGAAGTGGGGTCGGGGTTGTTCAGAAAAGTCCAGAAAAATAAAGGCCTTTTTACCAGTGATAAATTCATATGTCTGATTTGTGAGGCCTATGGTGCTATCGCAGGTCATTGTGACTGCAATTCTCATCATCTCCCAGTTTGTCTTTAGAAACAATAGACGGTTTGTGATTTTTTAAATAAGCATAGTTCATAGTTGGTCCTTATAACAATGGTAAATCTACACAGTTTTGAGTAACCTTAATCTAAAGGAAAAAATAAAAGAAGGGTTAAATAAATGTTCCAGCATTCAAGATGATCAAGATATAAAAAAACTGTGTGAGATGGGCTCATATGACATGATTTAATGAGCTGTTTGGGTCACTGAATACAAATTGTAGCTGAGAAATGCATATGAATAGGAATATTTTTGATACTGACATCAGAGTTAAAGGGACCATTGGG
The DNA here is from genome assembly GCF_027789765.1 of Dendropsophus ebraccatus. NCBI lineage: Eukaryota > Metazoa > Chordata > Amphibia > Anura > Hylidae > Dendropsophus > Dendropsophus ebraccatus. The sequence goes on along the minus strand of NC_091456.1, from coordinate 4,808,152 downwards.
CAATATTTTATTATTATAATTTTTTTTTACTATTGTACTTTTTATCTAATAAAGAAAAAAAGAGCTGTACTTACCTCCCTGGCTCCCCTGCAGCCTACAGTGTCACAGCATCTTGTCTCCGATGAAGTCCACTTCCTGTAATAGAAAATAGTCCGAGCAATTCAAACTATTATTTATGATTTTCCATAGACATGCATATCAAACTCAACATTATGACAAAAAAAAGCAATAGAAAGATGAATCAAATTTCACTAAATCCGTGCCAGTTTTAAAGTGTTGGCCATCATCTAATTGAACTTCACACAGATTTTGCCTTAATGTTAACCCTTTTGCCCCAGTCAGCTGTAATAAACCAGATGGACAATTATGGAAAGCTGGAAATAATACTGGAGTGTCACGGCCGCGCTCGCCTTCCAGTCCCCGGTCCCCAGTCGCGTCCCTGTTCTCAGCTGCTCATACCTCTCCTGCCTCCTTCAGCAGATCCACCTTCCGCCAGCCTTTCCATGGGGTTGAAGCAGTCCTGCTTTAGGGGTTATCCAGAGTTAGGCTATGTTTACACAACGTATATTTTCGTAAAACTATGGCCGTTGTTGCAATCAGCAACAACGGCCGTACTTTTTACAAAAATATACGTTGCCTTGTTTTCTATGGAATCCCATCCGGAGCATATACACATAGTATACACTCCGGCCAATGTCAGTTTTCTGCGGCCGCTATTCACTGAAGAGCAGCCGCAGTGCACACTATGGAGCGTGCTGCTCCGGCCGCTCGCTCCATAGTGTACTGTGGGGAGTTCTGATGTGGCCTGCCAGGATGCACCCGCATCAGAACTCTGCAGCCCTAAAGATCATCTGGCCGGTACTGCAATACTGGCCGGGATGATCTTTTCAGAGACCGGCCGTTCCGTGACCTGGCCGGACATGGAACGGCCGGTCGCATACTGTGTATGAACATGGCCTTAGACAGCACCGCTCTTGTCTCCAGGTCAGATGGGGTTTGCAATTAAGCTCTATTCACTTTAAGGGAACTGAGTTACAAAACCTGCAGCCAACCTGGAGACAAGAGCGCTGCTGTCTCTGGAAGAAAGTGGCCATGTTTTTTATAATTCTGGATAACCTCTTTATTAAAGCACATGCAGCTATATGTCTATCATAGTATAGCCTTACCACAAACTGATACTTTGCCTACAGATTTACAGGAAAGTATAGTTGACTGTGCTTCTCATTAGAGTTGGACCTCTTGACAACAATTTTATAGCATATCATATTGTTTGGCCAATAAATTGTCTGGGCATGTCAATGTGTTCATGAATAGACCTAAAACCTAAAAGGGTTAAAGGGGTACTCAGGGAAAAATTAACTTATTCCCTATCCACAGGATAGGAGAAAAGAAGGAGACCATGGGGGGGTCTAACTCCTGAACCCCCCGGCGATCTCCATATTGGTCACCGCCGTCTCTGTTATGAATGGTCGGCACACAACCTGCTCTATTCATTCCTATGGAGAGACGGAAAGAGCCGAGTATGCCAGAAGAGCCATGTACTCGGCTCTTTCCATCTCTCTATAGGATTGAATACAGCCGCAGGTCACGTGCCAACCCAGGGCCTGTATTTATAACACAGTAGACGGCAGGGTCCAATATGGAGATCATCAGGGGGTTCAGGAGTCGGACCCCCTACGATCTCCTACTTTCCCCCTCTCCTGTGGACAGGGGAAAACTTCATTTTTCCAGGAATACCCCATTAATCTTATAAGGATAAGAATTCAACTCAACCCCGCTGTGTCACTGCCTACTTTCTGGTTTAGCACGAGGGGTAAGAATAAGATGCAGAGCTGAATCAGCTCGGCACTGCTGCATCCCATCCTCCCCCCCTGCGCCAAATCAGCTCGGCATTGCTGTGTCTCCGATTGACGTTACATGTGTGAGACTGTTGAGGGGAAATAAAGCGTACTTACCTCTTTCTGGCACATTCGTGCTGATTGGTTCCCTTAAAAAAACACAGGGAGAACGAGGAGAGCGGAGGCCGTATCTTTAGGTATCCTGCACCCGCTCCACATCTCCGACCTGATAACTGATTCATCTATTGTGGAAAAGTGGAACCTTAGAAGACAATATGACCTCATACTATAGGTGAATTCTGATATTATGTAGAGAAAATCTGAAAGGGAAGTGGCGCTGAATCTGCTGCATGTAATGGAGGTCTGACTGGAAGGTTTCTTTCTCCAAAGCAAAAGTAAGAGATGTTTCCGAGTCGTCTGACGGGCTGAGAAGTTGCTGCCAGCAGAGAATCCCAACACATGAGGAGACGGAGACTAGTTGCTAAGCAATTCCCACATCTGAAGACGTCTCCATCATCAGAATCTGCCGTCCGGTGACACTGGGAACACGTTTACAGACGGAGAACGCCATATTACCCCGATCAATTATAATGGCAATAATTCACTTACTGTGGAAGACGTGTTAATAAAATAGTCACAAGCGAAAGGATTCTCCGCATCCGAGATAAAAGCTAGAAGCTTATAAAGCACTTATGACAGAATCACCTCAGGTATGTTTTATTTTTAACGTTATTCGATATCCTGTGAAGCACGCTCAAAGCCAGGGGCTTCAACCTTGTCAGGCCAGGGCAGAATCAGACAGGGCAATGATATTTGCTATATTCCTAGTAACCAGGTTTGAGTTCACACCGACACAAAGTTTTAGCAAAATTCGTACCAAACCCTGGCTCAGTGAGTTTGAGTCACTCCTCACTAATTCATATAGTTACATAGGTCAAAAGGTTGGAAAAAGACAAGAGTCCATCGAGTTCAGTCTATAATTCTACTGTGTTGATCCAGAAGAAGGCAAAAACCCTCATGAGGCCAATGCCAATTTCCCCATCACAGCACAACTCACGGGACAGAGAGAGGACTGAAATGGAAACTTTTGTTTGTCTCTATGACACATCAAAAGTTTTTTTTAAAACAACAGTCACACTTTAATGAATCAGCCATGACACTATCATGTGGCAGAGTGTTACATTGTCTCACTGCTCTTACAGTAAAGAATATAGAGAGCTCCATAGTCTCACTGCTATTACAGTTAAAGCGACTCTGTACCCACAATCTGACCCCCCCCCCCCCCCCCCAAACCGCTTGTACCTTCGGATAGCTGCTTTTAATCCAAGATCTGTCCTGCAGTCCATTTGGCAGGTGATGCAGTTATTGTCCTAAAAAACAACTTTTAAATTTGCAGCCCTGTGCCCACCAGCTGGGGCCTAGATTGTGTATGCATTAGGCTGGCACACCCTCTCTGTCCCTCCTCCCCACCCTCCTCATCATTAGGAATGCTCCAGGCAGATTGCCTCCCATTCCCCACCTGTGTCAGCCCGGCACATGGGCTGGATCATTAAGGCATCTGTGTAATGTTCCAGTGGCATTCCTAATGATGAGGAGGGTGGGGAGGAGGGACGGAGGGGTGGTGCCAAGTTAGGGCACAGATACTCCCGTTTGGCACGGGGCTTCAAGTTTAAAAGTTGTTTTTTAGGACAATAACTGCATCACCTGCCGAATGGACCCCAGGACAGATCTTGGATTAAAAGCAGCTATCAGAAGGTACAAGTGGTTTGGGCTAAAAACCCGTCCAGCCTTTTCTGGTGTAATAGAACAACCTGCAATTGTAAACCTGGATAAATGAGCTGGAGCCTTTCTGGCATCCCTGGGTATTGTCGGTATTGTCTGTGTGTCGGTATTCTCGATATGTCAGTATGTCAGTATTGTCAGTCTTGTCTGTGTGTCAGTATTGTCGGTATGCCGGTACTGTCGGTATGTCAGTATTGTCGGTATGCCGGTATTGTCGGTATGTCAGTATTGTCCGTATGCCAGTATTGTCGGTATGTCAGTATTGTCTGTGTATCGGTATTGTCGGTATGTCAGTATTGTCCGTATGCCAGTATTGTTGGTATGTCAGTATTGTCTGTGTATCGGTATTGTCGGTGTGTCAGTATTGTCGGTATGCCGGTACTGTCGGTATGTCAGTATTTTCTGTATGCCGGTATTGTCGGTGTGTCAGTATTGTCCGTATGCCAGTATTGTCGGTATGTCAGTATTGTCTGTGTATCGGTATTGTATTGTCGGTATGTCAGTATTGTCTGTGTATCGGTATTGTCGGTATGCCGGTATTGTCGGTATGTCAGTATTGTCCGTATGCCAGTATTGTCGGTATGTCAGTATTGTGTGTGTATCGGTATTGTCGGTATGCCGGTATTGTCGGTATGCCTGTACTGTCGGTGTGTCAGTATTGTCCGTATGTCAGTATTGTCGGTATGCCGGTATTGTCGGTGTGTCAGTATTGTCCGTATGCCAGTATTGTCGGTATGTCAGTATTGTCTGTGTATCGGTATTGTATTGTCGGTATGTCAGTATTGTCTGTGTATCGGTATTGTCGGTATGCCGGTATTGTCGGTGTGCCACTATATATTATCACACTCAATATGTCCTTACAAACCATAACTGCAGATGCTGATGCCGAGAAGTCGTCGCTCACCTGTAGATTCTGAACAGTTTTTCCTGACATCTAGTAACCGTGATTTGTTCCGGTCACTATTCTTCATAGAAGGTGTAATTTTTCATTTACATTTTTTTTTCTTTCTTAATTTTCTTTCCATATTTTTACATGTAAAGCCATCGAGTTCAGTTTAGTATAAAAATGGGGGGTTATTCAGCGTTATAACAACATGGCGATTTGTGCCTTATAAATGTAATATTTTTTGTGAAACAACTTCTTTTGGACATGTCCATGATAACATTATTTTTTATTAATATTTTTTTCTATTGCAAACTCTGGTAACAGTTCCTGCTATAGAATCTTAGAATGACGCTATGTTCACACACTGTCACAGTCACAGCGGTTTTATGGACAGCTGTCATGTCATGACAAATAATGGCCGTTATTTCAGAACTACTTATACAATTATAGCTATTGTTATAAAATAACGGCCAGTAATTGTCATTAACGAGACTCTGTCAGTAGGTTTATATTGTCCTATCTCATGGTAACATAAACCAGTGACAGAGAGGCGAGCAGGATGATGGATCACTTACATTGTTCTGTGCAGCTGATCCAGAGATATCACTCAAAATTAAAGTCGCATTTAGCTTTTATTTTACTGTGTGTGAACTTAAGCCTAAAATTCCTTTTTCCAATAGTTGTCATTGATCAGGTATCTGGAATTGGGAAGTGACTCCCTTTCCCATGGGATCATATGATTTGTTGGATTTCAGAGTTTTTGCGTTCTCTAGCTCCGCTGCTCTCAGCTCGGTTCCCCTTTACATCGGAATAAATCTTATTAGGTGGCAACATTTTTGAGATTGAAAGATTGAAATTCAGTGATAGAGTTGTAAAATTTTCACGGCCTGATAGTGAACATGGAGAGGGCAGAGTTAAATCTGTTCCTGCAGGAAGGTTTTTGTGTCTCCAAGCCACAGCTTATAAAATTTGTTCTAAGAACCATTGTGATCCACATCTGGTGACAAATCAAAGAGAGAAGATGAGAAATTTCACAGGGAAAACAAGCAATTTCATGGGCCGGGAGACAAAGATCTTATAGGGGAGCGGGATGATGTCTGACAAAGCCGTCGTTTATTACCCATCAAGGTGATTGTGTGTAGACTCTGATGGTCGGGATCTCTATCGAAGGTGACAAGCATCCAAGGATGGACCAAAGCCACACAATTTGACCATGAGTTACTTCCCTAATGAATGCATTTTTCTTCATCATTTCCTTGAATATTTGAAAGTCAGCCAGAAAGCTTTCAGACCAAACATTCTATTCACCCAATATAATCTCTTAATGAATATTTATCCCTTCAATTAGAAGATGCCTCATTTTAGGATCACTCGAAACACTCAGGACGCTTTCTGCCAACGTTACTTGTCTGCTGTGATACGTCTAATCCTCGTCAGTATCCGACACAAAGCCGGGAAAGTTACAAAACATGGAAACAAATGAAATCTTTGCTCATTAGGATTTATAGGGGAAATTCATCCTTTTTTTTTTTTTGTTAAGGTCCTATTAGACAAAACAAGTTTTAACGATCAAAGATTAAAGGAGAAGTCCGGCTTTTTTAAATAACTGTAAGACAGCAGGGGCAGAGGGTAACATAATAACCAAGCACTACTTACCTCTCCCTGTGCCTGTGAAGTGTCGCACCACCAGCTCCCAGACTTCCACTCTAAGCCATTTTCCCTGAGTGACAATGACATCAAAATTCAGGGAAAAATCGCACCTGATGGACAGCCCGCTCAGCCAATCAGTGACTGGAGCAGCATCCCTTCCCAGTGACTGACTGGCTGAGCGGGTTGTCAATCAGCCGGGTAATGGCGTTGGCTGAGAAGAAGATCCCAGAGCCTGGCCAGGGTCCCGAAGCAGCGATCCGGCACAGGAGAGGCACGGGATGGGTTAGTAGTGTTGGTTGTTATGTTCACCCAACCCCTGCTTTTTCAAAAAAACATTACAGTGCCGGACTTCTCCATTATCGATAAACAATCACAAACAAGATAATTTATCGTTAACCTGAAACCGTTTACCATATTACACAGAGCGATAGTCGTTAGTTACTACAATCGTTTACTCCATCTGATCCCGGCAAATGAAGGAACAATGTGGAATTACAGCGAATGATTAGCAATGATTTGGGGGTCAGCACCAAATGAACGATTTCTCGTTGGTCGTATGATGGTTGCTGCATTTACATGAAACGATTGTTTAAATCTGAATGATATAACAATAATTAGCATGATAATCGTCCTGTGTAATAGGGTCCTTAGTGCTGCTGGTTGTTTTGGTATTGGAAGTCTTGTGGTTGTCACTCTTATTGGGCTTCCACTGTTATGGCAGTATTATAGGGGTGACTGTCACAGTTAATGGGGTACCAGTCCAATTATTTCTGCTTGTAACAAATAGGAAATGCTAATGGAATTGTGCAGCAGCAGAGCAGTCCGCGCTCCGTTCAGAGGTTGTTCCTGTAGATAGGTAGCGAAAAGACTGGTAGCGAAAAGACAAATTGTCGACATTTACCAAAATTCAAGTTGCTGAAATTTATTGCATATTGAGCAGAAGGTGCGAGGTTTCGAGTTTGACTTGATGAGTGCCGAGAATTAGTATTTTTGTTACGGATGGAATTTTACAGGCGCTATTTGACATTAGAAATTAGTTTTCAATAAAGTTAAATTAACTAAAATAAATTTCAGCTGTAATCTGCAAATATTTGTTTCTCAGATCCACAATCCAACATAAGGAAACTGTGATCCAAACTAGTAGATGCACGGTCCCCGGCCGGGTCAGTTCTCCCAGTGCACGTCACGTCTGTGTCGCAGAAAGGCAAAAACGTTATTTTATTTGGACATTTAACCTAATATTTTTCCGATTTCCCTCCAATCTGATATGTATATAATCTATATACATATCCCACCTTGGTGGTTATCATAGTTGTTGGGGGTGAATAGCTACAAACCTGAAAACATTGACCTTGAATCTCAGCAAAATTTACACAATCTCTATAGCCATGCATAACTCTGTTCTTGTGGAATTTTTTTATTATTATGTTTACTAGGAAGATTTTAAGCTGTGTCACATATGTGTCGCTTGTATAGTATTTTTCATTTATTGAGCTTCCTGAGGGTATGTTCGCACACTATGGAGTTTCATTGCAGTACTGAACTGCAGCAAAATGGTTAGTTACTGCAATTAATTGATACAGTAATGCAATGAAAATGCATGTGACGTCAACGCATGTGACAACAAAGACCTGACCATGGTACAAGAAGGGCAGCTCAAGTGATTGCTGGATCATTCATGTGGCCCATTAATGTGCAATTAGCGCAAACTTGTGATATTTTGCAGCAGTTCCGTCAGAATTACGCTCATTGAATGCTAATGAAATTCTATGTGTGAATAAATCCTTTGCATCATTCACAGTAAGATGTGCAGCTGATAAAAGAAAAAGCAATTTTTATGCAGGACAGAAGGAAACGTCCGCTGACCAATGAGCATTTGCTAGCGAGTCTGTCACAACAGATAGTAAAATCAATAGAATCTTTTTTAACCCATTTAGGTTCACAGACGCAACTGTATGTCTATGTTTGCAGTGGACGTACAGTTTTGTCCGTGAATGAAGCGGGCACAGAAGCTGTGCTCATGCCATCCGAGGGGGGGCCCTGTTGTCAGTGATAGCCGGGCACCCACCACAACTGCTGAGACTCGAGCCGCACCTGCCGAGACCAGAGTCCCCCTTGGATCCATGCAGGTAACTCTATAGATGCTGCAATCAGTGCGACCACAGCATTTATGGGGAGAAAAAAGGGAGACTTCTCCCTCTGTTCACCAAAATGATTGCAGAGTCCTGATGGTAGCTGTAAGAACCGGAGGACTCCCTGATTCCTCCAGGATCATATCCACAGAAGCTGATCAGGCTCTAAGGCAGAGTGTGACCAGCTGTGCCTGGGACTGGCATAATACAATGCAGCGCAGATCAGCCTGTCATCAGCCAATCAGATAGTGAAGTCCCCATGGTGGGAGAGTAGAATAAAGTGTGAAGAAAAAATACTGAAAATATATTAAGAAAATAAAGTAAAATAAACACATGATCTCCATGTGCCCCAATGCATATAGTAGATGTAGAAGAAGAAAAAAGAAAGGACACAAAGGTATTATCGCCGGGTGCGTAATGACGCTGGCAATAAAATGATCACGTGATTAAACTTGCGCAGTTACCACAGAAAATGTAGCTATTTTGCTATTGCTAACTGTGCTATTTTTTATGAAATTAGGGCATTTTTCACAAGAAAATCTTAAGAATAATGTCCAAAAATGACCACTAACCTAAAGAACAATATGTTACAGAAACCAACCTCAGAGTCTCTGGGATAAGTTCTGGCATCACGGAGCGATAACCACATAAAGTGAGACAGGTCAGATTAGAACAATGGGCTCTGGTTCTTAGGACCATTTTTGTCCCAGTCCTGAAAGGGTTAAAATTAGGTTCCTATTACACGGGACGATTATTGAGCCAAAAATTGTTAAATCCTTAATTTAAACGATAATCGTTGTGTGTAATTGCAGGCAATGATTGAAAAATCACTCGCATGTCGTCGTTGATCTTTGATTTAGATCTAAACCTAAAATTATCGTTAATCGTTCGCTGTAATTCCACATTCATTCACATTTTTTCACTAATCGTTCAGTGTAATTGCACATTGTCCATTGTTTTGCTGGGATCAGAAGCAGTAAACAATCATAGTAATGATCGCAAGAACGATCGCAGTAACAATCATAACCAACGACCATTGTTCTGTGCCATATGGTGAAAGATTTCAGGTTAACGATAAATAACCCTGTTTACAATCGATTATCGACAGTCGTTAAATCGTAAAAAATCGCTCCGTGTAATAGGACCCTAAGTGTGTGAAGCCTGGACTCCTGACTATACAGAGATGTCAGATAACCATCGATATAGAACAATACATAAATACAATAAACAATAGAGGGAAACACAAAACTTCAAGTCTCTAGACTTTCTTTTACATGCAGCACATAGGTCATAATAATAATAATAATAATCATCATAATTATTATTATTATTATTAGTAAACCGCCAGCAGATTGTGCAGCACATAGGTGATACAAATGTTCATCTTGTATTAAAATAAATAAATAAAACTAATAATAAAGATACAGGATAAGAATTGATCATCTCGCCCTGTGAATGCAGGATCTCTCCGCTTCAACAAAGAAACAAGCTCAGCAAAAAAGAGAAAAAGCCACAGACAGGACATCTGCCATGTATACCAATGGGAATATCACCAGCCTGGAATCTGCATTACCTCCATGATCACCAGAACACATCTGTTCTACAACCAGAGATCAGAATAAAAATTCTAATATTCCAATTACAGGAGGCATCATCCTCATTGTGATATTACCTGTGTGATCTATGATATGGTATGCACGGACTGTGCTGAGATCTATATCGGTTGCACTAGTGGGGATTGCCACGTTCGCCTGTTGCGACCTCTTCATGAAGTCAGTGGCGTAAATAATTGGGAATTTTCAAATGCTGCAAAACATTTCATATCAGCAGACGCTGGTTCAGGACGGATTCTCAGAGCTGTAACCTTCAATAGGGTCAGGAGGCCTCCTCAAGGGGGGTTATTAAACGTGTCCTCCTCAATGGGGGGGGGGCTCTGGATATGGAATACTGATGGCCTCAATCTCAGGTGTGAGTGGATAACACAGTATAGGGATCCGCATTGTAATCTGATAGAATATAATCGGTCGTCCAGTAATATAGAACATGGTGAGAACATATGGTTGCGCGTAGGTCTCCAGGCGAGCTCTGCTACTACATGACAGTTTTCTAACTCACTTATGGATTATCTTATATATGGGTCAATTGTTGGAAGGAATGATTAATCTGGACTCTGCTTATGATCAGATAGGACTTGCAGTTAAAGGGGCAGTGCACTGTAATAACAATTGTCAGATTAACCGCAGCCAAAAAAGTTATACATATTTACAGGCAAATTACTTCTATTTGAATATCTCCAGTCTTTCCAGTACTTATGAGCTGCTGTATGTCCTGCAGGAAGTGGTGTATACTCTCCAGTCTGACACAGTGCTCTCTGCTGCCACCTCTTTCCATGTGAGGAACTGTGTGGAGCAGCAGCGAATCCCTATCTAAAACGTATTCTTCTCTCTTATTTATCTGGAGGTCAGCTGATAGATCCATCCAGTAAGAGAGAGCAATACACGTGTTCGAAATGCGTCAGAGCGAAGACAGAAAAATAGAACCCTAACGTGGGGCGAATGTAAAGGTGTCCAAGTCTATTTGTAGGTGGATCCTTCTTCGTCAATGTATAAACTAATAGAAAATACAATAGATAAGACTCAGAGCTAAGCCTCAGCCCTCTATGTGGAATGACCTCTCTGAAGGTTACAGGGTATGTCTAGTAACATTTCCTATTCATGTCAATGGGAACAATTAGACTCCAGTATGCTCCGGTTTTACTCATCTCTATGTTGTGGAAATAAAGACAATTCTGTATATTTCACTGTTAAAGATGGCGTCGATATCCTGAACAGCGTCTAAAGAATAGAGCGTGTTTATAACTATTTAATCCAAGTACTATTTAATCCAAAACTACAGTAAATGAGGTGAATAATATCTAAATTATATTATCTATATGACCCCTCTATGTGTTCTGGCTTTTTGCAGCTATATAACCTTGTGTAACGCTTATAATAAATCACTGACTGAGAAGGGACGGTGCTGCGGCTAGTGATTGGCTGAGCGGGCTGTCACTCTTGTCTGTAGATTGACACCCACTCAGCCAGTCACTGCCTGCAGTGCTGTGCCGTCCAAGTCAGCCAGTGATTGGCTGAGTGGGTGTCGATCTACAGACAAGAGTGACAGTCGCTTAGCCAATCACTAGCTGACTGGGACAGACAGCAACCGCGGCCTTTGATTGGCTGAGCTGACTGTCATCAAAAATGAGCCCAGAGAAGACTGACTTCAGGGGAGCGAGGAAAGGTAAGCAAATGTGTGGCTTTTGCAAGACCCACTAAAACAACTAAGTTCACACAATGTATTTTTTGTATGTATGTATTTTTTTTCTCTCTCTCCACAGTCACAGAACGGGGGAGGGGCTGGGGGGGGACATTTTCTTGTCTTTTGGATGCAAGTTGCGGACAGTCTCACATTGAGACATGTAAGTCCTTTTGTTGACTTAAAAAAAATAATAAAGAGGTTTAAAAAAAAAATACACACAATGTATAATTGTGTGAACTTGCAACACCAGCTGTGATTAATTAAAATATACATTGTATTGAAGTCTATGGAATCCTGGCCAGAGTGTATACACTCTGTATACGCTCCGACCAGGATTCCCTGACATGTCAGTTTTTTGTGGCTGCTATTCATTGAATAGCAGCTGCACAAAACTGACTGTGCAGACAATGTAAAGTGCAGCTACGGCCGCACTTTACATTGTCGTCTATAGGTAATTGGAATGCGGGCGCACCCAAATGTACACCCAAATGTGCCCACATCCAAATGAAAGAGAAAAGAAAGAGAGGAGGGGCACAGAAGGATCTAGTAGATATTACCCTTAACCCGTGGATCGAACAGCGCCATACACAGGAATCGGGGAGCTGTTTAAAAAAAGAACTGCAGCTTCCCTGCATTGGCACTGTTCTATTCAGGGGTAATGTTAAAGCGAACGTACCTGACACAGCACCCCATTCAATTTGCATTTGCAGACAGAGTGCTGGTGGCTGTCGGGGCCATATTTACAGCTGATGCCGCCCCAAGCACTCAACTACACCTTACTGGATGAAGCACCCCCCCCCATACTGCCGCCCTAGGCACAGGACCCCGACATACCAATCCAACTTCGTGACAGTAAAAGAGAACGCCAGCGCTCCACGTCAGACAGATGTGAGACCGACAGACACTGATCTGCTTTTTGCCTTTTGTCTCATTAAATCCTGTAAGATTTTGTTGCCCACATAAGCCTGGAGCCGGCCCTGGCAGCGGTGACCAGGGAACGTTGGATGGGATCTGGGATCGGTGAATTGTAGTCGTATATACAATATATTCAGTGCTTAGAAGTATTTTCATTTCTATCTTAAATTATTTATTGTAAAAAACAGGATGGATATTGTAATCTCTGTACTTTCTAAAGATGACCGAGCAGAAGGTCATGTGAAATGGCCGACGTCCTCAGCTCCCACCGGCCGCCTGACAAGTGGCACAATAACAGTCCCTCTATTGGAACCATTTCAGTCCGGCGAGAAGAAAGGCGTTTGTGCAGGCTATAGTTATAGCTAAAGACTGTGATCAGGTGTGCCCTTTCCCGCATCACTCTCAGTAGGCCCGAAGCACACAGCGTTACTATGGAAACCAGGCTCAGCAGGCAGGAAAACCAAAAAGTTTTAAAGGACCAGCCTGGTGGAAGGAAAGTGGACGACGTCTGTGAATAACAGCTATGATATATATATACATATATATATATATATCCATAATGTACTAGTTACAGAGCGTACAGTCATTTATTCTTATGGCCTGAGCTGTCTAGCTTTTCAGTTCAGGCTCTATATTACTGCATATTGCTTTTTTTTTGTAGGGTTGTACCTTATGTGGGGTTGTACAGTATATAGGGGTGTACACTATGTACAGTATATAGGGTAGTACAGTATGCATACCTCCCAACTTTTGCAAAGAGCAAAGAGGGACATGTGCGCCGCGGTCCCCATAGCCACGCCCCCATAGCGACCCTCCAAAGCCACGCCCCCATATCAACCCTCCAAAGCCACGCCCCCATATCAACCCTCCATAGCCACTCCCCTACAGTCACCACATGCTGCTGACTGAATAGTGCCCTATACAGTATCCAATCCCCCCAAAAATGCCCTATATAGTATCCAATCCCCCATATAGTGCCACACATAGTATCCAATCCCCCTATATAGTGCCCCACATAGTATCCAATCCCCCTATATAGTGCCACACATAGTATCCAATCCCCCCAATAGTGCCCACATAGTATCCAATCCCCCTATATAGTGCCACACATAGTATCCAATCCCCCGTATAGTGCCCCACATAGTATCCAATGCCCCCATATAGTGCCCCACATAGTATCCAATGCCTCATATAGTGCCCACATAGTAGCCAATCCCCATATAGTGCCCCACATAGTAGCCAATGCCCCCATATAGTAGCCAATCCCCCATATAGTGCCCCACATAGTAGCCAATCCCCCCGTATAGTGCCCCACATAGTAGCCAATCCCCCCGTATAGTGCCCCACATAGTATCCAATGCCCCCATATAGTGCCCCACATAGTATCCAATGCCTCATATAGTGCCCCACATAGTAGCCAATGCCCCCATATAGTGCAGTAGCCAATGCCCCCATATAGTGCCCCACATAGTAGCCAATCCCCATATAGTGCCCCACATAGTAGCCAATCCCCATATAGTGCCCCACATAGTATCCAATCCCCATATAGTGCCCCACATAGTAACCAATCCCCATATAGTGCCCCACATAGTAGCCAATCCCCATATAGTGCCCCACATAGTAGCCAATCCCTCCATATAGTGCCCCACATAGTAGCCAATACCCATATAGTGCCCCACAAAGTAGCCAATCCCCCATAGAGTGCCCCACATAGTAGCCAATGCCCCATATGGTGCCCACATAGTAGCCAATGCCCCCATATATGCCCCACATAGTAGCCAATTCCCCATTTAGCGCCCCACATAGTAGCCAATGCCCCATATAGTGCCCACATAGTAGCCAATCCCCCATATAGTGCCCACATAGGATCCAATTCCCCTATATAGGGCCCCACAAAGTAGCCAATCCCCCCATATAGTGCCCCACATAGTAGCCAATCCCCCCACATAGTAGCCAATCCCCTCATTTGTGTGGCCTGACCAGAAAAACAATAAACCAGTAACTCACCTGTCCTCCGGTCCCAGCAGCTCCTCTCCCGGCAGAGCGCGCACTCCTGTCATCCTCCGGGGTGGGCAGCGGGGTACAGACACTGACTGTGCCGGAAGTCATTCATGACAGAGGCTGCAGGTCACTTCCGGCACAGTCAGTGTCTGTATACCCTGCTGCCGCCCCGGAGGTTGACGGGAGTGCGCGCTCTGCCGGAAGAGGAGCTGCTGGGACCGGAGGACAGGTGAGTTACTGCTTTATTGTTTTTTTTGGTGGGGCCACATATAATGCGGGACACTGGGTGCCGTCCCGGGACCGCGGGACAGCACCCCGAAAACGGGACTGTCCTGCGGAATCCGGGACAGTTGGGAGCTATGCAGTATGTATAGGGTTGTACAGGATGTAGGGATGTACAGTGTACTGTACAGAGAAAGCTTTGCGCGAAACGTGCATTGGAGGGGAGCGTGCACACACCTTGACCACAGGTATTATGACTATTATGTGATTTTACCCTTCTGTGTTTACTACTTTGGGCCACTGGGTTTTTGTGTAATATCTTTTTATGAAGGGAATTGTGCAATGAATCAATACTAATAGATTGCTGTACAACTTGTTTACTGGTTCTTGTGCAATACTGTTCTATACTCCCTGTGTATCATCAGTCCCATGTGTATGGCTATTTTGGCTTTTTATTACTGTTTGTCAGGATTTTATGCAATTCATTAATAAAGATTACAATTATTGATTATTTTGGTGTCCTTTTTGTAGGAGTGTACAGTATGTAGGGGTGTACAGTATGTAGGGGTGTACACTATATACAGTATGTAGGGGTGTAAGTATGTACAGTATGTAGGGGTGTACAGTATGTAGGGGTGTTCACTATGTACAGTATATAGGGTAGTACAGTATGTAGGGTTGTACACTATGTACAGTATGTAGGGTTGTACAGTATGTACAGTATGTAGGGTTGTACAGTATGTGTGGGGTAGTACAGTATGTAGGGGTGTACACTATGTACAGTATGTAGGGTTGTACAGTATGTACAGTATGTAGGGGTGTTCACTATGTACAGTATGTGTGGGGTAGTACAGTATGTAGGGTTGTACACTATGTTCAGTATGTAGGGGTGTACAGTATGTAGGGTTGTACAGTATGTAGGGGTGTACACTATGTACAGTATGTAGGGGTGTACAGTATGTAGGGGTGTACAGTATGTAGGGGTGTACACTATGTACAGAATGTAGGGGTGTACAGTATGTACAGTATGTAGGGTTGTACAGTATGTAGGATAGTACAGTATGTAGGGGTGTACACTATGTACAGTATGTAGGGGTGTACACTATGTACAGTATGTAGGGGTGTACACTATGTACAGTATGTAGGGGTGTACAGTATGTAGGGGTGTACAGTATGTAGGGGTGTACAGTATGTACAGTATGTAGGGTTGTATAGTATGTAGGATAGTACAGTATGTAGGGGTGTACACTATGTACAGTATGTAGGGGTGTACACTATGTACAGTATGTAGGGGTGTACAGTATGTACAGTATGTAGGGTTGTATAGTATGTAGGATAGTACAGTATGTAGGGGTGTACACTATGTACAGTATGTAGGGGTGTACACTATGTACAGTATGTAGGGGTGTACACTATGTACAGTATGTAGGGGTGTACACTATGTACAGTATGTAGGGGTGTACAGTATGTAGGGGTGTACAGTATGTAGGGGTGTACACTATGTACAGTATGTAGGGGTGTACACTATGTACAGTATGTAGGGGTGTACACTATGTACAGTATGTAGGGGTGTACACTATGTACAGTATGTAGGGGTGTACAGTATCAGTGGCGGAACTACCACCGTAGCAGCAGTAGCTGCTGCTACGGGGCCCGGCTCATCAAGGGACCCGGCAGTGGGGACTGCGGGGACTGCCTGTGTGATGTCCCCTGGTTAGCCCTGCAGGACGTTTGTCCTGACACTAGCTAACCAGGGGAGAACGATGTTTGTAGAACTGCAGGGCAAACACTCACCAGCAGGGGGCAGCATCAAAAAGTACGTGGGGAGAGTGGGAGACTGGCCTGTCAGCTGCTGCACCGAGCATCCTGTGAGGTAGGATAACCTCTGACCCCTAGCCCTCTCCCGCCCGGACCTCGGAGAGATAGTGACAGCTCCCTCCTCCTCCTCCTCATGTAAGTGTACACTGTCTCTGCTAAGAGGTGTGTGTGTGCGTGTGTTTTATTTCTACAGGAGCGGTGACATTATAGGACTACAACTCCCAATGTGGTCTGTCTGCTGTCTGTGCCCCCCTCCCCCCAAAGACACAGACAGACCACACTGGGAGTTGTAGTCCAACACTGTCTATATAGAAAGCAGCCCTGTGACTGCAGCTCTTGTAGGACTAAAAAAACTCATTATGCATAGTAGTGCCAGGCTGAATATATATATATATATATATATATATATATATATATATATATATATATATACACACACACACACATACATACACACACATATACATGATGCAGCCTGGTACTGCACTGTAATATATATATATATATATATATATATATATATATATATATTACATTACAGTGCAGTACCAGGCTGCATCATGTATATGTGTGTGTATGTATGTGTGTATATATACATACAGTAGCAGGCTGGAGAAATATATATATAATATATATATATATGTATGTGTATGCAGTGCAGTAGCAAGCTGGTAGGCAGGCAGTTACAGAATGGAGGTGTCTGGTATGGCGGTGCTCTCCAGTCACAGTATGGCGGTATTGGTCAGGTCTGGTATAGCGGTGTTATCCAGTCACAGTATGGCGGTATTGGTCAGGTCTGGTATGGCAGTGTTATTCAGTCACATTGTGTCAGTATTGGTCAGGTCTGGTATGGCGGTGTTCTCCAGTCACAGTATGGCGGTATTGGTCAGGTCTGGCAGTGTTATCCAGTCACAGTATGGCGGTATTGTTCAGGTCTGGTATGGCTGTGTTATCCACTCACAGTATTGCGGTATTGGTCAGGTCTGGTATGGGGGTGTTATCCAGTCACAATATGGTGGTATAGGTCAGGTCCGGTGTGGCGGTGTTACCCACTCACTGTATGGCGGTATTGGTCAGGTCTGGTGTGGTGGTGTTATCCAGTCACAGTGTGGGGGGCCCCATTGGAAAGTTTGCTATGGGGCCCAGCCATTTCTAGTTACGCCCCTGTACAGTATGTAGGATTGTACAGTATGTAGGGGTGTACACTATGTACAGTATGTAGGGCTGTACGGTATGTATAGGGTTGTACAATATGTAGGGCTGTACACTCTACAGTATATAGGGTTGTAGAGTATGTAGAGTAGTACTGTATGTATAGGGTTGTACAGTATGTAGGGTTGTACAGTATGTAGAGTATTACCATGTGTAGAGTAGTACAGTATGTGTAGGGTTGTACAGTATGTAGGGTTGTACAGTATGTGTAGTGTTGAACAGGATGTAGGGTTGTACGGTATGTAGGGTTGTACAGTATACACTATGTGTAGGGTTGTACAGTATACAGTATGAGTAGGGTTGTACAGGATGTAGGGTTGTACAGTATACAGTATGTGTAGGGTTGTACAGGATGTAGGGTTGTACAGTATATGTGGGGTTGTACAGTATATAGGGCTACAGCTCTACATACTGGCTGTGACAACTACAATCAAGCATTTACTATATTGCAGTATAATGTGCTCCGCCACCTCTGAGGTCTCAGTTGCTCCCAGTTCGCTCGGCTTCTTCTTGCTTCCTGGTACATTGAGGCCGCACACCTGCCCTTCTGTGGGGATTTGCTGCTGCTCTGGACAGTTTCTGACATGGACAGAGGGGGCAGCAGAGAGCACTGTGTCAGACTGGAGAGAATACACCTATTCCTGCAGGACATACAGCAGCTGTTATAAATTACAAATCTGTACAACTTTCTGACACCAGTTGATTTGAAAGAAAAAATAGTTAGCCGGAGTTAGCCGGAGCGCTCCTTACAAGAGCTCACAGTTAAAAAGCTCCTGGTGGCCGGGTGGACCCTGGTTAACCAGCAGCTGCCCCTGTTCCCCCATCAATAGCAGGTGGTGCTACCAGAGGTCACATCTTAAGTGGCCTGATGGCAGAATGGCTCCTGGTCACGCAGCTTTGTTATTTATTACACGGTGATATCACAATAGATTCTATTTTCACCACTAATCTAAATGGAAACATTATCACAAAACTTAATCAATACAAACGCAGCTTCAAATATCCAATTAAAACGTCCGGCTCTGCTACATCTGCGTTTAACAATCGCCTATTGTCCAAGCCATATTTATTACTTACTTTTTGCGGCAGCTTCCTGGCGGTATATGACATCTGCATAGTATTACAGGGATAGGATTAAATGTAAAATACTACATAAGCCGGCTAAGTATCATCCAGTGCCCGAACCTGGCGGGATAGGTGTAACACCAGTTTACCGGCCGATGATATTAGCAATTTTAAATAACTGCTTTTAGGCTTTTACAAAGCAAATGTAACAGTTTTATGTTGGCAATTTGCTACTTTTTGCGCTTCATGCGCCATTTCAGACCTATTCAAAGATTAACAACATTTTATTAAATCTTGCAACCTAATTTAATACACACAAACATTGCATCCATTGGCGGTAATGAGATGCAAATGAGATGCTAATCTATGCAAATCCTCTCTACTTATACTCTCTATCTTCCTAATGGTCTTAAACTTGCTGCTTCAGTCATGTAAATTATGTAAGTGCAAAATCTCTGCATAGTATACTTAAAGGTATAAATCTATAATAGACAAATATTTATGGATTTAATTACTCCGGGACGACAGGCGAAGAAATATGATCAGAACCGCGGCTGCAGCGCCAAATGCATCTACAAGTATTACCTGTTCTATACATTATATACGACAAGTCCATCTGGCTACTGAACAGAAATGGACTCCTGTAGGTTTGTTAGCCAAGCTTTTTATGGATCCACCGATGGTCTCAGATGACAATACGATTATTTCTATTGTTGTTATAAAAAACAAATTTGTTTCATCCATAAAAAACTGTTGTAACAAGTGCACAACGCCCGAAGCAGCCAATCAGGTCGGCCCATGTAAAAGAAGCTCATCCTCACCGTCAGCCATATGTGCCACCAGGTACTGAAGGAGCTTGATGGGGACAGCACCATCTTACAGGGGGAAATAATAGAAATAATCTTTCTGTGTATGATACTGCAGGTAAAAGAAACAGACATGGTAGCACATCCACATCCAAAGGATCAGTCATAAGTAGATGGATGCGCTACCATCTCTGTTTTTTCTCTCTATATTTATAATTCTCCCCTGCCTCTCATCGGATAGCAAAATCATCATTTTTTTCTAGGGAAAACAGGAAGTTGGATAACATAAAGGTAATGGCAGAAAGAGAGAAAAAACCAAATAATACTAGTCTCTGCTGCTTTACTACACATCGATGCTGATTTTTAGGCAATCATAGGTGGGGTCTTAAAGGGATATTTTACACAAAAAAAATCTTTGACATCAACTGGTGCCAAGAAGTGCTAGATATTTGTAATTTACTTACTATTAAAAAGTCTCCAGTCTTCCAGTACTTATCAGCTGCTGTATGTCCTGCAGGAAGTGGTGTATTCTCTCCAGTCTGACACAGTGCTCTCTGCTGCCACCTCTGTCCATGTCAGGAACTGTCCAGAGCAGCCAAATCCCCATAGAGAACCTCTCCTGCTCTGGAGAGTTCTTGGACAGCTTAATTTGTTAAGGGCTCCTTTCTCTCCATGTCCGTATTTTACATTTCTCTCTTTTTCTGAGTGTTTGCACTCCTCCTGGTAAGACCCATGTGACCCCATTCGGCAGGAGGCACCTGTGCACACATGACTAGTACCTCCTATTTTTCCCATTCTACCTGCAGGAGCAATGGTGAGTGATTAGATCATGTTCACACTTGTGTTAGGGTATGTTCACATCTCGTTTTTCTCCACACGTTGGGCTACACGCCAGGAATCAAAAGCGTGGTCGACTACACTTTTGAGTCCGTGTACGTCCCGCAAATGAGCAGAACACAGTCACATAATGAGTCCGTCCTGCTCATTAAAGTCAATGGGGCCGTCATGTGTCCATTGGCCGCACGTCGGGCTGCACGTCCGCATCCTTTTTTCTATGACTCCTGACTTGTAGCCCGACGTGTGGAGAAAAACGAGATGTGAACATACCCTTACTTGGTGGCAGCTTTTTCCGCCGATGGTACCTGCTGGGTATTGGGGGGCCCTTGGGGATTGGTCCTGTGACATTGGGGTTGCAGGGCCATTCTAGGGACTCCCTTCCCTGTTTGTGCACGCGTTGTGGGGTTAGCGGTCGCTGACTAACACAGTGTGGAGTTAGTGTAGGGACTCATGTGAACCAGGGGACCTTCATGTGGTACATGGGGCAATATAGTTTGATCAAATCATATACCAACATCCTGGCGTTGGTTTTTAAATGTAGCTGAGAGGCATTAGTGTCAGCCATAGGTGTGAGGTACGGCATTAGTATCAGCCATAGGTGTGAGGTGCAGCATTAGTGTCAGCCATAGGTGTGAGGTACAGCATTAGTGTCAGCCATAGGTGTGAGGTGCAGCATTAGTGTCAGCCATAGGTGTGAGGTGCAGCATTAGTATCAGCCATAGGTGTGAGGTGCAGCATTAGTGTCAGCCATAGGTGTGAGGTGCAGCATTAGTGTCAGCCATAGGTGTGAGGTGCAGCATTAGTATCAGCCATAGGTGTGAGGTGCAGCATTAGTATCAGCCATAGGTGCACTGGCGGAACTACCGCCGTAGCAGCCGTAGCGGCTGCTACGGGGCCCCGCCGTATCGGGGGCCCGTGGCGCGGGCCCCCGGAGCTCACATAGCCTGTAGCACCCGGCGGCCGAGCAGGCCTCCCGGGTGCTAGAGCTGTTTGGGGTCCAGGCAGTGGCCACGAAGGGGGGCCCGCGGGGCCCCCCGATCAATCACTCTTGTGACCGCAAGCATTGTTTTGCTTGCGGTCACAAGAGTCTGGCTCCGTCTTCCCCCGGCTGCTGCGCGGCTGCCGGGGGTGTCTTACCCCCGGCAGCCGCGCATCCCAGAACTCCCTGCGCGCCTTGGGCCCTGACTTCCGGTTCCGGCGCGCAGGGAGCTCTGGGATGCGAGCGCTGCCGGGGATAAGACGCGACACCCCCGGCAGCCGCGCAGCAGCCGAGGACAGACCGAAGGAGTGAGGATCAACGTGGGAGCGCGATGTCAGGTGAGTTAAGTTTTGTTTTTTATCAGCCTGCAGGGTGGGGGGAAAGAGGGGGGCATCTATGAGGGTGGGGGGGAAAGAGGGGGGCATCTATGAGGGTGGGGGGAAGAGGGGGACATCTATGAGGGTGGGGGGAAAGAGGGGGGCATCTATGAGGGTGGGGGGGAAAGAGGGGGGCATCTATGAGGGTGGGGGGAAAGAGGGGGGCATCTCTGAGGGTGGGGGGAAAGAGGGGGGCATCTCTGAGGGTGGGGGGAAAGAGGGGGGCATCTCTGAGGGTGGGGGGGAAAGAGGGGGGCATCTATGAGGGTGGGGGGGAAAGAGGGGGGCATCTATGAGGGTGGGGGGGGAAAAAGGGGGACATCTATGAGGGTGGGGGGGAAAGAGGGGGGCATCTATGAGGGTGGGGGGGAAGAGGGGGGCATCTATGAGGGTGGGGGGGAAGAGGGGGGCATCTATGAGGGTGGGGGGAAAGAGGGGGACATCTATGAGGGTGGGGGGGAAAGAGGGGGGCATCTATGAGGGTGGGGGGGAAGAGGGGGGCATCTATGAGGGTGG
This sequence comes from Dendropsophus ebraccatus, assembly GCF_027789765.1. NCBI lineage: Eukaryota > Metazoa > Chordata > Amphibia > Anura > Hylidae > Dendropsophus > Dendropsophus ebraccatus. The sequence goes on along the minus strand of NC_091456.1, from coordinate 4,785,819 downwards.
GGGGGAAGAGGGGGGAATCTATGAGGGTGGGGGGGAAAGAGGGGGCATCTATGAGGGGGGGGGGGGAAAGAGGGGGGCATCTATGAGGGTGGGGGGAAAGGGGGCCATCTATGAGGGTGGGGGAAAGAGGGGGGCATCTATGAGGGTGGGGGGAAAGGGGGCCATCTATGAGGGTGGGGGAAAGAGGGGGGCATCTATGAGGGTGGGGGGGGAAAGAGGGGGGCATCTATGAGGGTGGGGGGGGGGGAAAGAGGGGGGCATCTATGAGGGTGGGGGGGAAAGAGGGGGGCATCTCTGAGGGTGGGGGGAAAAGAGGGGGGCATCTATGAGGGTAGGGGGAAAGAGGGGGCATCTATGAGGGTGGGGGGAAGGAGGGGGGCATCTATGAGGGTGGGGGGAAGGAGGGGGGTATCTATGAGGGTAGGGGGAAAGAGGGGGCATCTATGAGGGTGGGGGGAAGGAGGGGGGCATCTATGAGGGTGGGGAGAAGGAGGGGGGCATCTATGAGGGTAGGGGGAAAGAGTGGGCATCTATGAGGGTAGGGGGAAAGAGGGGGCATCTATGAGGGTGGGGAGGAAGAGGGGGGCATCTATGAGGGTAGGGGGAAAGAGGGGGCATCTATGAGGGTGGGGAGAAGGAGGGGGGCATCTATGAGGGAGGGGGGAAGGGGACCATCTATAAGGGAGGGGGAAGGGGGCCATCTATAAGGGAGGGTGGGGGGAGAGGGGGCCATCTATAAGGGAGGGTGGGGGGAGAGGGGGCCATCTATAAGGGAGGGTGGGGGGAGAGGGGGCCATCTATAAGGGAGGGTGGGGGGAGAGGGGACCATCCATAAGGGAGGGTGGGGGGAAAGGGGGCCATCTATAAGGAGGGGGGAGAGGAGGCCATCTATAATGGAGGGTGGGGGGAGAGGGGGCCATCTATAAGGAGGGGGGAGAGGAGGCCATCTATAATGGAGGGTGGGGGGAGAGGGGGCCATCTATAAGGGAGGGGGTAGAGGAGGCCATCTATATGGAGGGGGAGAGGAGGCCATCTATAAGGGAGGGTGGGGGGAGAGGGGGCCATCTATAAGGAGGGCAACATGGGGGGAGAGGGGCTATCTATTTGGGGGGGGCAACATAGGGGGAGAGGGAATACACAGAGGGGGGCATATATTATTAGGGGGTCACATAGAGTCAGGGCTACCCACTAAATGAGGGTGTAAAGGGGACAATACAGATGTGCAGTGTGTAGAGATGAGGATGGTGCCGGAGTGAGGAGCCTAATATGTCTGTCTGGCAGATTCTGTGGATTCGTGGCTCGGAGAAGTTCTCATAATGGCCCAGGGCAGATGGAGAAGAAGATGAAAAGGGAAGAACTCCGATCAGAGAAGACGTCTCCTGTGAGTCACTTAATATAACTGTACTGTAATGTATATGGTGTACAGAACCTGTGTAGAGCTGAGTGTGTTTATGGCGTAGTGGTCGATTGAGGGGGTTGGGGCCCCAATCAAAAGTTTGCTATGGGGCCCAGCCATTTCTAGTTACGCCCCTGCATAGGTGTGATGTGCAGCATTAGTGTCAGCCATAGGTGTGATGTGCAGCATTAGTGTCAGCCATAGGTGTGAGGTGCGGCATTAGTGTCAGCCATAGGTGTGAGGTGCAGCATTAGTGTCAGCCATAGGTGTCAGGTGCAGCATTAGTGTCAGCCATAGGTGTGAGGTGCAGCATTAGTGTCGGCCATAGGTGTGAGGTATTAGTGTCAGCCATAGGTGTGAGGTGCAGCATTAGTGTCAGCCATAGGTGTGAGGTGCAGCATTAGTGTCAGCCATAGGTGTGAGGTGCAGCATAGTGTCAGCCATAGGTGTGAGGTGCTGCGCTCCGTCCTTTCTCTCCATGTCTTTATTAATTTGTTATTTACCATTTCTAGCAGTAAATATATTTTCAAATAACTTGATAAACCCCTTTAATTTTTGTAGTAAACATATAGCGGCCTTCATAAACAGGGAGCGGTAGAGCATTACACTGCGTAGCATTCTGGTGTTACGGCCTTGCGGCTTACACACTGATCACACTTGTTGCTTGTGCCCTTTTCTTGCTTCCTGCTTTGTGCTGTTTCTGGAGCCACTTTTGACTTCACCTGTTCAGAAATAAACTTCAGAGAAAAAAACCTCAGTCCTGACACAACAGGCTCCAAACTTTCTTTTAATCTCAGTTTCTCTGAAATGTTTTTATGCAAACCTGGAACATTCCCTTTTAGTGCGAGGGATCTTTGATCTCCCCGGTATACGGTATATACTGCAGGATTTCTGCACTCAGCTCTTTAGAATCTGCACATCGCTCAGACAATCCGACACGACCCTGAGCTTTTCCGACAGCTTGTCATGTGTGGCGCGAACAATAAGAGCTACAACTCTATTATTACTATACATTCCAGCAGACTCTTTTATACCTTTGATGGTGTTTGTAGCATTTGTTCTCCAGCTCATCCCACTCATCTTCTACACTGACAAAGCCTGTCCTCACCAAATGCCACAAGGATTCCACCCATGATATTGCAGACTAACAGTCATTGTCTATAGGTTTAGCGCAGGACACACACAAGGATATGCGCAGTATTATGTGTACTCACTCTTATTATAATCAATAGGACTATAAGATAAGTAAATGCATTGCTGTTGCACACCGAGCTATTTGTCGCTCATTCTGGCGCCAATCACATGCCAACATGGGGACCAAAAAACCCTGGAAACACATGCTTTATTATTTTCTATTACACGGGCCGATTATCGTGCCAAAAATCGTTATATCGTTCGAATTTAAACGATTATCGTTCTGTGTAATTGCAGGCAACAATCGAAAAATTGTTCGTATGCCGTTGATCGTTGATTAAGATCTGAACCTAAAATTATCATTCGCTAATCATTCGCTTTCACTCCACATACGTTCGCTCAAGTTCCGCATTTGTTCACTAATCGTTCAGTGTAATTGCACATTGTTCATTGTTTTGCTGGGATCAGATGGAGTAAGGGTGGTATTACATGGGCCAATGGGGGCCCGATAATACCTGTAAACGAGCGCCGATCTGCTAGATTGTTTACTGGACCTATTACACGGCCCGATAATCGTTTAACAAGGGCTGCAAGGACGTTGTTACCGATGTCCTTGCAGCCCTTGCTTAAACTATATACTTTACCTATCCACGTTCCAGGGCTGCTCCTGCAGTCCGCGTCTCCCCGGGTCCCACGCACTCTAGCTTCAGAGCGGCCTGTCAGCTGATTCGGCCGATTATCGTTCCGTGTAATAGTACCCTAACCAATCATAGTAACGATCGCAATAATGGTCATAGTAACGATAGTAACTAACGACCATCGTTCTGTGTATTATGGTCAATGATTTCAGATTAACGATAAACAGTCACGTTTACGATCGTTTATCGTTAGTCGTTAATCGTTAAAAATCCTATCACGCGGCTTGTGAGGGCGGGGCTGTATATATATTGTTAGAGATGTATGTGAAGCCCTTGCTTTAATTAGGCATCAGCCGCGCATCAGTTGATACACCGAGAGATGCGCGGCCGGCGGCGCGGCCGATCAGTCGCCAAGAGAGCAAACTGATCAATATTTCTATTAGGCTGGGTTCAAAATGCGGTTTTGCAATCCGCTTTTTTTCATCCGTTTTACCCTATTTTGATCCGTTTTTCATTCATTTCACGTTCACAACACATCCTTTTTTAGCGTACACAAAAAACAACTTGTGTTGGATCCACTTTTTTATAATGGAAATCAGTGGAAAATGAATCAAAACAGATGCACACAAATGGGCATAAAATGGATGAAAAAAGCGGGATTGCAAAAACGCAGAGTGAACCGCACCTCACACAGGGAGATGTATGCGTAATTCAGCAGATAATCAGTCCATGGGATGGGGCCCCCAGACTCTTCCCTTCTGCTGTTAGTTCCCCTTATATACAATGCTCTTTATATCCAGAAACTGCTGGTGACCATTTCTACATAGAAAAATTACGAAATAGATGTCTCTCTGCCCGTCCCCCCTCCGGGAACATTTACTGTAATATTATGGATGCAGAATGCCCCTGTGTCTAATCATGTAGTGAGAGACCCCCTTTAGCTGAGCTATATATATATATATATATATATATATATATATATATATATATATATATATATATACTGAACATCACAATACAAATGTCACAATATGTAATTGTAGCCTGATATAATACTCAGCATTACTGGGGATGTAAACAAAGCGCCATCTCAGGATCACATCATCACTTATTCAGATAGAGTCATAATGGAGATTGCCGGGATGATGGGCTTCACAGAAACTACATTAATCTGCAAACACCAAAGCCATTGCAATCTCTAAATACAGACAGGCTTATGCAGCATACAGAATACTGACAGATTCTGAGCACTCCAGGGATCGTAACAAACGAGGGAATTATAACCGTGAAAATACAAAAAAAGAGAAAAATTCACACCGTGCCTATATAGGTGCAGACATCACGCCGCATGTGATTAGCTCTATCTGCAGACCTGAGGAATAGTTCACACTAGGATCTATGGGTTCCATTTTTCTGGCAAAAATAAAGAATGAGGTCATTTAGGAAAATGGCTGATGTAGTTAAAGGGAAACTCTGGAAAGATTTAACCCTGTTCAATCCCCACCCATAATCTAAGCTTGTGTGTAATAGGTTTCCATTACATGAATCGGTTGGTTTGCCTGCAGCACATCCTGAGAGCTGTTCTTTCCTTTCTCGTATCTCTATCCTCCTTTCTCCTCTCTATCCTCCTTTTTGCACTCTCTTTTCCACCACTCACAGGAGCTGTTACACACCCTGTAGGAAGTTGTCACATGTCGAGAGAAGGTGTAGGCACACACTTAGGGAGTTCATCTCTGGTTCTCGTAGAGGAAGAACACACTATGACACACTCCTGCAGAGTTTAGCCAGGAGCCTGGCTCTGCCAGGTACCCTTCCGGGACAAACCAGCTGTAGTGTACAGACGCTAATGGGAAACACAGAGACTCTTTTCTTTTAAGCAACTCCACAGTGCTAAACAACTCCAGGGAGGACAGGTGACACATTACCACCTAGCAACTGACCGATCGACCACCGTAGGCCACCACAGTGTATTAGTGTGTTTTTCCCACTAGGTGTCACTACTGCCTTTGTCTAACTTTATGCACAACCGAGGTAACTACAGGGTTAACTGTTTTGTACTGCATTTTATTTTCTGGCCACTTACAGGTGCAGGTGCTTTCTCTCTTTTGCTATTCTATCCTCTCTTTTTCCACACACAAAAAGCCCTAACCACTCACAGGAGTGTTTAGTTGGCCCCTGTAGGAGGAGTTAATTCTTGGCAGGAGGAAGTGAGTACTCTGGGTCTAGTTCTCAGAGCGAGTGGATGTGTGAGAAACAGCTCGGCCACAGCGTTCCTTTAGTGAGCCTTCAAACAACTATGCAGTACTAAGCTGTTAAAAGGGGAGAAAAGCCAAACAGGTATTTACCTTGCCCACTCCAGGAAACTCTAAAACGTGCAGGGCAGTTACCTGAAGCTATAGGAACTGACCTCAGTGAGACAAAGTTACAGAACATCTACTTATCCCACTGTGCAGTGCAAGACAACTGGGAAGGCCCAAGAATCTGCTTCACCCAGATAACCAAAGGCTGGGGCTCGTACTACCCACCTAGGACAGGTAGCCCGTAACTAGGGGGCATAAGTCGCTTAAGGACAAACTAGTCATCCATGAGTACGAGTAGTCTTTCAACTCTTCTATTCACTTAAACTGTTCCGGCAGAGCATATTACTACATTGGACAGGACCCCTCTGGGAACTCTCTCTACTGCAAAGCACCTACTACTACAAGCCCCGCTTCTCTACCTCAACTGTGAGCACTTAAGTTTTTACCAACTGTAACGATTGTATTGCACTGGACTGTATCCAGATCTACGTTTACTTGAATTGCACTACGGTTACCTCCAGTACGGTTACCTCCAGTACGGTTACCTCCAGTACGGTTACCTCCAGTACGGTTACCTCCAGTAAACTGTTTTATTTTTGCCAACGCACTGGACTCTGGCTTCCTCCTCACGCACCTGCGCCTACACACACCAGTACACTTGGGTTACCCTTTCATACTGTGGTGTGGCATTGCCAACTGTCTGGGGTGGGTCCGATACCACTCCAGGCTACCGTGAGAAGTGCCCAAGTGAGCCAAGACCCACTCAGCTACCACACTACCATACTAGCTGACCCGGCAGGAAAAACCACCTATCCCCGGTGTGGTCACCGCAGATAGATAGATAATGGTTTTAAACAATTGGTAGAGAATTGATGAGTGCACATATATGATTTTTGTGCAAAAAATGTTTTTTATAGGATCGTTGAAGTTCCCCTGTAATTGGTGTGACTGGATTGCTAGAGTGGAGACTGGAGTGGAGCTATGACCCACCCGGACTGTCAGTACCGCCACCCACAGAAAGGGGAGATGACCCAAGGACGGTGTAGCTCGTGTGTACGTGCTGGTGCAATGGTCACAGTGAGTCCCAGTAGAATAAATAAACTTTCTTTTACTGGCAAGTCTTCTGTGATACAGGTGAATGATATAATATGTGACTGATACAGACTTACTTTTACTGGATCTGTACTGAGAGATACTAAGTTAGTGAGTAGAATAGCAGTGTTGACTTAGTTATATGCTGAGAAGAGTAGAGAGTTCAGAGTAGTGGAGAGGAGTTTGTCTTGAAAGTCCCAACCCAATATAGTACTGGGCTCTGCTGGAACTTTAGAAGAAGAAGAATACTTGAGAAGTCAATACTTGAAAGAAGAAGAATACTTGTGCCCGTGTTTCGACCTTTGTCGTTATAAACCTCCTTCTGCCCTGTAGTGTAGAGTTACCCGTCCTGCCCGGGTGACACAAGCCCCAGTCCTAGTTATCTGAGTTAAGTGTCCGAAATTATCCAGTGTCACCTGCGCTGCAAGATAGAGTACGTAGGCTCTTGGCTGCTTTGCTATATCCAGATCAGTTCCTCTGCTTTAGGATGTGTAGATATGTTCTCGGCGTTGGTTGGGGTGTCCTCTGACTTGTCCTCTCTTTAGTGTTTAGCACTGCATCATTAGTGAAAGTGTTGCTTTTAGAAAGAAAGTCTCTGTGTTCTCCATACGTGTCTGTACACTACCACACTCCAGACTAGACTGAACCCTAGGTGTTGTGTTGTGTAAGAGCAGAGTGCACAGAAGAGAGAAGAGCAGAGATAGGTAGAGAAAGAACAGCATCTCTCATAGGCTGGCACAAACCATGTGGTACAAAACAGTAACCCTTAGGGGACTACAGCTGTGCAAAATAAAACAATGCATAAAAACAATACTGGCACCTTGTGGTAAAACTAGAGAATGCACCTTCATTACCACTGAAGGGATAACTTTCTGACCGATGCAGAAAGCACTTAACTGCGGGACCCCCCCCTAGCTTTCCTATAGTGGCTATAGCAGGTTAGGAGGCAACAGTCTAAGCAGAAAGCCCCTCTGCCAGATAGACAGCTGTTACAGGGTTTTCACTGGATCAGAAAGCTTCATCCTATACTTTTGTGTATGTTTATAAGCACTAGCATTATCCATTGCACATCGGTCCCTGTTCCCACAGTGGAGAACAATCAATGACTCAATCCAAGTCCTATGCAGTCTCTCAGCCCTCACACGCTGCATGCAGATGTCCCCAGCACAGTCCCTCACACGCTGCATGCAGATGTCCCCCGCACAGTCACTTACACACTCCATGCAGATGTCCCCCCGCACAGTCCCTCACACGCTGCATGCAGATGTCCCCAGCACAGTCCCTCACACGCTGCATGCAGATGTCCCCCGCACAGTCACTTACACACTCCATGCAGATGTCCCCCCGCACAGTCCCTCACACACTCCATGCAGATGTCCCCCGCACAGTCCCTCACACGCTGCATGCAGATATCCCCAGCACAGTCCCTCACACACTCCATGCAGATGTCCCCAGCACAGTCCCTCACACGCTGCATGCAGATATCCCCAGCACAGTCCCTCACATGCTCCATGCAGATATCCCCAGCACAGTCCCTCACACGCTGTATGCAGATGTCCCCCGCACAGTCCCTCACACGCTCCATGCAGATATCCCCAGCACAGTCCCTCACACGCTGCATGCAGATGTCCCCCGCACAGTCACTTACACACTCCATGCAGATGTCCCCCGCACAGTCCCTCACACGCTGCATGCAGATATCCCCAGCACAGTCCCTCACACGCTGCATGCAGATATCCCCAGCACAGTCCCTCACACGCTGCATGCAGATATCCCCAGCACAGTCCCTCACACGCTGCATGCAGATGTCCCCCGCACAGTCCCTCACACGCTCCATGCAAATGTCCCCCGCACAGTCCCTCACACGCTGCATGCAGATGTCCCCAGCACAGTCCCTCACACGCTCCATGCAGATGTCCCCAGCACAGTCCCTCACACGCTCCATGCAAATGTCCCCCGCACAGTCCCTCACACGCTGCATGCAGATGTCCCCAGCACAGTCCCTCACACGCTGCATGCAGATGTCCCCCGCACAGTCCCTCACACGCTCCATGCAAATGTCCCCCGCACAGTCCCTCACACGCTGCATGCAGATGTCCCCAGCACAGTCCCTCACACGCTCCATGCAGATGTCCCCAGCACAGTCCCTCACACGCTCCATGCAGATGTCCCCCGCACAGTCCCTCACACGCTGCATGCTGATGTCCCCGCACAGTCCCTCACACGCTGTATGCAGATGTCCCCAGCACAGTCCCTCACACACTCCATGCAGATGTCCCCAGCACAGTCCCTCACACACTCCATGCAGATGTCCCCAGCACAGTCCCTCACACGCTCCATGCAGATGTCCCCAGCACAGTCCCTCACATGCTGCATGCTGATGTCCCCAGCACAGCCCCTCATACACTCCATGCAGATGTCCCCAGCACAGTCCCTCACACACTCCATGCAGATGTCCCCAGCACAGTCCCTCACACACTCCATGCAGATGTCCCCAGCACAGTCCCTCACATGCTGCATGCTGATGTCCCCAGCACAGCCCCTCATACACTCCATGCAGATGTCCCCAGCACAGTCCCTCACACACTCCATGCAGATGTCCCCAGCACAGTCCCTCACACGCTCCATGCAGATGTCCCCAGCACAGTCCCTCACACGCTCCATGCAGATGTCCCCAGCACAGTCCCTCACACACTCCATGCAGATGTCCCCCGCACAGTCCCTCACACGCTCCATGCAGATGTCCCCAGCACAGTCCCTCACACGCTCCATGCAGATGTCCCCAGCACAGTCCCTCACACACTCCATGCAGATGTCCCCAGCACAGTCCCTCACACACTCCATGCAGATGTCCCCCGCACAGTCCCTCACACGCTGCATGCAGATGTCCCCAGCACAGTCCCTCACACGCTGCATGCTGATGTCCCCAGCACAGTCCCTCACACTCTGCATGCAGATGTCCCCAGCACAGTCCCTCACACAGTCCATTAAGATATCCCCCCACACAGTCCCTCACACGCTCCATGCAGATGTCCCCCGCACAGTCCCTCACACGCTCCATGCAGATGTCCCCCGCACAGTCCCTCACACGCTCCATGCAGATGTCCCCAGCACAGTCCCTCACACGCTGCATGCAGATGTCCCCCGCACAGTCCCTCACACGCTCCATGCAGATGTCCCCCGCACAGTCCCTCACACGCTGCATGCAGATGTCCCCAGCACAGTCCCTCACACGCTGCATGCAGATGTCCCCCGCACAGTCCCTCACACGCTGCATGCTGATGTCCCCAGCACAGTCCCTCACACTCTGCATGCAGATGTCCCCCGCACAGTCCCTCACACGCTCCATGCAGATGTCCCCCGCACAGTCCCTCACACGCTGCATGCAGATGTCCCCAGCACAGTCCCTCACACGCTGCATGCAGATGTCCCCCGCACAGTCCCTCACACGCTGCATGCAGATGTCCCCCGCACAGTCCCTCACACGCTGCATGCAGATGTCCCCAGCACAGTCTCTTTTTCCAGGACGCGGCCGATATTCCCATGGCCGTGTGTTTTCATGCATAGTGGAGGATTCGGCTCAGTGCATCCTATTGACTGCTTACTCTGATGTGCTGCTAAATATGTTCCTATTCTGAAACTTCCCAGTCAGAAAACAGAACAGATGGCGACGGCTTAGATTAGGGCTTTGCAATGGTAAGAAATAAAACCCTGGTGGATTTGGCGTGCAGTTCTTTCCAACAGGAATATAACCCTTTAATCACTACGTTGCATTCTGGAGCATTGCACTTCAAACCGTAATCCCATTCACAATTAACAAGGTCAGGTCTATGAAGAGTGAGAATTTCTGCTGCTGTGCCACACGGGGAGAAACACAGAGGACTCATTCACTCATTGGATTTATAATATACAAGTGTTAAAGGGGAAGTTCACAAAAAAAAAACAATAACACATTTTTCTTTCAAATCAGCTGGTGGCAGAAAGTGTCAGAGATTTGTAATTTACTTCTATTTAAAAATCTCCAGTCTTCCAGTACTTATCACCTGCTGTATGACCTGCAGGAAGTGGTGTATTCTCTCCAGTATGACAGAGTGCTCTCTGCTGCCACCTCTGTCCATGTCAGGAACTGTCCAGAGCAGGAGAGGTTTTCTATGGGGATTTGCTGCTGCTCTGGACAGTTCCTGACATGGACAGAGGTGGCAGCAGAGAGCACTGTGTCATACTGGAGAGAATACACCACTTCCTGCAGGACATACAGCAGCTGAGAAGTACTGGAAGACTGGAGATTTTTAAATAGAAGTAAATTACAAATTTTTATATCTTTCTGAAATCAGTTGATTTGAAAGAAAAAGATTTTCCCCTTTAAAGAGGCACCGTCACAAAAAATGTAAGAGATTAACGAGGGTTGTGATTACAAGCAGTTTTGCAATATAGATCATTTTCCCCCATGTTTTCTATGTTAAAATCAACACTATACATATGGCCACTAGGTGTCTCCCTTCACTGTGCATTTGTACAGTTGCTGAGCGTCCACTTTCAGCAGCAGAGAATCATGAGGTTGTTCGCATTGTATGGTCAGCTCTCCTGTCACTTCTGTAACCACACAGTAACATTATACTGGCTGCATAACAAAGAGCATTGTCTCCTGGTAAGCATGCAGAGATGATAGATGATGAGCAGATATCGCGTTGTGTCATGATGTATGCCTGCGAGCGGGTGTAATCCATGATAAATCAGGCACATGACACATCAGGCCACACCTCCTTGCCTTGCCACAGGGCGCACCCCATAAAACAACGGCCCTTCTTTTAATAATATAATAATTTGCATTGAAGTCATTGCAAACAATGCAATGTTTCACAGAATGTATTGTACAACGGACGTTGTTTGGCTACAGACGTCTAAATGATGTTTATGTCATTTTTTTCCGGCCGTTCTCTATAGACTTTCGTGCAATTTTTCATTTAAAACAACAGCCGTTCTTTATTTGTAGTGGGAACATAGCCTTATGAGATGAATTTTGTCAGGGGTTATCTGCAGCAATCCCATAATAAAACTGATCACTATTGGGCAAAACAAAACACAGAGAATGCATCAAACTTCTTCTGCATTTATTCATATGAGCATGAAGTGCAGTAAAGTAAGATAGGATTTAAGGTGAAGAAGCTTTATGTAGAACGAAGTGGAGAGAGCAATATTTCCCAATTTCTTCTTTTTCTTTCTTTCTAGTTCAATTATTTCCGTCTTATTTTCATATTATAACTTTGTGTTTGTGCTTCTTGTAAATGAACCTTCTGTTCTTCACCTGTTGATGGGAAATCGCCCTCCCTAAGCCTCACGCGGCTCACTCTCACACAGTCAATTACCAGAGACTGAAGAACACAATGCACCAGCCTGTCCACTCTCATTCAGGATAATTACAATGTATTTCTCAGGAAGCCGTAAGAGCAGAAATCAGACCCGTCCTCGGAACAAGCTCTTCCTGACTGTAACAGAAAGCTGGAGCCTTCCAGGTGTGTGCCGTCTCCCCACAGCCCAAAATCCACCATAGAACATCATCAATCTGTATACGCACCTATGTAAACTCTAGGGGAGAGGCCAAACTGTTTGGATTTGCCAACGTTCTCGCCATAGGCGGTATCCATGGTTTCCAGGACTTCTTAGGGCGGCATCATATCGTGGCCCGCGGTGCTGAGGTGTTATGCAGCAGGTGGGTGTAGAAGTAGACGTGTAGAATGGAGGTATAGGGACCACCGTGGCGGTGGACGTGAAAATACTCGTACTCACGTATATATACATATATGTATGACCCCCTTCTGCTCAACCAGATCAGAGAGTGCCAGGTTGGGTAGAACAAGCCCAAGGCCTATACCACTGGCCATAGCAGACTCCTTGTGACCCCCCAGGGTAGTCGCGTAAGATCAGTAAGATACTTCGGCTTGACGTCTTTGTCTTACTGTGAATCTGAAGAAGGATCCCTGGCGTGGACAAGGTTTTCCCTAAAGGACGGTTACCCCTCCTGTGCTTTAGCGGGACATCTTAGTAAGAGTCTCTTTCCTAGAATAAATCTTCCTCTGGTGTCTCTTTCTCCACCATCCACTAACACTGACTGGAGACCTCCCACCGGGAACTAAGGGCCCTGTCCACCGGACAATTATCGTTCACATAATCGTTAACAATTAACGATCTCAAACGACCGCTATTGCGAAAGACCTGAAAACGTTGACTCATTTCCATGGAACGATAATCGTTACTTACGATTGTATTTGCGATCGTTTTTTTCTTCGCTATTTCTTCGCTATTGCTTTCATATCGACTGCGAACGACCGTGCGACATCTTATTCAATGAGAACGATTTGCGAACGTTTTGCGAACAAGCAACGATAAAAATAGGTTCAGGTCTTATAAAGCGATTTCTCGTTCGGTCGTTAATTGTTAACTGCATTTCAACCGAACGATTATCGTTTAGATTCAAATGATTTAACGATAATCTGAGCGATAATCGTCTGGTGGAATAGGGCCCTCACTAGGCTTATATAGGGGTGATCGGGTCTAACCTCCTATTGGTGGAACTGTGTGCTGTGTGAGGTACCTGCACCTGTGATTGGCTAAAACAGTGAACATAAAGTCCAGAAGTTAACCCTTGTCCTGCAGCTGGGCTCTGACAAACACGGGGCTCGGAGGGGTGTAAGCCCCCTAGGTCCCAGCACATGGCTGATAATAGGGTAGATGATCCCTATGTTCCCTGTAGTGTATGGGTGCAATATAGGGACCACAGAGTCCAGACTTCTTAACCAGATGAACACACTTAAGGCCCTATGACACGGGTGACCTCTCAGGTCAGAGCTCGCTTGCTCTTCGTTTCCCGCTCGCTGCTGGCACTATTATATGCACCTAATGTTGGAAGAGATGACAGAGTGCCCGGTCCAGGAATACAGGACCCAGGAGGATACATGCGGGTGGAGCTAGTTCCTTGAGGTTTCCCAAGAAGATGGAGCCAAGGTCTGCGGGGTACTACAGCAGAATAGCAGTTTTCTCCTGCTGCTGGGGGTAGTCCTGGGTCAGCAAAAAATAGAGGAGAACAGTCTCCCTTGAAGTAGTCAGGTTTGAGTCCCCCTTTAGTGGTCGTTGCCCCTGCTAGGGTCCAGCAGGCCATAAGAGCAGTCAGGAGCTTGGAGAAGGGAAAGTCTTTTAGGCACTCAGACTTTGGCTACAGGGGCCGGACCTTGTAAGAAATCCTCTCTCTGGAGAAGCAGTAGTGTGTACTAGACCAGACTGGACTGGACTCCCCCTACCAGGAACTAGCTGGGGGTTTTATAGGAAAAGCTGGGGCTAGTGTCCCATGGGTCGGGAACAGGTTGAGGTAACTTGGTAGCTGATGAGAACCTTCTGGAACAGTCCTCTGAAACATATACATCCATTAACCCCTGAGACCTTCAATGTGCTGGCTGTTTTAGAAGGAGAATACTCGTTAGTGACATCTTGTGGTCAAAACACAATACTACAACTGCCATAGGAAAGCATTAGAGTTCCTGCTGTTTTAAGGACACCACTTTATTTTTTATTCATCTTTTATATTTTACGTGGGAGATGACTATTGAATGGTAAGCCTATTGTGAGAGCTGGAGTGCTGATTGTAACAGGCAGAAAACAACACATCACACAGTGAAGAAGAGACGCGTCAGTGACACACATAACGCCAAATATTTCTGCAGAGAATTTTTGCCCATCCATTAAAAATAACCTAGTTGCACAAAGCGGGTGTATAAAGCCCGGGTAGTCTTCTCCCATATATAAAGCTCTGACTTTTATGTCTAATCAATGCAATAAGTATGAAAAGTCTGTCTTGTGTCACCGGTTACAGGTAGCTAATAGCGTTTGGCTCGGATACATTTATTCCTGGCAGCAAATTCTCATCTAGAAGTTAAAATAATGAAACTAAATGATGGAAGTTACATCCACTGAATAGTAAATCCAGCACAGGGATTCTCCCATAGAACAATGGTTTCCTCATAGTGATGCTATAACCAAAGACTAATGTGTAAAACAGATGATACTATTACAATACAATTACAATACTAATACAATACAACTTCAGCACTGAACGATACCGGACAGAAGCGACATATGACTTCATTGTTTCCCTGCGACCATTGAAGTCAGTGGAGTTTCGAGCAGTGGGGTCTGCAGTTTGGACACAGAAAATCAGCACTTTTCTACACCCAGAGCATTGCACAATGTTTTATCTGTGTGAGCTGTGAACATACCCTTAAAGGGGTTCTCCAGCGCTAAAAAAACATGGCCACTTTCTTCAAGAGACAGCACAACTCTTGTCTCCAGGTCTGGTGTGGTTTACAATTACGCTCCATTCACTTTAATAGAACTGAGTTGCAAAACCTGCCCCCAAACTGGAGACAAGAGCTGTGTGATATGTGATATGATAAGTTACTGTACAGTATAGCAGCATGTGGTATATAATGTATAGTAACTGTATAACCCTGATAACACAGCAGCAGCTGGATGTGTGATATATAAGTTACTGTACAGTATAGCAATCAGCATGTGGTATATAATGTATAGTAACTGTATAACCCTGATAACACAGCAGCTGGATGTGTGATATATAAGTTACTGTACAGTATAGCAATCAGCATGTGGTATATAATGTATAGTAACTGTATAACCCTGATACCACAGCAGCTGGATATGTGATATATAAGTTACTGTACAGTATAGCAGCATGTGGTGTATAATGTATAGTAACTGTATAACCCTGATAACACAGCAGCTGGATATGTGATATATAAGTTACTGTACAGTATAGCAGCATGTGGTGTATAATGTATAGTAACTGTATAACCCTGATAACACAGCAGCAGCTGGATATGTGATATATAAGTTACTGTACAGTATAGCAATCAGCATGTGGTATATAATGTATAGTAACTGTATAACCCTGATAACACAGCAGCTGGATATGTGATGTATAAGTTACTGTACAGTATAGCAATCAGCATGTGGTATATAATGTATAGTAACTGTATAACCCTGATAACACAGCAGCTGGATATGTGATATATAAGTTACTGTACAGTATAGCAGCATGTGGTGTATAATGTATAGTAACTGTATAACCCTGATAACACAGCAGCTGGATATGTGATATATAAGTTACTGTACAGTATAGCAGCATGTGGTATATAATGTATAGTAACTGTATAACCCTGATAACACAGCAGCTGGATATGTGATAGTATAAGTTACTGTACAGTATAGCAATCAGCATGTGGTATATAATGTATAGTAACTGTATAACCCTGATACCACAGCAGCTGGATATGTGATATATAAGTTACTGTACAGTATAGCAGCATGTGGTGTATAATGTATAGTAACTGTATAACCCTGATAACACAGCAGCTGGATATGTGATATATAAGTTACTGTACAGTATAGCAGCATGTGGTGTATAATGTATAGTAACTGCATAAGGCTATGTTCACATAAGAGACTGGCTGTCCCGCGACCCAGCTCAGTCTCTGAAAAGATCATCCTGGCCGGTACCACAGCTGCTCGCTCCATAGTGTGCACTGACAGAGCTTTCTGCAGGCGCTATTCAATGAATAGCGGCTGCAAAAAACTGACATGTCCGTTGTTTGCGCCGCCACACAGACAGCAAGCCAACATATTTTTTCATATTACCTACGGCCGTTGTTGCAATTGGAAACAACGGCCGTAGAAATGCGAAAAAATATGTTGTGTGAACATAGCCTAACCCTGATAACACAGCAGCAGTTTGTATATACAAAGAAGCAGGGCTGCTGTCAGAGGTCTGTGTGGTCACATGACAGCAATGGGAAAGGGGTGTGTGTTCAGCATCACAGAGCTGTGCAGGAGGACAGAGACAGAAACTTTTCTATATAGCAGTGTGAGTGGCTGAGTGTAAGTGCAGGCACAGTATAGCAGCAGTGTGTATAGCCGATTCTGAATGTAGGCACATTATAGCAGCAGTGTGTATAGCTGAGTGTGAGTGCAGGCACATTATAGCAGCAGTGTGTATCGCTGAGTGTAGGTGCAGGCACATTATAGCAGCAGTGTGTATAACTGAGTGTAAGTGCAGGCACATTATAGCGGCAGTGTGTATAGCTGAGTGTAAGTGCAGGCACATTATAGCGGCAGTGTGTATTGCTGAGTGTAAGTGCAGGCACATTATAGCAGCAGTGTGTATCAGTGCAGGCACATTATAGCGGCAGTGTGTATAGCTGAGTGTAAGTGCAGGCACATTATAGCGGCAGTGTGTATAGCTGAGT